>NC_041409.2:69907959-70515459 GCF_900747795.2 Erpetoichthys calabaricus | reverse complement strand
CAACTTAAGAGCCTGAATAATAATAATTCCATGCCTGACCAGGGGGTGGCGAGATGTAGTAATTGTCTCTCACAATCCCTTACAGACCATTCTCAGGAAATCCCGCCCGTTTCTGGCACCACTGATGACATCACTTCTAGTTTCGTTGCTGCAGATGACGTCACTTCCGGTCCCGGTGCTGCCGATGACATCACTTCCTGTTCGGACCCTGATGACATCACTTCCTCCGCTTGTATTTAAAAGCCGCCATTTTAAGACAGCAATTCAGTTCTGTTTTGGACTTGCATGAGTAACGAACTCTGACCAATTTACCTCTTTGCAGCCAGGATATAATATACAGGTGGCTGCCCCAAACCTTCTCATGTCTCATCGTGCTTTTTGTGACAGCAACTTACTGACTGATGTGGGTGGCACAGGGTCTACTGCTGCTGCCTCTCAGCCTCAGGAGCTCCCCGCTTGCTGTCTGAGCTGTTTTTCAAGCAGTGTAAGTTCCCTCCCACATCCCAAACACATTCACAGTAAATTAAATGGTGACTCCAAATTGACTTGGCATAAGCCTGTGTGCCCTGTGATGGACTGGCAGTCCTATTCAAGGTCATTTCCTGCTTTGCAAATAACGCTGTGGACACTTTTGCCCGTAACCATAAAAAGGGGATCAGGTGGGCTCCGATTTTGTGACGGTGGCACTTGGATTGAATGCTCAGACTGGTCACTGTCTATGTGGAATTTTCACATCCTCCCCTCGGCCGTGTGGGTCTCTGCGGCTCCCTGAGTGCAGCACATTTTTATTGGAGGGCATCAAAGGGAAGAGTAGCTCTGTATGAGAGATGCTCAAAAAGAAAAGCTTCAAATCAGAACAGAGAGCAATAAAAACATACTGTAAATAAACAAACAGAAGAAGCAACAAAGGAAACCAGTCAGGGAAAAGAAACTTGAAATAAAGCAGATAAGGTGGCGGGCCAAGCATGGATACCAAAGTATCGCTACAGAGACTTGCTTCTGTATATATGGTGACCTTCTTGCCGCTTATCTAACAAACACATTGAGTTAATCTTGATCACAACATGCACAGCTCAAGTAGGCCTCAATGCTTTCATGGTCAGCGATGTGCATCTGCTGCCCGAATAGGACTCATCAATTCAATTAAAGTAAAAGCTTTTGCCAGGGAGCAAAAATGATGAAAAGAAAAATGTGGAAAAGCAAACAACACCAACCTTTTGTGTAAAGAGTGCGTTTGAACTGCACATAAACATAAGTGGATGGATATTGCATCTAAATTTAATAGATAGATAGATAGATAGATAGATAGATACTTTATTAATCCCAATAGACATCTTCCCAAAGATTCCACTATAAAACAAAACACTTTTTTGTTTGCATTCATTTTGTTGTCATATTTTAGCATTAAATATCAAAGGTAGAATTTCTTTAGTGATCACAGCGGTTGAAATTGCTGCTCCGCTGTCAGTACCGTGTCTCACCCTAGGGTGACCGGGTTCTCTCGCTGCCAACATGGGATGTGTGGTTTGGCGTTAAGTTAGGTGGCTCTTGTGGGGAGACTGGAGCTCCGCTTATGGCTTATAATCTGTGTTTTTCAACCAGTGTGTGCCGTGAGAGCTACCCAGGTGTGCTGTGGAAGTACTAGAGTAGCACACTTAGATCTGAACCTGAGAGGGACAAGCTCCAAAAGTGGTCGAGACCTGTCTGAGGAGGACAGGACTACCAAGAGAAGCTGGCATAAAAACAGCTCTTTGAGTACTTTGACTTGTCTCCTGGCTGCTACAGTCCATCTGCCTGGGTGTGTGGTCTCACGGGGCCAGTGGATAGTGGCCATACGAGTTGTCTCAGAAACGGAAAGTGGAAGGCAAAGGGACGAAGCAGCTGGGAGATGCCACCAAAGTGCTCACTAAGTGCCGTGTCTGCGAACACTGAAGACTATGTAAACAAATTCATAGCAAAACAACCAAAGCATAGAAAAATTTAGAAATAACACAGAAATGATGTTAAATTTGTGCAGAATCTGACAAGTACGCCATACTGTAATGCAAGTAAAATTACGCCAAGTGCTGTTTGTTTTATCGTGTTATCAGACCACCTGTGATAATCTAACATGAGAAGTACCAGCTAATGGGGGATAGGAAGAAATATGAGATCCATCTTCACAGATGTTATCTGTAACCTCTCTCCTGCCCCACTGTCCCCATTGCACCCCATATATTGAACCCTAGGGACTTCTGATGTCAGGCTGCTCGCTGACTAGGGCTGTCTTTTTTATTTTTACTCCTTTAGTTCAACTCAGTTTACCACCGATAGAGAGCTTTACAAAGTACAAAGACTCAACTCTCTAGTAACAATTGGAGAGAAAGAGAGAGAGACTGGCTTTGAGCAATTACTTAGAAATTATATTTATTTACATAATAACCAAAAGTAACAAATAAAAGCAATGCAAAGACATATAAAAACTGGGTGGGCTCGTGCAGTCTTCATTCATTCCCAGATGATATTTCTCACTGTGGTCCAGTTCCTTAGTTACAGATTATATATCTGTCATCAGATTGCTCAAGAAATTGAGCTATTTTCTAAACGTGAAAAACAAAACTTCTTACAATAAAGTTTCTTGTGCGCATGAAAAAGTATAAAATGTTGTAAGCAAATGAATGTCCATCCATCCATCTTCCAACCCGCTGAATCCGAACACAGGGTCACGGGGGTCTGCTGGAGCCAATCCCAGCCAACACAGGGCACAAGGCAGGAACCAGTCCTGGGCAGGACACACACAAACACACCCACACACCAAGCACACACTAGGGCCAATTTAGAATTGCCAATCCACCTAACCTGCATGTCTTTGGACTGTGGGAGGAAACCCACGCAGACAGGGGGAGAACATGCAAACTCCACGCAGGGAGGACCCGGGAAGCGAACCCAGGTCCCCAGGTCACCCAACTGCGAGGCAGCAGCGCTACCCACTGCGCCACTGTGCCGCCCGCAAATGAATGTTTTCCTTGCAAATGCTAAAATATCTTGTCAGCACACTTGTGCAATCGTGGAATAAGAAGTTTTGTCAACCCTGCACAGATCGAAAACAGAGGGGTGGCACGGCACTGTCTAAGTTCCAGCTCTACTACTGGATTGTGAATATTCATAATTTGAGTAAATGGAAGGAAGTGGAATCGAAAAACACTTCAAAGGAATATTCTGCCCAAAAGTGGTAGTTTTTCTCTTATAAGTTACTTATCCCATGCCGTTTGTAGTGATAGGCATTAAAAAAGCATACTCTCATGAGTTGAAGACATGACTCTTGACCAGTGAACGAGGGGGAAAGGCAGGTCTTGAACTGAAAAGCTCAAAGTCATGTGAGAGCGTTTCCTCTGTGTGCTCTGTTCTGGTTTTCCAGGAGTACTGTATGTAGTAATAGTTAAAAATCAAATGCATGCATTTTGCTCATTGTAAGCATGTGACTGGATGACTTGACTTGTGAATTATGCAGATTAGTGCTGCATTATAAAGCACACATTTGTTATAAAGAGCTTAACCTCTGATGTTATATACAGTGGTGTGAAAAACTATTTGCCCCCTTCCTGATTTCTTATTCTTTTGCATGTTTGTCACACAAAATGTTTCTGATCATCAAACACATTTAACCATTAGTCAAATATAACACAAGTAAACACAAAATGCAGTTTTTAAATGATGGTTTTTATTATTTAGGGAGAAAAAAAATCCAAACCTACATGGCCCTGTGTGAAAAAGTAATTGCCCCCCTTGTTAAAAAATAACCTAACTGTGGTGTATCACACCTGAGTTCAATTTCCGTAGCCACCCCCAGGCCTGATTACTGCCACACCTGTTTCAATCAAGAAATCACTTCAATAGGAGCTGCCTGACACAGAGAAGTAGACCAAAAGCACCTCAAAAGCTAGACATCATGCCAAGATCCAAAGAAATTCAGGAACAAATGAGAACAGAAGTAATTGAGATCTATCAGTCTGGTAAAGGTTATAAAGCCATTTCTAAAGCTTTGGGACTCCAGCGAACCACAGTGAGAGCCATTATCCACAAATGGCAAAAACATGGAACAGTGGTGAACCTTCCCAGGATTGGCCGGCCGACCAAAATTACCCCAAGAGCGCAGAGACGACTCATCCGAGAGGTCACAAAAGACCCCAGGACAACGTCTAAAGAACTGCAGGCCTCACTTGCCTCAATTAAGGTCAGTGTTCACGACTCCACCATAAGAAAGAGACTGGGCAAAAACGGCCTGCATGGCAGATTTCCAAGACGCAAACCACTGTTAAGCAAAAAGAACATTAGGGCTCGTCTCAATTTTGCTAAGAAACATCTCAATGATTGCCAAGACTTTTGGGAAAATACCTTGTGGACTGATGAGTCAAAAGTTGAACTTTTTGGAAGGCAAATGTCCCGTTACATCTGGCGTAAAAGGAACACAGCATTTCAGAAAAAGAACATCATACCAACAGTAAAATATGGTGGTGGTAGTGTGATGGTCTGGGGTTGTTTTGCTGCTTCAGGACCTGAAAGGCTTGCTGTGATAGATGGAACCATGAATTCTACTGTCTACCAAAAAATCCTGAAGGAGAATGTCCGGCCATCTGTTCGTCAACTCAAGCTGAAGCGATCTTGGGTGCTGCAACAGGACAATGACCCAAAACACACCAGCAAATCCACCTCTGAATGGCTGAAGAAAAACAAAATGAAGACTTTGGAGTGGCTTAGTCAAAGTCCTGACCTGAATCCAATTGAGATGCTATGGCATGACCTTAAAAAAGGCGGTTCATGCTAGAAAACCCTCAAATAAAGCTGAATTACAACAATTTTGCAAAGATGAGTGGGCCAAAATTCCTCCAGAGCGCTGTAAAAGACTCATTGCAAGTTATCGCAAACGCTTGATTGCAGTTATTGCTGCTAAGGGTGGCTCAACCAGTTATTAGGTTCAGGGGGCAATTACTTTTTCACACAGGGCCATGTAGGTTTGGATTTTTTTTCTCCCTAAATAATAAAAACCACCATTTACAAACTGCATTTTGTGTTTACTTGTGTTATATTTGACTAATGGTTAAATGTGTTTGATGATCAGAAACATTTTGTGTGACAAACATGCAAAAGAATAAGAAATCAGGAAGGGGGCAAATAGTTTTTCACACCACTGTATAAACTATATAACCTAAACTTTTGCAAATGGTAGCAAGTTAATACGAAGTTAAATATTACGTTAACTTAAGTTACAGTAAAAGTAATCTCTCTATTATATAAAAAAAATTCCGAGATGAGACAATACTTTTTCAGAGAGATAATTTCAAGTCCTGCGAGACAAGACGTTGTGCCAAGAGATTTAACCACGGCCAGGGTCCACTCACCTCTCATTCTTGTGAATGCTATTGTCAGACACAGTTCCTGTGCTGTCAGTTCTTATTAATTTTTACGTTTTCCTCATTTTAATACAAGACATAAAATCTATTCATTCCTTCGATGTAGTCCTTTTCTGGAACATAATTTTATACATTCTAGATGAAACGTCAACAACTAAGCGAAGAAGAAAGGGAAGTATGTTGAAAAGAGGCCCAAAAGCGTTGGAGAGAAAAGAATTAAAAAAATAACAATAATAATCTAAGTTCAAATTCAGAAAATAAGGAAAGTTATAATCAGCCTGAAACATGTGGAATTGAAAACCTAACAGGTCCAAGCGGGGGTGGGAATAAAAAACAAAGAGTAGAACACAAAGTAGAACGTCGTAAAGAGGTTCAAAAATATTGGCACGATACACATGCAGAGCAGGTTAGAGATAATGGAAGTACTAAAGTTTGAAAGTCTCAAAAAACTACTGGTAAAGATTGCATTAGCGGAAACAAATGGAAATTATTACTCAGTGAAATAACGGAACAGCGAAAAGAGATTGAATATATGGACGTAGGTGATATGACAGAAGTATGTAGATATTGTTCGGCTTTAAAGTTTAAGTCGGAGACTTGTACATCGTCTAATTTGTATTGCCATCAGGGAAAAATAGAGTTTCTTCCCAATTAAGAGGTGTATCTATGATAAATAAAAGATTTGTCATTTGGTGAAAGTGAAATCCACGAACACTACAGGCAAAATATACGAATCTGCAATAATCTGTTTGCATCATTCAATGCTCAAAACGTACATTTACATGATTCAGGACCATATGCTATGAGAATCTGTGGTCCCGCAAGAATTAAAGCTACTGCAAGTTTAATTTCAAAGAAACCACAATTTGGTCAGGCTTATATTTATGATCACGGATAAGCAATGCAACATAGAATCGAAAGAGTTAAACGATTGGACGTATTAGAAATTCTACAGCCAATAATGGATACAAATCCATACGTCCAAAAGTATCACACTTTACACGAAATTTATCTGAAAAACACAGACAAAGAAGTTTTCTTGGATTTCTATATGAATCCGAAAGATCACGCTTGCATATATAATAAACCAACATGTGACGAATTGCCAGCAATAATAGTTTCGAAAGATGGAGATATCAAAGACAGAGTTGATATTCGTGTTTATCCAAAAGCAAAGCATGATCCGTTGCAAGTGGCAGATCTGGGAAATGACAAGCGCGTAGTGCCTGCGAACACTAATGAGAGCTACGCGGTTGGTAAGTGAAGCAAGAAGGGGGCAGAGCCCCCTAGTCTTTAAATATTATAATAAAATGGAGTCTAATTAAGACATACACACCCTTATTCTGTTGTCGGTTAGGTCATGTGACAGCTGTAGCTTAAAAAGCTGGTGAAATAAACAATTAAATAGCAACCATAAATGCATAACTAATACATGCAGATGTTAATAGCCAGCTAAAGAGTCCTTCAATTAATTAATGCATTCTGGAGCTCACTTAAACAAATAAAGGACTGTGGTGACCTGAAACTTGTGCCTGTGGCAGTAAGCAGCCCTGGGCAGGAAGTTGGTCCATCGTATGACACTACACACAAACAAGGGCCAATTGGAAAACCACAAACAATCTAATTTAGAAGGAAACTGGAGTACCTGGAGAGAAACCCTGGGATTGCAATACAAACCACACACAGATAGTGGTAAGGGTTGTACTGAGCAGAAGTACAAGCGTCTGCTGGACATGAATCAATGTGGGCTTCTTTCCTTTTCCTTTGTATTGCTTTCTGTGTCCTTAAAGTACTTGTTTGTTGTTAGACTTCTCTTTATTTTTTGTGAGTTCCTGGGTTTTCTAAATGGTGAAATGTTTTATTTTTATTCTGCTTGTAATCTATCATCATTTTTTCAGACTGTCCCTTCCTTTGCTTTCTCATATCTGTTTTACAATCCATGTGTTTTATGTTTTATGTATCAGTGAATATGATTTTTATTCTTGGTTAACACTGACCCCTTCTTAATATTTTGTGTCTCTTACTGGTTGTGGCTGAAAACATTACATTGCTCAGCAGTCCCTCCAACATATAATACTACCTTCCTTCACTTCCTCCAATCCAATCAGCCAGTCATGCAGCGCCTTCCCCAGCAAATTACGTCTCCATTATCTCCATCTTCAGAGCATTGCCATTATAAAAGCCTCATTGATCTGTGGGTATCAGAAGCAGTCATTTTTTTTCTAACTTAGAGGATTGCTGTTTTGCCATAAGTACGAGGAAATTTTACAAGCCTCACATGCTAAAGCTTCAGGGTATGGAGCTCAGTTTTTCTTCCTAGGCATCCACACATGTTTAGCTTTTTCTGACTCACAAGGTAATATTCTAACAATTAGGATATGCAAGTGAGAGACAAAGCAAGATGATTATAAATCCTTATGGGATGTTCAATTCAAATTCAATTTCAAACATTTTATTGGTCCAATGGGGAAATCAGCAGGGTTTTTTATGTAGCATCAAAAACATGGCAAACAGGAAGTAAGCCATCAAAAATAATATAACTAGATAAATAAATAAAGCATAATAGTGAATATAATCCATCCATCCATTCATTTTCCAACCTGCTGAATCCGAACACAGGGTCATGGGGGTCTGCTGGAGCCGATCCCAGCCAACACAGGGCGCAAGGCAGGGAATAGTGAATATAATATATATATATATATATATATATATATATATATATATATATATATATATCTTTATATATATATATATATATATCTTTATATATATATATATATATATCTTTATATATAATCTTCATTTGGATCTTGATCTTTGTTTGTCCACGAATTCACTGCCTTGTGTGGTTGTGTGGTGTTCCTGCTGTGTTCAGTAGAGGGCAGTAGTGATGGAGGAGGAGAGGAAGTGAGGGGGAGGATCGTTGGATGAGGTTGGAGTGTGGTGATTAAAGAGGATTGAACTAAAGGAGACTACGTGCTGTTTGTACTAGCTGAATACACAACACCTTGGTTGTTACTTTTGTTTACAAACACTGTTGATACCACTCTTTGTGTTTAGATCTGGTGTCGACACCTGCTTCGTTGTCGAGACTGTGGTTTTTTGTGTTTCTATTGACCGTCGTTGGCAGCACTTTGTCCAAATCGAATGTTCACCCCCTTCTTGGAGTCGGCAGTCAGAGTATATAAGTCGGACACACTTCTGTGATTTTCCATCAGTCGGCGTTTGGAGTTCAAGAAAGAAGCATTGGTTCTTCCTTATTCTTTGGATTGTCACAAAGCAACCTGCGAGATTGGAGAAAGGTTGAGAAGAGATCGTGAGAGGAAACGACAGCGTCGTGAAAACAAGACGAGCTGTGAACGGAGAGAAGCAGAAATGCTCCTCCACCACCACATAATTACTGTTCGGACAGTGATTCCGAGTAGGCCGTTCCTATCGAATCAATATCCAAGGGTTTTGTTTTGTAATTTTGTTTCCCTTATAAAAAATCATAATGCTGTGCGACGAAGGGCCCAATTCATGACTGGCAGCCGTATTTAAACAGGGAGCCCTTCACAGACAACTTTAACATGCGCAACGTAGTTGGGTGCACATGGCGAGTATATATATATATATATATATATATATATATATATATATATATATATATATATATACATATTAATAAAAGGCAAAGCCCTCACTGACTCACTGACTCACTGACTGACTGACTGACTGACTGACTCACTCACTCACTCATCACTAATTCTCGAACTTCCCGTGTAGGTGGAAGGCTGAAATTTGGCAGGCTCATTCCTTACAGCTTACTTACAAAAGTTAGGCAGGTTTCATTTCGAAATTCTACGCGTAATGGTCATAACTGGAACATATTTTTTGTCCATATACTCTAATGGAGGAGGCGGAGTCACGTATCGCGTCATCACGCCTCCTACGTAATCACGTGAACTAAAAACAAGGAAGAGATTTACAGCACGAGTCAAACGCGGGAACAAAGGTAAATGACGTTAATTTTTGACTGTCTTTTAATACTGTGTAAGCATACATATTAACACATGTGCAATTAAACGTGTGCATTTACGGGGTGATTTCTCAGGCTTAAAAGCTCGCCTTTTATCAAACGCGGGAACAAAGGTAACTGACGTTGTTCACTGTCTTTTAATACTGTGTAACCATACATATTAACACATGTGCAATTAAACGTGTGCATTTACGGGGTGATTTCTCAGGCTTAAAAGCTCGCCTTCCCATTGGGATTAATAAAGTATCTATCTATCTATCTATCTTTTACTAAAAAGGTAAATGCAAAACTATTTTCAATCATTCTATGATCTGCTTCTCACAACTGAAGGCACCGTGGCTGATGTTACGTCACTTGCTGTCCAACCATAAGCGCTACCTGGTAGGTAACCGGACACTCTCTTCACTCCCTTTCGGGAATCGAACCTCTGAGGTTTTCTTTTGTTCTTAATTAAAATTTAAAAGCAATACTTCACCGCTGCTAAGCCCCTCTAGCGCTGACGTCCCAGGTTCGATTACCGTAAGCAAGTGCAGTGAGTGTGTAATTACATTCACGGCATTCATAGTCTGATTCACAATCTGATTGTATGGGTGGTTACCTACCAGGTAACGCTTATACTTGGCCACCAAGTCAGGTCGAAGTGATCACTCGAGTAAAGGCAGCTTCACAAAAAAACAGATCCTTAACAAGCTGTTATTAGTATATTTTCCCTCAATTTAAAAACGTTTTATTTTCTTCTTAATAAAAATTTAAAAGCGGTACTTCGCCGGTGCGAAGCGCGTGGATTTGACCGACTGACACATACAGACATATTCATGAGTGCAGGTACTTCGGAAAGAAAGCACCGTGTAAACCTAAAGTTTAAATTAAGTTCATAGACCTACAAAAGGTTGCCATTCATTTGAGGCAAGATTGCTTTTCTTCTGTACAACTATACATTGCATTCTCAAGAGTGTGCTTGCACGGCTTCAGATATATATGTATATATATATGTATGTTTATATATAAATATGTAAGCTTATAAATACTGCCTTACTTCTCTTTAAGAAAGGAAGATGTAATGATACTTGATTTAAACGATTCCATGTCTTCCTGGGTTTGCGTAGCTTATTGTCAATATCTTTACACCTGTTTTTAACACTTATTTACTGAAACGGGCTTTCACGAAAAAAGTTAGGGCTTTGCTACAGGATACACCCTCCACAAGTTAAGCAAGTAAAAATAAAATATATATTTCTGTTTTATTTAAACCTTTTAAGTTCGTATGCATAGCCCCATTTGGCTGTTTAATTTTTTTTTTTCTTTCTTCAGTAATATTTAATCTCCTTAAAGAAAAAGAACATATCCATTTTACTTTTTTTTGTATCTCTTTAGTAATATTTTAGTGTAAAAGAATAACCAGTATTTAAACCTTTTATGTTACTTTATACATTTATTTTACACAATGTTGAAAAATTAATAAGAAAGCTACATATTTTGGCAGCTGCTGCTTTCATTTTCAATGAAATGAAAAAGCTCTCCAAGAGAAAACGTCAATGAAGAAGAAACAGTTTGCACTATCTAAAAAGGAGAAACCCTCATTTATAAAAGTTTGCTGCAGATGACTTAACTGAAAATAAATGAATAGTTCCTATGTGTATAATACATATTTATCTATTTTACTTATGCCTTTATTCCAGCAACTTACAACATCTGAGGTACAATTTGTTACATTACTTTTGTTTTTTGCAGCACAGGCAGGTGAAGTGACTTCCTCAGGGTCACACAGTGGTGTCAGTACCAGGATTTGAACTGACAAGCTCCGGGTTTACTGAAATATTACTGAACAAAGAAAAAAAAACGAAAACGGGCAAATAGGGCTATGCATACAGATGTCCATCCGTCCATTATCCAACCCGCTATATCCTAAATACAGGAGCCAATAAGTACATATGTATATATACAGTATATATATATATATATATGTGAATGTATGTATGTATATATGTATGTCTATATATATATATATGTAGATATGTAAATTTGTATATTATATATATGTTTATGTGGATGTGTATATGTGTATATACGTATGTATATGTAGATATGTGTATATGTAGATATGTATATATATATGTATATGTATATATATGTTTGTGTGTGTATATATTATATTATATATATAAAAGACAGCAACACTCATAACAATGACAACACAATTACATTGACAATCATGTTACGTTATTTTTAAAATGTTTCCTTTTTTTTTTTTCATAACCTCTTTAACACACTACTTCTCCGCTGCGAAGCGCGGGTATTTTGCTATATATATATATATAGTGAGACTTGCCCGGACACCACCAGTCGAAGATCACATCTTTATAAAACTCATGTTTATTTTCACAGTTCTCCATTACACACAACACTGTCCCTCACAACACACTGTGCTTCTTGCCCCAATCACCTTTCTCCCAGGCCTTTCTCTCACTGTCCCTGGGCCGCCATTTCCTTTCTCCACGGGCGCTTCGTCCTGCTCCCACTCCCGACTCCAGCTCTCTGATTGGAGGGAGGCGGCCCCTTTTATTCTCACCCTGATGAGCTCCAGGTGCTCTGCCTGACAACACTTCCTGCTGTTGCGGAAGTGTCAGGAGAGCACCCGGAAGCACACCATGTGCCCCTGGAAGGATCGTCGTCCATGGGTGTGGCAGAAGTAAATGTGTCACGGGCTCCATGAGGCTCGGGGCGCCCCCTGGCGGTGGGCACAGGCCCCAATGGGCTTGAGCCTCCCTGCTCCCTTTCCATGGCCCTTTTTCGATGCAGGGTGGTTGCCCCCTCGTGGCCCGGAGGACAAATGCGCCACCTCTCGGTCCTTCCAGGCATCCTGCCCGGGTCTGTCCTCCAGCCTCCTACGACAATATACAGTTTGGTCCATAAATATTTGGACAGAGACAACTTTTTTCTCATGTTGGTTCTGTACATTACCACAATGAATTTTAAATGAAACAACTCAGATGCAGTTGAAGTGCAGACTTTCAGCTTTAATTCAGTGGGGTGAACAAAACGATTGCATAAAAATGTGTGGCAACTAAAGCATTTTTTTAACACAATCCCTTCATTTCAGGGGCTCAAAAGTAATTGGACAATTGACTCAAAGGCTATTTCATAGGCAGGTGTGGGAAAGTCCGTCGTTATGTCATTATCAATTAAGCAGATAAAAGGCCTGGAGTTGATTTGAGGTGTGGTGCTTGCATATGGAAGATTTTGCTGTGAACAGACAACCTGCGGTCAAAGGAGCTCTCCATGCAGGTGAAAGAAGCCATCCTTAAGCTGCGAAAACAGAAAAAACCCATCTGAGAAATTGCTACAATATTACGAGTGGCAAAATCTACAGTTTGGTACATCCTGAGAAAGAAAGCAAGCACTGGTGAACTCAGCAACGCAAAAAGACCTGGACGTCCATGGAAGACAACAGTGGTGGATGACCGCAGAATCATTTCCATGGGGAAGAGAAACCCCTTCACAACAGCCAACCAAGTGAACAACACTCTCCAGGGGGTAGGCATATCGATATCCAAGTCTACCATAAAGAGAAGACTGCATGAAAGTAAATACAGAGGGTGCACTGCAAGGTGCAAGCCACTCATAAGCCTCAAGAATAGAAAGGCTAGATTGGACTTTGCTAAAGAACATCTAAAAAAGCCAGCACAGTTCTGGAAAAACATTCTTTGGACAGATGAAACCAAGATCGACCTCTACCAGAATGATGGCAAGAAAAAAGTATGGAGAAGGCGTGGAACAGCTCATTATCCAAAGCATACCACATCATCTGTAAAACACGGTGGAGGCAGTGTGATGGCTTGGGCGTGCATCGCTGCCAGTGGCACTGGGACACTAGTGTTTATTGATAATGTGTCACAGGACAGAAGCAGCCGAATGAATTCTGAGGTGTTCAGAGACATACTGTCTGCTCAAATCCAGCTAAATGCAGTTAAATTGATTGGGCGGCGTTTCATGATACAGATGGACAATGACCCAAAACATACAGCCAAAGCAACCCAGGAGTTTATTAAAGCAAAGAAGTGGAAAATTCTTGAATGGCCAAGTCATTCACTTGATCTTAACCCAATTGAACATGCATTTCACTTGTTGAAGACTAAACTTCAGACAGAAAGGCCCACAAACAAACTGCAACTGAAAGTCACTGCAGTAAAGGCCTGGCAGAGCATTAAAAAGGAGGAAACCCAGCATCTGATGATGTCCATGAGGTCAAGACTTCAGGCTGTCATTGCCAGCAAAGGGTTTTCAACCAAGTATTAGAAATTAACATTTTATTTCCAGTTATTTAATTTGTCCAATTACTTTTGAGCCCCTGAAATTAAGGGATTGTGTTAAAAAAATGCTTTAGTTGACTCACATTTTGATGCAATCGTTTTGTTCACCCACTGAATTAAAGCTGAAAGTCTGCACTTCAACTGAGTTGTTTCATTTAAAATTCATTGTGGTAATGTACAGAACCAAAATTAGAAAAAAGTTGTCTCTGTCCAAATACTGTATTTATGGACCTAACTGTATATATATAAATGTCAAATTATAATCACTGCATGTGAAGGTCAAACCAACATTTACATTCCATCAATTATTGTCAAGAATGAGACCTAATAGATCCATACATTAGGACTGCATCTTCACATTTAAAAGATCCATAGCAGTTGGAATGAAGGGGGTTTTGAACGGGTCAGTTTTTACCTTCTGCATCTTGCTCCTCTGACCTGATGGCAGTATATTGGGTGGTCTGTATGTAAGAGGATGCCCTCCACTTTCTGTGCTGCCTTTTTATTAAAGACGGCTGTTAGTTGTAGTTGTTAGGGTTAGTGGCCTCAACACTTTATCGCTCCATTATATAATCTGATTTATCCTATTGGTGTTGATAACATTAGAACTTCCAAACAAAGTCAGCAGAAAAAATTCAAACAGATTTATTACAAAATTTATTAAAAAAATTGACATGGTTTCAGACTTCAATTAAAAAAGAGTGTAGGGTCATGGTGGCTTCATGGATCTTCTCTTCTGGGTTGGAATCCTGCTCCTGGCTGAAATCAGTGTGGGGTCTTCATGTTTTCCCCGAGTCGAGGTACTTTTAACTTCAAGTAGTCCAATTATCCCTTCATTTTCTCAAAAATACCCAAGTTAGGCTCTTTTGGGGGTGTGAGTGTGGCCATGTGCTCTGGTGGGCCTTGGAATGATCTGGCATGCTGTATAGAGCTCATTCCTGCCTTGTACTCAGTGCTGCTGACATTGGCTCTGGCACTAATCATCTCTCTATTGGACTAATTGGATTTGAGAATATTATTGTATATTAAATTAAAAAAGACATTGCTTCCTTAGACAGTAGAGGCCTGTTGTCCCTTTTTGCAGACTACTTCTGTATTTTATTTAAAAGTTCCTTTGGTTAGGCAAACTTTATTATCCCAAAGGGAAATTGGTTTTCAGCAAGAAAGTACAAAACAGAAGACATTGTTGCACAGACACAAGGAAATAATCTGAGACTCAGCTGTGGATGACTAATGTTATTATAAATGGACACACTAAAGATCAGTACAAAGAAGAATGATTACCTTTAATAATAATAATATTTCAGGATTTAGCAGTATTCCAACATGTAACTATGATTTTAGCTCTAGGAACAAAATAGTCCATAAATCTGTTGCTGTTTACCCTTGAAAACCTAGAAATTCAGTCAAATTGCAACAGCTAAGTTTAAGAAAAGAGGACGACTGCTGTGTGAGAGGACCGAGTCGGCCTGTTTGTAATACAGCTCTGTGCCAGAGGTCTGCTGCAAGCCAATCATTTTGCTGCTAATTTGTACAGAGTTGTTAGGATTTAAGTTAAGTTTATATTGTTAATGCTGAGGTTACAATCCAACATAAAACAGCAAATGTAACAACAGATTCAGTAAAAGTGCCATTATGGTTTTGTCCACTTTATAACTACTGAGTTTCTTAAGAAAGGAAAGCCATGTCTGCCCTTTCTTACAGATTAGTTCTGTGCTGAGATCAACATTTAGCCTGTTATCAATGATTGTCCTGAGTTACTTGCAGTGCTCTACCATCTCCACACCCTCCTTTATTGTTGTAAAGCACATAAGATGTTCACCCATACTCTTTGTCTTACGGATATGTAGCTGTAAAGAGGAATGATCACATCGTTAAACAATTCATCATCAGGAGGTCCACGGCTTTCTTCCTGATCTTGTAAAAGGGGTTTGCTCATCATTATCTTTCACTTATAATTATCTTGCTTGTATTAGAAACCCACTTGGAAGCAGACGGTCAGCTTTGTTCCAGATCCTGTGGACTTCTGCTGTTAGAGGAAGGGTGACATTAAGATGATTCATGTTTAAGTATTGTACATGGAGTTAGTGACCCCAATCCTGCCCTTTAAAATGACAGTCATCATTGGTCCTTCCTGTTGTGCTCCCACCTGAGTGAACCAGGAGGCCCCTTCCACCTCTTCCCCTTCCTTTATTGACCCTGTCCATAAAGTTTATTCAAGCCAACATCAGGAATATCTTAAACTATGTGTCCTGATTTGGAGTCGTCACCACACAAAAAAGATGTGAGAGGTCTGCAGAAGGCTTTACTAGGCACACCAGGCCTCCTTTGCCTGCCTGGAGAATGCATCACACCAATGGGCTTAACCCCAGCTCTAATGGCCTGCTTTGGCCTACGCAGGTCTCAAAAATAAAATTAAACATCCCAAAAAAAAGGGAATGTAAATTGTAAAAATCTTTGACTTGCAGAAGACAATCCACAAAAAAATCTTTATAAATAAAAAAATATTTGTTGGAAAAGCAAAAATGCCACAAAGGCTCAAAAAGAAGCAAAAGGAGTTTCCTGAAAAGCAATCATCCATGAGGCAAATTCCAAAACACAATCTGTAATCTGAAACCAGTATGCAGAGCAGAAAATAATCAGAATACTTGAAAATCCAGAAGCAAAAACCAAAACCCACTGTAAGTCCAAACAACGTCAGTGCACCATGTCTGAGCTCTACCTCTTCTTCTACCTAAATAGCCAGAGGGTGGGCTCAGGCAGGATGGTGTCAGGATGACCTCGCCTCTTGGGGGGTACCACTCACAGGTCACAAGGGACATAGGAGAACATAGATTTACACTTAGAAACATAATTCATAAAGGGAACACTATAGATTATGGCCTGTAGGAGGCACCACTGAGCCTAAAAAACCCCAGATGCAATTCCATTCACACATTTCAAGTATTTATTGAACAGTGTACCTTTAACAGGCTTCTTTCCACATTTCACAATCCTTTTTACTCCTCTCTTCCACTCCTCCTAGGCGAGTGTTGCCTGTCTCCTCTCCCAACTCCGACTTCCCAGATGAAGTGGAGGGCTTCCTATTAAGACTTCACCCTGAAGGTCTTCCGGTCCCAACTGCTTGACTCTGGAAAGCAATTCGAGGTTAGGCAGAACCTGAGCCTTCATTTCTCAACAGCTCCCTATGGAAGCCCCCATGGATCCCAACAGGGTAGGCTTATGGGACCACAACTCCCATGGTGCCCTGTGGGCATCCATACTTAGGTTTCACATAAGGGATGCTGCCACTCAATGTATGGGAGAACAACCTTCTTGTAAGAGGTAGTCCCCCAATTGTCCCATACATGTGGTCTCCTGACCAGGAAAGAGTCCATTACTTATCCCAGTCAGGTTGCCCCATCCATTTTGTCTTTTGCCATTTTAGCTGGGCATGTGATTCCCATCAGTTGCTGCTGTGATGCCAGTGCTGTTACTCTTCCCTTCTGTGCAATTCATTATGTTGGTCTCCTGGCTAGGTAAGGGAAGGTTATCCTTCTTGGCTGGGACACTGGCCCATCCATTACAATAAATAAGTATAAGAAACATATAAAAACCATGCTACTTTAAACCAGACCAAAGTGGGATCAGGAAACACAATCAGGCAGACTCCTAACACTACAGAAGTCAGCAGCCAATTAGTATTTTAAGTTCTCATTTCATGCTTCAACTCCCTTGGCCATTCTGGTTGGTATTTGTTCTCTAAATACCATCTGCCATTGAAAAGGCGTGATCTGAAGGACCTTTCAGTGTGTAACATAAAACTAGTTTATCAATTGAATCCAAATGGGTCAGCTGTAGGGTTTGAAAGAGGAGCACACCTATAGATTGACTGATGACTTCCTTGGGCTGGATATTGATGAAAAATGAGGAAATGCTGTGAGAAAGACCCCAGGAATAAAACATGTGTTCTCAGTCACCAGCTCACAACCAGTGGGTTAATATGGCAGGAACTTTTGTCTAAAAAATGTGAATAAAATCCAGTTATCAGGACAAGTGCTAGACCTATCAGTTTCAATCAGACGCTTTAATCTTGTAATCATCTCTTCCCCGCAAGCAGTGAAATGGGATAATTTCAGTCAGTGCCTCAATCACCAGATATGATGTGGTGGGAGTGCTGTACTTTGCACATACTTCCTTTAGAAGAAAAAAGAGAAAAAAAGGCAATGGGTCTCATCTAATTAATTGAGAGCTAAATCAATTCAAACTTCTGATTTCCTTCTTCTGGGTTTATCCTGTCTGTAAATCTAAGCAGCATCCATTAAACGAGATCTGTCAGAGAGCTGGTCTAAAATACAATGATGGCAGGTAAAGATCACTTACTGAGATGGAATGCTAATGGCAGCCGGTATGGTGCTTTAGAGCATTTGGAGTCATTGCCATGACCTGTCGTTGCAGATTTGGGCGTGGGGCGGATTGGGGTAGGGGCTTGGGCTTATGTTCAAATGATGATCAGTGCTGATTATCTGACCCCACTCATATTGTAAGAGAGAAGATTACAGCAGATCTTGGAGGACCAATAAACAACTTGCTTCCCTAATCTTCTGACCCTTCGAGTAAGAAAAGCCTAATGGGCAACAAACACGCAGGCAAGAACGATTGTTGTGAGGTTGGGACACTGTCATGGTGTGGGGAAGAGTAATGCATCAGCATGTTAGTCAGTTATCCAACTTGATTTTGTCAATGCCTATAATTAATGAGACATTTTGAGAAGGCGCTCGCTCACTTTATCTTCCTTAAGTTTCTATGTAGATGGAATTCATGGCCGTTAGACTTAACCCAAGGTAACTGAACCACACGAGTCTTAAGAAACCGAATACAATTTATTGATTCAAACATGTTACAGAAAGACGATATATCGACATGAAAGTCAAAACATGGCACAGAAGTGACAGACAAATGTATAGCACAAAAGAGGTTCATTTGGAGTTTTTTTTTTTAGAATTTCTTGCTTTTACAAGAATTTTTGTTTGCCATTTCCCTTTTGGAATTTTAATGATAACCCCAGGGTATTCAGATGGATTCCAAAGTTTTCAGGGCTGATTTATACTTAAGGCCCAGAATGCATACGCGCGCAGCATGGCTGCCAGGCATTCTCCAGCGTTCTTAAGACACGTCCTCTGAGCACATCATCAGAAATTAACAGTACAGTGATCCCTCGCTATATCACGCTTCGACTTTCACGGCTTCACTCTATCGCGATTTTTTCTCATACACGCTTACGTCACTACGCATGCGCTTTCTGAGAACTTTTATCTAAGCCCCACGATGGCTCCTAAACGTGCTGCTTTTTCTAAGCCTTCTGACAATGAAACTAAGCGCCGGAGGAAGATGCTTACCATCCAGGAGAAGGTGAAACACTTGGATATGATCAAAGATGGCAATACCCTACAAAAGCCTCCTCACGCATATGAAAAGACAGCGCCAGCAACTGCCTATCAAGATGTTCTTCAACCGCGCACCCGGACACCCACTGCCTACTCCTAGTACTCCTTCAGCGGAAGAAGACAACGACGCACCTGCTGAAGATGCTGCACCACCTTGTCACGCTTGGGTCACAGATTTGCACAGAGACACAGGAGGTTGTAGAAAAAAAAGAACTTTATTCAAAGCACTGCAAACAAACATTTGTCTCTTTTCAAAAGTTTAAACGTGCTCCATGACAAGTCAGAGATGACAGTTCCGCCAGGAGCAGAGAATGTCTGAGAGAGAGAGAGAAAAACAAAACAACCAATTCCAAAGCTGAGAGGCGCTGCACAATAATTTTAAGTAAGCGGAGTACCGCGTGAGAGGTTTATCGTGCGTTATATCGCAAGTAAGAAGGGTAAGGAGCAATGTGAAGGTAGACTGTCAGCTGTTTCAGGGGTTTTCCCAGGGGCGTCTGTTATGGAGGACTATTTCGGACAAAATGAAATAAATAAATAAATGCGCAAATAAATTAAAGTTCTGTGAAATGTGAGCATAAATAAATAAATGTATCATGAAATGAAGCCTTAATAAATAAATGTGCCATGAAATGAGAGCATAAATAAATAAATGTGTCACGAAATATGTTTTTTTGTTGCTTATTTATTTATTTCATTTTGTCCGTAACATTCCTCCAAACCATCATGAAATACGACTTGAAATAAAACTGTCACTTTCACTCGTCAAAGTTGAGAAGGTGGGCTCTAACACACCCTCTAGTTATTGATTGGTTAATCGACTTCTGTAGATTGGCTATGCCTAATTCAACATGGCTGTGTGTGAGATGGAAGTAAACGAGATAGCACAAGAATTAATTAGAAAAATGCTTACTACTGCCGATGAAATGGATTCTGCCGAAGATATCACATATTTCAGAGAGAGAATTGTTGCAGAGAAATGGAAGAATGCAAGAAGACTGACGTTCCAGTTTGAATTAAATATCACATTTTACTTAACCATGTAATTTCACATTTATGATCTTTTCACACTGCTGACATTATTCTGCAAAACCAAAATTATTTCTCTCCTTCCATACTTTACATTATGTTAACTGGGCTACTTATTTGTTGTCTAATAATATTACATACCTGTGAAGGAGATCCTCTTTTCTCCAAGTCCAGAGGCAGTAAGGCTCGCTTTGACAAACACACTTGGTATTTTGGTAGAAGTCTGGTCACTTAGACAACAGAAATTATGTGTGTACATTATGTGATGTACTATGCTTGGAGAAGGCATCCTTCTAGTAGACCTAAATTGCCTCCTTGGGTAGTTTGAGCCCCCATACGGGGCAAATAGCCGTGCTACCTCTGCTGTTAATTAAAAGAAGCAACACATTTAATTTTTGACATGCAGCAATATAGTTTTTAACAAGGTAAAATTGAATGTGTTCAATAAATGTGCTCATCACTGTATTTCTTTCACTGCAACACTGAAAGCCCAGTTAAATGTAGAGGAGAATCATCCTTTCTGGAATGTGGGCACCATGTTTTGAGGATTGTTTAGGAAAGCTAGAAGTAGCAACATACTACAAATAACTACAGAAGGGTAAAACTGAATCAGGATACCAGGAAACACTGTATCAAAAATATGCTCACTAAACTGCAAGGAACCACAGGTCTTAGAGAAAGAGAGAGACAGAGTATAAATAAATGTTTAAAACCTACTTTAAACAGTAATTATGGGGGGTGGTGAAAAACAAAGAAAGGTGTTGTTTAATTACGAAAAGGGGGGAAAAAACAGGTAAAACAACAACAAAAAAAAACCCAGAAACCAATTGTATGAAGAATACAAACTGAAATGAAAATTAATCAAATTTGTATATATAAAAAGTGGTAGAAAAAGGCAAAGGTAGTAGACTAACAATTACATAGAATAAAAAATTAAAAATACAATTACATGAAAAATATAAACAATGTGATATAAGAAAATAGAACATATTGGTAAACATAGAAAAATAATTAAGAAAAAAGTAAAAAATGAAATACAGTCACATATTGAGAAATCAAGAAAAAATACATGCATAACAACATAGGAAATTAGTAATGGAAAGCTATTTAATAGCATGAAAAATTAACTCAAAATTGTTTCCACAGTCTTTCTGCTGTGGGTTACTGAATGTACTAAAACAAACACTTGCAACAATATATGTGTATAACATACCGTTAAGTGAGAAGAAAAACAACTGTTCATATTAAAGTTTATTATCCTAAAAATGCACATAAACCTGTTTTGTTTCCTCCACATCCTTTGCATCAAATTAATTTCTGCATTCTCAGTCTACCAAAATCACTTGACAGGAGGTGAAAACTGCATTTTAAGATAACCACTGTTCAATTATACTCATTAAGTTTCCATCCAGTTTTTTGCGAGGTTTTGTTATCGACAAACAGAATATACGTAAAAAAAATTTGCGAAATTTGCTGTCTCCAGCCCGTTTCCATCAAACTGGCTTTTTATCGATAAAATGGCGTGCGTGATGACGTCATCCCCCCCAAAACGAACTGTCGCATAACTTTTGTTGTATCGCGAAAAAAATCTGCCCTTGAGCCGTTTCCATACATAATTTTGTGTATGTCGCAAATTATCTACCTTTTGTTTTCCACGTTACACCCCCTCCACTAAACAAAGAAACAAAGAAATGGAGAGATTATTCAGACAGTTTTTTGAAATTTGCCAGCTTACTGTTATTTCAGTTTCACAAATAATTGGAATTGTACATAATATCCGAAGACGACAGCAGAATGAAGCAGTTGCTTGTCTGATAGCCCTAGAGCTCGAAGAAAGTACCCCAGTGCGACGAAACCCACGGGTATGGGAGAGACGACGGAATAAGACCTTCTGGGAGGAGGTGGTGGAGAGGCACTTAACAGAAAATCTCTGGCTGCAACATTTTATAATGACACGGCCGACGTTTGAGATGTTGTGTGGATTCATCAGTCCTGATGTTGCGCCCATCACAGGTTGCCACCGACCACCGGTTCCAACCCAAAAGCGGATTGTCATCGCCCTTTACAAGCTGGCAACCTGCGCCGAGTATAGAGTAGTTGGAGAAACGTTCGGGGTTAGTAAAACTACCGTCCATCGATGTGTATATGCTGTGTGCACCGCTATTAAAGAAAAATTAATGCGGCGTTATATCAGACTTACGACTGAAGCGGAGGCCAATGAAATTGCATACCGCAATTCCTTGGTGCATCTTGTGCCACAGATTTACGGTGCGCTGGATGGCACGCATGTGCCTATTCTTCCCCCGACGGAAGGCTACCGCGATTACATTAATCGCAAAGGGTGGCCATCTATTGTTCTCCAGGCCCTTGTTGATGACAGGTGCATGATACGAGACATTTGCGTTGGCACTCCTGGAAGTGCCCATGATGCAGCTGTGTTTGCAGCATCGGATCTGTACAGGTGAGCCTACCTTTCAACATCCCTTCACAGTGCGATAACAACTGAATTAACCTGCTTCCCTTAAGGTTTTTAATTAAAACTGAAATTTGAATTAATACAAAATAACGACGTTTAATCAAAAAAAAAACTCTTCATCAGACCATGCGAACCGCTCCGCCATTCTCGTTTTGATTGCACGTGATGAAAATGTGACACATTTATTTGCGTTAAAGCCCTTTTTTCCGACAAAAACTGTTTCCAATGTAGTTCTTGCGACATCTGAAGTATCGATATAGAATTTATGCGCTAAAGTTAAACGGAAAAATATTATGTCGACATGTACAACATTTTATCGATAATTAGCATTTCCATCGGCTATATCGGTAAAAAAATTTGAAGCGCTAAATATTTTTTCGCAAAAACTCCTTGGATGGAAACCTGGCTAGTGTAACAAAGTGAATATAAAGAGGCGAGTATGTTTATAAAATGATGGCTCCAACTCAACTATTGTGCGACATTCACAAAATATTTGTGTTAGATTTAATAACTCTTCAGTATTCAGCAACTGATATTTCGTTTGTGATGTGGCTACCGTCAGGTCTTTCTGTTTACTTGTAGGCAGGTTTGTATTTTGCAGACAAATAACTATTGCAAATTTACAGCGCTATTAGCACAGCCACCTAAAATACAGTAGTATATCTTGAACAGGAGTAGAGTGAGTACTCGACAAAGTGGGGGTAGGTCTTCGGCTATCAAGTGGGGCACTTACAGCTGAAACCTCATGTGCTGATTCCTGAGGGGATGAAGAGGTTAGAGCTTCCTGAATTAAAACTGCCGCTTCACGTAGCGACTCTGGGCAACTTTTTGTAGCAGTCATATTCGCCATGGACACTCACAAGCACAACTTTAAGCATGCGCTTTGGTACCTTGAGAATCATATGGCTCATAGTTCGATTACTCTAGGCTGAAGGTAACACTCAACAAATCAATAACTAGAGGGTGTGTTAGAGCCCACCCTCTCAACTTTGACGAGTGAAAGTGACAGTTTTATTTCAAGTCGTATTTCATGATGGTTTGGAGGAATGTTACGGACAAAATGAAATAAATAAATAAATAAGCAACAAAAAACATATTTCGTGACACATTTATTTATTTATGCTCTCATTTCATGGCAAATTTATTTATTAAGGCTTCATTTCATGATACATTTATTTATTTATGCTCACATTTCACAGAACTTTAATTTATTTGCGCATTTATTTATTTATTTAATTTTGTCCGAAATAGTCCTCCATAGTCTGTGTCCTCTGAGGGTGCGATCAGCGCTCCAGCTTACAACCTGAAGACTCTCCTACTGAGCTCGTGCCTTCATAGGTTAGTGGTTGTGTGTAAGAACTGTGTGTGTGTGTGTGTAATTAAATGTACGGTACAATAATAATAATATGATATTTGTAACGTCTAATATGTCTTATTTTCTCTTATTTTGTCTAATATATTGGGTAATACAAGTGTAATGGTGACTAAAGGGTGTTATTTCATGTCTAGAGGGCTCTAATAATGTTAAAAAAACGTACTTAGAAGGTCGTAAACAGGTTTTCTATACTCTAACTGCGAAAATATTCGATTTATAAATAAAGAATCCTACTTCTCGAAAATTCATTTATTGCGGTAGAGTCTGGAACGGATTAACCTTGATAAACGAGGGTTCACTGTACTAGCAAAAATATGGGTGGTGTGTGTGTTCAAGGTTTGGAACGTGACATCAGCATCATTGTTTACTATCAACATGGGATGGAAAACTGCATTGCAGCTCCAGCAGGATCAGTGTGTGTGCTTCGATGTTTGAGGAATGGTTTGATGCGGTGAAGCAAATCATCAAACTTAAATGCTGACATGCATCTTTATGGTGCTTTTTTTCTTCCATTTCTCTCATGCGTCGCATAGTGATGCGATACATTTAAAGGTCTCACGTACCATCTTCTGTGTCGTTGTTGCCGTCTTTTTTTTTTTTTTTTTGCACCTTTACAACAGCATCAGAATGCAAAGACTTTTTATTTTATACATCTTTTGCGACTCAACTAACAACACAGTGAAACTGGATGTTGTTTTCTCACCATGATGATTTCTCGCACTGCCACCTGGTGGAATCCTCCACATTTACTTGAAGTGTGCACACAAGTATAGCAACAGCATCCTCACGTGCACAAATTGCGTGCGTTAAGTATAAGTATACAAAAATACTTCAAGACTAAAGACTAAAGGGGGTTGGTGAGCTTTATTGGTCATCAAGAAGAGCGAAGAAGAGAGCTTTCAGTGTCGAAGAGAAGAAAGAGATACATACAAGTAGTTCATTGCCACTGCTGATAGGATCAGAGTCTCCTGGGTACTGATCACAGTCAGGAATCAGAGATCTGTGGGTAAATTGTATAACAGTCATCGAGACTAAAGCCTCCATGAGCCCCATCAGCACTGGGGAGAGAGGAGAAGGCAGTTAACTCAGTTGATCACAAATAAATGCAGAGGGTGAGCATTGAAATGTGGAATAGAGTGAAAAGTCAAGCAAAATGACACCTTTTATTGGCTAACTAAAAAGATTACAATATGCAAGCTTTCGAGGCAACTCAGGCCCCTTCTTCAGGCAAGATGTAATCATTTTGCTTGACTTTTCACTACATTCATAATGCTAACACGGTACAACACCCTAATACTAATTTGGAATAGATTAATACAGACGTAAAAGCTTTAGAAAAAAGAATACACAACAACCATGGCAGTGCAACAAATGAACTTAAAATTAGCACTAATTTATTGCAAGAAATGGTGGTTTCAGATCTACCCTACATATTATCTGCCTACCTTATTTTTTTCTGATCTCACTCGTATGTATCTCCCATCGCCCCCTACCTTGGTCTGGAGTGAGCTCTTTTAAGACCATGTCACATTGCATGAATTATCCAGTGATTTTCAGTTGTAGCCTTCATTTATGCAATCTTAGCAAGGCAGTGGACGTCACGCTCCTGTGAAGTCAGTCGTCTAGTCTGACATGCCTAGCAACTAGTTTAAAATGCACTCTGATAGAATCAAATGAGTTTGATTTTGTCTTTAGTCCTTGGACCAGACCCTCAGAGCATGAGAGCTGTCAACCAATGAATGCTCATCCAGAAGTGCAATGCGTGGAACGCAGCAACAAGAAATATGAAACGCTGGTGTTTTGTACCTGACAAACAGAAGTGAAGCTCGTCTGTCCCATGTTTTACATATCATGGTAGAATGGAAAAAGGGTTGTGGTTGAACTTGCCATATGTACCGGCTCTGGTGTATAATATAAACATACATTTATTTATGTATAATTAATTATATATTTTAACATGTTAATTTATTTGCCCTTGTCCTGTTTTCATACACAAAGCAAGATAGAACACTTAAGATGAGACTGATTCTCAAGTAGTACTTCATTCACAAAACAAATTAACTTCAATCGTTAGACTGAATCTTGTGTAGCGACTCGTGCACGAATCAAATGAGTCAAGAGTTACGATTCAGGTGGTTCATTCACTTGTGCTTTAAGCATATTTCAGCAAAACAAAAGATGCTGACAACATCACACAGGAAAGAAACATGTGCGCCTTAGCACTCCTGTTGAGCTCCACTGAATCGATGCATTTGTGCTCATGAGTCTCTTTATATGATTCACGGAAAACAGTTGTTCTAAAAAGACCGACTCGTTAGTGAATTACCCATTACTAATCAGGACAGAGGTAGTGGAATGGCAATTTAAAGATCCACGAGAAGTGCAACGAGAAAAGATGGCATTAGTCCGGAGTGTATAGAAATGACATTGACTTCATAGTGGAAAGCTCAATCAGCAGGAGTGTGGAAAAGAAGGAGTAATGAGAGGAACAATGGGGCTACACACTTCTAGGAAGCTATAATGTATACCAAAATGTTTATTTATTTGTTTTGTAAATAGTTATGAATGAACAAGATTTATAATCGGCTGCTAAATGGTGGCATCAATTTTTCTAAAAGTAAATAGTTTGAAAACCACAGAGGTACTTCACAGACCTCATTTGCTCATGTATAATAAATGTATTGGGCACTCCAGCACGAAGGTTAGTGAATTGATTTCCATTTTGTTCGTATTCTTAGAGTTGTGGGAAATGTTCGTGGGCCCAGAGAGTAATTTATTATGTTCTAAGTATTTTGTAGTAAATAAGAATTTACTTAGCACTGTTCAAATAATGGCAACATAAAAATGATTGTGAGCACAAAATTGCAAAAGCTATTAGAGATCTAAAAGCTACGCTCTTAAAAATCCTGATTCTTTAATGGCACGTTATGGTTCTTTACTGGGTTGTGTGGTTTCTTGTTCTGTATTACTTGACAAAGCACCATTGCATTCTGGGAAGGGTTCTTTGTGCTTTGATAAACTTCCTCATATGTAGAACAAAAGATGAAATCTTTAATGTATGGCAGGCAACCTAGCAGTACACTAACAGATTAAGAAAACCTGGACTGATGTCGGTGTGATTGTATGCAGCAAGAGTCCTAATTTGTAAGATTCACTCTGGTAGTTGTGTGTTTTTTTGGATAGGTAGATTGCATTATATGCCTACACGAGCATACAGTAAATGGGAATTGTGGGTAAAGATTCCCATTTAAAGAGAGAGAGAGGGAGAGAGAGAAGAGGTTGGGAGCATGCACTGATATAGTGTGTTGCCAAATCAGGATCCCATATTAGGACCGAAGTGCAGCCATGAAATTACAGGTTAAAGATAATCAATTTATTTTCTCAATTTCACTGAATGTTGTCATTATGCTAAGTTTTCCTTTTATTTTATTAATTTAAACGACATACATATATGCTATGGTAATGTCTTAGTTAAAAAAAAAATTACATGTAGAATGTCACCATCATCAAAAGGGACACTTTTAGCTGGTGGTTTCAATAGATAACTATAGAAATGAAACCTTATTTTTAGCAATAACTTAAGTGTTTTTTACATTTTTTTAGAGAAATATTAAAAGTAATAAATACAAAATACTCATACAGCCAATTCCTACTTATTTTCTGAAATGGCACCCCTCAAGAGTGTATTTCTCTGAGACAGTCTTGTAAACAGACGTTGCTATAACTCGACATTCTCGAATTGTCAAAGAATTGTCAATTGCTTTCCCCAGTCCTGTCTCCAGGTCTCAATGGACAGATTTGGCAGTGATGATTCCTCTCAAACCAAAGGGGGAGGTGGGGCACCACTTACCACTTCTCCTAGGGCAGCAAAAATCCTAGAGCCGGCTGTACCCACATGCATTCTGGCTCCTTTCCCAATATGAAATGACATTGTTCATCTCAAATGCCCACCATCCTGTTGGCACTGCTCCTGACTCTCTCTTGTCTCTTGCATATTGTAAGCCATATACTGTAAGGCCACATTTCAGACTCTCTGAACCCCCCATCAAAGAAGTGCACCTTAATTAACATCTCCTCCAAACGTGACCCTAGTGGTAATGGCAGATGTCTTTAGAAGGACTGGTGTCCAGCTAAAATGATCTTCAAAGAATACATTGTATTAATATATGGAAATGAGGCAATGCATCCTGAAAGGTGAATCTGATGTGTGTAGAGAATTTTGTTTTCAGAATTATAAATAATGGAGGTTCTTCAAAAATGCCGAAGTGCTAGTTGACAGCATTTAATGTTCCTATACTGTATTTACCCCTGCATCATCTTGTTGGAGCCTCTGGTGTGGCTGTTCATGCTACTCTTTACATGATTACTGGCTGTTATACTAAATGTTACTGTGAAGTTTTTCTCGTTCGCTTTCTCTTCTTTTTTCCTTGGCTGGTTCTTGGCATCACTGCTTTGGTCAAGCCATTCCTCCTGTTCTTGTAAATGTCATCACCAATAACACGTTTGTTATAATAACTTATGTAGGGCTGATGTGTGATCACAGAGACTTTGACTTGACATTTTTTCTAGTAAAATCAGAGACTGGAGTTTCATTTCCTCTCTTGGCTGGATTTTTGTTTTACTCTTTGCTACTCACTTGCCACCAAACCTCACACCGCTCCACTCCACTCAGACTAGTGTGGTGCTGAGGTATCACCAGTTGCATGGCTGTGTTCGGTGGTTTGTCGTGTGGTGGGTGAGGCAATGCGCGGTATCAGTGCAGACTGCCAACCTCTCCTCTCCTCCTATTCCCATGTGATCTTAGGTAAATGCCAAATTTTAATACCTTATTAATAAGTTATATTATTTTTGTAACCAACTGAGTATTTAAACTTTTAAAAAATAACAAAACAGGTTGCGTTTAGGTTCTAAAAAAGAAGGTAGTCTGTATAGATATTGTATGTACAACATGTTTCTGGATACCCATGCTTGGTGTTTTTGTATGCAGTGTGCTGTTTTTGTTTAAGTGCATATAAATTTTCTCTTTTAAAATAATGATTATTGCAGATGCATAAAGAGGCCAGAATAAAAAACAAAATTGAAGTACACTATATAAAGATAAATTAAATCATATTGACTTGAACCCAATGTGATCCCATACCGGAATAAGTGGGTATGGCAAATGAATGAATTTCACAAGGTGGCCAAGGTGAAAACTACATGAAAAACGGAATTGTGTTATGCATCAAAGTGTGATCAAATCTTTCAGTCTGTGCTTCACATAACAGAGAAAGCGATAATCATAAGGTGTTTTATAAAGCTGAAGTGCTTAGAATGCAAAGTAACCTACAAACCAAATAGGACCAGTAGCAGTAGTGATAAACATTATAATGAAGTAAAACAAATCAGTGGTAACAGTTGCATTTAGTGCCCCAATTAGTAGATACTGTATGCACAGCCTGATTACTCACTAATTGGCTGCCTAACTGCACTGTAACCAGGAATTATTACAGTGTGCTGACTGTGCTGCTTGGGTAATGGTACACTGTAATAGGCACACATACCTGAGTGAGCACTCGCCTTCAAACGCTCAGTAATTATTTCTACTTTTACGATAGGTAGGCATGTGCTGAGTAATTATATCATGCATACACTGTAATAGTGGAGACGATAAAGTTTTGAATTTCATTGAATACAAATGTATTTAAAAATAATAAAACTGTTGCAGAAATATAAAAAGAACCACATCTCATATCATCTTAAACAATGCAGGCGACCATTTAAAGGACAAAAAAGTATAACTGCTTCTGAAATGATATCTGATATTCGCAGCTATAAAAATACAGTTAACTTAACATACAGATATCTTTACCTATATCTTTATAGATGTGAATGCTTTATATCATAAACAAATACAATAAATTAAAGTAATGAAATATGTGAAATATATAAAATATATAATTAAAAATGTAATTATTTAATATTGTTCTCAGGCTTTAAACCTTTTGACTGCTGAAGGATCACCCTCTGCCTATATAAAGTATGTAGGGCTGCACAGTAGGCCCTTTAGTGGTTCATTGTGGGTAATTCTGGTTGTTTTCAAAAAATATTTTATTTGTGAGTATCTCTTTCAGATACTCATAATTTTGCTTCTGTCTTGGATTACTGAATTTTAGAAAAGGTTTGCCTTTTTTCAGGCTTTTGCCATTTTTACCTTTTTTGTTAATTTAAAAGAAATCCCTTAAAAAAGATTCTTTGTGGACTGGTTTGAACTTTAACTCTTTCAGGGTGGATGTCAACTTTTGTCGAAAGAAGGGGTTGATGGTCGTAATCAACTGTAAATGGTGACAAAAACCCACTGTTATGTTTTAGTTAAACTCTCTTTTTGCTAGAAGGAAAGTGAGCTTCATTGGTTTTGACTGAGATTCCCTGCGAGGAGCAAACACGAGCAAAAATGGCATCAACATCTGGCGAGAGATTGAAGCGAATGCGTAAAGCGAAATACTCCATGAACGATGTTTTGCATATTGTCACTGAATGGGACTCTGAATTGTTGGACTCCAATTTTGTGATCAAAAACCAATGTGAAGTACCAGCATCAGCTGATCGGCCCCCAGCTGATCATATAGCCGACGTACCTATGGTAACAATGACAAGAGGTACAAACCCGATTGCGATGCACTGTGACTGCCATGCCAAGACAGCCAGCCAGCCATGCCTCCCTGATGAACTGGCAGCCACAACACGCAACAACAGACATTTTATGTTAAATTCTGGGTGAACCCTTAGCTTTGTGTGCTTTTCGGAAAACTGTGTTTTTTTCTAAACAAAATATTCAGCCCTCAAAGAGAGAAAAACTTGTTTTCCCCTTCAGTCTGCCAGCAGACTTAGAGGTCAGGCTGCCAGGGGTGAGGCCCATCTTAAGTAGGCCAATGAAGACTCTGGCCTGGTTCCCTGGGTCTTTTGGAGGCCACACATTCTTTTGCTATCTTGATCCTATCAATGTTGTTAGTATGTGCTCTGATTGGCTGGTGTCACATCCTGGGTTGACTCTTGTCTTGTTGGTACTGAAGATGGATGGAAGTTGTTATTCCAATACTGTTAAACAGTATTGTAATTATAAGACATCAATCCTGTTGATTTAGGATGTATGACGTTGCAATGTTTTTACACAAGCAGTTAATTATTTACCCTGAAGTAATGTCGGCACAGGGTGCAAGGTAAGAAGCAGGCTTTCATGTTATACTTGTCTATTTCAGACCCATTTATGCACACAGGCCCACTGTTACACTCAACCACAAAGTATACATTTCATCAATGCCAGCACTCAAATACCTATTTTTGACAAATATTCATACTCTATATAGAAATTTAAAAATATTGTCTTTATCGTAGGCAAGTTTCAGCAACTTGGCATTCCTTTGAGGGCAAGAGGTTGTGGAACGGCCCTCAGTCTGTTTACCTTAATAAGTAAATTGCAGCCTGAACTTCGTAGTTTCTCTCATGTGACTATTACTGGATGATCCAAGCAATCAGATGAGCATGAACATTCTTTCCAGCAGGATTCAGACCCTGATCTTACCAGGTGTTATTTTGCACTCCTTTTTGATGTTTTTCTCCTCATTTTTTACCTCTTTGAATAGACTTTAATTTCTTTTGGGTGCCATTCACTCCTGTTTCTATGCTTTCCCTTGCCTTGTTTTTATTTGAATCAGATTACTTGCTGCTCATCTGAGACTCACTAGATCAGGGGTGCCCAATGCTTCGATCGTGATCGACCGGTAGATCGGAAAGGTAGTGCAGGTAGATCACGTTGCATTCAAAATTTTTTTTTTTTAAATCTTACTCTATTATATATCCTCCTTATGGCATTTGCCACTTGATTGACATACAGGGTGGCCAGTCTGAGATCTCTTTTCTTCTAACACACTGGTCATCAAGCACGCATGATCAAATGTGCGAGCTACTGCAAAACTCAGACTATCTAAGTGATCTAGTTAGCCTTCCAATTTATATCGACTAAAGAAGAGATTTAAAAAAAAGTATTGTTGTTTTAGGGAGGGAGGGTATGGGCTGGATGTGGAACTGGAAGAGGATTTTTTTTTCTCACAATGTCACAATCAAAGTGCGTTTGTCTGATCTGTCTATCTATCATTGCTATTCCAAAGAAGGAAAATGTGGAAAGGCACTTTTGAACTGTTCATAAAAACTACGAAACTGACTTCCTTCCGAAAAGCGATCTGAGAAAGAGAAAGGAGAGGGAACTAAAATTGCAGTTAATCACTCAGCTGAATTCAAAAGCAAATGCAGACGCACTGAAGCATCGTTCCGGGTGAGTCACTCAATCATTAAGCATAAGAAGTCCTTCCAAGATGGAGAGATGATAAAAGAGGCCTCAAAGCTGCAGCGCTTTGATTTGGGGAACATCCAAAACCTCGTGTCAGAGCTGGAGACGCAATGGAAGGCGTGTGCGCAACTTGACAGCATACGCTACACAGAGTAGATTGAAAATTGTCTCTCAGACTTTGACAGACGGTTTCAAGACTCAGCTTTACTTGAGCCAATCGCTACATTTAAGTGCTATCCATTTAGGGAAGATGTTGAGGGTGATTCACCCGCATCAAAAACTGCAACACTGTTTCACCTAAAACTCCTCTACAGTGGAGGATGAGATTTTGACACTACAGGATGACATTCAGCTGAAGTATGGGGCTCATGGACAGTTTTGGAACTTACAGAGGAAAAGTACCCAAACATGAGGAAATGTGCTGCCTCCTTGACTGCATTATTCGGCTCTACTTATTTATGCGAGTCAGCCTTTTCCCACATGAAGATTATTAAATCCAAATACTGTAGTGACCATAAATGTATTGAATTGTTATTGTGCCATAAAGGTTATTCAATTATGCAAGGTACGGCAACATATATTTTATGTATAAAGTATACTCAGTATATTTTGGTCATTTTAAAAGTAGCTCGCAAGCTGAAAAAGTGTGGGCACCCCTGCACTAGATACAATACCAAAGAAATTATATTCCAGTCTTCATTTGCATTCTTCTTCTAAAAATTTCGAGGTTACAGGAACTTTACAAATCGCAACCCTTTTCTTTCCTCTTCTCTAGGGAGTTAAAAGAGACACGACTCGCTGTGTTTAAATCCTATTACTAATGATATGTACACAAATGAGGGACAGATCTGGACATCTTCAGAACACTGTATACATAACAAAATCAAATGTTCCAAAGCTACTTTTGCCTTTACATGTTTCCACTTTGGTAAACAAGTGATGAGCAGGGTGGACAAAGCATTGATTGTTTTAGTAAAGCCTTTGAAGGGTTAGAGACAGCGATTCAGCTGTCCTGAGCAGTAGGTAATAGGACTTTGGGGGCCTTCAAATCTTGGCTCCGCAGAAGCAGTTGTACAATCTCACATCGAGACTGAGGGGCAAGCCGGACCACTTGTAAAACCTGGAAGTGTAACAGCAGGTCTTAACAGCGAAAGCATACATTCCCAAAATTCTGGATTTACAATGCCTCAGAGTCACTTAGTATATATGCGCATTGTCCGCAGGCTGCCTCCTTCATCTGTACAAACTCGTACTTTCAAGACGCTGTACAGACAGTTATCACAAAATCCCAAAGTTTACAAATACACAGCAACAACGTGAAAGAAGAACAAAGTAAGCTTCAGGAAACAAATTGTCACAATAAGTAGACACAAAAAGTCGAAAAAAGGTTTGGAGCAGCCACCTGTATATTGTTCCCTGGCTGCAAAATGGTATATGTTATGCCACTGATGTGCACTGGTTTGAGTTCAAAATGGAACAGATGGTATGGAGGTAAGATGGCAGCTTTAAAGGTCAGAACAGGAAATGAGGTCATCGTGGGTGGAACCGGTAGGGTCTTCCTCCATAGGGTCGGACCCGGACGTGATGTCAGCAAAAGGGCTGGAACTAGGAGGGTCTTTGTCCATGGATTCGAGACCAGAAGTGATGTCATCACAGGGGCTGTAACCAGAAGGGATGTCATCAGGTGGAATTTCCCATGAACAGTCTGCAGAAAAGCAAGAAAAAGCGTAGTGCACTCTGCCACCCCCTGGTCTGGTGTGGAATTACTTTCGTTCAGGCCCTTCCGCTGCCTCCCAAGCACACATGTATGACAAAATGTATTTTGTGTAGTCCTTAACTCAATTAGTTTCTCTTAATTCCTGAGCATAATTTTATTCCCCATTTCACTTTTAAATACAGTTTTGCAACGCGAATGTAAAAATTCTTTTCGCATGCAATTTTGAAATTCACCAATAAGATTTTTGTTAAAGGTTTTTTTTGGGTGAGGAAAACACAATTTTTGCTCCCTTAAAGCCTTGTTCAAACTTTTCTGTCTTTTCCTGCAGTAAATGAGTTACATCAATTGTGTTTTCTAGCTCTCATTCGCCTCACCACAGAGGAGCACAGCATGTTTTTTAAAAATGTGACTTGCTGTATGTTTTCCACATGAAGACAAAAGATGCACGTTGGTGAGTTGACTGTGCCAGAAGAAGCACAACAGAGGAAGCCTACCCCTTGACGTTCCCTAACAACAACTCCTTCCTGACAGATGACGCTGAGCACATGCTTGTTCTTAGGAAACACCGAAGTGTGAACAATTGCGGTCTACTTGAATCCCCTTCTATATATTGTAAGAAGAAAAACAATTCTGAGAGTTAAACAGGTTGCACATCTATTTCTAGTAGGAAGAAGTAAAAACCTCAAAAAGATTTCAGTCACAAGCATGTGCAATAGTCATGCTAGCCTTAACCCCACCTTAATCACCCACCAAACAGTGAGCCATTAATGATTAATCAGTGGCAGCCATCAGCTGGTCAACAGTAAGAAATGAGTGCCACTTACTGCACATTCCAACTAATAACGCAGTTGTGTCAAGTGCCTTCCATGTAATTATCCATAAATGGCACCCCTCTCCACAGTCAGTAGATGCTTTGCAATGTCTTGTAAAGGATGCACTTAATTAACTTTTAAGAAAGACTAGTGTGCATCAGCTGTGAAGTCAGTATATAATACAGCATATGGAATTTCCATACAAACACAACACACAATTAGAATATATTTACATCTAAATTCTGAAAAAAACAGAGGAGCACTTAAGTGTCGGAGCCTGAGCTTGGCCAAACAAGTCACGGTTGCAGCATGTTTTCTAAAATGGAGAGTAGGCAGCAATCAGAACAGAGCAGAGGCAGAGGCATTTGCAGTGCCAATCAAAGAAATGTATTCTTTGGGTAAAGAAATACATTTTGCCATATTTTGCAATATCAGCTGGTAGATTTGACTTCCAGATGAAATGAAGAAAATTACACAGCATTTAAAGGTCTGTGCCTGAAGACTCAGCAGTAACAAAAAGTCTTCATACAAATAGGAATTTAGGACAAGGAGGGACTGAATGCCGCCACCTTAGTCAGTTGAATGTTTATTTTTTCTTATAAATGAAACCATGACCAATTCTCTTCCATAGATTCCTGCGCACCAGCTGTAACATTCAGTAAACTGGGCAATGGACAATCTCTCTTGTGATTTGTATGTGTGTTGCACAAGGCCTTCTGAACTTATCAGTAAGTACTTTTGTGACAGAGGGTAAAATTTTATTGTCCATGATGTTGACATAACTTATTATAAAATATTTTGTGTGATCAGAATTTACTGACATTGTGGTAGAGTGGTATCTAGCATATAAGTTGATAAATACTTTGCATGTCTTTTTCTGTAAACTATACAAAGCATGTGTACTATTAGATAGTGTTTCAGGAGATATGTTTTACTGTTCTGATGAGAACAGCAGTGCTTTGATGTTTACCGAACCGACCTTTGCCCCTAAGTGTTTAGGACTGAATCAGGATGTGAAATTTATGGCGAGGGGGATGGAGCATCAGACCAGCATGGCAACGATGAGTGTATTTGGGCTTAGAGCCTATAAGCCATCACCTCTAGGAAGGCCATGAACGACTAAACAGAGCAACTGGGGGACGAGTTGTACCTGAGAGCTTTCATTGGTAACTGTCCCAGGATGGCACAAATAAACCAATTCTGTTGGTCTAAAGTATGACTCTTGTCACACACGTGCGAATAGGAGTCAACTAAAGGACCTGAATAATGGTAATTCCACGTCTGACCAGGGAGCGGCAGGGTGCGCTAACTATCTTTCTCGATCTCTTGCAGACCATTCACAGGAAATCCCACAGGGTTCCGGCACCTTTGATGATGCCACTTCCGGTTCCAGCGCCTTTGATGACGTCACTCTCCCCCACTGCTGATGACATCACTTCCACTTCCGGCCCCAATGACATCATTTCCTACACTGGCCTTTAAAGCCGCCATCTTGACTATTTACTACAGTTCTGTTTTGGACTCAGTCTTGTGAACAACTCGCTGTCTTTAATGATACCTTTTTGCAGCCAAGGCACATTATACGGGTGGCTGCCCCAAACCTTTATGATGTCTTTTTGTCGTTCTTGTGATGCTGTTTATGACTGGTTTGGAATCGTAAGGCCGTTCTGTGCTACGACGCCCCTTTGGTTTGGTGTTTTGTGGTAAGAATGGTATAAAGTTGGTCACGTTGTCTTTACCTCTCTCTCTCTCTCTCTCTCACCATCTGGCCATGAAATGAAGTCAATGATGAAGACACCTCTAACACGGCAGCCATATTGATACAGACATGTGGCCTGTTTCAATACTCCATTCAAGGACCATGTGGTAGCAAAGCAAACTAGACTGAAGAGATGCTGAGAGATGCCAATGGATACATGATGCACCGCTACTTAGGCTAGGTTTGCAATATTCAAGTTGCATTCTGCTTCCTTAATATTTTTGTGCATTTTATCAATAATGCAAAATTAAATGTGTAAAATACCTCCTTGTCTGTTTCTTTACTTTGACAGACTTAGAAATGGAAAGGAGAGGAAGTCCTAAAGTACCTGACCATAGACTGATAAGTGTATGGGGTTTTAGATATTTTATTAAGACCTACCTCACTCAATTAAGAGTATAAAAGGGGAAAATTGGGTCATCATAGAAAACAGACATAAATGAGCATCCATTCCTGAGTTCAGTCAGCTGGTGTCTCTGCTGAGTTTATGTTTCTGTGGGGTCTTCTGCAACTACTCTGGGTTTGCTTCCTTATCCCACAGACATGCATATTAGTATGATGGTCCATTCCCGCAGTCGATGGGCAAACAAAGAGGCAACAACAGAGTTTGGTGCTAAGGAGTAAATGGTGCATATTTATTAAAAGGAAAAAAGAAGCAATGTCAATTGTGCTGTGCTGTTGTATAAAACTCTTCAATAAATATCATTCTATAAAGAAATCTTTAAAATAGTGCAGTGGAGGGAAAAATATCAAATCCAACAAACAATTAAAACTAGAATGAACCTTCTCACATTTTCATTCTCCAGTGCCTCTCTTTCATCTCGTGTGCTTCATCTCCAAGTCTGTTCAGCAGCAATGAGACGCCCCTGAACCCGGTCTTCTCGACTCCCAGCACCCATTGAGAGTCCCTGTAGTCTTGCTCTCATTTACTCTCTCTGTCTCTCTCTGCCATCCCTAGTGATGTCTGCAGCGAGATCCTCAGAGCTCTTCATCACTTCTGCTCCGTCTCACTTAGCAGGGTTGCATCGCCTTCTCCCAGAATGGCACTCCTCACTTGTTTCCCAGAGATTCACCAGACCGGTCCACTTTCTCTGTCTGTCTCTCACTGGTTTACTCTGTCGATTCCACTCATCTCTGTCTTTCATTTCTTACCTTTCCATTTTGACTTCTCTCTTCTCTTTAATCTCAGACCTTTATACCCCGAGTGTTGGCGCTGCACTAATCAACCCATGGAGCCACTAATGAGGAAAACCTGCACTGACCTCTTGCCAGCTCCTGTTGAGTTAATTACCCCATAATTGCTCCATAACTGCACACCTTTTCTAAACACACACCTACACTCATGAATTTGCACGAGTTGCACTTTAAAACTTCACCATGCCATCTTGCCACGATTCCTTTTACATCTTGTCACAACTAGGTTGATCAGTAACTCTAAATTGTTCCATTTTGGAGCTTGAATATGTCTGCCATATAATGGGCTGGCACTCTGTATGCAGCATTTTCTTCACCGATGCTGGGAGAGGCTCTGATTTACACAGTTCTTATTAGAAAGATCTTACCATTCCCAGGCATACACTGTGGGATTTTTAGAAATCATGGTAGAGCGACTACTCACGCTTCATATATAGGCTCAAACTATACGATGTGGGTGCTCAGACTATCCATGTACATGGTCCTGTATTCAGCAGGCGGCACATGCTCCCTGGAAATAGGTTTGTTAGAGATTGCAGCCTTTACTGAACCAAAATTATATTTATATATAAATGTATGAAATAAATATTCTATAGTGGTGGCTCTGAGGCTAGGGATCTGCACTGGCAATCGGAAGGTTGCCGGTTCGAATCCCGTAAATGCCAAAAGGGACTCTGCTCTGTTGGGCCCTTGAGCAAGGCCCTTAATCTACAATTGCTGAGCACTGTGAGTAGTGAGAAAAGCGCTATATAAATGCAAAGAATTATCTTTCCCTAGTGGTATGGCAGTGATTCTAAAAGGAAAAAAGAATTAGTAACATTACAGGAGGAATATACTTTTCTTTTGTTTAATATCGGCTTAACACTCACAATATTATAATATTCAAAGGAGTGCTACTGGTGAAAGTGTGATGCAGTTGGAGGTTCCTGCAGTCTGCATTATCCAACTTCGAGAGGGAAAGAGTGCAGAAGGCATATTGTCCTAGGTACGGTCAGGAGTGATGTCTTCTGTCCGTCCATATTTGACCTCTGAAGTTCAGTGCAGTTGTTCTCTTACATTGTATTGTACTCTTTATTGTGTAGACTTTATCAGAATGCCTCAAATCCCGTAGACTAACCACTGTTAATAAGGTATTGTACTTTATAACCTCTCTCCACCCTTCCTTCTACATTTATAACCTCAGGCAATTATGTGGAGTAAAAGGACATACAGGAGTTAAGTTACAACGTAATAATGTATTATGGATAATATTCATAAAATTAGGATAATAAGGAAGCAGAGTACATGTGACTAAAGACCACCATACAACCTGATAATTGCTTGATATGTAGTTTCAGGCACACAGACTTGTAGTTACTTAAATGTCTCTGATCAGGTCATCCTTTCTAGTTAGCTTTCCTTGTCTCAATATGGCTGCTAAGTTGTGCTCTTCATTGTGGTGTTCTCCTCATGGCCATTGTGTGTGAGAGAGAGAGAGAAGTGGGGAGGGGTAAAGTGACCAAATTTATACATTCTCTGATTCAGATCCAATCCCAAATAGTCAACTTTACTCCAATTGAATTCTAGTACAATCCCCAATTGCTGGCTTACAGGCTCTTGCAAGTCCAAACACTTTCACCCTTGCCAAGCTGGTTTGATGCTCCATCAACCACACTGCCTTTTCACAGCTGCCCTCAAGTAGTGGATACCATTTGTTTAGCTGAAGCTTGCCAGATAGGTAGTTTATGGCCATCCTGTGGCAAATGCCAAATCGATTTGATGCACCAATAAAATTCATATCCTGCTTCAGTCCTGAAGACTCAGGCGGGTTGGTTATTTAGACACAAAACCATTGTTGTTCTCATCAATGAAATCCTGAACCACTAATATTATGTTTGCTTTGTCTAACTTACAAATAAAGAAATACAAAATATTTATCAACTTTTATACAAAAATATCACTCCACCACACCACGATAACTAACTTTATGCTCTATTTGGATGCTTCTTAGTAGCATAGATGGAGCAAATTGTCTGAGTTGAAAGAATAATAAATGGCCTACAGGTGAACCAGACATTAGTTCAAATTGAAGTTCAGAATTCTAGTCACAAGTTCATATAAATAAAATGCATTACTACTACCACAGTACAATGAAATTCACACTTACACATCTCCTGCTTTCTCCTGCATCCCCAAAGATGCATTGGCCTTGCTCAAGTGTGTGTGTGTGAGTGGGTTGGTGCCATGCTCAGGGCTGTTGTCTGCGTAATACCCGAGGCTGTCTGGATAGGCTGCCATCCTCTGTAATTTCAGTTGGATTAAGCAATCGGGAGAATGTTGTTCATGCTACGGTTTCAGTGAACATCCTCTGTTATTCTCAGGTTCTGGCTGAGCTTACTCTTGAGGTGGAATTCATGAGTTCTGAAGGCAACGTCTTGACTAGAATGACTTCAGTTATACTGCATTTTAAAGCGGGGACCATAGCATCCTCTGTTTAGCACATTTCATAGAATGTGTTTCACCTTGACGTGTTGTACTCAGTGGATTTCGTTATCAGCATTCTTGATGTTGTCTGCCTTCAGTATTTTTCAGTGCAAGTTGGAAACCTTGACTAAACTATCATTGACTAAGAAACTCCCTTTGTTATCGTTGGACCACATTCTTTTAGGGATAGCACTTTCTTCAAGATTCATGGACTTCTGCAGGGTAGCAGTAATTCCAATTTGATTTGGGGGAGTCCCAGCTTTAAATCTTGTCATTTATTGCTCTCTACAATCTTTGGTGTTGTCATAAAGGTCAAGTGATGGCATCTTGTTATGTGATGGTCATGTGCAGTCAAAACCTCATATGGTCTTCTGAGTCTTCTTTGGCTCAGTTACCTAAGACAGTTGATTTTAGGGACTGGAGCTTGAGTTTGCATTCCGGAAGCGGCTGAACAACTCTTAAGGAGGACACCAGCAGTGTGAGAAAAGAACTGGGTTATATCATTAAAAAGATTTAAGGCACGCACTTGATAATCATCCAAGCTGTCACCATATGAAACTTTTTTTTGTTATGTTACTGTAAATTGTCTTTTAAAGATGTTCTGAAGATCACCTTATACCTTCACAATACCTTTTGAGATTCTGTGATTCCATTCAGGAGTGGTTACCATCCATTCATTGTGTTTTATTAACACTTTTTTCCATCTTTTCTCAAAAGCAGTGACCAGTCCTGTTACGATGTTGATTCAGAGCTAATAACACTTGGTTATTAGTCACTAATCAGCCTCACCAAGACATCTTAAGAATGTGGAATAACATCAGGTAACACCAACAGACACACGAGGGGAACTTACAGACTTCTCACCAATAGTGAAGAGGCAGACTCAGCTCTAACCAATGCACCAACATACCATGCAAGGGCTTCTCATCACTTCTTAAAGGTTTGAGAGGTTGATAATTGCAGAATTTCTGTTAGTATTCTAGGGAAACACATGTTTCTCTTCATGTCCTCCTCCATTACTTAACGTGTTTAGTCGAGTTCAGAGCTGCTATTGGTGCATACAGCATCATGGCAGTATTGGGTATAAATCAGGACAAGGTGCAGTGATACATGGCAAGCGAACATTTTAATCAGAATCTACAAAAAGACATGCATACAATACAGCGACTATGCCTTCAATTTACTTTTAATTTTCAATAGCACTGAGAGTCAACTTTGAGTTGCATATTTTAAAAGAAGAGACCGCTTTCCTGCAAAATTGCCAAAGAATCATTTTCTCATTTACTCCCAAAAAAGAAAAAAATGAGACCTCATAGCATTACACATAGGAGAACAAAGAGCAGCCATGTGCATGTAGATCATTTCAAAATATTAATCATTCAAAATGTAGTTACAAAGTTACAAAATGCAGGAGTCTCCACTGAAGCATACAGTATAGAACTTCTGTGAGTCACAATGGCGGTTCGATATTAAACCACAAACATGCAGCCACTCATTTTAGATTCTGGCCTCCATTCCTGTCAGGACATCCACAATAAATGGTTTTGCAGTTCTTCACCTCATTTTTACAGAGGCAGCCGCTTAATGGAGTAGACGTAACGTGAAGGACGAGACTGTGATGTGCTAACAACAGTGCTGGTTCAAAGGTGACTTCAGATTTCTGAGGCAGGACACTGGAGGGCTTTATGAATTGGTCAGGCTAGTAAAGATCACAAATCCACCAGGGAACAGGGGCAGAGGCTAAGACACAAGTGGGGAAAATACAATTTAGAAAAAAAAATAGCCTTAAAATTGTATTAAGAAAAAAAAAATCAGACTTTGAGAATAAGAAGGTGAACCCTCCTTCAGCACTGGAATTATTCTGGCTAAAAGCAGACCTCAGGCAATTTAAAGTAGGGAGGAAAACATGAAAACCTGAATATTCTAGCAGATACATGTTTAGGTTTACTAAATAGTGGCCTGTTTTTGTTTTAGTTTTATACATTATAAATATAATCCATTAACAAAACTCTAATTTTGTCTCACAAATGAAGAAAATGAACTGAACGCGCTTTGAAATTTTGACCTCAGTAGTCATTGTATAGGAAAGAGCAGAGATGGACAGAGGTGTGCATCCATGGCAATTGGGGAGACTTGTGTGTCCATCTCTGTCACATCTCACTGCCCTTTGCTTTCGCTGCTTGTTTTGGGTTCAAGACGTCCTTAAAAAGCCTTCATCGTTTCATTAATGGAGTCCAGCACTTCAGGTCCCACTTGGCTCCTGCAGTATGGACACACTTATTTGTGATACAAGAACACTGGAGAAACTGAAGATATAAACATGATTGTAGTTGTTTTTAAAACCTCCAGTCTAACCATTTTTCATATCCAGCCAATGGTCTAATGTTGTAATATTAATAGTAGTAATAATAATATTGTCATGTGTACAGGGTCCATTTAAGTCAGGGGTGTTGTAACTATTGTATCATGCGGGAAGGATGGACATCCTGGCTAAGAGGGGGGAAGAATCCTTACCTGGGTAGGTAGCCCCGAGTGGATGGACAGGCGTCCCAACTGAGAGAGAAAGATTCCTTACCCAAATGGGAGGCTCCATGGTGTCCCAACCAAGAGAGAAGAAGTTCCTTTGCCTGGACGGGGAAGGCCCAGGCAGAAGGACAGGCATCCCGACCTTTTATACTTATAGATAGATAGATAGATAGATAGATAGATAGATAGATAGATAGATAGATAGATACTTTATTAATCCCAATGGGAAATTCACAAGGTATGGTACCTTTTCCTGCCCGGGATAGAAAAGGAAGGACAGGAAAGGACTGTCTCTGGGGGCTGTTCTATCCCCCTGGACGCTAGATGGCAGCAGCCCTGGATATTGGTGCCTGTTTGGACCCCAACAAGGAATGCAGGCAATTGTAGTCTGGTAACGCAGCCCTGCTGTGGTCCATTGGTATCACAAGAGGGTGCTGCCCAGGGAGATACACTCCCTACTATTTGGGACTTCCATATAACCTGGAAGTGTTTCCAATGGGCAAAGCCTGGGTCCTGGGTCCTCAATAAAAGGGTCTGCACTGCCTTGCCCACTCGACGGGAGGAGAGCAGTGCGATGGTGAGAGAGTGAGGAAGGAGAGATGTAATTTTTGTAATAAAACACCCTTTGTTTGAACCCGTCTGTCTTGTGCGTTTGTGTTTGAAGTTTGGGGCTCACTGGCACCCCCTAGCTTTCACAGTGTCCATCTCGTACTGGGGCTGCAGGTTTTCAGTCTAACCCTTTTCTTGGTGACCAGTTTTTGCTGTCAATTAACTCTTTTATCTTAACTTTGATTAACTTGCTATTTCAAACTCGGACCCCTTCATTGTTTCTTTTTTCCTTAATAAGCAGCCAAACAATAATGAGATACAAAATGAACCAACATATGTCCAGCAATCTGTGTCCATCATGAAATAGCTGAAGAAAAAAAAGAAAGGCGAAGGTCCCGGTATTGCTGATCTACACAGATCCACAAAACATTTTGAAAAAAGAAAATCAGCCGTTTTGTAAATGTGTGCTGTGGCAGAATTAGAATATCAACAAGCTATAGAATTAAGTAATGAGTCTGACTAACAAGAATTGCTCAAATTCAGAAACTGGTTGGAATTTGAATCCCCGACTTAGCCAGTTACCTGTTGGCTCACTTCACATCTCATTTTTGTTTGGCTGCTGTTTAAGAAAAAAAAAGAAGCAATTCAAAGCACTGAATCTTTAAAAATAAGTCAAATAAAATGGAGGAAAAAGAAGTCAACTAACAGCCGAAATGGGTCACTGATTAAGAAAGTGGAAGGAAAGAAAAAAGGCCTACAGCCACTGTGGTTCTCCAGGATCCGAATAGGACACCCCTTCAATTCATGACAATAACAGCCAGACAGCGAGAAGTAGCTCTCCATCACATCCGAGCACGGCCTTCTTCAGTGAACCAGTGGTGTTAGACACAGCCCCAGGCGTGAGGCCAGTCCAGTCTACTCTGTACACCTTTGGGATTCACAGGGCAGCAAGTCTACCGGAGCCGTGAGGCAGCAGCACTAACCACAGTGCCAGCCTGGCTGGCAAATCACCAACGTGCAGCAGAGGACAGAGGGAGGCTTTGTGGTTTAATGAGAAGTCAGTAATGATGCCCTGTTCTGTCTCACCTTGTAAACACAAGTTTACTTCTTTAATAACGCCGTGCTGGCAATGGGCTAATCTAACCACAAGGGTAACCCCATTTCACACTTACTAATGATGAGTTGTCCTAACCTTCCAGAGAACAGCACAAAAAATTAGCTGCTTCATGAAGTCTTGATGGCTGAGACCTGTAAGAGTCTTGTAACATGGCTGCAGTCAAGACTAATGTCTTTGTGTGAATTATGGCTTGCTTATGTATGTTGCCTGAATAATGGATTCCCGTGAATTAGATAGATAGATAGAGAGATAGATAGATAGATAGATAGTGTGGTACGCAGCTGGGGGTCAGACCCGGCTGGGACGCCTGGAAGGACTGGCTCATGGCTTATTTATCCTCCGGGCCACGAGGGGGCAACTGCCCTGGAGTAGAAGAGGCCCACGGAAGGGGAGCAGGGAGGCTCAAGACCGCTGGGGCCTCTGGTCACCGCCAGGGGGTGCCCTGAGCCTCATGGAGCCCGGGACTTATTCACTTCCGCCACACCCATGGAGGACGATCCTTCCAGGGTCACCCGGAGTGCTTCCGGGTGCTCTCCTGATGCTTCCGCCACACCAGGACGTGACGTCAGGTAGAACACCTGGAGCTCATCCGGGTGAGGTTAAAGGGGGCCGCATCCCTCCAATCAAAGACCTGGAGTCGGGAGCAGGAGCAGGACGAAGCTCCTGGAGAGAGAGTGCAGGTGACCCAGGGACAAGGAGAGAGAAGGCCCAGGAGAAGGGAGACTGGGGCTAGAAGCACGTTGTGAGTTGTGCGGCACTGAGTAGTGTTGTTGTGTGGAGAAGAAAATAAAAGTATCTTGATAAAGATGTGGTCTCAGACTGGTGGTGTCCGGGCAAGTCTCACAGACAGACAGACAGACAGACAGACAGACAGACAGACAGACAGACAGACAGACAGACAGACAGACAGACAGACAGACAGACAGGCCGATAGATAGATAGATAGATAGATAGATAGATAGATAGATAGATAGATAGATAGATAGATAGTCCTTCAGCCATTTTTATGATGAAATCCTACACTGCTCCAGAACAGAAATGGGATGTTGGCTGTTAAACCAACCCAACAAACAACCTTTAATGTATATACTGAATCTCCTTCCTGTGAGGTTTACTCCATACCACATGTAGTAGTATATCACAGTTTGTACACTTTTACAAGTGGAGCACAGCCTGAAGCACCAGTTTTCAGGTTAGAGTCCAGCAGTCGATCCAGACTCTTGCCAGATGTAGGGCCGCCGCAGCACCCATCACTGCCATGCCTCTGGCTCATGAACTTGCAGGAGGGTGACCGGAACTGTACGGCTGAGCCTCTGATTTCATGTGTGGTGTTTAAAGGAGACCCACAGAAGTACACAGGTACTGCATACACAAGTCATTGTCGTGCACGATACATCATTTTAATTTTCTTCAATAGTTGTTCAATAGTTGTTCTCATTGCTATTATTCAGATTAAGAATATCTCTCTCTATATAAAATCCAACGTCTGTCTGTATGTCTGTCCGCCTTTCACGAGAGAACTACTTAACGGATTTAGATCGGGTTTTTTTCTATAAATTTCTTGAACATTCCGGATGATTTTGCAACTTCTCTCAACATGCTAAGTATCATAGTTCGCTTGCAGGAGCGATTTATTTGTACGAATCCGAGAGAATGGCTGTAGGCCGAGGGGCCCCCCGCGTGACATCAGGAGTGGGGTTCTCCTCACTCATGTGCCAGCCACCGTTTGAGCCGGTGTACCTCTCGCCATGTTTTGGAGTGGACCTTGCCTCCGATTAGCTAGCGATACCTGTTTGTTTATTAAGTTTTAAAGTTTGTCCTTTAAAATTACTACGTGGGCAGAGCTGCAGAGGACGGCTAGTTAAATATAATTATGAAACATCCAAATATACTGCAATAGCATTATTTGTTTCCCTGCAGTTTTCTTTTCAGTAGTGATGGACTTCACATTACAGGTTTATAATGCTGATGTCCTGACTTATCATGGCACTTGTGAGCTCTCACTTTGTGGCTTGTTATCAATTCTTTCATTAGCTTTTCTATATGTATTTTCATTCCAATTTCAGCCATTTTTTGTTTTTATTTTGTTGGGGGGGCAGTTGGGGTGCTAAATTTAAATACTTTCAAGTTTTCTTGAATAGTTTAATCTTTTGAGTTAATTGCTTTAACATCTTTTTGCACCACCATATTTGTTTCCCAGTAGACACTGCAATTTGTACCTTTTAGTTGTTTGTTTCAAACTCCGTTGCTACGGAAGCTGCAACATGTGACGTCCCACTGGCACCAGTATAAAGGTCAGCGCCTCGTGTCAGCTGAGTTTTCAAATATTCTAAAAGACTTTTGCAGTGTGAGATTTGCGTGTATCGTTCTTCTGGCAGTGACCTTTGGCTATCCAAGACTAAGATTTTGGGCTCTGGTCTTCCCAGTTTGACCTTTGTCTATAATTTTGATTCTGATTTTTGTCCTTGACCATCTCCTGGTCAGTTTGCCTCACCAGTTTTCCTTTTGTGCAATCAGCAGAACATAAATTCTGGTGGTAACAATGCAGCAACTGACTTAGCAACACAAAATAAAAGCTACAAAATGTCAGCGCTCCTTGAGGTAACAAATATGGCAGTGCAAAAAACAAAAATTCGGATGTGAACATCAATAGGCTTTGCACCCTAGGAACCAAGTTACCTGAACTATTCTATAACATTTCAATAATTATTTATTGCTCTGATGCTGATATTTCTGATCATAAAATAGGTCATTATGATAGCAATTGACGAAAAGAATGCATAATTAATTGCAGAATTACTGTATTTGAGGGTTCCTCTAGAGTGCCTCATTCTCTTGCACGATTTGGCTCAAAAACTAATCATAATACTTTATCATTTCGTAACAAGCTTAAATTTCTAGTTTGATATTTTTCCATCCAGCAGTTTTAGCTCTACACTGTCCTCAATAACACATAGACACACACACTCATCATTGAGATATCAATGTTTTTGCTATCAGGGGAGCCTCAAACGGCGAGATCTGTTGAAAACCGGAGATCGAAATTTTTGACGAATCTAAAACTTTGTCTCCACTCCCATAGATGATAAGTAATGGTGGGGGAGGGAGTGTGCTATATATACATGGAGACGTCCTAAGTAACCCTCTAGACCCCCTAAAGCCTCAGAATCAAAATTGTGGGTCGTCTTGGTAAACACATTTTATAAAAATGTTGATTGATTATAAATCAGTGTCAAGGGTCTCTGGCTATGTGAGAAAACAGACATGATTATATCTTCAGAAAATGTGAATAGTTGGTCTGTTTTATTTTATTTTAGCCTGAGATGACGTGTTTCTGCCCTCCATTCCGCTAACTAACTAATGCTGGTCTATGCTGGTGGCGTTAATGACATTTTGTTTAGTCTAACTCACCAAACTCGACTCTAAAACAAAGAAAAAAAGATGTTCTCTACTAAAAACTTTAGTTTTACTTTTGAAAACTTTAAATAGAACAATAAAAATGTTCCAAATAAAGAAGTTTAACTGAAAAGTCTCTGCTGTTAAAGCGAGCATCACCATCTCTGGTCTCCCATGCAGAACATGTGTGTCACAGGAGAAGTGGCCATTCTGGGTGACACTGGCCACAAGTTGACGTTGTTTGCAGACGGTGCATTTGTGATGTCATTAGGCCTACGTGACAACAGTCTCTATAGCTCATGTATTGTGTATTTCATAGGACCAGTAACATTTCAGTGTTCAGAGAACAATGGAGCACTAACTGGACCCCCTGATTGCCACGGGGTATTTTGCACAATAAGTAAAAGGTCTGAAGATTGCAAATCTGTGCATAATGCGGTTTATTTAATGAAGACACGTATATTCTAACTCAGGGGTAGGCAAAATTGGTCCTGGGGGGCCACAGTGGCTGCAGGTTTGTTGTTCTTTGGTCACCTTTTCCTTGCAGTCCAGCTTACTGGATGTTTTGCAGTACTGGTAAATACATGTCTGGGTTTTGTTAAATTAATAATTTTTGTTGTAATTGTAAAAGAAAAGAAAATCAAAATATTGGCTACAAAGAATACATCATGGACACCACTCTGAACTGTGTGTCCTCTTTTGATCCAGCCTGTCCCTTTAAAGCCTGCACCTCTGCCTTGTTTGTATTGTGCCCTTAATTTTAAGAAAATCCTTCATTTTGCTCTTCCTTGTTGATGTCCACCTTGCTGAAGACCTGGTAAGCCTACAAGCATTGCACAAAATGAAGTTTGTTCACAAAGATGTCTTGCTTCCGTCCAGTTCATTTCACTCACACTGCAGCTTAACATCCATCTGCCCATCCATTTTGTACCCAACCTCAGGACCATGTAGGCCAGCAACATTGGGAAGAAGTAAGGTAATGACCCCGGTTGGACTCCAGCTGCAGCAGGGCACACTCATATCCTACACCCACTCGTATATGGCTGCTATGGCGTCATAAACTCACCTAAGCTGCAATGTGTGCAGGGCATTATCACCCCTGGAGCGATAGATGTCAGTCCCCCTGGGTTGCAGCAGTACTACGGTTGCCCACAGAGCTTCATGGGAATTGGAGTTCTGTAAATCAGTCCTGTTGGGTGCTCGTGGGTGCCACTAGGGGGTACTGCGGGGACTGGGGAGCCCTACTCCCTGGGGCTCCAGCCTTACTCAGAAATGCTCCCAAGCCAAGCCAACAGGATACCAGAAGTACTTCGAAGGATCACTTAAAAAGAGCCATCTGCCTTCATTCCCGGAGCCAGAGTCGGGAGGGAGAGGACGACGCTCAATGCTTGCTTAAAGAGGAGTGGAGGCGGAAGGTTAGAGAGATGTGCTCTGTGCTTTGTTTATTGTGCTGTACTTATTATACTGTGCTGCTTGTGGGAACAGTTTGGGAAGCGTTTCCCACCTGTAAGTAAAACGTGTGCTGCTGGACTTGTGCCTGTGTCTATTGTGTTGGATGTTGGGGAGCTGGTGCACCCTCTGGTGGTCACAAATAAATGAGTGGTACACATAGTGGACTGCGACAAGCCAAAAGAAAGAGCCATCTTCATCTTGACAGAAGAGCTTAACTCTGAGTGAGAATGGCTGACCCCTTCATCTCCAAATACAGAACTTTCACTATATGAGCTTTTATTCTTTTATATTTATTTATATAATCATAACGCTTCCATTGCTGCTACTCTACTGTATGTTCTTCTCATATTAAAAGCTGGCAGCAAAAAAAGCTTTAATGTGCTGCTAATGACACACAAGTATTCATACACTTGAAGCTAAATGGCTTATAACACAAAGTGCACCCTGACGTCCGTCTCCTTTCCCTGGGCATTAATAAAACATATCTTGTTATTTTCACATTTGCATCCCAGGCATACCTTTATGGAGAACTTCACATGTCTCAAAGCAAATCAGATGGCTGGCGGGGTCTCGTACAATGTAATAAAGTTGTCACATTTCTCGGCTAATTATTATTTGGCCACATTCTGAGAAACTGCACAACGTCTGATGCTGAATGAAACTTTTGTTCCACCAGCCACCCCTCCAGCCACTCTGTTTCTTATCCTATCAGTCACCATCTCCTCAACTCTCATTACCCCCTTAACTCTTTCACCTTCATCCATCAAACCTGACTCTTGCAAGATTGTCTGCATGTATTAGCGTTTGTTAAAACTGTGCATCTTAATAAAAATTTCAGCAAATCAACCTTTGTTTTTATATAACACCTTTCTTCATGAACACCACCACAAAGCACATGCTCAGATTGCAAAATACATGAAGAAGCTTGTTGACGGTCCATAAGAGAACCAGACAGAAAACTCAAATGCAAATACTTATTCCTCACAAGTAAGACTGCAGTAATGAAAGGCACTATATCAATGAAAGCTTCACTATTTTCAACCTCTGATCAGGGAGCATTCATGCATAATAATTATGTGAGAAAACTGATTCATTTCTAGCCATGCTGTGAAGTCCACGATCATTCTGCTGAAGGAGAAGAGTTGTTGTCCTGGGACTCCTTTTTAAATTTTAGTGGCAAGAATAAGGTCTTTCCACCACCAGCTGGTCAGTATTCATCATCGGAATGTCCACCAAAGTAGAGCAGGTGTGCAGCCGGGTCAGGCGGTGAGAGGTGATGGTGCTGCTGCTGCCAGTGTGCTGTTGGCGCCTTTGCAGGTGGCGTGGATAGAAGTACCTGCCCAGGTAAAAGCGAAACTTGTCATGAAGGGAAGCGTAGATGAAGGGGTTGTAGCAGGCAGAACTCATGGCCACCAGATGGCAGGACACCTGCACCACATTGATGTAACTCTTGTCCAAGATGACAAAATCGACATCCAGATCCCGGATTAGGTTGACCACTTGCAGAGGTAGCCAGCAAAGGGCAAATGAGAGCACAGAGATCAGTAGTAGCCGGAACGTCTTGCACTTTTTACGTGCCCATCTCTCACGGTTGGAGGATGCCGTGACAGCAGCGCCAGGCACGCTCCGTTTGCGTAGGTGGCGGGAAATGGCGCAGTAGGAGACAGAGACAGCCGACAGTGGGATGAGGTAAGAGAGAAGGAGGATACAGCAAGAGTAGATGAGTCTCTCCTGATCCTGCTCTGCCCAGAACTCCTCACAAATGGTCATGTTGTGGCCAGTGGGGCTGAGGTCAAGGTAGCTTGTGTGGAGTGAGGTGGGAGATGAGAGTGCCAGTGAAGCCAGCCAAATGGCACATACCAAGTAAAGGCAACAGCGCCGACTGATTCTTCTGCGAATGGGGTAGGCCACCACCACATAGCGGTCCACAGCAATAGCAGTGAGGGACAGGACGGCCACCAAAACGGTGGCGACCTGCATGAGCATGACAAAGTGGCACATGAAGCTGCCGAAAAGCCAACCACGTAGCTCAAAGGCATAGGAGGCAGTCAGCGGTACACAGAAGAGGCACATGATCAGGTCAGCTGCTGCCAGGTTACCAATCAGGAAGTTGGTGGTACTGTGCAGCTTCTTTGTCAGGGCAATGAGAAGAATCAGCAGCAGATTGCCAATGCAAGCCACGAGCACTAGGAGGGTGTACAGAGGGATAAAGAGAGGCTTGAGGAGGAAGAGGAGGTCCAAGCCAGCAAAGGAGGAGTAGGCGGTGGAGAAGGAGGCGTTCATCCAAGTCTCATTGAGATCAGGACCCATGTCTGCCAATGAGCAAGGCACGTCGAGAGCTGCAAGAGAGGAGAACAGCCTTTAGCACAAGGAAATCCACATTTTCACTTCATAATAACCAATGAAGGGCTGCACAGTGACGCAGTAAGGAAACTGGAGTTTGTGTCCTGAATCCTCACTGCGTGGAGTGTTCATGTTCTCCCCATGTCTGTGTGGGTTCCCTGCAGATACTCCTGGTTTCCTCCCACAGTCCAAAGACATGCAAGTTAGGTGGATTGGTGATATTAAATTGTGACCAACGTGTGTGTGGGTGTCCACCCTGCAATCTACTATCCGGGGTTTGCTCCTGCCTTGGGCCCTATGCTAACTGGTGTAGGCTCCAGCAGACCACTGTGATCCTGTTCAGGTCAAAGCTGGTCAGAATATAAAAAAATTAACTGATGATTCTTGGTTTGTTCTTTACTGCTACATCTCACTTCCAGTGGTTTCATGTTGTTATCCTTAGTCATTCATAAAAAATTGACTAAAATATGAAAATTCAACATTAAAATTGTTTGGCTTTGCTTTGTAGAGAGATTATAGGACTATCTACCTCACTAGCTGACAGAAATGGGTGCTAGGGTCTGTGTTTGTGTTATGTTATATTTAACTTTGCTAATTTTTTAAAGCAGAATAAACTTTTTTTGGAGTTTGAATAAATATTCATTGGGAATGTAACTATATTACTGTTTCCTTTGTTACTTTTTGGTTGAAACCTTTAGAATTGAAAGTATTATTATGTTTTCTAAGCTGCCATTTAGTGTTTTGTAGTGCTGTTGCTACCACACAACAATTCACTGCTAGGGGACACGACCCCAGAAGAAGAGCCACTTGACGTCACCGGTGCATAAAATTATAAGCTGGGACTGCGTGTTTCCTCATTGTCCAAGGCTGTGGATAAACTTTGAGAGACTTTTTTTGTGATTTACTTTGCTTAGAGATTTCAATTTGACTAAGACTTCTTACGAGGGTAAATCAAAAAGTAAAGGCAATTGGAAAATTACCTTGTACACACAATGGCTAGACGCTAATGCAATGAGACATGTTTTTTGGTGGCTTATGGGTAGTTCAGCCTTACACACCACAGCGCTCTGCCATTAGTCCAGTTGAAACCAAAGTTAAATGAATGTGGATGCTCTGCTGCGGGATTGCACCATTGATGAACAGCATGCAGTAGTGAGATTTGTTTGGGCAGATGGAAACCTGTTACTAAATGCTGACTTGAAATACTTATGCAGTCAGCTAATTTGTGTTTTATATTTGTGATTAATTTAGACCACATTGCAGAGATCTGTTTTCACTTTGATATTAAAGAGTCTTTCTCTGTTGATCAGCGTCAAAAAAGCCAAATGAAATCCTCAGTGAATCGATGTTATATAATAATACAACTATGAAACCTTCCAAGGGCATGAATACTTTTGTAAGGCACTGTAGGTGTTGGCCATAATCAAAAAAGACACAACAGTGTAGATGATGGTCTTTGACTTTATGAATCCAAAAAGGAGCCAGCTTGATGTTTATTAGAGCCTCCATCATGAAGCCCAGGAGCGGTGTAACTTTTTCAGTTTTTTACGTTTAGAAGGGTTTGGGGCTGTTGGTGAGTACTGTACCGGCAGACTGCCATTGCTGAATGTGTCTGCAGAAAACTGCTTACTGGCTACTATACTGGAAACTGAAAGGTAGCACACAACGAGGGGAGCCGAGTGTGGATTTTCATGGTTTGATTAGTACAGTACAACGTGTTGGCATACCTCGAAATGGGTAGACCATAGGGTCTTGTAATAAAATGGCACAGAATATGAAGAGTTCTGTGCTTTGCAGTCTCGTGATATGCAGGTTAGTTTGATAGAGAGTGAACATTTGTATAAAAGGCTACACAAAATCAGCACAGCACCGTCTGTTATGGTGGGTTTAATATCTCGTATGAGGCAAATTCAGATTCTTATAAATGTCCTTCTGGTTTATATGAAATGTAAGTATTTCTCTCTCATGGGCTTTTGTAAAGTTTAAAGTATCTATCTATCTATCTATCTATCTATCTATCTATCTATCTATCTATCTATCTATCTATCTATCTATCTATCTATCTATCTATCTATCTATCTATCTATCTATCTATCAAACATATAAAACACAAAGTAATTGATCACAGAAGTGTTCAGCCCCTTCAAGTCAGCATTTGGCAGCCATGACATCCTTGACTCTGGGTGCTCAGGTTCCTGCCAGCTTTGTACATCTTCACACTGGCGTTTTTCTTCATTCTTCTTTGCTAAACTGCTCAAACTCTGTTAGGTGTTATGCTGATTTTGAGTGAACAGCCTTTTTCAAATTCAGTCATAAAATCTCGTTTGGACTGAGATCTGGACTCTGACTTGGCCACGCCAGGCCATTCACATTGTTGTTTTGAAGCCACTCCTGTGTAGCTTTGTGTTTGTGCTCGGGGTTGTTATCTTGCTGGAAAACAAATCTTCTTGCAGTTGGCATCAGGTTTTCGTCCAGGATTTCCCTGGATTGTGCTGCATTCATTTTCCTTCACAAGTCTCCTGGTCCTGCTGCAGAGAAGCATCCCCAAATCCTGATGCTGTCACCACTCTGCTTCACGATGGAGATAGTATGTTTTTGACAATGTGCAGTGTTCAAACATGGCATTTAATATGATGGCCAAGAAACTCAATTTTGGTCTAGTCATAACTTTCTTCCAGCTGACTAAATAGTCTCCCAGGTGCCTTCTGCCATTATCCCTCCCTCATAAAGCTTGCTTCTTTTTCTGGACGGCCTGTTGTAGTTAGATTTCCTTCTGTGCCACACTCTTTCCATTTCTTAATGTCAGATTTAACTTGACTACAAGGGATATTCACTGAATTGGATATTTTCTGGTCCCTGCCCGCTGACTTTGCTTGGAGTGTTTTTTTTTTTGTCTTCATTGTTTAGATTAGCCCACCATACTGATTGGCCACAAGTTGGACCTTCCAGATAAGGTGAATTTATACTGCGATCAGCTGAAAGCCCAGACAGATGATCTTCATTTTGCTAATTTGGTGACTTCTAAAACCAACTGGCTGCACCAATATTGATTTGCAGATATCACTTATGTGATGAATTACTTTGAGTTTTATATTTGTAATTAATTTAGACTGCTTTGCAGAAATCTGTTTTAATTTGGAAATTAAAGTCTCTTTCTGTTGATCAGTGCCATAAAGCCAAATTAAACCCGTGATTCAATGTTTGATAAAATTGAAATGTGGAAACTTCCAAGGGGTGGATACTTTTGTAGCCACTGTTTCTGGCATACTGTCCATAATTGGTGATTTAAGCTTCTACGGTTAATAGACCCCTCGCTGGCAAATGGTGTCTCATGGCATATTAAGCCAGAATTGAGTATCTGCTCCTCCAGAGAGACAGCGGTCCACAGATGGCGTAGAGCAAACAAGAGCGGCCATTCTAGAATTCTTCACCTTCTATTTTAGCCACAAGTCAATGAGTACAGCTGAGCAGTGATGAGAGCTCACTTCACAAAGACTCACAAGGTATGGTCTTCTTCTACCAGTTCTGGAGTCAGTCCTTCATACGTTTCACTTCAAAATGTTGTCTGTCATTATGTCTTGATTTCAGTTTTTGCAGCAGCAGCCCATGAAAGGAGTCCCAGGGTAAGCCTGTCGACTTTCTCTGTGGCAGCCACATGCATCTCTCTTCTTTTGAGGATTAGCACTTCAACAGGAGATGTTTTGGATGGGGTCCTCAGTTTTTATTTCTGTTCTTGATACTTAGGTCAAAACAGAATTGAAAGAAAGAAGGGTTTTGCAGATCAGTGACATCTGGCATTAGCAGCTGCAAGTTAAATCTGTTGAACCAGTCATGTAGGCCTAGTAAAGGTCACTGGCAAATTGCTTTCTTGGAGAAGAGCGCTTGTTTGTGAGACGAGAGCTGATGTCATACAAAACAAAGGAGTTGGCTGTACATTTAGGAAATAATATATGTTTCAAACACCCAACTTCTAAGACTTCACGTCTTAAGACTTCACTGAAAGTCGCTTGATTCTCTCATCTTCAGGGATACTAGAAGACTAAACTTTGTGGGCTCCACAATTTTAGAACAATAAAAAAAATGAAAACCTGGAGCAAAACTATGCTGTATCTGGTGGAAATCCATCCGTCTTTATTTGTTCAGGCAGTTTCTCAGACAGTCGAAGAAGAAAGCTGGCAGAGGCGCACTGTCTGGGCCCATTGTACTTGTTGAGCTGATTATTACTACAAATTGTTTATATTTGCTATTTGCTCTCTTATGACCTGTCATTGTCAGCTAAAGGCCACCAGTCATTTAGAAATGTTCTGACCAAAGGGCAGTGGATAAGCTAAGGCAGGAGCAAATGAGCCATGAATCACCCCTGGAAGACAGCTTATTTCCAATTAAGAAGTGGTGAGTCAGATGTCAGGAACCCTGGTGACTCCACTCAGACTCTAATTACTGAATGTGTTGAATCACTAGGTGTGATAATCTTTACACCATTTTCCCCTCTCCACTCAGTGAGTGTATGTGTGTGTGTGTGTGTGTGGCCTACAGTGAAGATTCCCATCTGTGTTCGCTTGATTAGCCAAATCACAGCATTCTTGCAAAAAAAAAAAAAAAAAAGAAAGTAAAACTGATTAAGAAGAGTGAAACCCATGGCTATAAAGGCTTAAAGAGGCTACAAAGAGAATTTTAGAAGAGCCATTTAATAGTAAAGTCACCAAGCAGTAAGCGAAGGTGTAAATCCTTGCATTGATATTAGTTAAGAGTGGACTTCGGCTCCAAAGAACCACAAAATATGGCAAAAAAAATGTATGGAGTAGAACTGTCAAACATTTAGTCCGACAGTGAATAGAAGGATGACCTTTATGATGCCAATGGTGACAGTAGTTAAATAAAGTGGGGAGGCATTGTGGTTAATGCTCCTACTTCATAGGTACAAAGACCTTATAAGGCTCAAATTCCAGCCAGGTCACTGTATGTCAGGAGCTGGCATGTTCTTTCTCTCAGGTGCACATGGATTTGTCCTCCATTTCTGTCCCAAATTCCAAAGACAGGTTAATGCCAGCTCTGAATTTCATGAGTCCACCATTAAGGTTGGTTTGTCCTTGATGGTCGCAGGACATGTTCAGCTTCTGTTGACTCCTACTATAAAACATGAGCCCCGAAAATAGATGTTTTTGAACAATTTCTTGAGCTCAGGTAACTCAACCCTGTAACAGAAATTTATGTAAATAAAATCTAAATACCCTCTATCTGTCGTTTGAGATTTTCAGGCTTAGTTTGATGTTGTTTGTTAATTTTGCATACTAAGAACATCATTTCAACCCTTGGATCGTGCCTTGTCTGTTTGTTTGTTTGCCAATCATGCAAAAACTGATTTTACACAAAGTTTTTCATGTAGGGTGTTGTAATTTGATGTGTACTCGGTCTCTCCAAAAGTATGTCTATGCTTCTCCAAATCATTAATTTTGGATGTTTCCTTTGACAAATGTTGGCAGTACCATGGGTCATACTGAAGAGCTCAGTGACTTTAAATGTGACACTGTCACAAGATGCCACCTTGGGCACAAGTCAGTATGTGAAATTGTTGTGCTGCTAGATCTGTCCCTCTCAACTGAAAGTGCTGTCATTGTAACGTGGAAGTGTTTTGTTTAAGAAGAACAACAGCTCAGCCATGGAGGGATGGACCACAAAACTCGCGGAGAGGAGTTGCCGAGTGCCAAAGCACCTAAAATTCACTTACACTTTTTTCATCACTCACAAAAGAGTTCCAAACTGTTTTTGGAAGCGACATCAGCACAGGAACTGTTCGTTGGGAGCTTCATGGGGGGTAATTCCATGGCTGGACAGCTGCACCCAAGCCTAAGCTCATTACGTGCAATGCCAAGAGCTAGCTGGAGTGGAAGTGTGCTCCCTATCTGGCAGTCAGATAGATGAATCTGGGTTTGGTGAAAGCCAGGAGAACACTTCATGTTGCCTACTGGAAAGTTTGGTGCTAATGGTCTGGGACTGTTTTTCAGGATTTCAGGGACTGGCATCTTGGGTTCCAGTGAAGCATACAAAGATATTTTGTGCACTTCCAGCACTGAGGTAACAGTTTGGGGAAGGTCCTTTTCTGTTCTAGCATAACAGTGCCTCTGTGCACAAAGCCAGGTCCATAAAGACATGGAGGAAGTTGAGGAGCCTACACACAGCCCTAGGCTCAACCCTACTGAACATCTTTGGGATGAATTGAAAAGCCGATTGCAAGCCAAGCCTTCTTGTCCAGCATCAGTGCCTGACCTCACAAAGGCTCTTTTGGATGAATGGGTACAACTTCCCTCAGACACTTCCCAAAATCTTGTGGAAAGCCTTCCCAGAAGAGTGGAGGCTATTATCACTCCAAATAAATTCATATTAATGCCCATGTTTGCAGAATGGAATGTCCTACAAGCTCATATAAGTGTGATGGTCAGGTGTCCACAAACTTTTGGCCATATAGTGTACGTTTATATGTAGGGTATGCTGGTTGAAGCTAAAATATACATTATATGGTGTTTTAAAAATTTCAACAGGGTGGGGGGAGGGTATAATGGGAATGGGGGGCAACCTAAAAACTGTGCATTATTCTAAAATGGCTGACTCAATCTTTGTGAAATTTTGCATGTACAGTGTCACGCATGTGTGTCAGAGGGTCACCTTCCGGGCTCATCACTGGGTCACCTTCCCAGTACACAAGGGGGTGCTGCTGCTGCCGCTAACGATGTTATCAATTTTTCCACCCACAGCCCAGAGAAAGAACCCAGTGAGGGGCTGACTAAGCCCCTTCCGATCCAGTGACTATAAAGCCGAGATGCTCCTGACAGGGATTGTCTCTTTGCAGGCGAGTAGGATGCCAGAAAGAGCTCAGATTTGACCAGTGTCACCTACGCTTTGCTTGACTGTTCAGCGGTTCCATCTACATGGCATTTCCAAAATAGTGGGCAACAAATGCATCACTCCAAAATGGCTGAGACAAAGTTTTTGAAATTTTGTATGTGCATTACTGTAATCTAGAATTCAATGCCTTCTAAAAGTTCCACCAAGACATGGGGTTGTAATATAAGGAGGAGGTGCAAAACCAAAAGCGCACCATCACGCCAAGACGGTTCAGCCGATGGTGATGTATTCTTTAACTTCCAGCTGTTTTTCTCACATGGGCAACTGTATATGTCAGCAGCAGGAAGAATTTGTTTATACGAGGGTCCAACAAAAATCTAAATGATTGTCTTGAGATTCCAAATAACCCAATGTTAGGGGGAAAGTGCCATCCATACCACCATTATAGCTCTCTCTTTGTATTTGCTATGAGGGAAGCTTCATAAAAGGATATAAGGAGGACAAAGTGAAGTTATTATACCAGAATAACATTTTTTTTTTTAAAAAAAGGAGCAGGAAACATCTTAAGATGATAACGTGAGATGATGAGGAGTAAGCAAGTAATTCTAGGAATGGTTACGTGAAATCAGAGACATAGGTCATCATCAGAGACATGGAGTACATGTCGGACAGGACACTAGCGTTTCAGCCATCATTGACAACAGGGTCAACATCTATAAAAACACAGAAATATTTGCTTTCCTACCTTAACCCATTATACAAGTTTATCTGGACAAGGCTGGGTGCTTCAGTTAGTATGAAATGAAACATTTCAGGTGCCAGCACTCATTGAATGCACCACATGCTGTAGCTAACGTTGTCAAATCCGCTTATCCAATTCTGTGCATGTCGGCTTCTTTTACAATGTGTCACTGATTTAGCACTTTCATTGTTCTTGAGAATAACACTTCAGAATGCAGTAACGTGGCCACATTCACCGAGAACTGGCTGCCAATGAACCTGAAATTGTTGTTGGAGAAAACCAGCTGAGCTGTAGAGAAGAGGAAGAAGGAGAATATGCGATGGCGGCACAGGAGGTGACTGGGATGAGATCTGGGCCCAGTCTCCGGGAACTGGGAGGCAGCAGTAGTTCACTAAGCACTGCTTCACTATGCCACCCTGTGTGTTTGGAAATGACATTACATTTTTTTTTAAGAAATTTGAATTATGAATGATGTTGCCACAGACCAAATAAGGAATTTTCACATTCGCTTAGAGATTAAAAGAAAATGAAAGTAAAGCGGGGAACTCATATTTACCTAATCAAAATTCATCTTCAATATTAGAAATGTCATCTTGCATTATTTCTTTTGTGAGAAGTGTATATTCATTTAAAAGAGAAAGGAAAAAAAAGTAATAGTTAAATATGTGATACTGTGAAAAAAGTGGCCTTTTAAAAACCTTCAATTTATATGAGGAGCAGCTGAAGTGAATGAAAACACTTTATATGAGATCATATTTTACTAAAAATCCTCACCACTTAGAGTTTGATCAAGGGTTCTCCAAAATCATCTACCTGCTTTTATGCTTCAATAATTAGTCAATGAAATATTCATATTATTTTTGCAAATAATTATTAAAATCTATTCATGTTTTGAACAAACATCTTCTTCTATAGAGTCACAGAAAGGCAGAGCCTTCAGGAAAGAATCCAGGATAGATGCCACTCTTCAGCAGCCTCACACACAGCCGCTCACGCATGGCCAATAAGAATGTGAGAAATTTGACAAACAAGAGAAGACCACTCAGTCCATTGAGCCCGTTTGTTTAGCTGATAACTAAGCTGTCCCAATATCTCATCCAGAGGCTTCTTAAAGGTTGCCAAGGGTTCTGCTTCAGCTATATGGCTCAATATTTTGTTCCATTTCCTATAACTCTTTGAGTAAAGAAGTGCCTCCTGACACCATCAGTCCTCAATGCACTTCCCCTTAATTTACTCAAAGAGTCCTCAAATATGTGATTCACCATTAAGTTGAAATAATTGTATTGGATCTGCTTTACAAATGCTTTTGATTATTTACAAGATCTGGATTAGGTCCCCACACAGTCTCCTCTGCTTGAGTCTAAACAGTTTTAAATATCCGAGTCTGTCAGACTACGACATGTCCTGAAGTCTTGGGATGCACTTAGTTGCTCTCCTCTGCACAGCTTCAGGTTCTGCTATGTCTTTCTCGTAGTGTGGCGAGCAGAACTGCACACAATATGCCACATGCCGTCTTACCAGAGCATTATATACTTTGAGCATAACATCCCTCGATTTATATTCGACACATTTTACGATATAACTTCTAACATTTCATTTGCCTTTTTAATCACTTCATAAGCCACAGAATCCTTTCCAGATGTTGCTTCTTGTAGGACAGTGTCTTCCATCTTGCATTTGTAATTGATGTTCCTTGTGACCACATGTTGTAGTTTTCCTACAATAAACTGTGTTTTCCAAGTGTTCAACCAATCCAGTAGCTTGTCAAAGTCTTTCTGAATTGTTTTTGATGCCTCCTCAGTGTCTGTCATTCCTCTGATTTTAGTACCATCTGCAAATTTAACAAGTTTACTAACGATCCCAGAATTAATGTAATTAATATAAATCAGAAAAAGTAATGGTTCAAGAACAGACCTCTGAGGAACTTCAGTGATGATCTTATTGAACATGGAGCATTCTCCTCTTATCTGTAGTCTGTGTGTCCTGCCAGTGGGTTGTGTAGGTTACCTCTGATGCGTACAGCTTCAAGTTTAATAATTAATCTTCAGTGTGGGACTGTGTTGAAGGCTTTTTGAAAGTCTAAGTAAATGATGTTGTACGCTTCACGTTTTGTCAACTATTAAAGTTGCCTGTTCAAAAAGTCTAAAAGTTTGGTTTGGCAAAATCTTCCTATTACAAAGCTGTGTTGCCTGTTATTTGGTATTTTATTTTCATATAGGCACTTTCTAATTTATTTATTATTATAGTTTTCATAGTTTTGCTTGGTACTGCAGTAAAACGTATTGGTCTGTTATTACCAGGATCATATTTGCAACTTCCCAGTCCTCCAGTAGGTCTCCATTCTAAAGTGACTCCTCAAATAAGAGTTTATAGGTGGCATCTGTCACTGCAATTAGTGAAATCCCACCAGCTCCAGCGGTTTGTAAGTCTTCAGCATTTTGAGGGTTTGAAGCACATCTGTCATTTCTATTTTAAAATCTTGAAACTCAAAGTTTACTTTTACTTCTGTATGAGGCATTCTGTTGGTTTCTTCCTCTACAAATTATTGGGTGAAATATTTGTTAATTTTATTTACTATTTCCTTCTCAGTTACAACAATTTATCCTTTTTTATCCTGGGGTGACTTGTACTCAAAAAATTACTTGCTGCTTGATTTGGCTTCACTATCAATTCTTTTTTTTTGTCTCTTTTGACATCTCGATTGCTTTTTTTGACTTCTTGCTGTAGAATCCTACTGCTGCAAGTCAGAATTTTTTGTCTCTTTTTAAATTTTATTTTATAGTGATATTTTCAAGTTTACTTTTTTAATAATGTCCTTATTTATCCATTTGGGATGATTTTTTGGTCTTTTATCTTTATTACCTTTTAGAATGTATTTGTTTTCATGGTATTGCATGTATTTATGTGTATTTTATATTTTACTGTCAATCTTAAATTATTATTTTTTGTATTTTTATGTATTTTGCATTAAGTTTGTAATTGTGTTCTATGATTTGTTTCTTTATGGGTGGAGCCCTAGGAGGCAGGGCCACCCGACTTCATTGCTGCCGAGTTCTCCTTCTGGCTTTATATTGTGCTAAGAAAGGTGCATTCAGCAGCAGAGCATTGAGCTTGTATTTGGAGTTAAGTGAGTATTGTTATTTCTTGATATTTCTGATGTCTGGGATTTTTTTGTGCGTCTGGTTATTGGATTGTGCTGATGGATTGTGTATTGGGATTTGTTGTCTTTTAGGAAAGTTCTTTTTGCCCTTTTGAATATTAATTGTTATTTTCAATTTTGTTAACAAATGTTCATCTTTAATATTGATACTTTATTTTACTTGTCTTTACAAGCCATGACTCTCTCTCATTATGAGGCATTTTTGAGTTATACAGTATTTTGGGGCTTTCTTTGCATTTTGAACTTGTAAAGCCAGCTCCCTATTTTTGGGGCCTGCGCTGGGTGAAGCCTTTAGGTAGCTGTTGAGACTTAGCTGGTTTAAAGTAAGTATGGTAATTTTGGAGTGCTGGGACCCCATTTTGCTATATGTAGGCCTCCAACTCACAACATTTATTTTAAGTGTAGATCAGATGTTTTTTGAAGTGGTGCCATCTATCATTGGGTACTTGCTGAATTTTTACTTTTTAATTTTGTATTTTCTAGATAATTCCTCAACCCCATTGATCTCTGCTTTATGACAATTATCTTTGTTTTAGTAAACAGTTTTGTGTTTTCAAAGATGATCTCAAATCTCACCATGTTCTAATCACATTAATTGTCATTAATTAATTTAACTTTCATTGCTTTGGATACAGCTAGCAACTGGATAACCTGGGAAAAAATGTACATGGACACATGGAGAATGCATGTTCTCTGCAAAACCAATGACTGGGCCAGCAGTTGAACCCACGTCTTTTGGGCTTCAAATAGGCAGCACTGGCCACACCAAACCACATACATTATGAAAATGGCTGTGCTCGGTGAGTCCCAGTTATTCACATGCTTTAAATATGTTATAGTATGGTTCTTGTCAACTTTCCAATTAGGTTATCCACTCCAGGATAGCAGTGGATAGACAGACAGACAGAACTTTGTTGCAAGGGGGAGATTTATCTTTTTACAGAAGCTGATCAAATATTATGAAAAAACAATAACAAAAGCCTCCCCTGAAATACACATAAGAATTGTGAAAAAGTAGTAAAGGTGAGAAATTCTTATGGTGTGCTTTCCTTTTTATCCATGCATGATATCTCACCATTATATCTCATCTGGCCTGTTCTTTCAAACGTATCCGACTATAAGACGTGGCAGTGCATCTTTGACTCTCATCACCTCTTGTGTGAACAGTGCTCCTGTTTTCTGCCTTCATTACACTTCCCTTTCATTTTTTTCTATTTCTTCGAGTTTCTGACCCACTGCTTACATTTAGATTTATCTAGCTGGCTGGAATTTTATCCAAAACAAAATTCTTAGTGAAACTACTACAATATTTCTGCAAATGGAGTACAGAGGAAGTGAGTCAGGGGTGACTCCTTTGTGACTTATGTTCTCGACCCTTAGCCTTTAATCTGCATTATTAATTTCCATTTACATCACCATTCTGTGACATGCAGAACTGGCAGTTGTGCTTATAACATCCACACAAAGTATGGAGTGAAAATGATGGCAAACAGTTGCCTAATTTGAATGTGATGTGATTCATTCCAGAAATGAACTCTAAATGCCTCTGCTGTTGTTCTCATACTAAAATGTACATTAATTGCAATCTATAACATAAAACGTTTATCTTTAGAAATAAAATGCTTCTCCTGCAGTGTTCTTGCATAAAAGGTGACTGAGAGCATGATGGAGCAATGGTTACACCTGCCGCCTTACAGCTTCCTAGTCCTAGGTTTGAATTCTGGACCCATTTGTTGGGTTACAGCCAGGGGTTTCCCTCTGGCTTGTGTTTATTTTCTTCTTTATTGGGTTTTTGTTCTTTTCAAATGAATATTTTTCATATTTTATGTCATTTCTGTTTTTTTTTGGTTTATTATATAATATTTATGTCTGGGGTCTTTAAATGTGACTCCATTCCCTGTACTTTGTGGGTGGAGCCCCAGGAGGCGGGGCCACCCTGACATCACTGCTGCTGCGCCTTTATATTCAGTCAGACAGAGTAAACAAGCAGTGGATCATTGAGTTTGTGTAGGAGTTCTTGTGTGCATTGCATTTCTTGTTATTTCCTTTCCTTCTGGTGTTCTGGGTATTTGTTTCTGTTTTTGGATTGTTGCTGACTATTTTTACCTGTTGGGACTTGTTTGCCTTTAGATCACTTTTTTAGCCATATCCGATTTTTAGCCATATCTGTTTTGTCTTTTCCTGTTTTTCCCCTTTCTTTTTGATTATTTAATAATTTGTTCATTTATGAAGATTCATCATTGCCCTTATATTTCAGTAGTCAGAAGTTTTATGGTCACCCTATACCTTTTAGGGAATTGTTGATATATTTGGGACTTTTGTTGAATTTAGAACTTTTAAAGTCATCAGGCCCAAACCTGCAGGTAGTAGTTGGGGTCTGACAAACTTGAGGTAAGCATCTTCTGGACAGGCTAGTGAGAGTTTTGGCCTGCTTTTGGCACTTTTTGGAAGCCTCACCCCCTTTTGCCATGTCTGACGTTTTACAATACCATTCACTTTCTGTGTCAAGTTTGTGTCTTTTCCCTTTGCTGTGTGTTTTTTGGTTTGGGTCCTCTGATTTTCACTTTCATATTCTAAGGCTGTGCATGTTTGGTTGTTTAGTGTAGGGGTCCCCAACCCCCAGTCCGCGGCCCACTACCGGGCCATAGCCGTCTGACAGCTGGGCCGCGAGAGAACTGCCGGCAACGGAGACTCACTCAGACTTTTCAGAACGCTTGGTGTGAGGGACTTTGCAGCGGCGCAGAGAGAGGAGAGAGACTGAGGTGAGAGAGTATTACAACAAAGTATTTTGATGGTCCCGACAGTTTCCTCATATGACATGAGTCTATAGAAATCTCATTACTATGAAGTACATTCGGCAGATACCTTCATTACAATGAAGTGACTTTGAAATGCTTGAATGAATCATCCGCAGAGCAGTTAGATCTGTGGTCGCAGCTCAGATGTGCACATTTGCACAACGACCCCCAAACAGAAACATTGTAAAAAAAAATTCTTTCTTCGGACTTTCCTCGTACTGTTTTTTTTGCTGTTTTTGTTTTTTTGTGGTTTTCAGTGATACCTTTTGCTTATTGCTTGTCAACATCTGAAAAACATCCATTAGAATTTAACTCATTGTCACCCTCCTATAGAAACGGCAGACACGAAATCTTCTTTAAGGAGATTAAATATTACTGAAGAAAGCAAAAAAAAAAAACTAAAACAGCCAAATGGGGCTATGCATACGAACTTAAAAAGTTTAAATAAAACAGAAATATATACCTTTATTTTTACTTCCTTAACTTGTGGAGGGTGTATCCTGTAGCAAAGCCCTAACTTTTTTCATGAAAGCCCCTTTCAGTCAATAAGCCTTAAAAACAGGTGTAAAGCTAAACTTGCAGCACCGCTATTCAATTACACTTGCCTAACGCCTCTCCTAAGGGGAGATACTGTGGGATTTGGGCATCAGTCAAAGCACCAATCACAGGCCCGATTAGAAAGCGGGAAGCTGTGATTTGTCGTCTCCCTCCCATGTAACAATCACAGCCCGTGTTACAAAGCACTATGTATGTATGTGTATATGTATATATGTATATGTGTGTGTGTATGTATGTGTGTATATGTATGTGTATATATATGTTGATATGTGTATATATATATATGTATATATATGTGGATGTGTATATGTATATATATATATATATATATGTATATATGTATATATATGTATATGTAGATATGTGTATATGTAGATATGTATATATATGTATATGTATATATATGTTTACATAACCTCTTTAACACACTACTTGTCCACTGCGAAGCGCGGGTATTTTGCTAGTCAAATATATAAAAATGAAACTGGAGCAAAAAATGAATGTCAGTAATGGACTCTGCAGCTGAGTAAAAAACATGAAACACATAATAATCTTGACAAAACTTGCTTAAATAACAAGTACAATGTTAATAAAGTAACATAATCACAACACCCAAAGTGAAAAAGTCAAAGCAGAGGTTCTGAACATAATTAAAAAGCCTTTCTTTAACTACACTGAATTAGAAAAAAAATTAGTGCTGTAGAGCTTTTCTTTTACATCCAAAAACTTACATCTCGAGTGCAGTGTTAGGCCGGCGATATCCTGCATTTTGCTGCTGTCTGTTCCCATGACTAACAATGAGTGCCATTACCAACAACAACAACATGGCTCGTCCATTAAAAACTACGCAAAGCACTAAGGATCCCAAAAAAGTCTATAACAAAATGATAGTGCCACATTGTCATGAAAATACCATGATCAAATATAGCAATAATAAAGCAAAATTAATTACCGTATATACTCTAGTATAGGCTGACCCGAATATAAGCCGAGGTACCTAATTTTACCTACAAAAACTGGAAAAACTTACTGACTCGAGTATAAATCTAGGGTGGGAAATGCCCGGTGCATTCTTTAACTGCCTTCTCTGCATTATGCGGCCAGCCCTCTCTCTCTCTCTCTCTCTCTCGCTCTCTCTCTCGCGCGGCGCACATACGTGTGCGTGTGTGTGTGTTTGTCTCTCTCTCTCTCGCGTGCATGACGTGCGTGTGTCTGTGTCTCTCTCGCGCGGTGTGTGTGTCTCTCTGTCTCGCGGTGCGTGTGTGTGTCTCTCTCGCTCGCAGTGGGACCTGACTCGAATATAAGCCGAGGGTGACATTTTTCAACACATTTTGGGTGCTGAAAAACTATATTCGAATATATACGGTAGGCCAAATTCAGAAAAGAAAGGTAGTACATACAGTATTAATAAACAGATTATGATACCAACAACTGAGTATTGGATAATGGAAGCCTGCTGAGACTTTAGGTAAAGCCAAAGCTGTGAAAGTAATCTGTAAAGTTAAAGATCACCAATGAAATAGTTTATAAATTATGTTATATATTTGTTGGGCACATAATGAAATATCAACAAAGCAATAATAGCAATACTCAAAAAGAAAGCAGAGAAACAAAAGTGGAAATGATTTATATATGAAATGCTAAGGTGTGTCCGCCTGTCGTGTGTTTACTCTCATTAAGCTTCGATTTTAATCTTGAAGAAACCTTATGACCTGATACTTACTGAAATTCCTCCTGCTTCCAAGAAGCAGGACACGTAATGTCAGAGTCTCTACTGAAACAAAATGAATGTGCATTGTGACACATTTTACACACTTTCATATTAGAATTGAGTGCCATGTCCTGGTTGTAGAAGAAGTAAACAAAGACATTGAGAATAATGTTGTGGTGCGGCTTTGACTGGACATTCCAGGTGGTGCGCATTCTAAAAACTGAAGCAATCCAGAAGATTAGAGCATAAGACAATGCAAGGCTGAACATTCCATATGTTCTGTGCTCCTACATTCCAAATTCTCTGACATTTGTGTCCCGACCGTTATGATCCTTCAGATTCCAGGTGGTGTGAAATTTGAGATCAGAGCCTTCTGAGCCTTTACACCACTGGACGTTTTGAACTTTAATTATGTAGAAATCTTAGAGAAAGCATGATAAAGACTTTGAGATCAAAGCGTAGCACATTCATAGAAAGAAAACGATTGATATACAAAACTGGTTCCATTGCTCTCTGAGATGACATGTTTGAAAATTTTGTCTTCTAGTCATGTACTTACGGTTTACCCAATAGACGCCAACTCTCTGCAAACGTTTACTAGAAAATTGGGTTCAGAAAATAGATAGATGGGCAGTATGGGTGTTTTCCTCCAAGAACTTTAATGTTCTGAAGCTCTGAACACAAGTAATTGTACAGTGGACCCACTAATTCCTGAATAACTGATAAGGACTTTTCTTTTGTATTCTGACAAAGAAGCATTCTAAGTCTGCAGTATATTGGAGACTTTAATGTGCCAAATGTTTCAAACAGATCTTATAAACTCAGTACATCAAACAGGGAGAGGTGAATACATAAGCCATTCTTGTTCTCCTGTTGCAATAACAGGTTTTTAAGATTCATTTCATTATTAATTTTGATTTTGGTAATGTTCATTTATTTTAACATTGTTTTAATTATGAAATTTCACTGTCATTTTGTAGATCGTTTCTGGCCACAGACAGCATCATTTTGGTACTGGCAGTGACACCCTAGTTGATACCATATTGTTTCATAAAGTGCGACGTGTGACATCATCGCACAATAATATAAAAAAGACATAGCAGCACACCAAGCCGTGCAGAGGAGAGCAACCAAGTGCATTGCAGGACTTAAGGACATGTCCTACTCTGACAGACTCAGAGAATTAAACCTGTTTAGTCTCAAGCAGAGGAGACTGCATGGTGGCCTAATCCAGGTATTTAAAATCCTCAAAGGCATTTATAATGTAGATCCAGCAACATTAGTCTTAAGGGTGAATCACATACTCAAGGACATCAGTGGAAATTAAGGGGAAATGTGTGTAAGACTGAAGTCAGGAAGGACATCTTTACGCATAGAGTTGCTGGAACAAATTACAGAGTCATGGAGTTGAAGCAAAAACCTTGAGAACCTTTAAGAAGAATCCAAATGAGATATTGGGACAGCTTAGCTATTAACGTAACAAACGGACTTGATGGACTGAATGTTCTCCTCTCATTTGTCAAGTTTCTTATGTTCTTATAAAAGATGCCAACATCCCCTCTGTCCCGTGTCCAGGTTTCTGGATAAATTCTAACAGACTCATATGCTGGTGACTTTTCTTTTGGTTCTGGGTTTTGACCTTTGACTGTGCTATTTAGTCAGTGTGTTGGGCTTTGTTAATGGATGATATGAATTTTAGTTTTGACGTTGGTCCATTATAACATTCTGATTTTTCTTGCATCTCTCAGTCCTGTGATTTCGTGATCTGCCGGGCAGAACAACCTCCATTACAATATGCCCAAGAGAAAGACACGGCTCAGATCTGTTTATTTAATTAGGCCTTCATATCATTTCATCTCTATGGCATTATCATTCGAGTCTGAATGTGTGGGTTGCACTGGCTCTCACCTAATTAAAATCTGCTCTTCTTCAGCCCTTAAGCACTACAGCAACAAAAGCAGGAAGGAGAAGAAGAAGCTCCATTATGATGCTTGGGGCTTAGAGTGAGATGCACCCCCGATTAAGGATGCTGACTTCCACCTTTATGAAGTGTACTTCTTTAAATTACCTGTATTAATGTTTCACTTGTACATTAGGAAAAGTCATCAGGAGTAAAAGCTTTTTAAATTGTATGATAGAAAGCTTGAATGGTTTTTGCCACCTGGGATGTTTACATGATAAAAGTGTAGCCGCGATTAATTAATTAAATGGGAGATTTTAATCTGTGACTCACCTGGGAAAGGCAACAGCAGGACTGAGAGTAAAGCCGAAGGTAAAGCTCTGTGATTTTTCATTTAGAAAGATCATATGCTGCACATACCTGGACATTTTTGTAGTCAATGCCCTCCACGTGCTTGAGCATTCAGCACAGCCTGCACATCACAGTTTCGCCACATGTCACACTTTTAGAACTTTGGCACTGGATAAATGCAGATGGGATTCTGATAATTACACTTCATCATGATTCCTTAAAAAAGACTTCTCACATTCTAAAATGACTGCATTACAACCAGGAGGCAGATAAAGAGACATAAAACTCTCTACGAATGATTCAGGCTGAACAGAACGTTCTCGATAGTCCCAGCCTTAGTTTACATGTCTATTAGGGAATTCATCAACAGAGGTCGTCAGTAAGCAGAACTGTAGACTTCGCACGTGTAGCCAAATTTACAGCCTATGTTCTGGAAATCAATTAGGTGGTGGGCCATGACTCCCCCCAAGTACAATTCCGCTACTTCCACGTGAGTTGTAATTTGAATAAAATCCATACTGTAGTCATCATGCACAAAATGCTTTGCAAATGACAAATGACCTGCTTGAAAAAAATGAAACCTGCCCTGCATAACTTTCCAAACAGTGACGCTTTTAGACTCGAGGGTTTGGTTTATGTGCTTGGCTTTTTAATTGCAGCTAGGTATTATTCTGAGAAAAAAAATCGTTAATCTTCCACTCTGTTACTGAGTAGTGGATCAGCCCTTATACATGAGGACCATGGCAATCTGGGGGGCATCAGACGTCACTTAGGACTCCGGCCCTATTCTCTCCATGTATGTGTTACCTGCTACAAGCTGTCAGGTTCAACACGCTGTTGAGTGTCCTTTTGTATCTGCATTTCTGAGTAATATTTGCACTTTTTTATTTTTGTTTTGTTTCCTAAACATCCTCCATTTTTTTGGATGGTCTTGGCATCATCATGTCACTAACACAGTGAAACAGCCCAGCTGCTATGGTCATTGTGTCTTTGTACTAAAACTAGGCCTGCAAATTGGTGTTAGTCTTACTGAACAGGTAGAAAATTCTTTGTTATTTGTGGTGATTATTCTTTGGAGACCTATAATGTTTTATATGGTGTACCACAAGGATCTATTCTGAGTCCGCTGCTTTTTTCAGTCTAGATGCTTCTATTAGGTCAGACTGTCTCAAAATGCAAGGTGAGCTACCACAGCTATGGAGATGACACACAGCTTTATTAATCCATAGCGGCCGATGACCCTGACCTCTTGGCTTTCTGATCCTGTGTCTTACTTGAATTTTGGAATGGATGAGCAGTAACTTTTCTCAAACTAAATAAACAGAAAACAGAAATTTTAGTGATTGGCAAAAATGGACATAGTGAGGGTATTAGAAATAAACTCTTAGGCTTTAAAGTCAAGTCAGAGGTAAAGAATTGACTCTGACCTAAATTTTAAATCACATATCAATCAGATTACTAGGACTGCATTTTTTCACTTAAGGAAGATAGCTAAAGCTAGATGTCTTATAACTTTACAAGATGTTGAAAAATTAGTTCACGCTTTTGTTTTTAGTCAACTAGATGACTGTAATGCACTCCTAACAGGACGACCTAAGAAAGACATCAATCAGTGGCTGAAGTGGACTAGCAATTTGAGGGCTACAGATGTTCTATAATTTTAATGACTGCTGCAACCACCTGAGGTAGCTCTGAGGCCATATAAACCCTGCTTTGATTCTGAAATTATTTCTGGATGACCCTATAAAGGGATTTAAAACTACCGCAAAGCTTAGAAACATTTAAGTTTAAAGCTGCAAGATGCTGGGTAATGCTCAAGCTGGGGCAAAGCAGGCCAACCACCTAGTTGCAACCACCTAGCAAGGCTGTGGAGTAATTTTTACTTTATTTGGGATGTTTATGGTTTTGGTTTGTTCATCCATCCAGTGCATTTATTTTGCTATTTTGTGGAGTGTGGTGAAATGATTTCTACCATATAAATTGCATAAATATTTTTTATCTGTAAGCTAGACAAAGCAAATATAATATTAGATAGTGTTTGAGGGAACATGTTTTTCTTTACTGATAAGAACAGTGGTGCTTTGAGGTTTACCTAACCATCCCCATTAAGTCTTTAGGATGGACTCGGGAGGAAGAAGTCCTAAAGTACCTGACCACAGAGTGGTTAAGTGTATGGGGTTCAATAAATTTTATTAAGGTCTATAAAGGGAAAAATAGGGTCACTATAGGACCATACACAACAAAAAATGAAGTTGTTGAGAAAAACCACATGAGTCCGACTCCAGACAGTTTAAAAAAATGTGACCCTGACGGCAGCTGTACTACATGCCAAGTTTCTAATCGTAGTTTTATAGGACATATTATTTTTCTAATTGATTGGTAATTATTGAATTACAGTATTGTAAATCACAATGCACACCCTTATCTTATACAGAATTTGGGTGCTAGCTGATCAAAATGTGCATCTGAGGTGTGCAGTAGGAATCAATGTAATGTTTCATTTTACCGATGTGCTTGCCTTGCTTCTATATTAGCTGCTAACCGAGTGACTCTTTCTTCGGAGGTTTTGCTTTGCTGACGTACTGGCCACACTTGTGTATCCTCGGAGGTGGAGCCCTCACCCTGACTCCACTCCATTTAACATCCACATATGACTAATGCTTGAAAATGCAATGCACATCAAGTAGAAGTAGGCACATTTTGTTGTTTTATAATTGTGAGCAGCCCTGAAGTGTGTCTATCCAATTCTGTTTGTAATTTGTAGTTGTAATTTGTCAACAAATTATTTCTACTTGCTAGAAGAACCAGGTACACTCCACTTCTTTAGGAACATTGGACAAGCCCATTAGGACAATTCACATATCAGAGTGTCAAAGGGTGGATTGTAGTAATAGGGTTGACATGCACATGCACATGCACTGTGATGTGTGAGGTTTATTTCAAATGCATTATTTTATAGCTCAAACCACACAAATACGCTAACAGAGGGAAGCTGACAGGGAGCTGAGACTAGTTGTCCTATTTGGTCCATGGCCAGGAGTCCCCTGTCTGCTTTTTCCAGCTTTCTCTGTGAACGTCTTCCATGGGCAGGGATTTTGGTTAATTGAAGCAGGTCTGACCCATTACTATTAGGCACAGGCCATGAGTGATTAGAGCTTGTGTAAAAAGGTGCTATATTGGTCTGAGAAGAGCACAGCCAAAGATGGCAGTTGCCCATATCTGGCAAGACTCATAAAAACTTGAGAATATAAAATGAGAAGAAATCACTGAGAAGCCAGAAGTTGTCTCCTTGCCACTGAACACCCTGCCAGACTGGGCTTGTATAGCTGTCAGCATTCACCATTGAAGAAAGTGAACAATGACTGTCTATTGGCTTCTCTCCAGCCTGGATACGTATGTATAAATAATTATGCATTGTTTTTGGGGGGTGGAAATTACATCTTGAAGTATGTATATCTTTTTGTACCATATTACTCTCATCTGATTATTTCCACCATAGTTACTAAAGGGATGTGTATGGCTCAAGTCCGTTCTCCATTAATAAAGAACACAATCCCAGGGAGCAAGCACTCCCTGCTGGATATAAGATGTTATCGTAGAAGGGACGCAATGAGTGTATTTACATGTACAATAAGGTGAGTAACCAGGTAAAGGTAGAAAATAAACCCCCCTGTTTACATGTGTGAGTCCACCTGTGGAGTTCTCCCTTGACAAAATGCTCTGATGTCAAAAAAGTGTGAGAAAGAACAACTAAACATCAATGGCTGCCGTGAATTTGAAAACAAGCATGGAGTCTATGTGTCCTGAGCACTGTGGAGAACATTACTTTCAAAAGCAACTTTGGTTACATTACGTATTACTTATAAAAATGGTAACTTAACATGTTGTATAGATATGTATTAAAAAATGTACTGTGTTACAAACTGTGCATCACTTTTATGTTATTTTTTTTCTTCTTCTGTATGAAAAACGTCACATTTGACTGGCCAACATTTGTTAATCCCGAAGCTTATATATGAACCTTCATGAAACTGACCAGAAATATGGCTAAACATGATCACTTTCTTGTGTTGTGTTATATAAATATGTTTAGTTCTTCAAGTACTGTGAACAGGCCAGGTCTGCCATCGGGGCATTTTGGGTATGCGCTCAGGGACCCGTGATAGCAAGGGGCTTTTTCACCAATCCAAGCTTGATGCAACGATGCTGTGCTCCTGGTCCAGAAGGAGGACTGTCCTCCTGCTCATTAAAGATTGGGAGAACCATAAAAGGGGGTCACCCCTGCTAAATGCAACGATCGAGAGTTAGCTTGATATGAAGCTCAATGAAGAGCCTGGGTATCACAGTGAGATCAAGTGTGAGTGCAATCAGCTATTTGTGAGGGAAATAAAGTTACCCAGGGGCTTATGGGGTTAGAGTTGCATGGGCTCACAGGTTCACAACATCACTTTATTTACATGTCTTGCTTGTGCTGTGTAGCTTAAATCACATACCATCCCATGTTCAAGCATTGCGGCTCGGCTTTATGCAGGTGTCAAAATTCTTGGATTAAGTTTGAACCAAATTATATTTGAATTTGGCAAATTACTTTGTCTTTATTAGTATGCTAGCCATTAAAAACAGATAAATGTCACAGCTGGAGTTTTATTATTACAGCAGAACATCTAATTATTAAAGCACTTAATATTCAAGTCCCGGAGTTGGTGTGAAATAAACATTTTGAGATTCCAACTCCATGACTCCGACCCTAACTCCAACTTCACGGCCCTGCTACAAACAAACAATTGTTGGACTCTCTGGCATTACTTCAAGAACAAAGCACCCCTTCCTGTTAAAAACAGCCGGTAGACAAGTCATAATACTCATAAAGAGGAAAAGGCCAAACTGCTTTATGCTGGGTTATCATAATGAAGGAGCAATGGGAGGCGGCCGATGCCATTAAAGTAAGAAGGTGCACACTGTCTTTGTGATTCTGTGCTATGAGGGAATACAAGTTTTGCATCACCATGATGAACCCACGTTTGGTACTCTGGGAAGGTGAAGATTGTAGCCATGACAAGTATAGATGCCTGGAGTCAGGCAGGCAGAAGTGGCACGACTTGCAAGGATATTTCACTTTCTTGTCCATGTAATCTTGACGAGCAGGGTGCAGGATTTGTGAGGCAAACACAGCAGTGAGAACAAATGGGAGATGTTATCAAGGTGCAACTGTGCTTATGGATGCCATATCAGGGTTACGATATTTCCTGAGCCAAAAAACAGGACATTAAAATAAACTTGCAGTTTTTCTCCATGTTGGAGTGGGGTGGGTGGTTGGTGTCCCACTTTAACAGTAGCAAACAGGGGTTGGTGTCCCAGTTGAAATTTCTCTCCATGTAAGTGTGGTTGGGGGAGGTCCCCAAGTAGTTTTTCTCCGTATAAGCCCCTATAGCAGGGTGTTTGTAAATACTTCCATAATATGTGTGGCACATCTTTTGAGAACCGCTCATTAACTGCATCGCCATTGTGGGTTCATCTGATGTTTGCTAAGAATTATACGAATGTGAATTAAAGAAAAGGAGACAACGCAGAGAATGATGGGCTGCAGTGTGAAGAACCTGGACAAACTGACAGTGTTGAAATCCACCCAGATAGACGTCTAATAAGAGGTCTTTTCTGGAAATGTATGGTAACCCTACACCATATGTTTAATTTATTTATTTAATATTTCGTTTAATTTTTGTAAGTGAGGTGGACAAAAGATGAGAAGTCCGAAAGCACGGCAGAATGTCCCCAACATTTCCTGCAGACTTCAGGCACCGGTAACGGCTGTAAATGCCATGGTGGTTATTTCCGTGAAGAGCGTTCCAAGAAAAGCCAAGCCACTGGACAGGTAAAAGCAGGTGGTAAAGTAAGCTTGGTGTATGTTTGTGCTAAGCTGAGGGTCTTGGACCACCTTATGTTTGATTACAGTTTTAATGTGGTCCCTATAGCAATGCTACAGGTTTCATTGCTCTGAACATCCATTGAGAAAGGCACTATATAAAGTCAAATTGAATTCGCAAGTTGATAGCACTGACCCGTGAATAGCTGTGTTTGCTGCAGCTTCTTTTTTGTTGTTTTTGTGCTAATCGCTTTATTCAATTAAAACAGATGAGTTTTTTTTTCTATCCTGGTTGTGAGCTCTGATGGCACCAACAGCTATGATCAGGTTTGTCCTCAAGTGACTGGCGTCCCAACAACACGCTGCAAGGGTGTAATGAGGTATGTGGGATGCTGGCACAGTCCGCCTGCCTAATTGGAATGAATCAGGCAGTAAGGATGAATCTTTTGGCATCCAGTTTTTGAGTAAATTTGTTTACCTCTAGGGGTGATATATTTACTGCCGTTTTTTTTAGAGAAGGCTGTGCTTACATGTGTCCATCCACCCTTCCCCTTATCTAGCGGATGCATCACTATAGTGGCAGCATCAGGTCGCAGGAAGAGGAGGAATCCCCAGATGGGATGCCAGTCGTTCACAGTGCACTTCTGCTTATTCATGCCAGGCTGATTTTTTAATGCTTTTGTAATTATAAAATTCCTCTTAAATGGTCTGAGCAAAAAAAAAAAAAGAGGTTAATGTATCAATAAGATATAAATGGACAGCGATCTAAGTAATGAACTTGATCAAATAAATCTGTCTTTCTGAGGGAATCACACTTTATATATTTATTTCCTTTGGAGGATGAAAGGGATCAAATATGAATTACGGAAGTGCAGCCTTGATGGCCCACTTCACTTTGTTCTCAAGTCGCCACTGCCATTTGAGGTGTATGTGCCTGCAAATTGCATGGTGGCAGCCTTTGTGCTTTCCTCTTGCTTTCTAATGTTTGGCCAATAGTAATAACAGCGATGCTATCTGAGCTGCTTTTGTTCTTGCTAAAAGCAGCCTTTCAAACAGCTAGTCCGCTGCTCAGGAGCTTCCTGCCGCAAACCTACACGTCGGATCTCTCTTTTTTGGGCTTGCATGCCAGTCGGGGCCGTGTAACCGGCCTGGCATGTTGATGGCAGGCAGGCTGCCATGCAGCTGTTCCATAATGGATCGATGATTGCACGCTGCGGAGCCCCCTTCAACTCCGTACCTGCCGCCTTCACTTTTAGACTGCTTTCAAGTCTATGATTACATCCTAATGGATTTGGAACAGGCCACTTGTTCATTGTGGAGAAGAACAGTATGGCTTATTATATTATTGACAGAGCAACGGGGGGCTCCTCCATTGCACGGAGGGGTCCTGCCACTCAGTGTATACAGTGAAAGTGGGTGTTTTACGCCCCTTCTGTTTATTTACAATGGTTTCTGCTTTAATTAAGAGACCCAAGGCTGAAAGGGAGGGCAGGCAGAATTAGGGACTACATGAACATGCCTGGGACATTATAGCATTTTATCTCCACTATTAAAAGATTCTGTTTAATTTAAGTGAACCTATGAGACCATCTGGCAGGACAGCCAAGGTGTTGCATGGTAGCATGACCACCCGATCATAAATAATCCATATGTCCTGGTTGCTCACATCCCTGTGTAGCTAAGGGGTTCAAATGCACGTGTCTTTCAGTTTGTTATCCTGCATCCCCCCACTACAGAAACCCGACCACGCTGACTGTTTACTTTAATCTCCTTCTTAGCGATCTATAGCCTTCAAAAGGGCTGCAGGGGCACGGCACTTTGTCTCAGTGCCCTTCTCATACTCTTGGTGTGGTGTTCATTAATTGTATTTTTCCAGGGGCTAACTCATTTCCTTTAATCCTTAGTCTTTCATTTATTTCATTGTCATTGAAAGCTTGCTCCTTATTGAAAAGGTACGCAGTCCATTTCTTCACAATAGCTGATAATTTTGACTCGAGCTGCCCCGTACAATTAGGGCAATTAGCCAGTATTTTCCTCCTTGGCCCAGATGTTTAAAGAACTAAATGGGGGAAAAAAAACAAGGTGAGCTCCTCTTTGTCAAGTCATTCTGGATAAACTGAACTCACGTGTTTTAACATGATGAACCTCTTTATTAGGAAAGTCCAAAACAACGTTCTTATTCTTATGCTAAAAAGATGCCCGTAGTAGTTCTGCTTACTGTGCTCTGCATACCTACCACCTGCTCTGTCCCAATCACATCTTTTATGATCAACAAAACGCATGTAAGGCTCCTCTTAATGTGACCAGTTAAAGGCGTTTGGAGTGTCATGTGAATCAAAGACCAGTGCCTGTATTTATCAAGCGTCTCAAAATAGGAAAATGGTTCTGACTTGCACATAAATCTCAGAGTCACACAAATATGGTCCTACTCTTAGGAGTTCAAGTAAAAACATTTTATCAGTTTTCCTAATTTAGGAGGATACTCCTAACTTCACCAAGATTTAGGAGAGCTTATGAGGTGTCCTAACTCGCCAAGAGCTGCCAGAAGGCTGCGTTCAGGTTAGAGATTGGCACGCATCTTCCCAGGAAAGGCTCAGTGTTTTAAGAAATGCTGGAAAACGATGAATTTGTAAAACAGATATTAATTTGGCAGAGATTTAATAGTATTTGTAACATATCTTTTATGCCCATCTATGCAAAGAAGCCACCTGCTGTCAGACAAAATTAAAGTATTGGTAATGTTCCATTTTTTTGGCCAAAGGGGAAAATGCAGATTTACAATAGTGGTGATCAAGGTATGTCACAACCCACCATTTCTCAAATTTTGCACCAAACCTTAAATGCCAATCTGGTCTGGATTAAGTGGGTTACAAGATGACATGAGATGACTTTAAACACCTTTATAACATGTGAGGTGGTATGCACACTTATAATGCTTGCCACCACTCCATGTGAGGTCATTTTAAAGCAGCGCTACATTCATGCAAATCCCTGGTTTACCTGGAGTTGTTGGTGTGACTGACGACGCGTACATAAAGACTATTGCCCTGAGCGTGGATGAGCACACATAAGTGAATGACAAGAGGTATCCCAGTGTCAACATACAGGTGGCCATGCAAACTGTAACTGTAGGAACCAGCATACTATCTTGAAGATAGGCGGGGCTGGATGGGTGATTGACAGCGAACTGTCACACAAGTATGCTGAGCTCTGCAGTCCACCAGGAACATTCATGCTACACTTTACAAGCCTAGGAAGGTTCAAGAAGCCAGGCAGAGTTTTGCAGAAGATAAGGGGGGTAGTCCATGGGGAGAAGCACAGCATATGTGTCTGGAAGATGATCAGGAACAGTGCAAGAGTGACTTTAGGAACAATGCTGGAATAGCCATGGATAGTTTCAATATAACTCTTATTTTAAGAGGCGTTTCCTCTGGCAATAGCAGCAGGAAGGTGGTTCTTCTGGAACTGTGGGTGTGGATCATCCATTTTTAAATAAACATGCCCGTTATCAGGCTTTACTATCATTTGGTATGCGTGCCTTGGTTTTTCCATCTTGGTACTCATTAAAGTTTTATTCCTGAGGTTTTTACAAAATGGCAAAAATTATGTGCAGTTTAGTGCAATGTCCCACTCTTCTTCTTCATGGTGGGTGGAGTGGTGGCTCTGAGGATAGGGATCTGCACCGGCAAACAGAAGGTTGTCGGTTCAAAGCCCGTAAATGCCAGAAATGATTCCACTCAATTGGGCCCTTGAGCAAGGCCCTTAATCTGCAGTTGCTCCATTCTGGGTATGATGTCAATCTGCAGCCAGCTCTGCAAGCAGGTCCTCCAACTTACAGGGAAAACTTGGGGGTTGGTGGCAGGATTGACACTCCAGCCGCTGTAAAAAACCTCACACTGTTCCACTTCATTTGATCGAGTGTGGTGCTGAAGTGTCACCTGTTGCACAGATTCCCCTGGGGTCCTAATTTAATTTAATTTAATTTTTGGAGTCCTCTACAGCGAGTCTTCAACCTGAGCCTGGAACAGGGGAGAGTCCTGAGGCTTTGGAAAACATCTTGCATCACCCCAGTCCCAAAGATATCACGTCCAGGTGAGCTGAACAACGTCCGGCCTGTCGCTCTGACGTCACATGTGATGAAGACCATGGAGCGGCTGCTGCTTCACCACCTGAGGCCACAGGTCCGCCACGCCCTCGACTCTCTGCAGTTCGTATACCAGGAGAAGGTGGGAGTGGAGGATGCCATCATCTACATGCTACACCGATCCCTCTCCCACTTGGACAGAGGCAGTGGTGCAGTAAGAATTATGTTTCTGGATTTCTCTAGCGCCTTCAACACCATCCAACCTCTGCTCCTTAGGGACAAGCTGACAGAGATGGGAGTAGATTCATACCTGGTGGCATGGATCGTGGACTATCTTAAAGACAGACCTCAGTATGTGCGTCTCGGGAACTGCAGGTCTGACATTGTGGTCAGCAACATAGGAGCGCCTCAGGGGACTGTACTTTCTCCGGTCCTGTTCAGCCTATATACATCGGACTTCCAATACAACTTGGAGTCCTGCCTTGTGGAAAAGTTTGCTGACGACACTGCTATCGTGGGCTGCATCAGGAGTGGGCAGGAGGAGGAGTATAGGGACCTAATCAAGGACTTTGTTAAATGGTGCGACTCAAACCACCTACACCTGAACACCAGCAAAACCAAGGAGCTGGTGGTGGATTTTAGGAAGCCCAGACCCCTCATGGACCCCGTGATCATCAGAGGTGACTGTGTTTAGAGGGTGCAGACCTATAAATACCTGGGAGTGCACCTGGATGATAAATTGGACTGGACTGCCAATACTGATACTCTGTGTAAGAAAGGACAGAGCCGGCTGTACCTCCTTAGAAGGCTGGCATCCTTCAACATCTGCAATAAGATGCTGCAGATGTTCTATCAGACGGTTGTGGCGAGCACCCTCTTCTATGTGGTGGTGTGCATTTTATCTATCTATCTATCTAATTTGGGATCCTGAGGTGGTTCGTCATGATTTGGTTACGGCAACGCGCTGTTGCAGTATATACTCCCAATCTCTCTCTCCTCCTATCTTTGTAGTTAAGCCTTAACATTAGTGTCATTATGATTTCCCAATAAACTTCAAGATGTCATCATGAGTGCCATTTTGTGGCTCAAGGTCCTGGCTGGGAGTAGGCATAAGATGCTTCAAAAGCTCATCTCATGTTGTACTCTGGGTTAGGACATAGTCATACCTTCTAATAATAATAATAAATAATAATGCTGTAGTACTTTTCTCATTACATAGTCAGTAGGGAGCCACTTCAACCACTTGGATGATGCAATGGCAGCCATTTTGTGCCAGGACACTCACTACACATTAGCTGTTAGGTGGTGAAATGTTGAGATAGTTTTTTAATTTTGAGACGTTTGATAAATACGGTCACTGGTCTGGTGATAAAGGTCTTTTTGATCTTCTGCATTATTGTTTGTTCTGGTGACATCTTTGCAAATGAGGACATGGCTAAAACGTGTGAGTTGTAGGGCTTTGAAATCAGGGCATGCATTCTCCAAACTGCAGATTCATTATTATTTCAAAATGAGCAAAAACTTCAAAGATCTTCTACAACCTGCCATCTGTCTTGTAACAAAAGTAAGCTAAGAATCAATCCTGGCTTACACAGAAGATGGGTATGGGGTTAGCTTGGTATAGTGCCAGTGTGACTGAGCATAATTCACAGAGCTCAACCAAATGTCATCCTGGTGCAAAAAGAAATTGCAATCCTTAAGTAGGAATAAGTCGGTCTGGAATTAACGAAAAGTGTTCAGGGGAGTCTGCGGTGGGTTGGCACCCTGCCCAGGATTGGTTCCTGCCTTGTGCCCTGTGTTGGCTGGGATTGGCTCCAGCAGACCCCCGTGACCCTGTGTTCGGATTCAGCGGGTTGGAAAATGGATGGATGGATGGATGTTCAGGGGAGTCCAAACGTTCTCCTTGATTTAATCCCATTAGCTGCCATATTCACTCCAATGATTGTTGGTCGAGGGTCTAACATGTGATACTGTTCACAGTGTATTTGACAAGAATGTTCAGAACTATGAGCTTAGAAGCTGTGGTTCTGTGTGATTTGTATTGTACACTATTATGTATTTGTATTATTTTTTAAATAAGTGAAAAACCTTATTAAAAGTGTATTTCATTAGCCAAATTGAGATGTGAGAGAAAAAAGAAAATGAATAGGCTAGGCTTTGTCATTAGGGTAGAAATGAAGTAGGCAAGTGTGTTTTAATAAATGAAAGTCAGAATGAGCTTATAAATAAATAGCCCTGTGCTACAATACAATAGTTAAGACAGAATATCCGAAATTCCCAAATCGTATATGGACGCCTGTAGGCAACAAGGCAGAGTTAAGTGAGGAAGAAGAATTGGTGAGAATGTCACTATTGGCCTGCACAGTAAATATGAGAAGAAGTAAAATGAAACTCACCCACCTGTCATTAATGCCTGTCAGCCGGTATGGATGTCAGATGTCAAAAATGACAAACTATATCTCCATATCCACAATGAACAGCTACATCACTGTCTGTCTAATAGGCGCATGTATTAACAGCTAGTGTGCACTGCCGGGATTGAAAAATATGGAGAACAATTGCACTGGCAGATCACGATAAGAGGGTATTTGATACATGGGACTGTCAAAGGCATAAGCTGTTAAGTGGCATTTGATGGATCAGATGAGGTCATTCAGCCTTTATGTTTCAGTCTGACTTATGACTGAGGATGCAGGACTAGTTGACAAAATAAGACAGATAGTATGAACCATCACCAGACAGAATGGAGATACCTGCAGAATTCAACCAGAGGACAAGCATCCAAACAGGGAGGAGAAAGTGACTGGGAAATGGGAAATAATTAAGGATTTAGGCAGTAAAAGAGTCAAAAGATGGGCAGAGGTCACCCTTTCCAAGAGAGCTAGACTGGATCAATCTCCAGTCACTAACCAGAAACAATGAAGCCAAAAGTAATGACGATTTTTTCATTTTAAGTTTAATATGCTAATGCTAGGATGTCAAGTGTAGGGCATTTTTCTAGTAAATAAGGTTTGCGCTATTATGCAATGCATCATGGCACTCTCTTAGCAGTGGGCTTCATTGTTACAAATAATGCCACCACAGCCGTGAGAAACAATCGCGTAACAATAGAGAAAAAAAAAAGGATTACACAATATATAAGCAAAAATAAGGTAAAAAGGGTACAGCAAAGGTGCACTTAGAATTGCATAAATGAAGGTTTAAATTCATTAAAGAGCACTGATTGACACCAAGTAATAACTTCAAGGGATTGCAGTGTAATTGAAGCTGCCAGGCAACAGCAAAGAGGAGGCGTGGCCAGTGAGTTACCACACCTTCTGGGTGTGATGATGTGACCAATGTGACTACAGTCTAACATCAAACCTCCTTCCTAAACACAAGGAGAGCCAGATAGAGAGAATCTATATAAAATGCTAAAGTCTGTCCATCTGTTATGTGAAACCTCATGAACTACTATGACTAGAACCTTAATCTTGGTCTTGATGGAAAGTTCAGGACCTGATACATTCTGGTAATTCAAAAACTTTAAGGTAGCAGCAACCTTGGGAAACTGATCTGATTTTGAGGGTTTCTCATTGTGAACAGGACGCAAATCACACTGATGACTGGGTGGTGACGAGACAAAGAACACCATAATTGGAAGAAAAAGAAGAAGAAGAACACTGCCATCCACTGAGCGTCAAGTGTGGAATACATAAGGGAAGAATAACAAAGATGGAGAAATACATATGGCCGGGGGTCTACTTGCAACTACTCGGGTTAGACCAGGAGTGGGCAAAGTAAGTCCTGGAGAGCTGCAGTGGCTGCAGGTTTTTATTCCAACCCAGTTGCTTAATTAGAAAACAATTCTTGCCAATAATTACATTTCATGGCTTGTTAGTGCTTTAACTCTGCTATGTCAGGTCATTCTCATTTCCAAGATTTTTTTCTCCTTTCTAAGGATATCATCCAAAACATTTGAAGTGTAAAACAGACGGGTAATTCTCAATCCTTCACATTTTTTTTAACTTTCCTTCCAAGTTTTTAATTAAACCAAATATTGCATGATAAATACACACGTGTAAATGGAAACAAGCTAAATATATAACTGCTTGTTTCTTTTGTCATTTGCATATTATTGCTAATAAGGAGCAATTAAAAACAGAATACAGCTGTTAAAGACTAAAACAAGCAATAAGGGTTCAAAATCTTAATGAGTGAGACGACTAAAGTGAAGCAGAAGTCTTACTTGAGCAATAAGTGCTTCTTATTAAGCAATTGGGTTGGAACAAAAATCTGCAGCCACTGCGGCCCTCTAGGAATGACTTTGCCCACCCTTGGGCTAGACCAGGGGTAGGCAACGTCGGTCCTGGTGAGCCGCAGTGGCTACAGGTTTTCATTCCAACCCAATTGCTTAATTAGAAACCAATCATTGCCAATCTCAGACCTTATTTAATTTTATGGCTTGTTAGTCTGTGCAATGTAAGGCTCTTATATCGTAGATTTTTTTCCTTTCCAAAGATATCATCCAAATGATATGAAGCTTAAAACAGATCATTTTCAGTCTGTCACATTTTTCTATTAAGTGTTTTATTAAATCAAACCGTGCATGATGAACACACACAGATGTAATTGGAAAAAAGCTAGCTGGAGAACTGCTGGCTGCTTTGTCTTTTACATCTTATTGCTAATAAGGAGCAATTAAAACACTGAATGCAGCAGTTTAAGATTGAAATAAGCAATTAAGGTTGGAGAACCTTAACAAGCGAGACCACTAAAATGAAGCATCAAAATGTCACTTAAGCAATATGTGCTTCATCAGCAATAATTGAGTTCTCGTTAAGGAACTGGGTTGGAACAAAAACCTGCACATACTGCGGCTCACCAGGACCGATGTTGCCTACCCCTGACTGATGGGTGTCAGGAGGAGGATACAGAATGCACGAACAACAAAGAAAGAAAAATGCAAGCAGCCAAAGAGCTGCATGTTTTACTAGTTTTCATGTACTAGTAGTGTGTTATAGCGTGTTAGGCATTATACTGTAGATGCAATGAGAAGTCAAGCAAAATGACACCTTTGATTGGCTAACTGAACAGATTAAAATATGCAAGCTTTCCAGGCAGCTAAGGCCCCTTTTTTAGGCAAGATCAAGTGGTTTGAACTGCCTCAAAAGCTTGAATATTGTAATATGTTCAGTTAGCTAATAAAAGGTGTCATTTTGCTTGACTTTCCTCTAGTTTAAATAAAATTCATTGATAAAAAATATTGACAACCAGTAACGGCGCACTGCATGATAACGTGCTGCGAATACACTTGACTTGAACATTTCTAGTTCTCCTCCTCTTTCTCTGTATGTTTAGCATTTGTTTGCTCAAAGGTTGATGCGCTTGCTGCTCCCTAAGCAGCTCTTCTTTTCTCCATCCTAACGGCCCACTTATTCTCTTCTTTCGTTGGCATCTTTTCGCGTTAAAACTGATTAAGTCAGTGTTTGTGTTGCATTTACTTTGTACATTTTCTTTAATTTTTCACTTAGGCTGGCACTTAAGTCTTCAATCTGCCTCAAGAATGATTTAAGATATGAAGAGGTAGAGGAAGTGATGGCGAAGAAAATGCGCCGCATGGCCGCCCTGCTGGCCGCTGCCGAAAGTTGATTCTACAATAAACTACAATAAAAATAAAAAGAGGAATCACCTTGGAGGTCAATCATCACCTCGAAAGCAGATAGTAGACGTCGCGTAGTACATGTGTACCAAATTCCAGGTCAATAGGTCAAATGGTTTGCGAGCTACAGGTGATTTAAAATCCTGGACAGAGAAACGGACAGCCATGGTAGCATATTATCCATCCATCCATCCATTTTCCAACCCGCTGAATCCAAACACAGGGTCACGGGGGTCTGCTGGAGCCAATCCCAGCCAGCACAGGGCACAAGGCAGGAACCAATCCCGGGCAGGGTGCCAACCCACCACAGGTAGCATATTATATATAAAGATAATGTTATAATTAAAAAGAAAATATTATTTTAGTACCGGGCGCTCCGGTTTCCTCCCACAGTCCAAAGACATGCAGGTTAGGTGGATTGGCGATTCTAAATTGGCCCTAGTGTGTGCTTGGTGTGTGGGTGTGTTTGTGTGTGTCCTGCGGTGGGTTGGCACCCTGCCCGGGATTGGTTCCTGCCTTGTGCCCTGTGTTGGCTGGGATTGGCTCCAGCAGACCCCCGTGACCCTGTGTTTGGATTCAGCGGGTTGGAAAATGGATGGATGGATATTATTTTAGTAGATTGGCGATTCTAAATTGGCCCTAGTGTGTGCTTGGTGTGTGGGTGTGTTTGTGTGTGTCCTGCGGTGGGTTGGCACCCTGCCCGGGATTGGTTCCTGCCTTGTGCCCTGTGTTGGCTGGGATTGGCTCCAGCAGACCCCTGTGACCCTCTGTTCGGATTCAGCGGGTTGGAAAATGGATGGATATTATTTTAGTACATAAAACAGAATACTGGTAATAAAACGCATTCAAAAGCAAAACTAACCAAACACCAACATTTCTAAGTTTCAAAAATCCTGCAGAGATTTGTCCTTATAGACCAAATATTCTAAAATACAAAAAAAGAAAAAAAAAAACAATAAATCAACAAAAGACTCGGGTGAATTAAGGCAATGACACTGCTAGCAGCAGTGGCCAAGAGAGCTTCTTAAATTATCACTGTGTCTGAGAATAATTTAGAAAAATTAAGCCCAATTCTTAAACACAAAAGACAGACATGAAGGTTAAGGATCAGAAACCAAGCACCAGCAAGGGAGCAAAACTAAATTACAAAGTCGTTAAATACTGAAAATGAGGAAACAAGGCCATGACAGTGGCCAACAAACATGTCAGGAATGTGTTTACAAATGAATCTCCACATTTATTTGTCGGTTCACCATCTACAAAGTGTATGAAGAGGCTCTCCTTATCTACGGCAGACCTAAAGCGCGGCCTATTACATCTCACTTGGGTGCACAGGCTACAGCAACTGCTGCAACAAATGAAGTCAACAAGTGCAGCTGCGTTAAAGAGGAGCTGGGCAAACACAGCACTGACATTGGCATTCCACTCAGCTCACCGCCACCCATCAAGTGCTGCTCACCTTCTTGTAGTCTTCTCAGAGCAACACTCACTCTGGAGCCGAAGATCTCCATGCTGCTAGGCAACACGTACAAGGTATTTATTATATTCGAGGGAATGTTTGTGACATTTACTCATAACCAGTTTACAACTAAGTCCCTGCACCCAGGCTGATGCATTTAATTTAAACTAACAGCAGGCTTAATTGTTGCCATTAGAACTGGTAGTTCTGTCACCTGTCATTTTCTTCTTCTTTTACGGCTGTAGTCACAAATAATAAAGGCATGGTGATTGAAGTGGGCACCACTGTCTACCAACTCTGATTCTGGAGGGCCGCAGTGGCTGCAGGCTTTCATTCTAACCGTGTTATTAATTAGTGATGAGTTTCTGCTGCTAATTAACTTCTTTTGCCTTATTTGTAATTGAGTTCCTATTTAAGATGCAGACCCCATAATTGTTTTTTTTTTAATTAGCAATCAAACAATAATGAAATACAAAGTGAGCTAACACATGCCCAGCTAACCTGTGTCCATCATACAATATCTAGAAATAAAGAAAGGTGAAGGTCTCGGTAAAGTTCATCCATAAAACATTTTGATGGTTCTCTTAAAAAAAAGAAAATCAACTGTTCTGGAAATGTCTGCTGTGGCAGCATCATGGAGGTAAATAATGGGTTTATTTAACAAGAGGAATCGTCTTCTAATTAAGACACTGGTTGGAGAGAAATAGACTGGAGTTAGCTAGTCATCTGTTGGCTCACTTCGCATCCCAATTATGTTTGGCAGCCATTTAAGGAAAAAAAAATCAATTTAGAGGACGTACTCTTTATAAACATAGCACTTAAAACAAATGGAATAGAAGCAATTAACAGCAGGAACTGGTCCCTGATGAAGAAAGTGGCAGGAAAGAAAACCAACAGCCACTGCGGCCCTCCAGGATTGGAGCTGGACACCCCAGATCTAGACCATCATAATGTGATAGCAATAGATGGATTACATGTAATACTTTTTCCCACAAGACGGCACAGTGGTGCCGTGGTAGCGCTGCTGCCTCGCAGTAAGGAGACCTGGGTTCGCTTCCTGGGTCCTCCTTGTGTGGAGTTTGCATGTTCTCCCCGTATCTGCGCGGGTTTCCTCTGGGTGCTCTGGTTTCCTCCCACAGTCCAAAGACATGCAGGTTAAGTGCATTGGAGTTCCTAAATTGTCCCTAGTGTGTGCCCTGTGGTGGGCTGGCACCCTGCCTGGGATTTGTTCCTGCCTTGCACCCTATGTTGGCTGGGATTGGCTTGTGACCCTGTGTTAGGATATAGCGGGTTGGATAATGACTGACTTCAGAGGCCCACATACATTTAGCTTAACATCACTCGTTGGATCAATTAACGGGTTGTTTAAGGACTGAAGCAAGATTATGGAGACTTGAGCAGAGAATAAAGAACTGGAGCATCTAGCACCTTTTTGAAATTCAATGCCAATCAATGGAAACAATCGGCATCATTGAGAAGATGCACTGAAAAGCAGCCATATTTCTAAATGTCTTTTTTTCTGTTTAAGTCCCCAGATGAAGCATGTCAGTAAGAGGAAAAATTAAATAGAGCAGGCTGTTGGCTTTGAAAACCAATCATGACCGAAAAAAGATCCAGCATCCCAGTGGAAGCCAGAATGAAATAGCCTTCCAGTCAGCGGCAACACGCTTTTCTTCCCCTTTAGGCCCTGGGGAATGCATGTCCCTGACTCGGTGTGACTGAGACTTAATAACTCTGATTTGGTTTTAGTGGACTTGGAGGTAACGCTCCTAATTCTGATAATAGCTGACCCAGCAAGTGGCAGTGTTTATCTGCATCACACCAAGAGCAAACGGCAAAATAATTACTGTTGTGATTAGCATGCAAAGTGAGCGAGACAACAAAAGCAGTGATGAGTCAGCAAAGCACCCATTCGCTGTCCTGTCTGGAAGACGATTACATTCATCTTGTATTGTGGAGCCTCACCTGATGTCATTCACATTCCAAACAGTGTTAATGTCTGGCTCACTAATTCCGCAGGGGCACAGCATGGCACCCTGGAACCAGCTCTCAAAGCAGGCAAAAGTGGGCCAGAGGAACCCCCGTGTGCTGAGACACTCCATGGAGCACAGCTGATCGGGTGAACCAAAGTCGAACTGCGGATCTGGGCAAGCCAGACATCTAAGCAAGCATATTGATTAAAGAAGCATTATTTATTTACCCAAATTTGTAATCCAAAAGAACATCCAAAAAAAACAGGCAAGAGAAAGAAGTAATGAAGAATTCTAATATGGCTAAATAAAAAAAATAATCCAAAAACAGGCAAAAATTATTAGCAGGATTAAAGACCAGGGTCCTCATGTATAAATGGTGCACACGCACAGAAATGTTGCGTAAGAACGTTTCCACGTTCAAATCGTGATGTATAAAACCTATACTTGGCGTAAAGCCACGCACTTTTCCACGGTACCTCATACCCTGTCGTACGCAAGTTCTCCGTTAGGTTTTGCAGACTGGAGGCACCCAGCGTCAAAGCAGTGCTACTGTTCCTGTGTGGTTACCCTTTCTTAGATCCACATCCACGATGGCGGCTCAAGTGCTCCTTGTAGAACTGTTTGTACTTGCAAGTTACCGTGGGGTAATTGTACTTATGATACAGTTATAATATTGCACAACCTGAGCCACTTTATAAAGCGCGTATTTACATATGATGACGATATGATTTTTAAGATGAAATGCAGCAAAATATGTTGATTATATTATACAGATAAAACTTTAACTACATGGTGCCGCAGCGCTAGCGAGCTTGAGCTTCGTTCATGGTTTGTTCCTGCCTTGCGCTGTTTTCATGCTGTGGCTGGCGTGACACTGGAAGGATAGATGGATAGAATAATTAAACATTATGAAGATATTTCAATGTTCCTTAACAGTTTTGAAGAATCAGCGTTCTAAGCTTACAGATGGCTTAACGTCTATTACAGAGCTGATTGTGTGGCGATTGGGTATTTGGAGAAAGAAAAGTAAGGACAGGAATTGGGGGTTAGCACGTTTGAAAAAGACAGTACTTCTGTAATAAAGCATTTCATTGAAGGTCGTACATGGTGCAGCAAGCATCTTGCTGTAAGACATGAACAATCACTGCGCCACCGTGTTCCCATGTTTAATAACATGCTTTAACTCATATCATCATGAAAATGATATCACGTATACTTCTCAGTATTTTAATTACTCAGAGAGCTGTAATATTACGAACGTAATGGGTTCTGTGTCCTGTCGGAGGAAGAGCACGTAGTGATTCAGACACATAGAGCACATATACAATCAAATACAAAACAAAGCGTTTAACGTGCTACTTTAGTTACGATGGGATTTGAGAAACTAGTAAATTAAATGAATTTAAGATGAAGTTTATGATGTTCTACTTTAATAACAAAATAAACTACGTGATTAAAGTGGAAATTTCGAGATTAAAGTTGACATTTCATGCTTTTTTCACACTGTGTGCCTTTTTCTTTCACTGTACCCTGATAAGCTTTCATATGACACTCAGACGGTGGGCTACGAGTCGCCTTTTCACGCCGACTTTGATATGTGACAACTTTATTTCGGGCACTGTGCGACTTTGTGAACTTGAGCTTTCGAGTTTCTCCGACACGCTATGTCACTCGATCAACTTCCTTTTGTTGCTTATATAACTGTTTAAACCAACAAATAGTGCGTTTTTCTTTGCCTCCATTTGGTATTCGCTGAAATTCCTCTATTTTTCCTCATACTTTTGCCATTGCCTTTTCACAGAACGCTGGGCTTAAGGGCTATTTATATTGATTTGCATATTCAAAGAGGCGTAATTCTGGGAGGAGTTGGGGCGGGACAGCAAGCACGTACACGTGCGTTTATTTCCACGCTGAGCGGGATTTATGTAGCGGAAGAACGCGGAAGTTGGCGAATGCACAGATTCCTGCATCTGGATTTTTCTGTGCGTAAGCACATTTCGGCTTTTGTGCTTACGTCATGTTATAGTGCGAATTCTACGCACGGCGTTATGTATGAGGCCCCAGAACAAAACCAGTAAGCAAAAACTAAAGAAATCTAAGGATAAATCAAAGGTCCAAAACATCAGAAGCGTTCCTGAAACCAAAAAGGGGCTCAAAGACAAGTGACGTTGCGTAGGTGATATGGCACCAGACTGTGCGCAAGTGTTTGGTGTGCTGTTTTATATTTTCATGTGCGTTTATAGTGACCGAAGCATGTATTTGAAAAACGTGCTGATATTCTAAACTTCCACTGTTATTAGGTAATTGTGACGGTCCTGGCTGGCTCCACATTCTTTGGCAGCTTGAACCCAGAAACCGTCAATAGTAATAACCGAGGATGAGCTGGGCACACATAGTACCACAAGTGTGCCCAAGTGCTTTTATTGCAACAAAACAAACAGTCATGGGTTCAAAAAAAAAGCCAAGGTGCAAAAGTGCAATACTTATTAGTTGTAGATACATATTCCATAAATTCATAGTGTCAATGGAGGCTGGAGTCAATAAATAAACAATCTTGTTCTTCTTCCTCTTCTTTTGGCTGCTCCTGTTAGGGATTGCCACAGCGGATCATCTTTTTCCATATTTTCCTGTCCTCGTCATCTTGTTCTGTTACACTCATCACCTGTATGTCCTCTCTCACCACATCCATAAACCTTCTCATAGACCTTCCTCTTTTTCTCTTGCCTGGCAGCTCTATCCTTACCATCCTTCTCCCAATATACTCCGCATCTCTCCTCTGCACATGTCCAAACCAACGCAATCTCGCCTCTCTGAGTTTTTCTCCAAACCATTCACCCTTAGCTGATCCTCTAATGTCCTCATTTCTAATCCTGTCCATCCTCGTCACACCCAGTGCAAACCTTAACATCTTTAACTCTGCCACCTCCAGCTCTGTCTCCAAATCTATTAAAATAAGTTTAAAATCATGTCCTATAAAAGCTCATGAGCTCTGACGCTTCCTTCTAAAAATGATCATCTCCTCTGCTTACCTAGGATGGTATCCTGCAGCCTGTGGAGACGTCCTCCTAATGGGTACAGCCAACCTTTAAAATCCAATGCCAGAACCCCTGCTGTTATCATAAGTCCCCCAGCAGGGCAACATGCCGAACGTCACTCCTCTGACTCCCACCGCCACTCCTCGGCCCTACGCAGGAGCCCTCTTGTGCAGCCGGAGTGACCCACTTTAGCGCCTTTGGAGTTTTGACCATACGCTCCACCTCAGTGCCCTCTACCTTGCTGCCTGCCACCACTCTACCACAAGCTGACTCCATCATTCTTCCTTTCACTTTAACCTCCATCTCTCTTTCTGTCTTTTTCACTGTTTTTCGATCTCTTTCTTCCTTTCTGCTCAGGTTTGCCTTCTACTTCTTGGGATGCAGGAGTGCTGGCGCTAATTACAGAGAGCGAGTCTCAGTACCCCACACTCCCCACAGGACACCCCGAGGGACACACTCATATACTCGCATACCTTTTCCAAGTCCACAAAACACATGTAGACAGGACATTCTAGACATACTCCCATGAGCCCTCCAGAATCTTTGTGAGTGTTAAAAGATGGCCCAGCTGTTCACACCCGGGACGAAATCCGCAACACATGTATGATTAAATATTCATTTCATTTCAATGTCATTTATGTCTGAACTCCACCATTCCAATAAGGGGCAAAAGCAGGAGCTAACTCTGCAAAGAGTTGTAGCCAACATTTGCAGTATGTCACTGCGATCTGTAAAGTTTATTTCATTGTATCTGATTTTACTCATATGAGCAAAAACCCGACAGTGCAGAAACCAGACACATTTAGGTAAGCCAGCTGACAGAAAAGATGTGAGAGACAAGCTGATCGATGGTGGGAGATTCACGACACAAACAACTGGAAGATGGCATGGCAGGATAGTTGCCCTATTTGGAGTGTCGGTAATTCCATGGGGCAGGGATTTGTATTGATTAAAGCAGGCCTGACTCATTGTCTTGGAGTTTATTTCAGAGGCACGCAATTCAGTTGAGAGAGAGTGAGTGTGCCGGAGAGGTGGACAAATGACAACTGGCAGGCGGGTTGGACAGATGGACAGAAAACATGTGAAGGACAATCAAGCTGGCTATTTTAAAAGTGCTGACCAATATGGTTAAAACCACAGTCATTTAGACATGATGAGAACAGGTGAAAGTGTTGTTTGGGTTCAGCCTAGAAACAGCCCACATCTGACAAGAATTCTATGAATATGAAAATATGTGAGTGTTATAATGGCGAGGATCCAACATGAAGTCAGAAGCACCTCCATGCCATTGATATTCTGCCGGGTGGGACACATGGTCATCAGCATTTTCCCTACTTGAAGAACTGGCTGTGTGTCCCTTTGCTTCTCTCTGGCCCGAATGTGTATGTATACATAATTATGTATTATTGGGAATGGAAGTTATCTTTTAAAGCAAGTTAAATACGTATATCTCTTTTTGTGCCATATTTCTCTTGTTCAATTATTTCTACCATGGTTACAAAAGGGATGGGATTGTCTCTAGTCTGTTCTGCATCAAGAAACACATGCCAGGGGAGAAAGAGCACCCCCTGCTGGATACAGGGGTGCCAGCCCATCTCTGGGCACATTTGCTCACACTGGGTCGGCTTAAAGTTACCCGTTTATAGGGGATATGGAAAGAAAACTGAACAATACAGCAAAAACTTGCATTGAATGGGAAAACATCAAACAAGCAGTTGTGAGTCAATCAACCTGCCGGTGCTCCAAGCTTAAAAAATAAATTTAAAAACAATTGCAATTCATTCTGATCTTTTAAAATGCCTTGGGTAAAGCTGTCTGCTTAATGTGCAATAATAATAATCATTATAATAGCTTAGTACTAATGACCTTTAAGAGACTATGAGGAATTATTTGTTCCGATATTGGACAAGGGGCAAAAACCAATTTCCTTGCCTAGCCTGTTGTGACCTCTATATTTTCGTGGGATCGATCCGTCTGCACGACGTCACTCTAGCACTGGGAAACAAACGGATTTTCTAAAGGGAAGAATCGTACTGCTGAGATGCCTTTATTTCCCTGAACCTTCTGTATGGCTGACAGATTCAAAAGAACTCATATTTGTTACGGTTCCTCAAAGATCCCATGCTGGATTTGCAGCTTTATGAATGTGAACAGGAAGACAGTTGTTTATTATTTGGTCTCAATCTCACTTGCACACCTACTGTTATTAGATTTGACTTACGGCCTGAAGCTCTCACGCTCCTCAATGCAGCACTATTCGAGCAGAACCATAACCTGTTTTAATAATTTATTTTAAAGCCCTATTATGCATCTCTGCTCCTGAGCACACATACTTAATTCTTATAAACTTTGCTCCAAGCCAGCCATTAGTAAAACTGGCAGATTTTGGTAGCTCAAGTTTAATATGTGGCGGCACGGTGGCGCAGTGGTAGCGCTGCTGCCTCGCAGTTAGGAGACCCGGGTTCGCTTCCCGGGTCCTCCCTGCGTGGAGTTTGCATCTTCTCCCCATGTCTGCGTGGGTTTCCTCCGGGCACTCCGGTTTCCTACCACAGTCCAAAGACATGCAGGTTAGGTGGACTGGACTCTAAATTGTGCTTGGTGTGTGTCCTGAGGTGGGTTGGCACCCTGCCCGGGATTGGTTCCTGCCTTGTGCCCTGTGTTGGCTGGGATTGACTCCAGCAGACCCCCGTGACCCTGTGTTCGGATTCAGTGGGTTGGACAATGGATGGATGGAAGTGTAATATGCAGGCAAATAGAAAACACTTTCAATCAGTCATTTTCTAACCTGCTTAGTCCTAAACAGGGTCACAGGGGTCTGCTGGATCCTATCCCAGCTAGAACAGGGCACAAGGCAGGAACAAACCCTGGACAAGGTGCCAAAGATTCGCAGGGCAAATACACACACATACAGTGCCAACCATCCACACACATGGGGCAATTTCAGATCACCAGTTCACCTAACCTGCATGTCTGTGGACTGTAGGAGCAAACCCAAGCAGACACAGGGAGAACATGCAAACTCAACTCAGGGGGGGACCTGGGATGTGAGCCCTGGTCTCCTTACTGTGAGTCAGCAGTACTACCACTGTGCCACCATGTCGCCCCAAACATTTTTAATTGTTCAAATGAATAAAAAGTATGACTCTGATATTAGTATATTTTTAATTTGACTTTGGGAAATTGCAATCTTACTATAGTGGACAACTTTTTAGCCTCAGTAATCTGGAAGCCTTGTGTTCCTTATAAGGGGCACTCAACGCAAATTCAGCTCAGGAAAAAAGGCCAGGCATAGCAAGATTTAAAACTTGAGTCCCATGATAGATCTCAGAAGATCAAATCAGACCTCACTTAGAGCAGATCACAATCCTGGAGCCAGGCCTCTGGATCATAGCATGTCTGTCTATGAGAAGCCAGGCCTATGGATCATGACATGCTTATGTGAAGACCCCACCGCTCTTCAGCATTAGGTCTAGAACCTCAAAAGTGGTTAATATCCAATCCAAAATGGAAAGCATGGCAGTACCCACAAGTGTAAAGCTGCAGCTGTTCTTGTGGAGCTCATACAGCACAAGAGGGTCACCTCAATATGACCATGAGCTGCAGGGAGGAAATCATTGACTGTTGCTTGTATTTAAGCCCCCATCAAGTATTCATAGTATTCAGCCTTATTTTAGATGTTAGGTTTGATACTTGAAAGAGTCCCACTTAGTGATTCTGTAGTCAACAGCGGACGACAGAGATAACTGACTTATACAGACGTGCTTTATCTCAATGCAAGTTGTGAATTGTAAAGTAATTTCAATGCTAATCATTGAATGTCTTTAACACACATCATGTTCAAACAGAAGATCGTTCATAAATGTACCTAGTACTACAATACCTAAATCCAAATGACATCGATTAACTATTAGTAGTACCTCCTGATCTGAAGCTGTATAATCTGGACATTCTGGAAAGACAGGGGCTGACCTGTCAACTGTTCACCCCTTGGTGGTTAGCTGACTCAAAGAGAGGATCTTGGAAGAATCAAATAAGTATTGAGAGTGTGAACAGAACGAATGATAAGTTCAGCTCTGATACCTGTAAGACTTATTCCTGCATCATTAGGAAAGATGGAAATGTTGAACTCGTTGAGGGCCTTCGTAATGGACGCAACTACTATGAGATGTGACCTAAAGGTGGTCAATTCCTGTCATAGCATGAATCCTCAGAGCTATTGATGGATGTCAGACTGGTAAAAACAAGACTGTTGCACACAAACTGTTTTGGTTAAAGGTACAGAGAGATATTTCATAATGAATTGGAGCCAGATTATGAAACATAGTAGAAATAAGAGGCCAAAGTTCTTAACCATAAGGACAAAATAACTCTAATAATGAGGCCAAAACACCTAACCAGAATCAAAGTAGAGAAAATGAACCATAAGAGTCTTTAATCAGGGAAGTGTCACACGTGCAAAGTCTTTGAATATCCATAACTTCGGGCAACTAACAAGTGCATAGTGCCGACCTTTATACCTGTTATGGACATGCTGGATTGACCGAGGATTATTGTGATCTCAATAAATCCAAAATAGTCAGGCCAAGCAAAGGGTCCAAAACTGGGAGGGCAAACCATCCCAAGAAAGGGCAAGACAGAATTCAATATGTCAAAGACAAAATAAAGTAATTTCCAAATACAGAACACTACGACTTACTTGAATATAATGTGAATTATTGCTAAGTGTTTTGTAGGTTGTTGAATCCACTGAGTGATAAAGTAGTGTGTGATCACCGCCATATTTATATGATCAAATGATCATCACCAGAACGATGATCAGGGTCATGTGGTGGGATTCAAAATGGATTTGTTTAAATGAAGAAAATGTGATGGTAAGGAAAATCAACTTTGTAATATCAATACAAATGAGATGCTAATATCAGACATGAAATCCTCTCATATAAAACAGACAAAATTATATTAATAAAACTGGCTAATACTACAAGAGTGTTGTGATGGTGATGTCTGTTCAATTTTCCATAGCAATGCTATGGCAGCCACATCAGAAAATAGTGATGCCCGTAGAAAATAAAATGGCAAAATCTTTTCAGCTATTGTAAAAGAAACTAAAAGTAAAACTAATGTCAGACATGAATGCAGTGCTCCCTGAAACCCTTATAAACATCAAAACATCATGAAAACAAGTTACTCAAAGTAAACAAAAAAAAAAAAAGGAAGACGTTGCCCATTCATAACCGGAATGAGACTCAGTCAGGCAACTTCTCCTTGGGTGTCTAATCAATGTCACCAGTGAGGAATCACTGAGAGCTCTGCTTCTTTCTATTTCACATACTCTTGTGGAGAGTCTGGCCATAAATCCAGGGCCTTCATGCCAGTAAGCACCAGTTAAGCTAAAGAGATGTTCCATCTCTCTAGGTAATCAGAGGGCATCAGACTTTCTATCCCTCTCTATGTGCCTTGATGCCAACTCCACAAGCAATGCCAGACAAGCCCCAGATGTCATCAGCAAGTTCCATTGAATCTGACTGGATAACCTCTGGCGTACTGTCTTGGAGTTCCAGGAATTGCAGCCATCTTATCTGTGTGAGGACGTAAAAAGGGAGACGGGTGGAATCCTGAGTGATTCCTTGCTGTTGACAATTGGTCAGTCACATTGACAAGCAGGGAAAGGCAGCTGCTGACCAGTTGGAACTTGGCTACATATTTACTAAGTGACAGTCAGCTGTCATTCAAGCAGACATACAGCGTATTTAAAGAAAAATTAAACAAATTTAAACTAGTCGCTACCTCGTTGGTTTAAAGACCAAATAGAGATGTGAAAAACAGCCACCACCCTACTGAGTGTAAGGATTACAATCAGCAAAACTCAACCTGAACATGGCGTGAGGCAGCTGGCTTAACAGGGCCAAGCAGCTGCTGTTCTGCTTGAAGACATGCAACAAACAAAAGAACACAGCACTTGATTTTTGATGAAGTTCCCATTCAGTCCAGAGCCCGAGGTCCCTAATACTAGAAATTAAACACATCACTTTGAAACACAGAAAATCCAAAATAAACAGTCTGTTTCCCTCTAAAACAAAGTGTTCTCTCCCTTTTAGTTACTACTGTATTTTCTCTATCTTCTACTTTGCTCTTCTCCTTTAACCCTTTAACCGCCAACTCCCTAAATATTCCCCACGCCAGGCGAAATCTGAAAAATTTTCGTTTTTTTACTTTTTTACATTTTTTTTACATTTTTTACATTTATTCAAGCAGTATTGACCACTAAATGTTGTGCAAGTTCCAGAAATGGGCAAACACATAATAAAGCACAAAATGTACCTTTTCTCAGGCTTCTGGATTTATTGTCAACTACAAAAACGGAACAGTCAAAAGTAATTCAAAAGTCAAAAGTAGTTCAGTCAATCATAGTTTCATTCCCAGTATTTGAGTTTGCTGTGCCACAGGCCAAAGCAGGGAACTGCACAAAGTCCTGGATTGCTGGGACACTTTGAGCAGAAGGTCTTGACGTCTCTACGCTGACCCTTCTTTGAACAGACATGACAGCGTTTTTCTGAAAGTCCAAAGTCCTTACATTCATCTGGCAACACTGCTGAAATACTACTCATAGGATCCTCTTTGCCAGTGTATACACGAAATCTATAAATGTAACCTGAATTCTCAGCTAAGCAAAACATCTTGATACCAAACCGTGCCCTTTTCAATGGTAGATACTGTCGAAACTGTAAGCGGCCCTTCCACGACAATAAACTTTCATCAACTGCAACTGACGGTCCTGGCATGTAGGGCAACTGAAATGCTTCAAATAAATGATCAATCAAAGGACGTAGCTTGAACAAGTGGTCGCGGTTTGGATCTTTCTTATCTGGCTCATTTCTGTTGTCATTCAAATGAAAGAATTTCAGCAGCAAAGAGAATCGGTTACGTGTCATGACAGCTGCAAAAATAGGTGTTGCATACATAGGATCTGTAGACCAGTACATCTCAATATCTGGTTTTCTGATTATTCCCATCAACATCAAAATCCCAATGAATTTTTTCATTTCGTTTTCATCAGTGTCAAACCAAGCACGAACACGGGAATGTGGAGGTAAATTGGGATTTTTCTCAATAAACTGTGCTGCATACAGATTTGTCTGATGAACAAAATGTCTGATCAAATCAGGTGACACAAACAGCTCATAAAACTGCTCAGCAGTGTAATTGTTTACATCAACAATAAAGCCACACGTTCCCTCAAATGAATGCAGAAAAGGTAGTTCACCACGGGCAGCAGCCCAGCTGAGATGCTGGGGATACACCCACTCAGTGCCGTCATCCGATGCGTCTTCATTCACAGTATCATGCAGCGCACGTTGCTGCTCATCATTGTCGCTAAAATCTTCTTCAGAACTGCTACAATCATGATCAGAACTGTCCAAAATCGCCTGCAAAGCCTCACTTGAAGTCAGTTTACATTTCGCCATATTCACAGCTGTTACATGCGAATCACGTCACATGACCGGCCAAAACAACCACAGACTTGTCGAAATACAACGTAGTAATAATACCCACGCCAAACCGTCAGTTATACTACTTGCCAGGCATTCATATAACCACAGGCAAATGTGCCGGATAATTCCGGCAGTATGGCGTTAGCAATAAAACAACGGTGCCGGATATATCCGGCAGAGGGCGGTTAAGGGGTTAACAAAACAAATAAACTTAGAATCTGAAAAGTTAAGCCTTGAGTCCATCAGATGGAATCGAGCCACTTGGGTGGCTTTTTAATCCATTGAGATTTTTATTAAAAATATAATATTGTTAGACATTAAAAAAAAAAATTCTGAACCTATATGCTCTCCATTACAATCTGTTTTCTTTCTTTTTTCTTGTGCTCAAGAAATTTTCTGAGAGGTTTTCTTATTTTTTGAATTTTTTAACAAGGAGAATTCACTTTCACTTTCAATGTTATATTTACTGTGTATTTTGGACTTGTTCTGCGGTGGGTTGGCACCATGCCCGGGATTGGTTCCTGCCTTGTGCCCTGTGTTGGCTGGGATTGGCTCCAGCAGACCCCCGTGACCCTGTGTTCAGATTCAGCGGGTTGGAAAATGGGTGGATGGGTGGATTTGTTATTTTATCTCACCATTTCATTTTTTTATTTACTGCAATTCCATTTTGTTTTTCTGGTGGGCGCTGCCACTTTATGGTGGTGGCTAGGGTGTGTGGTTCCAGAAGTTATGTCATGTGACATTATCTATCAGTATTGTATATAGATGGAAGCCACTGGCAAATCATTGTTCTGGATTTGTGGATATTCTCAGATCCCCTTTGCCAAGTGCTTAGTAGGATTTCCTGGCAATAAATATTTTTTTTTTTATTTCTGAGTTTTGTTTCAAGCATTAGCTTAGGTGTTAGATAGGCCTGATATTTGGTTTTGACCATTTCACTTGTTACTGGTTATGTTTCATCTCCTGTTAATCATGCTCTTAAGCAGACTGACTGCCTTGGACTTCTACCTGAAACTGAAGGGCTTTGACATTCTCACCTAGTCAAGTCAAGTTAAGTCAAGGGTCTTTATTGTCGTACCAACCATACACCACAATGCAGCAAACAGTGGCATGAACTAACATTCTCTAGAACTGTAGTGCAGCATACAGTGTACAGAAATGCAGGATATGTGCGATACAAGTAAAGAACTATACTGTACTATACTGTACTATACTATACTATAAATAGAAAAATAAATCTTATATATAAACGTCTACGTGTGGAAGTGTGTGCGTCTGTCCAGCCTGGAAATGAGAGGTGGAGTCGGGGTAAGGGCACCGCCTCTGAGGAAACAGAAAACTAAACATCTACACGTGGTAATTGTGTGTGTGTCTGATTGTCTGGTCTGGAAGTGCGAGGCTACTACAGCATGAAGCTCAGAGAGCCAGCAAGGCGGCCCCAAGTTAATGAGTCGGAAGAAGAAAGCGACTCTGTTACCAAAGTAAAACCGCAGAGAAAAGAGAGAACCACTTATGCAAGCGAGACGAACACATCGGCAAAACGGTATCCCTTTTACTTTTCCTCCCGCTGCTAATGCACAAACGATGTGAGCATGTCGGCAAAATGAAACCTCCTAGGAGAGAGACGCCCAGAGTAGTTCCTTTCAGTTACCTGACATCTCTACATTTCAATTTTTTTTCTGATGATTTCAATAGTTTCTTGGACGCTGGGCTTTTTACAGCACGGGCTTACACAGCTAGTAATATATAATAGGTTACAGAATAGATGCTCATCATTTGAAATAGACAGTAATAAATAAATAACATCAACTAAAAATAAAAAAACGACAGTAGTGTAACAAATGTACTGTATATAAATAACCTGTATAAATATATACTGTATATATAGGGGTGTGTGCCCCCCTGGCCGCCTACAGCAACCCAACCCAATAGCTTGCTTCATTTGCTATAGTTCCATGGCAGAATTTTTTCTTAAATGAGAGAAAGAAAAATGGCCCTTTTTACAATATTTCAAACATGGAGGACCCAGGATGAAAACCCATGATCACCTTACAGCGAAACAGCCACACTACCATTACTCCACATGAGTGGCTTGTCAACTCTTAACACACAACTCAACCACTACTGTTCTTATCGGAGCAGATGTATATTATGCATTTTTTTTTATTTTATTAATTTTATTGTAATCACACAACATTCCATACAAATAGATCAATTTTTACAAAGATAGGATCAAAAACAAATCAACCCCCATCCCTGAGAAAGAGAGCATGGCGGGCAGAGTAAAACTTAAAGCTAGTAAAAATAAGTAAATAGATGAATTAATAAGTGAATAAAGATAAATGGAGAAGAAAAAGAAATGGGGAGAGAATCTGCTTCCTCAGTGCTTTAAAAGCTTATTCTAAAATGTTATTGATTATGTACTGTGTTTTTCTTTTGATGTATTCATGTTAAATTAGGTGTATTGACATGAGAGTATCATTGTTGTATTCTCCTAATGAAGATAAAAAAATGATATATAGATGTATACTATATGAAGTACGGTTTTGAAGAAAAATACATAAAGAGTAGATACTTTATATAATCAGCTATGTTCATGTTGGGTCCCAGACATGGATTGCTGCTTTCCTCCCAACATCTCAAAGATAAGCACATTTGATTAACTGGTGACTCTAAATCTGTCCTGAATGAGCGAGTGTGTGCGTGAGTGTGTGTGTGTGTGTGTGGGAGTGTGTGAGTGTTACTTACTATCATCACATCTGTGCCTGGTTCCTACATGACATCTGACATTCAGCTTCAACTCCTACGATGCTAACTTGGTTAGAAAATGGGAGAAATTCCACGTTATTATTACTGAAAAGCAAAATGATCCCTGCCAAGCTGAATCTGCAGTGCAACTTGGTGTTTTGATTCACAAAAAAAATTTTACAAAATAAATTGCACTTCGTTTTCAGCAAAATATGTGCCATTCACACAAGAAGAAAGGCATTAAGTCCTGTCTGAAAGGATTTACCTGCATTAACTCTGTATTTTTATGCTTGTCATTTAGTATTTAAATAAAGTTCTTTAGTGAAAATAAACAAATAAATAAATAGATAAATAAATAATCAATCAAGTCACCAGAAGTATGCCAGTCCTGAACTAGGATATGTCTCTTGCTCGATAATGGTGAAGGGATGGCAGTGGTGACTTTCCATGTACTGAGACAGCAGAGTCATGTGCACAGTGATGAGGTTTGATGCGTCTTCATGTGGAAAATATGCAGCATGTCACATTTAATAATAAAAAAAAAATCCTGCACTCCTCTATTTTAATGTGAATGAGAAGTGTGAACTGAATTGATTTTACTGGTGTGGTACAGACGATACGCGTTACGTAGCTGCAGGAAAGAGCACAGGTGAACGTGTGAATGAGTCTTTAGGAAGCAGTAGTCCTTGTATTCCACCCCACAAAACATTTAAATCCCAAAAAATGCTTTAGCGTTTATTGAATTTCACATCTGGGTGCTGCGGTTTTCTCTGACTATCCATAGATATACTAGTTTGGTGGAGTGGCGATGCTAACTTGCCCTCGTGTGTGTGGTGTGTGTGTTTGGTCGGCGATGTACTGATGCCCTGTTCAGTGGGTTGTTCCTGCCTTGCACCCTATGCTTGCTGGGATAGGTTTCAGCCCCCCCATGACACTCCTCAGGATTAAGTGGGCTTAGAAAATGGTATGGTATGGTACTATTGCAAATTTGCCTTCTAATAAATGTTAGTGTCAATTTCACATCAGTGTATAGAAAAGCCAAGTAAAATGACACCTTTTATTGGCTAACTAAAAAGATTACAATATGCAAGCTTTCGAGGCAACTCAGGCCCTTTCTTACATCTTGCCTGAAGAAAGGGCCTGAGTTGCCTCGAAAGCTTGCATATTGTAATCTTTTTAGTTAGCCAATAAAAGGTGTCATTTTGCTTGGCTTTTCTCTACATTCATAATGGCTAACACGGTACAACACCCTAGTACTACATCAGTGTATGTGAATCGAAGTTTAGCTGTTTTGCTTATCACTAATTATTATTATTTTTATCATATAACAATGTTCTCAAAGCAGTTCAATCCCATTAACTATGCCAGGCCATTGCAGGGCCGACTTGGGCACACATGTTCATTCAACGTCAATTTAGTGCCACCTACACTACGCACGTACATTTAACAATTAACCCATCCACTCTTAATGGAATTCAAGTCTTTTCAGAGCACCTTGGGCACAGCCATACACACAAACAGACTGGGAAACTGAGCGTCTGCTGTTATCATGAATATATGTGTTTGGGCTAATATGGAAGTAAAAAATGTAAAACATCTGCACAGAATGCCCTCCAGACAGACTACACTGAAGTCCAAACCCTGAGGAGTGACACCTATGCTGTTCTTTCTTTCTTAAACCTAATTAGCCCTATTCTGGATCAAGGGGAACCAAAGCCCTTTCCAGTAGCACTGGGTGGGTGGAAGGCAGGAACTGGTGATGGTAAACTTGTCCCACAAGGTTGTTTGCTCTTCTTTAGGGGTGACGTCTGTACAGTTTCGAATCACTGATTGACCCAACACACACCTCCTTGGGGATGTGAGAAGAAAACCCACACAGAATTTGCAGACTTGACACAGGCGATAAACGGGCAGAGGAATCAGACAAGGCCCATGAGACAGTAGCATTAACCAGTGTGCCACCATGGTGACTCCATGGTGTAGTAATACAAGATAATAAATACACATCCATTTTTAAAATTTGCATTTCAACTTACAGAACTTACAGGGAGACAGAGCCTAGCAGTGGGATAAAAGTCAGATTTGTCCATGGGCAGGCTGCCAGTCCATCAAGGGACACTCTTACACAAGCCCAGTCACTTAACACTGGTGACTTTACAACTGAACATCAGCCTAACAGAATTTTAGATGAATGGAGGAAAGTGGGGTGTCCCCAGAAAAGCCTTGGAGATAAGTGAAGAATGTATGTGACAAGGCCTGGATTCAACATCATGTCACTCCGAATGTGACATAAGCTCTTACTGCTTTCATCCCTTTGCATTTTGTCTTGCGTGTAGATGTCTGAACCACTTTAGTGTGAATGGCACTATTTAAGAATTTGAACCTGTAGTCGGGGAACTATCTGATCTACTAAGCTTCTGACAACAACTGTATCTGTTATGATAAATGACAAATGAAATATTGTGGGCAAAATATGAAGGATATAAACAAAAGTGAGTTTTTTTTCCACAAAATTAAAAGTCATGCAGTCATGTGAAAAAGTAAGCACACCCCATGAAATGTATTTTTCTTTTTTAGCATATGTGGACATATCAAGACTTGATCTTCACTCTATAGTCTCTATAGATAAAGGTGATATAGTAAACTTCATGTCATTTACATTTTGTACTCAGTCAGTCAGTCATTATCCAACCCACTATATCCTAACACAGGGGTCTGCTGGAGCCAATCCCAGCCAACACAGGGTGCAAGGCAGGAACAAACCCCGGGCAGGGAGCCAGCCCACCGCAGGGCACACACACCCACACACCAAGCACACACTAGGGACAATTTAGGATTGCCAATGCACCTAACCTGCATGTCTTTGGACTGTGAGAGGAAACCAGAGCACCCAGAGGAAACCCACGCAGACACGGGGAGAACATACAAACTCCATGCAGAGAGGACCCGGGAAGTGAACCCATGTCTCCTTACTGTGAGGCAGCAGTGCTACCACTGCACAACCGTGCCACCCACATTTTGTAGTTAACTGCATAATTTAAATAAATATAAGCAAATTCTGCATGTGGAGAAACTAAGTACACCTCTGCATTTATGACTACCTCAAATTTCTAAAATTAGAATCAGGTGCAGATGATCAGAACACCATTAGAGAGGATCTCAGTGTGAACCTGTCACAGTTCAACCTCTGACACTGAGTTTGGTTTGCTCTTTGTTGTTGAAGTGTGTGTGTTATCATCATGCCAAGATTGAAAGCTCTCTAAGGTCTTCAGAAAGAAGGTTAAAGATGCCTATGCTTCTGGGAAGAGATTTAAAAAGATCTCCAAACAATTGGAAATCAATCATTCTACTGTCCAGAAGATCATCTACAAAATGGAGAAGATTTCAGACAACCACCAACTTGTCCAGGCCAGGCTACCCCAGCAGGTTCAGCTCAAGATCAGAGTACAAGGTGCTGAAAGAAGTCTCTAAGAGATTCAGAATTTCATCACAGGGCCTACCGATATCTCTTTCTACTACCGATGTCAAAGTGTGTTAGTCTACCATTAGAAAAGGCAACACAAATGAGGTCTACTCTACATGGGAAGTGTGTCCGAAGGAAACCTTTGTTGTCCGTAAATAACATCAGGACAAGACATACAGTATATTTGCCTGTGAACACCTAGGCAAATACCAGAACTTCTGGAATAATGTACTCTGGACAAACAAGAAAGTTATTTGGCCACTGTACCAGCAGACGTGTTTGTTGAGTAACAACAATAGCATTTGACCAGAAGAACCTGTTACTTACTGGAAATGTTGTGGTTTGAGGTTTCTTTGGTGCATCAGGGCCTGTGCAGTTCCTTATCATAGATGCCACTATGAATTCTTCATTGTACGATAGAGTGCTTTAGGATAACGTGTGACCATCTGTCAGAAGATTGAAGATTAGCTGGAAGTGGACCTTGAAACACAATATTGATCTTAAACATACCAGTAAATCCACCAAAGAATAACTAAAAAGAAAGAAATGGAGGGTTCTAGAATGGCCAAATCAAAGCCTGGATCTGAATCCCATCGAGATGCTGTGGGGGAAATTGAAATAGGCTGTGCACACAAAACACACCTCAAACATTTCACAGCTGAAAGAATTCTGCATGGAGTAGTGGAAAAATACATTGTCCCAGTCTATGTCCCAGTAGGAAATGCCTATATGAGGGGTTGATACCAGCTATTAGAGTCAAGGGGGCAATTACTTTTTCCGTAGATGGAAATGTCATATCTGCTCATTTTTCCTTGTATAATTTATTGCAAAGTCAAATTTTCATTGCTTTCCCCCCCATTACATCCTGTTCTTCTATAAATATTGTTGAAATGAAGGTCAAATCTTGATACGTCCACCACTCCTAAATAACAGTTCTTTAAAGGTGCTGCTTCACTGGGTTGTGTGGTTCCTCACAGTACCAATGCTTGACAGAGTGCCATTTAATTCTAGGAAGGGTTCTTTACATATGAAGTTGTTTTTTGGGGTTTTGAAAAGGTTCCTAATATGTGGACAAAACAGAAATCTTTAATGTATAGAAGGCGACCTAACGGGATGCTCACGTGTCAAGAGAACCTGAGCTCAGCCTGTGTTATTGTGTGTTTTAAGAAGACTTTTATAATCAGGAAGCTGTTGGAATTCCACAAATCTGTTATTATCTGTACATTGGTTGTTTATACAATCTGTTACAGCTTTAGATAAATGAAAGTTGTTTATGGAACTTTTGGATGGGTCTTTTGGAAACCAAAAGTGGTTCCTCTATGACATTGCTCTGAGGAACCACTCTGGCACCTTTATTTTTAAGAGCTGAAGTTGAAGATTGATGGTTGGGAGCATGTGCTGCACCCACCACACTACTAATCACCTGGATTGGGACCCAAGTGCAGCAGGTGACACCTCAGCATCACACTGTAACAATGTGAGGTTTTTTACGGTGGCTGGAGTGCCAGTCCTGCTACCAACTCCCAGGTTTTCCCTGTATGTTAGAGGGCCTTGCTTGCAGGGTTGCAGGCAGATTAACATCATACCCAGGACGGAGCAATTGCAGGTTAAGAGTGACATGTCTTAAAAAAGAATGAAAAAGCATTTCTTGGGGTGTACTTACTTTTTCACATGGCTATATAATTTTTTAGTTTTTGATTTAACAAAGTGACATTGATAATAAAAGCCTGCAAACAAAAGTGCTTTCCAGAATCAAAGTGCCAAGTGATGCCTAAATCAGGCAACCCCCTGGCATGTGTGGGGTGGAACAGATGATGCGCACAACCAAAGTAATGGCTTACCGCATGACAAAGATATTGGAAGAAACAAATGTATTCAATCATTGAAATTAAACCCTGATTGGCCATTAATTAATGGAGAAGACACAGTCCCCACAAGTCACTCCCTGTGCTAGACGTGCTCACTAGGATGATGTCATGTCCATAGCAAAAAGGAATCCCCAGGACAAACTAAAATACAGAAGAAATCCTGAAACCTGACCTAGAGTTCAGTCTGACTTTAAAGGGTAGGCGACAGAATTACTAATAATGTTATTTTTGTAGAAAAAAAGCAAATGGCTCAAATCCGTGGTGCTTTGCTGGCTTCTTGTGCACCTGATCTTTCAGCTGTCTGTAGTACAATGGCTACTTTTATAATAAGTGCTCACTGCAGCACTGCTTACATTTTGTCGGGGGGATTTTTCTTTAAGATTTGAAAATTTTACATCCTTATTTTACTATTTCAGTTTTCTTTTTTAGTGGCAGTGGTGCATTACGCATCACTATGCCACACAGTCGAGTTTACGTGTTCTTCCGAAGTTTTTTCTGGGCACTCTTGGTTTTAACTGGGCACTAAGTTGAATGTGGACACTAAACTGACCTAAAATGAATGAGTGACTGAGCTGTGACATTAACTAGAGTCCCATCAAGGGTGGGCTCCTGTCAGCTGATCCTACTATAGACTCTGACTCCTTGTGGCAATATAAAGGAGAAGGCGGGTTAAGAAAGAGAAGACAAATCGTTGCTGACTTTCACTGGACTTTCATTAGAAGATCTGGGAAGTTAGAAGTACACAGTAGCTTGACAACATCACAAGTCTGGATGCAGTTGAAAATACTGAAAATATTCCATGTGATTGTAGCTTATAACAGGGGTTTCCAACTGGGGAAAAATTTCACCTACGCTGGGTGTAAATTTGCTATAAAAATATGCTGTTGAGAAGAAAATTTGAAGTAAAGACAACTTAAGACTTGCACTTTTCAAAACTCCACTAAGAATATCCAAAATCGTAGGTGAGAAGCAAGAACAAGCATCTCCCTGACAAATATGTCCTCATTGACTCTGAGTGTTTCATTCGGGGGTACCGGCATCTGCTCACCATTCGTTGTTTTTAAATATGTGGAACAGTATTATTAAGGGCTATTATTATTGTTATTGTTATTTGAACTTAAAAATGTTAAAACAATGTTCTACTAATTTCCCTTTTTCGATTGATTTATTATGGTAGAAGGATAAACTCAAATTACAAAACACACATGGGACTAAATTTACTTTTAAAATGTTGCCTCGGGGTAAACTAGGTGGAAAACCTTGGGAATGCCTGACTTATTATATATTTATCTCTTATAATTCAGTTTTGTGAACTGCTTGCATCTACTTTATAAATAAATGTATGGACCATATGTGATAGACTGACCTGAAAACTGGACTGGGTAGATGGTTGGATGGATACATGGACTGATGGATATTATATTTTGCATATGATGAAGAATTAATCTGGTACACAATGGAGCAGTTAAAACATACACGACCTGCAGCAAGAGCCATCATTAGTTGAGTATTGTTAAAGTTCATTCAGCAGAATCCTTTTGATTAAATAATGAATCACCCACTTGAGAACACTAGTAGAAATTAAAGAGAATTGGTGTCACACAAACACTTGTGAGAATGAAGAACAAATTTCTGAGTTGTGTAGTAAGAGCAGAATCCAGGACAACTTTTAGAAAGTATGTGGATGAGGTACCAGGACATCTTAACTAATAGATAAAAAAATGAGAGAGATGGACTGGAGGTCTCAAGTAGTGCTTCTTTCACCACAGAGACTCCTATGCAATGTCGGCACATCGATCTGCCATCCACCTCCATTCTCCAGCCCAGCCCTGTTAACCACCCTGGAGGAGTGGCAGCTCTTTGAGTGAAAGACTCTGCCTTAAATTTGAGTGGTCACCAAAGGAAAGGTTTAAATGCTGCTTCTGCATCCAATGCTGCTTTAACAAGATGGCCTGTTGGAATGGTTACAAATGCAACTAAACTCAGTTACTAATTTCATAGACACATTTTGCCAACAAAATTGAGTATTAAGGTACATATATTAACCTAAGGAGTGCATAAATGACACTGTAAGTACTTGACATGTAGCAATTGCTTTTAATATAATAAACGAGGAGCAACTCGTGTATATATATATATATATATATATATATATATATATATATATATATATATATATATATATATATATATATATATATATATATACAGTGCATCCGGAAAGTATTCACAGCGCATCACTTTTTCCACATTTGGTTATGTTACAGCCTTATTCCAAAATGGATTAAATTCATTTTTTTCCTCAGAATTCTACACACAACACCCCATAATGACAACGTGAAAACAGTTTCCTTGAGGTTTTTGCTAATTTATTAAAAATAAAAAAAACTTTATTTTTTACTTTCCGGATACACTGTATATATATATATATATATATATATATATATATATGTATATATACTGTATATTTGCAGCTTACAGCCAAAACCCAAAATCAGCCAAATCGGGAAGTGGCCGGTCAAATTGGGAAATGGCCAATGTCACTGTAAATTGATCAGCCAATGTCCAATCTTTTCCTCGATTTCGGGATTTGGCCAGCCAGTTTGCGAAATGACACAGGGTGATTGGCCAAAGTCAGAAAAAAAAGGCATGAGCACCGATTTGTTGTGCACTTAGTAGTGCAATTGCATTGAGTGTAGCCTTGACGGCTCTTGTTCAGAAATTAAATTGGTTGATTCACAAAAATTAAGATTAGGTATATAAGTAGGTGTCACATTTCTGTTATCATTTTAGCCTTAAAATAGTGACTTAACATAAGGGAACTATTTTATTGACCTTAAGTTTAGTGTTTGGGTGAGGGAAAGGCCGTCTAAAGTGGCGTACTCATTTCTGAATCTGCGTCTGAAAGTTTTAAGCATCTTTGCACCTTGAGTGGACAGTCTTACATCAGTGCAAAGGGGTGAAATGGCTGGCCAATTCGGGAACTGGCTGAACTTCGGGTTTTGGCTTTAACATATATATATATATATATATATATATATATATATATATATACAGTATATATAAAATATTGAAACCCAGGGCACATACAGCCACCCTATTCCCAGTATAGACACGACTTTGGCACACAGCACACGGTTTATTTGTTCAAAACACCGTCCAGCACAAGTACAGGCCACAGTCCTGTTGCCACCAGTCCTTCCACCTCCACTTCTCTTCAAGAGCTTTGTCCACTTCCTCCCAACTAGGCCATTGAGCGGTGGTGACTGGCTCCCTTTATAGGGCACCTGGAAGGAGTTCATGTGCCCAATGAGCTTCTTCTGGCAGCACTTCCCGGATGTGGTGGAAGTTCTGCCAAATAGGGCCCTGTAAAAGTCCAGGCACCTGCTAGTGGTGGCCACGGGTCCATGGGTTGAGCTTCTATGCTTATGACCCATGGCCCCACTGGAGACCAAGGGGGTTACCCTCTGTTAGTCTGGGGGAGAAAATGTCCTGGAAGTACTCTCTCTTTCCTGGTCCTTCCATAACCAGGGGATCCTGGCCGGGTAAGGGCCCCGACCTTCCTCCACAGTATAAATGTATGTATAGGGTGAGTCAAAATTATGTTAACATTTGAATGGCAGAAACAATTTATCCACAAAATGTACTTCATATGTGCAAGGTGATTTACAGGAATATCTCAACCTGTTCGCCATCATGTTCAACACATGTACCATATGTGGCCACAAAAATTGTATATAAGTACATACATAGCAGTACCATTAGTGTTAACATAATTTTGACTCACCCTACATATATATTTACACACAGTATATACAGAAACAATTGTAACAAGGCAAACCTTCCACATAAACCACATCTAGATCTACACAGCTCAACATCTTTAGATGCACACAGGTCTGGACAGTGTGTATTTCCTGACCAGACAGATAAAATGACGACATGCCCATCCCTAGAATAACTTTCTCAGAATTTATCAAACCATCAACAGACACCTGCAGGCAAGAAGCATCTCAAGACAGCATTTTGGTCCTTTTCAGGGCACATGGACTTACACCAGTCAACTGGACAGCATGGTGAGCAAAGAGGAGCACCAGGAGGAAGCCCTTCACAGGCATGTGTAAGAGATATGGGAAGTTAGAGAATCACACAACGTTGAAACTCCGAATAAACAAACAAGCAAACAAATAAATAAATAGAGATTTATATCTTGAAGCAGTTTATACAATGATTGGTTACATAAAGGTTTCTGGCATATAGCGCCATGACAAACGGTTGTAAGGCCTCGCCAGTACTGCACCCTTGTCAGGCACACTCGTGGGTGTCTACACTTCTGTCTGAATGCCTTCTTCCTCCAGCCAGCCCTCCTTACGTGTCGCCCAATGACCACCACACGCAATTTGCCCGCAATGGCAGTTGTGCCAGTCCTTCTCCGGGCACCACCCACTCACACAGATGAGAGTTTTCCGTGTGCATTAATGAGAAGAAGAAAAGTAGTCAGCGCTTTGATAACTTCGGTCCATGATTAGCCATATTATGATAATGCAATAAACGGGCAAAAGCTGAACTCCCTCCATTTATTTTAAACATGACTGCAAACTTGGATTTCTTCATATGAAAAAAAATTGAAAGCTGATGCAAAGCTAAACTGTCATATAAATGTTAGCTTCTACACGTCTTGTTGATGAAAATGAAGGAAATGTGAATGCCTGTCAAATTCTGTAAGAAATGAAGGGTGGATATTTGCTTTAAAGACAGACATGGGGCTCTCCGCGTGTTCTTCACAAGCATCTCCACCTGACAGGCAGACAGGTATACATCTTTATATAAGAATATTTCTTACTGAGTACATCTTTATGATAAGAATATCTGTTACCGAGAAACAAAACCACAGCTAAACTTCGGATTTTCATTTGTATAACTGTCTATCAGTTAAACTTTCCGTTGATGACCTTACTAATTTAATTAATCGTCTTCAAATAAAGTATTTTAAAGCCACCAATTCAACAGCGTGTGTCTATCGAGCATAAGAGGCTCACTAACAGGCAGCATTGATGTAGCGCATCTGCTAAGAAACGCAAACCAACGTCCAGAAACACGTCCATGCTGCTAACTGATAATATTTAAAACCATGCAGTTTCCGTCTGACTCGCGCAACTTCAGCTCCATCCATCCACCCATCTCCCGGAATCCGCTTGTCTCGAGCTCAAGCTAGCGGTCCGCCTCAGACGTCCCTCCACGTGTACCCAGACTGCACGGTGTATTTCTGAAATTTAACGTTTGCTTGTGGGTACATTACCGCCACGGTGCTACACTTCTGATTTAAACTCGTGAGACGCTTAGTTTTGTCGAGAAAGGCGAGCATTTTATTAATTTAACAGCCATGGCACGAAGCTGGCGAGAACTGCATTTCTCTTCTTCTTTAATTATGCGACTGTCCGAATATGTATGACTCCCACTTTACAGTTATGTCTAATTATTAGTTACTAGTTCTACCATCCATCCATCCATTTTCCAACCCGCTGAATCCAAACACAGGGTCACCCTCAATCCAAATTAAACACACAATAACCGAAATGTCTCCATTAAGGAAAACTTCATTTTGTTTGTTTTTTATTTGCACCATTTGTAAGACTTTTAATTCAGACAAATAAGGTACAGCACGAGTATAATTTGCAAAGAGAAAGGGTGCATTTGCTTCTTGATGTCTATAAAGTCGGATGAATAGAGCACACGGGGTCATCAGTAACCGGTAATAACTACACACTTAATAGAATGATCGTTAATAAAAATGTATAAATCTAATTAGTCCGAGGTAATCGTGCTTGCTTTCAATTTGAATACGGAATATGCTCAAGCCTTGAAAGAAATCCCATTAAATAAACAGCAATAAGGACCACTTACCTTCTCTCCAGGGATACAATCACAGCTGAGGGACTGTGGCTTATTAAATTCACGAAGTGTTCATCACTGCGTATTTCTCAGTCTGAAATTGTCACTCAGTAGGTTCGAGAACGCCTTCGAAAAAGAAAAAGAAGTTTGCACAGTAGCGCCAACTCCGCTGCTTCGAGGTAGCCTGAGCGCCACACGTTATCGTCATTCAACTCTAATCACATGCACGCTACCGGCTGCAGTCCGCCTCTTTGAATAAAGCCCAAGAAGACGGGCACGCACGGGTTCTTTCCAATTCCCTTTTCTAAGTCGAAGCTGCTTTAACTTCACAGCGCTAAGCAGCACTCCACAATGAGCTGTCCCTGACCGTGGTGCTGATCTTCATTTCGCCGCGCTAGGTGAGATGTACAAAGGCTGGAGTCCACACTCGTGCATCAGCCAGTCAGGGTATATGAAAGTCTCTCTAATATTTTCTCAGTTATGAGAACTGAAAGCGAAGATCGCAAATGCTTCTAATTTATTAGATGGATATTGCCTATCAGCACGTATTCTCGCCCCAGCTTTGACTCATTGCATATCCTGCCCAGAAACAGAAGATTGTGCATAAGAATTAAAAGAAAAGAACAAATGGTCACATTTCAATCATCCATCCTTTTAATGGACCCATTTATTCCGTTACATGCCTATGGGAGCCGACAGATATTAATCAAGAACTGGAAAAGTAGCAGGTAGGCAGAAGATGTTCAAAATCTGCTTGCTCTTTAAAGTCGTTTTCCACAATCAAAGGGAGCTTTATCTTGTTTATCTTATCTGTTTTCCAGAGGTCACGCTTACACTCGCTGACACCTGGGTATTTAACCTCAAAGGCACGTCTATAAGGTACAATGATGACCCAAGTAACAGGAGTAGTGCACATTTACGCTATGAGGGACCGACAATTGGTACTGGCCGGGGGCCCCAGGAGCACAGGGGTCCACGATGTCTCTGATGCCTATGTGTGTTTCTGTTTTGCTATCAATACAAGGACCCTAGCGAACTACTTTGCCTGGGAGCCTATGATGCTGTTAAGATGACCCTGCGACCAAGTATTCAAATTCAGATCCCCAAAGCTTGGAGACAACTGAACTCTCCGGCCTCTTGAATGTCATTTTAGAGTTCTTTACTGGATTCCTCGTAGAATCATTGCTTGACAAAGCACCATATCATTCTGGGAAAAGTTATTCGCATGTCAAATTGGTTCTTTGTGCTTTGAAAAACATACTAATACGTAGAAAAGATATGAAATCTTTAATATATGGCAGGCAACCTAGCAGGACATTAACAGATTAAGAAAACCTGGACTTAGTCTGTGTAGCAAGAGTCCTTTTAAAATCACGAGCCACTGGTATTTCACAAATCTGTTATTCATGCATGTACCTCTTACAAGGGCTGATCCGAGAAGCAATTTCACCCTTAGATCCAAAGACCAAATATGTGCTCTGATGGAGAAGCAGAGGGGGCGTTTCATTGACCTGCCTACTCCTGTTCCCATTGAGTGCATGGTGTACGACATGATCTTTCATTACAGATTATATTTCTGAGTCAGGTCTCGATTCAACCTGTTATGGATCCAAATAAATAAATGGTTCTCTCTGAAACCTTCACCTGGATGGGTCTTTTGGAACCAAAAATGGTTACCTTATGCCGTTGCTTTGAAGAACCATTCTGGCATCTTTATTTTTAAGAGTGTACGCTGAGCACTACGCCGCTGTTTCAACTAAAACGTTCAGACTGAGATTGTGAAAAGACTTGCGACGAATCAGATAAGTTAAAATAAAAATATTACGTAATGATATTCAGCAACTTTTTTTTTAATTATCTGTTTTCAAAAGACATTTTGCATTACACTATATACTATCGTTTCCCTTTATCTACTTATGAAAGAGAAACAGAACTAACAAATGATCAGAAGGTAGCGTTTTCTTTCTTTTTCGTGAAAAGGAGTTCGAGAAAGAGTAGCACACAAACATAATGCGCCTGCATTTTCACGGTTAGCATCATTTTGATTAGTTAGACATTTATAACCTGCGAGGTTTATTCTCCTGTCTTTGAGACGCGCACATTTTCCCGTGACAGTTACAATGAGCCAGTCTATGATGGCACCAGAAGAAGGTGCAGATCAACACACACACACACCGACAAACATATTCACTCGTGCTGGGCAAACGCAGAGTTCTGAATTAACGTAACAAGCAGATCTCTTGGATTTAGAAGGAGACCCATGTTCGCACCAGGAGAACGTTCACACACCACATACACAGAAACACATAAAAAAGAGCAAAACTCCGAAATCAATTCTGGTAGAAATCGCGAAAGCAGAAATGTATAACTAGTCTCAAGGAGCTACGAGGAAACCAAACTAACTAGTGCGCCACTCTGCACTCTTTTAAAACCCTATGATATCTAATAGTTTAAAACACAATTAATTTGTATATAAATATGTGCGCTTTCATAGCATTATCAACTGTTTGGTTTCAAATGAAACTGCAAAGAAATCAAACTAACAGACCTGACTCAGAAATAAAATCTGTAATGAAAGATCATGTCGTACACCACTCAATGGGAACAGGTGTAGGCAGGTCAATGAAACGCCCCTCTGCTTCTCCATCAGAGCACATATTTGCATGGTCTTTGGATCTAAGGGTGAAATTGCTTCTCGGATCAGCCCTTGTAAGAGGTACCGCAGACCGCAATCAATGCGGAATCAAGAGCATCACATAGCAGCCATAAGTGAGATAGATGATCAGCATTTCAAAGTCCCTCCTGCCAAGAGCAGTAAGGGTAACCGGAGAACCCAAAATAGATGCTGCACAGTGTTTGTCATGAAGACTGCAGTCAACATAAATACTTTCCTTGTACTCAAACCTTAATTATACGGCTCACAGTTTATGGCGGTGATTTCTTTCACGCCATTAACAGTAAATCCACGCGCTTTGTACACCATTTGCATTCACTGTAAACCCCGTTTGATCCACTTTAAAGTGAAAGAAGCCAAAGTCCGTTCGTGCAAGACAGAGGTGTTCGCTGGACCGGGCAACAGACCGCCTGCAGCTGCACACTTCCAAATTAAAATCAGACTTGGCAGTTTCGAGTAGTAAGAAAACCTGACAAGTTGGTCTGTTTGATGAAACGAAGCGCAACCGGAGAAAAACTCGCGCAAACATTCGCAGGAGCGTCGATGTGCCACCCAGGGGCGTCTCTAGAAGATTTTAGGGCAGTGGTCGGATTTCTTGGTATGAATATACTGCTGCTCACTAATCATCACCTCACTTCTTAATAGCTTTCACTAACTTCATGCTGTGGCTCATCAATTCTATCCCCCCTGTCCAGATCTAATTATACAGATCCAGATCGTCTGGATGACTGATTTATGCGGGGACGATTCCAGTTCGGCGCGAAGACGATTCGTCATGTCGTCAGTTCGCACACTTCTCGATGGTCCGGGATTTTTTGGGTGATTTTCTATGTAATAAACTTAATAAGTTATAGCGTAATGAAAATTGCATAATTAGATCCGGACCACCCTATAGTTACTACAGTCCTGTATATTAGTATATTAATATACTACCATACTTTAATACACACATATTAATGTCAGTCAAAACTAAGAGAAAAAAATCCACTTGATATAACTGCAAACCTCTATCCTAATTAATTTTAAAGAGCTTGTCATCATTGTATCGTTGGGGCGGAGGGATCCATAAATAGACCGGATGTGTTTTCACTGTTTCTGGATGCCATCCTTCCGACGTCTTAGCGACAGTAGAGCCTCTCTCTGTAAAAACGAGAGTTTACTCAAAGCCATACTTTAATATACTCAAATGTATGTTCTTAGTGTACCAGCCTGTCAGTCGAGTAGTCACCCATTCACAAACTCTCACTCTCATTCACACACGCACTCCATGCTCCAGGCAGCCCGTCATTTAACTAAACTCAGCTTGTCAGTGACACAAATAGCTGGCTAAATTAGCGCTCCGTTACTTACTGCATCTCATCCGTAGCTGTTTAGGTGTCGTAAGTAGCCAAAATTCAAATCCAATCACTTCAGCACGACCAACAGAATAGCCGTTCGCCGTTTTAGACAGAAGCCCTCGCTAGCGTTGCCCTGGTCCTTCAGAAGTTCCCAGCACAATTAAATCTCCAAACCAGCCGGCGCTAGATGAGAAGCCCGACTTTGACATATTTCCCCTTTTGACCATAATACACATTATTAAATCGAAGAGCTGGGGCTAGGGGAAAGGGGGTGATCCCCCTTGGAGTTTTGTATAGCTTTAGACGTCAAAATGCTTTCTCATTGGTCTCTCTAGAGTAATGTTACACGTATGAAGGAACGAAGAACGGGTCGGTGAACCCCTTTCTGTTTCAATAAAGCTGCTAGTCCGGTCTGGCGGTGCGATGTCGAGTGGGCTAAAGGTTGATTAAAACGTGAGGTGTTGGTATATGGGGTTTAACGATGCGTTTGCAAATCAGCCCCCCAAAAAACACACCCAGACAAATCGATATGTTTCCCTACGGAACGGTTTTAAAACTATAGCCCAATATAACGCAAAAATTGGCAAACCGTCCCATCTGTGTAAAACGAGAGGTGATGGAGGACGCGAATGCAAAGGACATGTGTGTTCTTGAAATGTAACTGGCAAATTCAGCCTCAGTCAGTCTATCAGACATTTAAAGGATGCAAACTTCAGCGGGATTGCCAGTATATTGTGTACGTTGGCCGCGGCCACCCATTGGTGCCTCCCCTTGGAGTCGCATTTAGTGCCATAAATATGCAGCTGAGTCACAAATAGTAAATAGCTGAATTATTGAATGGGTTATACCTTTTCCAAAATCAAATCAGCAGAGAACGGATCGATAGCCCGTTATGTTTGAGATACATAGAGGTACTGATAGATAGATAGATAGATTATTGGATGATAGGATAGGCAACATATTATAGATATATAATGTCTATATAATGTCGCAGGCTGTTATGAAGGACAGTGCGCAAACTCCACACGGGTGGGGACACAAACGCAGGACGTTGGATCGGTAAGGCGGCAGCATTATACTGCGCCACCACTCAGCATAGTCATAACGCACCCTGAATTAAAAATGGAAAACTATCTTACAAGTAAAAGTAACGTTGTTTTGTGTGTCTTACGCGTTTCGCGTACCACACACGACAGCGTTTAACCATACAATAATGACTGTCACACCGTCAGCTTGCGCGCTGACTGCACACGTGTGGGTTTGTTCATTGATGTGTAATCAAAACTTCGCTCTCGTGGTTTCGGCTCTCAGTTTACTCCCAATGGGTTACCAGTGAATGAATCATGCGTTGTTTAATACAACACAGACTTGTAATTATCCACTTATGGATTAATCTCGAGCTAATCAGTGCGCATCTCTTGAGCGAGCCTGGAAAGTGGAGTGCCGTGCCGGATAGCACGACACTGTCGTTTAAATGCAACCCGAGGCCACCTTCCTCGACTGCTCCACCTGTTAGATGGTTTTAGCCAGCAAATGCCCCACAGCAATTCACTTTATGTCATGAAAGTTCTCTAAGACAATCTACTTAATGATGATAAAATTAAAATTTGTAAAGTGAACATAGTTTTCCAATGGAACGAATGTCTTCTAGATGGGGAATGTTCTGCCTTTGGCTATGCGGATAACCCTTCAGAACTCCTAGACTCCCACTTTGGGATTAAGCAGGTGTGAAAACTGACCGATAAAGATATTTGCACTCTCTTGTGTTTTTGTTTATATTACATACTTGGAGATGATTCATTGTATGCACTTCTAATATTACTTTTTACTGGTAACCCCAGGAGAATCCATGCACACCTTAAGCTGCTTGCGGAATTTCACCGGACTGGTATTTAAGTCCAGTATATTTTTACTTATTATTCGTATGCTAGTTAAACATTTATTTTCATTGTAAATAAATGTGGCACAGTATACAATGACAAAATACCAACTGACATCATGTGAAAAAGTAATTGCCCCCTTCCATGTTATAATGAGTATACATGCCCTGTACCTGTAATCAGACTTCTCATAATTCACTTTTGGTTTTTCACATCACTGTAGAGAACTTTTAGCCCTCTCTTTCTTGCAGAAAGACTTTGATTCAGTTACATTGGTAGGTTTTTGAACTTGAACTGTGTGTTTCTAGTACTGATGCTGCATTTCTGAATAGACCTGAATAGGCCAGTCCAGGACTTCAATTCTGCCTCTTTGCAGCCATTATAAAGTGGCTTTGAGTCTGCATTTTGGATTATTGTTGTTCTGAATGACACAACTAAGCTGCAGCTTCAGCTTCCAGACAGATGTCAAGGCATTCTCAGTAATAAGTTTCTGAAACAGATCAGAATTCACAATTTCTTCACCTATAGCAAATCAGATAAGTCCTAAACCAGCCAAACATCCCCACACCATCACACTACAACTACAAGGTATTTTTGCTGGTACGATGTTTGTTCTTACTGTATAAAAATGGTGCTTGATTAGTGCCATACATAATTGGAGCCATGCCATCCAAAATGTTCGACTATAGTCTCATCTGTCAAGAAAATATTCTCATAAAAAATCTGTGCATCAAATGTCAAATGAGAGATGCACATTTTTGTTCTTGGTCAGCTGTGGCTGACACCTTGCTACTTTTCAATGAGGCTGGTTTGTGCCCAGTGTCTTTCTGACTGTCATGGACACTGATGTTTGGTGAGAAGAGAGAAGCTTACAGATCTTTGGAAGCTTTTTAGGATCCTTTAAGTCTTCCTCAATGATTTTCACCACACCCTTTGAGTAAATTGTGGTCAACTGGATACTCCTGAGAATGTTCTCTGTTAAAAAATATGGCACTCTCTGTGGTTCAGTGGGGTCCTAGATCTTTAGAAATGTCTTTGTATTCCTTTCCAGAATGATAGTTATTAGTTAGTTTTTTCTTACCTCTTTAGGAATTTTCTTGTGCTGGTGGCTTGACTGTAGAGGTAATACTCAAAATAACTGAGGCTTAACCGAGCAGGACCATACTGTGGTCAAGCCAGGCTGTGTTCATTCAGCTGACTCTATCTTTTTAATTGTGCTTATTTAACTTTGTCCATTGGAGACTGTGATGGATAGCCAGGTTGCCCAAAGACTGGAAGGACTTTAGAACACTGCCTCCCCCAAAACGCTAGATGGCAGCTCCCCTGGAGTATAGCGGTGCCCCAGATTACCACAGGGTGTCCTGGGACTTGGAGTTCAGTTTCTCAGTCCATTTGGGTGCTGGGGGTGCTGTGAGAGGTCCTGGGGACTCATGCTTCTCTTAGCCTGGAAGTACTAGGAAGTCATGAGGACAAAAGTCCTGAAGTACTTCTGGGCTGATCAAAGACAATGGAATTCTCCATCTGACCCAAGTCACATGGGAGGAAGAACAGAAGCACTTCCGGGTCAAGGACTATTTAAAGGACTGCTGTGAATCCAGCAAATGAGCCAGAGTCACTTGGAGGTGGACAAAGCTTGCTTGGAGGTATGGAGGAGAAAGAGAAAGGAAAAAGGAATAGTATACGTGCTGTATAATTGTTTATTACTTGTGGCTGTGGTGGTGGAGAGCACTGTGAAGGAAAGAAAAAGGAATAAAAAGTGTTCTTGGTGCTTTTACTTCATGTTGTCAGTGTCTGTCTGATGGGTTTAAAGGGGCAACAGCGACCCCTAGTGTTACAAAACATTGAATACCTTTAAAAAGAAATTAATACAGTTCGTTTGCTCAAGTGCCCTTTATCTAATATAAAGTTTTGGTTGAAGGCCTGTAAGCATTCCGTGTCAAAAACATTCCATAATAGAGGAAATTAGGAAAATAGTTTGTCGTAGCAACACAGCAAGTTAGAATAAGTTCATATTTATAGCAGATAGAAGAGCAGAAATGAATCTTCCAGGTACATGTGACGTCATGCAAGGCAGTTTCCAGCTGCTTCTAGAAAAGGCTCCTGCTTCTTGAGGACTGATGTGAAACAAGTTCCTTCAGAAAGAGGATTCTGCGCACAAATTCTCCACTCTACTGTTAGCATTCCGCTAAGGAGAGGACCCCTTGTATGTTATCTTCCTTTTTAGGAGAATAAACAGTCATTCCATCTCTACATTTCATTTGCTTTAAGTTGTTTCAACAATTTATTTGGCTTTCTGTGCTCAACAACACTGCATTCATTTTCTCTCAGTTGTGAATATGATAAAATATATCCCTCTGGTTAGCGCAGCATTACTGCCAGTTACATGAAATTTTATGGGCACTGCTGCTATCTGCCAGGTCACAGTCTGCTGTTCTGCTCCGCTGCCTTTTGTTTTACTCTGCCATGAACATTTCCGCCTTCTTGTGAGGTTTTTTGATCATTGCTTGAGACAGGCTTTTTTCATGGCTGACATTGTACTTCGGTTCAAGGCATCCCTCATATTGAACTAACAAAATGTCATAATCGTCTTTGTTTATGATTGGGATTAAAATGAATGAAGGCTTCAAAATGGTAAATGGTTTATTGCTATAGCTTTTGTAGTGTGCTGACTTGAAGATGTCCAGATTCCATAGCTACCTTCTGGGGCTTTTTATATATTCATTTTTGAGCAGCATCAAATACAATATTCTTTCTTTCTTTCTTTCTTTCTTTCTTTCTTTCTTTCTTTCTTTCTTTTTATCAGAATGTTTTTTTTCCTATAGTCTTTCTGTCTATTTGCCAAGCTCTTCTCCATTATTCATTACTGACACCACATGAGCACAGCTTGGTAGAGTTTAGCGATGTAACTTTATTTAGAGCAGAACAAACACTTTTGTCATAGCAGTGATAAGATGTCAGGACCAGTGATGAAGAGCAGCATATCCAGATAAGTAAATGTCTGTCAAGTCCTCAAACACGACTAAAGGAGCCCCTTATTTAGCCTGCATAAAGAGGAGATAACTAGGCAGGGTTGCCTTAAAATGCTCGTACTACTCCTACAGCACACTAAGAATTCCTCGGCCATTTCTTTGAGAGAGTTGTATCGTAGGATGGGTGGTGTGATAGAATCACAAACACAAAGATAAAGGTTTAGGGTTGCTACCCCGTATACTTGAAAATTAGCGATCAAAAATGAAAGAATGATGTCTTTTCAGAATGAGCTCAATGCAGAACTGAATTACAATGAAACAAGGTGGTGGTTATATAGAGTCGGGACAGGAAGTGAGGTCAGGCAAGCTGGGACAGGAAGTGAGGTCATCAGGTGGGATTTCCTTCTGTAGGTCTGCAGAGGAGGAAAGAGAGAAGATGTTAGCTGACAGTGCGGACTCCTGGTGTGGCGGACAATCACATCTTATCCAGGTCTCTGAAGAGCACTTTTGTGACAGTGGTCAGTCCAAACTATTGCTGGTGTAACTGTAGGCCCATGGTGATGTTTGCAGGATGGCTTTTGCCATATAAGAACATATATAACAAATGAGTGTTAATCAGAACAGGTCATTGAAGCAAACATAGCTCATTACAGTAATCTTTCTTCACTTAACTCTTTCAAAATCCTGTGAACACAATATGTCTACTGTGCTCACTGTGATGAAAAACACTCTAATATTGGTAAGAAATTTATCCATAACCATATCCCATCTTTTCCCCAATTTTCTATCTGCAGAACTCATGTCCACCCTACTAGTTCCCTTCAAAAGTTTTCAACAATTCTTCTATATCATCTCTTAGGTGTCAACTCCATACCCTGCAGTCCTGTAACCAGCCTAGGTGGTCCTTTCCATAGCATTGCTGTCTTTTTGTAGTATGGAGATGAGAATCTACACACACAATTCAGAATGAGGCCACACTGGTGTGCATGTACTCCACATACCGTGTTACGTAACCTGCTGGACTTCAATTAGCCCTCTTAATATCAGCTATACCCTGCCTGGGCACAGAAAATGACGGGTTCGCTTCAACTCCCAGGTCCTTCTTGTAGAATGAATTTCCAGGGTTTACATCCCTCAAGTTAAGTAATCATATTTAATATGTTTACAAAAATGTTTATTTATTTCTGTTAAATTTTATCTGCCAAATGTTTACATGTCTGCATTCTTTCCAGTTGCACGTGAAATGATTTAGCTGACTTTAGAGTAGCCACCATTCCCCCTATTTATTTTGATATACTATTTAAATCCCTGAGGGGATACTGCCTTTTCGCATGACCTTTGGGGGTCAGAGCACAAGGTCATCCATTGTACAGTGACTCTGGAGTAATTTTCAGGTTAAGAGCTTTATTCAAGGGCCCAACAGAGCAGGATTCCTTCTGGCATGTAATAGGATTTGAACCTGTAACCTCCCAGACACCAGCGCAGATCCTTAACCTCAGAGCCTCCACTCCACCCACTCCATTTATGTATACAGTACTCGATAAAAGACAACACAAATAATATATAAAGAGGAAAGCCAACACATAATCAATAAAAGTATTTCAAGGACAACAAAAAGAACATGTAACCCCCTTGCACCACCCTTCCTTTAATCAGCGTGCAAGACCCTGAGCTCTTTATTATGGTGTCGCCACCTCTATTGTTGGCATGTACAATATATGCCACCTTCAGTCTTTGAACACTCAACCAAATCACAGTTTACTCCAAATTTAAGTTAAAAAACACTCTTTACTTACATGCAAAATGAACAGGTTTCCAAACTAGGTATTTTTTCAAATATATACAATACATAATAAAACACAAACACTAAATTATTTACAGCTATACATATATTGTCCGTCCGATACTACTGGTGAGCTCACCCTTATTAATTACCACAGTCAGTGAAGTTTACTCACTACGTTGGGGGCCCCAAACCGTAGCTCGGGTGTGTGGTGGCCAAACAAACAAAACAGAACTGGCCACTTCACTTGAGGATTTAACTCAAGCCACTTAAAACAAGCAAAATAAAAAACACACACAGACCTTGTTTGAATGTACTCTCCTTTATCCTCGGATACCTTTTTTTGGCCTCTCGTCTCCCTCCCTCTTGAATAACCTCCTCACTCGCGGTTTGCCAGTGCTGAACTCGTGTCCTGCCGTCTTTCTCTTATTCAGGTCACCAAATCACTCTGTCCACTACATGTCAGTCCCTCTCCTCTCTCGACTCTCTTCGTGTCCTGCAGTGGCACACTTACTTGTCCTTTCCATTGGCTATAGACACCCTCTGTTTGATGGTGCCCCCTTAGGGCCCGTTTATACTTCACGCTCAGAACGTGTACGCGCCCGCATCATGGCTGCCACGCGTTCTGAGCATTCATTTGATGCGTCCTCTGAGCAGGTCCTCAGAAATTAACACGACGTGTACGCGAGTTGCAGTACCGGCAAAAAGTTGGGGGGCACAGTGTGTTAAAAGTTGGAATGTGACATCAGAGTCTCTGTTTACTATCTACTTGTGACAGAAAGCTTTGCAGATCCTACAAGATCGGTGTGCACGCTTCAATGTTTGATGTATGGTTTGATGTGGTGAAGCAAAATGTGGACATACAGATGTATTCGTGGTGCTTTTATATTCAAGCGTCGCATATTCCCGATCGTAATGACACGATACATTTTAAAAGTCTCACATACCATCTTCTGTGCCGTCTTTTTTTCTAGGGCCTCCATCCGGTCCTGACAGCAGCAAAAAAGCATTAAAGTATGTATGTTACATTTTACAGATAACTCGGTAATTTCGTTTAAATAATGAATACTGTTAATAATTACACACATGTGGGTGACACAGTGGCGGAGCGTTAGTGCTGTTGTCTTGCAGGGAGTCACATCGCTGATATTCCCTGCCTGGAGTTTACATGTTTTCCTTCTGGGTTTCCTCAGTGTGCTCCGGTTTCCTTCCAAAGAAATGCAGATTTAGTTACACTAAAGTGACGCTAGTATATGTGAGTGCTTGTATTCAGCTCGTCCAGGGATTATTTCTGCCTCGTGCCCAATGCTAGCGGAAATGGACAAATCCCTGGACTGATGGATTTAATCATTAAACATCCTTTTCAGAGATATTGCGGTAAGGTGTCATCGGAATTTAATGGGTGTTCCAGGCAATTCACAACACAGCGAAGCCGAACCTGTTCTCACCGTGATAATATCTCACACTGCCACCTGCTGGATTCCTCCAGATGTACGCAAAGTACGCGCACAAGTATAAACCCTACAATGCTTGTGTAGCAGGAGCGTCCGCTGCAGCATGCGTTGCGTCGCGTGAAGTATAATCTGGCCTTACAGTGTTCCCCACTTGCTTACTCCTCTCTGAAATATCTATCGCCTCGGTGCGTCGCTTTGCGCGTGAACATTTTGCTAGACTGTTCTTTCTTACTCATCGCGGCTTTTCAATACACTGTTTATTTCACGTTCCCTTTAGCATCCTTCTATCGCTTCTTTCTGTCTAATAAGTTTAGCGTGTTGCTAAATCTTTCTCTTCTCCCATCTTCTACTTTTATGTTTTAGCGGTTTGCTAAAATTATTTACTCTTTCTTTTTCCTTCTCGTTTCGGCGTTCTGCCTCAACTGTCTTTCTTTCCTCCTTGTTTCTGCGTTTTGCCTGAAACTTCCTTTCCTTCTTGTTTCTGTGTTTTGCCTGAAACTCTCTTTCCTTCTTGTTTCGCCGTTTTGCCTGAAACTCCTCTTCCTTAAATCTCGTCTCACCCCTATCTTATATGGACTGTTGATAGTCCAATCAGAGGACACTTACATATCAAACTTAACCTTACCCAACCCCCACAATTTGTACCCCATTTCAGTCAATAAACGTTATTAACACAAACTCGCATTCAGATATTCCTTTTTTTTTTCTTTAAACTTAGCCCAGGTTACACACAGATAAAAAGAAAGCACCCTTGAGCCAGGGAGCTTGTGCACAGCTAGCGCTTTTGCTTATAAAGCTGATCTACATACAAAGTGATGTTCTAGTGTACGCGGTGGCCTTTCTCTGACACATGGCACTACATGCCACTCACCGTCTTTTCCCATTCCATAGTTACAGGTGGCCAGCGCCTTGCCCAGCAGTATTTTGGCACATTTCAGGATTGGAGTTTAACCCACTAAAGAAAGGGCACAGTCAGACCAGATCAATTTAGAGTCACCTATTAACCTAACAGGCATATCCTTGGGATGTGGGAGGAAACTGAAATCCCTAGTGAAAGCCTACTGAGACATGGGTAGAATGTGCAGACCATCCAGGTGCTGCAATACAGCTGCATAAGCCTCTGTGCTGCCAGCTAAGCACTGCACTCACAAAAGGAAAATGGAGAGGAAGTGGAATTAGCAGATATTCAGTAATCCACTGCTTGTACTCCCAATGGGCATTCATGTCTGAAATTACTGTTATTAAAGACAATCAAAAGTACATTGAAATATTTTTTAACAGTCAACATTTTTGTAGGGTGGTACAGTGGCTCAGTGGTAGCACTGCTGCTTTGCAGTAAGGAGGCCAGGGTTGACGTCCTGGGTCGTCCCAATGTGGACTTGGCATGTTCTCCCCATGCCTGTGTGGATTTCTCCATGCTGTCCAGTGACATTAAGGTTAGATGAATTGGCATCACTAAATTGGCACAAGTGTGTGTTTTGCCCTATGGTGGTCTGGTGCCCTGTCTAGGGTTTGTCCCTGCCTTGCATCTTATACTAGCAGGAATAGGCTATAGCAACCCTTGTGACCCTAGTCTGGATTAAATGGGTCAGAAAATGACATACATTACTTTTTTTTGTAGAAGTCCGATATTCTGCAATGTGTTTTGCTAGTAGATTCAGTAAAGCAATGTGGTTGCTTCTTTTAACTCCAGCTGATCGTTTTATTCAAGTCAAGTCACTTTATTGACACATCACCCAACACGAATGTACAGGAGTGTGAAAGACTTGTGTGAAAGGTCCCCAGCAATAACAGAGCATACGCATAATAAATATATTTAAATATTAATTCACCAATCATATACTGTCCAAAAATGACATAAATAAACACTTGGACATGCTGACCATTCATGCACCATACAGTGTACACTATTAACACAAAAAAGTTGTGGTGCAATGGAATGAAGAGATGAAGGAACAGCAACATGAAGGTGGTGGGGTGTGGCAGGAGTAGGGGGTAATAAGCATTAGTAACATTCTCAGTGCAGAATTCAGCATCCTAGCAGCTTGATAAAGAAGCTGTGTCAGACCCGATGATATGGTATTGCCTACCTGTGAATAGTTCAAAACTCAGGTGACTTGGGGTCATTGATGATTTTCCTGGCTTTCCCAAAGCATTGCCTAACATCTATGTCTTGTAGGGTATGAACGTCACCTCCAATAATTTGCTGGGCAGAATGCTTTCCCTTTTGCAAGGCTTTGTAACTGAGGGCAGTGCAGGTCTCATACCACACAATTAAGCAACAATTTAGTATTCTTTTAATAGTGTAGATGTAAAATGATGCCAAACCTTTTCGGGTGCCTGAGGTAAAAAAGTTCATTGTTGCACCTTGTTCAGCACAGTCCACATGAGGTCCTCACTGTTATGCACACTGGAAACTTAAAACTGCTCACCCTCTCCACCATTGTCTCATTGATGGTGATAGTAGAGCGTACTCCTCCTCGATTCCTGAAGTTCACTATTATCTCTTTGTCTTTGGCCATGTTGAGGGAGAGGCTGCTTTCCTGGCACCAGTGTGTCAAGGCTCTGATTTCTTCTCTGTATGCAGTCTCATCACCACTGGAAATAAGACCCATCCATTGTGTTATCCGCAAATTTCACAATGATGTAAGAACTGTTCCTAACCATGCAGTCATGGGTGTAAAGGAAATATACTGTAGTAGAGGACTTAGTACACATCACTGAGGGGCTCCTATGTTGAGAGTCATTGTAATGGAAGTGATGCCACCCAGTTTAACCTCCTGGTACTTATCTAACAAGACGTTCAGGATCTTCCCAGGATCTATACAGAATCATTCAGACTCAAAGCACTTAGCTTGCTGTTAAGCTTACAAGGAATTATAGTGTTAAACGCTGAGCTGTAATCTACCAACAGCATTCTCACATATGTATCGTTCTTGTCCAGGTGGGAGAGAATGTGTGTACTGTTAGTGTAATATTCACAGCTGAGGTCCAAGCTTTACTAAAAATGTAGATGTCTCAGAGATTACCCTAATCCTTCCACTGACCCTTCATGTGACACTAGATGAGTCACTTCAGCTACCAAACCAGCCATTTTCAAAGTATGGGACCAATTGTACTGCACTGTACCTGTAGGTATCGGCCATCTTGTTCAGGGTGGGTTTCTGTGATGTACACAATGATTTCAAGTTAAGCTACAGCTGTGAAATATCCTAAATTACAGAATATATGAGTTTGGTATGGATGATAAATACAAGGACAAAGACAATGGTCAAAAACAGGTCAAGCTATAATAATCTCTAGGGGTAGGTGCCCTGCCAATACAAAGACACTACCAATAGTGGGAGTTATGATTCAGTATTATGACTGCATCCCCCGAGACAACTACTGCTGGGGCATAAATACAAACCAGTCCATTAGGTGGAGGTAGGGAGAGCCGGCACATTTATGTTGTCCCCACTCTATTTCAGGTGTCATGGGCTAGGCCTGTCTCTTTAAATTATACAAGGAAGACAAGGTTTACAAGGACACTCCTGAGGGTGCTAATGGAGTTCTAAGAGAATGGACGCATCAGTTACCAACATGATTTATAACCTTGAAAGTGATCTCAGGACCTGTCCTGGAAGTGGTTCCTAGCATGAAAGTCCCCTTGGCCAGAAGTGCCGTGTACTTGGAATTGGGAGGAATAGACTTAGCAAAAGTATAATTAGCTGGAAGAAGAGAGACCAGAGAGAAAAGAGGCAGGGTGAGTCAGGAGAATCCATTGAGGTACTGCCTTGTGGGCAATCTCAGTAGGCACCTGTGTGATAGATGGGTTTGAGTCCTCTATAGCTAACACTGGAGAGGCTGGAGGCGTGCTGTTTTCACTAATTATTTTTGGTTATATCTAAGTCAGTGATTCTTAATCTTTTTTGAGTCATGGATCCCATTAAGAATGATGAAAGCTATGGACCCCCTTCTCCAGAAATATTCACATAAACACAACTTTGCATGCAATGAATATAATGTACTTTATTTATTGAGATTTGATTGTCTCATACATATATGACATACACAAAGTATTATTAAAGTTTAAAGCAAACAATCCAAAAAACACTCATTTTTTAATGCAAAAAGTAATGGCCGCTCATTATAATTATGAAATACAATACCCGTTGTGCAACTTAAAACAGATCTACTACTACTACTATGTTTTCTACTAACATTACTACTACTACTACCACTACATCTACTGTAAATCAACAGTACCAAGCTGTATAGTGAATATAAATGTTTAATTTTTATCTGACCCTCACGGACCCCCTGAAACCCCCCTGATCTAAACTAACATACACCTTGCTACTTGCTCTTTATTTTATAATTTTCTTTTCTTTTTATGTTTTGCTTTCCTTATCTTTTTTTTTTGTTTTCTGGGTTTGTAACATGGCCAGATCTAGAAAGGGGAAGAGTTGGGCAATGCCTACCCAAATTTATGCTCTGCCCACCCAATTCATCAACTATATTGCCAATCACATTTATTTCCTGTGCTCTTGTCACAAATTCCTACTTTCTTTTTTGCTGACTAAGCAGAGTAAATAACGGTGCTGCCTTGACCCTCCAACATCATGTTGAGGAGCATTTGTGGGCGCCTGTTATTTGGAGGAGAATATTTGAGCATTCTTAATAAAGCTTTTGATTTTTGTTAAAATGTCTTGCTATTGTTGCTGCAGTTAGTTTTAGGGTTGGGTTGAATAAGAATATTTAAGTTTTAACATTACTGTTAGCTTGCTGGCTCACTAGGATACTATTTAACATTTAAGTATTTAGAATTCCACATTTACAAAAGCTGATATGAGTGCTCAGTTTAAACAAAATGACCTGGTTAGAGTCCATGCTGGGCATCCCTTAAAGAAGCCATGAACACAATGCAGCGATTTTTGGCTCCCAAATCAAAGCGTGTTACCAGTAATTCGGGCACTGCTGCTGACAGCTCATAACATCCCAGCTTCAGGACCGATGCCCTCAGATCAAGCGGGCAGTTCAAGCGGTAATGTTACACCTTCCCTGCCCATTTCACACTAGCACTGTGCAGGCAGCAGTGTAGTTCTTGCAGATGAAAATGATCCAATCATGGTTGTCCAAGTCTGATCCCGCAGTGCTGCAGTGGCTACAGGTTTTCTTTCTAACCCTTTTCCTAATCAGTGACCAGTTTTCACTGCTAATTAGCTTCTTTTCCCTTTATTTTAATAGCCCTGCTTTAAGGATTTTAAGTCCTCTGAATTAAGGATTTTAAGTCCTCAGAATTGATTCTTTTCTTCATTAAATGACGACCTAACAGAAATGAGACGTGAAGTGAGCCAACAGATGACCAGCTAAGTCGGGGCTTCAAACTCCAACGAATTTCTTAATTAGAAGACGATTCTTGTTGTTAATTAAACCCGTTATTTAATTCTACGGCTTAGTGCTGCTCTCATTCTGCCACAGTATTCATTTCCAAACCTGTTGATTTTCTTCTTTTCTAAGAACACCGTCAAGATGTTTTGGTGAGCTGAGCAGTTCAGCCTTACTGAGACCTTCACCTTTCTTTATTTTCAGATATTGTGTGGCGGGCACAGGTTAGCTGGTCACTTGTCGGCTCATTTTTGTGCCTCATTATTGTTTGGCTGCTAATTAAGGAAAAAAGGAACAATTCAGGGGTCTGAGTTAAGTCAAGTAAAGAGAAGGCAAAAGAAATTAATTAGCAGCAACTGGTCACTACTTTAGAAGATGGTTTGAATAAAAACCTGCAGCTGCTGCGGCCCTCCACAACTGGAGTTGGACACCCCTGAGCTAAGTGATCTGAATTATTGTAAACCATCCCAAACAATACTGAAAGACTTTCCTAAATTAATGTTTTGTGCTTTTAATCCAAGCTAGTACCAATCATGGCAGTGGTTGCAATACTCAGTCAAACTAGATGCATGCTTTTGTTTTCCCTGTCGGAACTTGTGTCCTGTTCACCAAGATCTCTAGCAAATGCCATTTAAATGCAGAAAAGAAATGGCGCCACTCTCTGATCACAAGGTGCTGTTGTGTAGTCAATTGTGTGAAAATTTCTTATTGCCAAACCAGAGTAGTCTTGACCCGGGCCTGGTTCAGGATCTGCTCACAAGTGCACTCTACAGGCCACAATGAACGGATGGCTTGTTATATCTGTAAGCCACCATGTGGCAGTGCTCACAACAGAAAACTTACATAAAACAAAATTTGTGTGGCTCACAGTCAGGAGACTGAAATCTCCAATTTGACACTTTCTGTTTCTGACAAACGCATTAGCAAGAGCATTTTAATCACAGCTTTCAGTACAATAGCTCTGAATCATTCTTATGACTTGCTTCTCTTTTTTCGAGGTTATTTTCCTTTTAGATTTTTGCTCACTAAGTGCTGTGCACCAACAGTGCCGCACACGGCAGCTCGCCGTCAGCCTGTATGTGGTATTTATGTAATTCCTTCAAGTAGCCAATTACTGACAAGAAGGCTGAGGTGTTAATGTAGAATATGCAATAAGGAGTCTGCTAAATCAATGTGGCTTGTGTCTGCGGGGGGTTTAACGTTATGCTCTAACTTTAAGGCTGCCCCGCACCGCAGGGTTTGACCCACCCATTTGGACAATGGCTTTTTGGATGTTGTATCACAAAATGGTGACTCTAAATTGGTGTGCCCTTTGTTGAACTGAGCTGGCTTCTGCTTTGCACGCATCTCTATTGCAGTAGGTACCAGCTCCTCATGATCCTGTAATTAAAAAAGCAGGATCAAAATTAGATGGATGGAAGGATGCAATTACAAAGAAATATGAGACGTGTAAGAGTATACTATAGTGAACTTAGGAAAAAAATAAGTCACCATTAGGGTACATTTTGCACTGCCTATCTCATGAAACCAAGCTTGGAGAAGAGGAGTGAGAAGTCCAGATGAGCTGGAGCCAGCTCTGCTGTGTTTTCAGGGAGATGGGGAGAGCTGGAAATGTGTTGGACAAGACATGACAAGGAGGGCACCAGGCACCTGCCTTACCCAAGATGGGCAGAAAGGAGAACAGGAGGACTGCTCTTCTGGTCATGTAACCCATAGGGTGATTTAGAAAGATGGGGCAGACAGAAGAGCAGTACACTAGGGACAGAACTCTGTCCAAATGTTAATCCTGAGACCCACATCTGTCAAGACATCCTAGCCAAGTTTAACAGAGAGAAGTGAATCGCCACTTTGATAAACTGGGAGGCTGTCTTTATTGATGTACAGTATTTCGACTTGCCTGAATTTTCTTAAGTATTTCCTAAGACTGTTAACAGGAGATAATGCCTTGCTTGCCCTGTGGAAGCAGCAGCGAGTGTTTCTTTGAACAATAAAGAAAAGTAGCATGTCTGAAATTTAATGTGCACTGCATGATGTTGAGTCTGTTGTGTTGAGTGCACCTCGTCAGTCACAACAGTCTTGAAAACAAGAAGAAATTTAAGCAGAAATTGGTGGCATGATAGCTAGAAGACAAATATTTACTGTGCACCATGGCCATACCAGGACCAGAGCTTGAGAAGTGTCATCTCTGATAGCTCATGTGCACCAATTTCTCCTCCAGAAGTCTGTTGATGCTTTTAGACCACACAGATCTTCATCTTATCTGGACAGATCCAACATTAACTGGCTTAGAATCATCTTCAATAGCTTGGACCAAAGTTTTTAAACAGAATAATAAAAAATAAAAAGAATATAAAAGATCTGCAGGATCTCATACCTAGCATACCTTGTTGGAATGAGCTGGTGACAGAGAAGATGGGCAACATTAGCCATAATGACTTCTGATTTTCTTTGTTCTTTGCCTCCAGAAAGTCCAGGCTTAGTCCAATATACTGTCGGCCTTCCTGATCAATTTATTCACCTGAGCTGATGTTACTTCCCTAGCAGACCAGAGCATAGAAGGTATGGATCCATTCCATCGGTAGGGTTCAGTTTCAGGCAGTCATTGCCTTTCTATACTCACCATTGTCACTGTGAAATCAAGTACAGCGGGTGTGACAGTCTCCTGCTAATGAACATTACTGTTGGCACAATATTGTCAAACACATATATCAATTTTGAAATCAACACACACAGTAAATATTATAGCCAGAGTTTGCGCTGTTGGACCAGTATTTATCACAGAACATAAGAAATTTGGGAAATGAGTGGACGCCATTCAGCCCATCAAGCCCATTTGTTCAGCTAATAGCTAAGCTGTCCTAATATCTTATCCAGATTCTTCTTAAACGCTGTCTAGGTTTCTACTTCAAGTCCCTGACTCAGTAGTTTGTCCCAGAGTCCAACAACTCCTTGCATAAAGAAGTACTTCCTGGTTTCAGTTCTAAATGCATTTTCCCCTAATTTCTGCTGGTGTCCTTGATGATTTGATTCATCCTTAAGATATAAGAATTTGACTGGATCTGCCTTATCAATGCCTTTGAGAGTTTTGAAGACCTGGATTAGGTCACTTCAGTCTCCTCTGCTTGAGAATAAACAGGTTTAATTCTCTGAGTCTGTCAAAGCAGGACATGTCCTTAAGTCCTGGGTTGCACCTGGTTGCTCTCCTCTGCACAATGTCAAGTGCCTTCCTTATAGCTTGGTGATTGAACAAAATACTCGACATGTGGTCTCGTTAGTGTGTTATATAGTGTAAGCATTACATCCTTTAATTTATATTCAAATGTCTTTTTAATGATATAACCTAACATTTTATTTGCCTTTTTAATTGCTTCGGTGTATTGCTTAGATGATGAACATGTTGTGTCAACATAAGCCTGTAAATCCATTTCAGAGGTTACTTCCAGTGCCTCCCGTCTTGTTTTTATAATTGATGATCTTTATTCCTATATGTAACACTTTGCACTTTTCTACACTAAACTGCATTTTCCAAGTGTTTGCCCAGTTCTTAAACTTGTCCAAGCCTTCCTAAATTGTTTTTGCTGCCTCCTCAGTGTCTGCCATTCCTCCAATTTCAGTGTCATCTGCGAATTTCACACGTTTACTAACTACACTGGAATCAATGTCATTAATATAAATTAGAAAAAGTAACGATCCAAGAAGAGACCCCCGAGGACTCCACTGATGATGTCACTCCACATGGAGCATTCTCCTCTTACCTGTACTCTTTGTGTGTTGTTGTTTAACCAACTTGAGATCCAGTTTTCTAGGTTACCCCTGATGTGTCGACAGTGGTGTAGCTAGAGGCGGGCGGGGGGGGGGCGGTCCCATTGCCAATGCGTCACATTTTTGGGGGCGGCATCATTGGCCAAAAGGCTCAGTACAATTCATGTATAAGCAGCAGGGTTCGGAAAAATATCACGCATGAATGAAAAAAGTAAATTTCTCTGCTTTTTATCCACAAATGCTTCAAAAATAATTTTCAGACTGTCCTTCTGTGATGGCATCAGACACAGCAGTTGAAATTTACGAGGCAATAACAAAAATAAACACATAAATTACACTGATAATAATTTCTAGGAAGATAAACCACTAATTTATAATTTAAAATTTCGTTTCGCTATCAATCCGAACACGTTCTTGCTCTGCGCAGAAAACATCACCACCTATCACTTGTACACTACACTGGTTCTGGTTTTCGCAGCAAAATTATATTAAATTAATAATTAGAACACGGCTTATCAGTGCGTCTATACTATATTCTTGTCTAGAAGATGCTTATAAATAATTATATGTGAAAAATTATTACTGTTTCTCTATATATGAATAAATCTATGTAAAATTTACCTTAATTTTACTTTATACATCATTTTAATTTTCTATTTATATAGGTTAACATATTCAGATATGTTGAAGGGTGGCAAATTGAAGCACCGTCCTGCCCCAAATGGCACAAACTCTAGCTACGCCACTGTGTGTCGAAGGCTTTTTTGAAAATCTATGTACATTTTGTTGTATGCTTTACTGTTGTTAACTATTCCAGTTGCCTGTTCAAAAAATCTAAAAGATTGGTTTGCAAGATCTTTTTCTTATAAAGCCGTGCTGCCTGTTATTTAGGATGTTATTTTCATGTAGGCACTTGTCTAGTTATTACAGCAGCTCTAGACTGTTAAACCTTGCCAGCATTGCCTTATTTGTTGATTCCATGTGGTAGTTCCTGCACTTGCACAGCAACCTACATGACCTGAAAGATGAAACAGAGCAGTAATTTGAGTTCAGCTTTTATAAATATAGTACTAGGGTGTTGTACCGTGTTAGCCATTATGAATGTAGAGAAAAGCCAAGCAAAATGACACCTTTTATTGGCTAACTAAAAAGATTACAATATGCAAGCTTTCGAGGCAACTCAGGCCGTAAACTCATTACATCTTGCCTGAAGAAGGGGCCTGAGTTGCCTCGAAAGCTTGCATATTGTAATCTTTTTAGTTAGCCAATAAAATGTGTCATTTTGCTTGGCTTTTCTCTGCTTTTATAAATAGTAAAGTGAGCTGCTAAAGAGGCCACATTTTGAACTATTATGAGCTGTCTGTGGCAAACTTCTGCTCTATTCTGTGACATTCCACAATGTGGTGATGTTGCATCATTTTCCTCAGAGGGCGGCCCTTCTCTGATGCTGGGTTCTCACGTCCCTTCCTATCGGAGGAACCAGCTCTCTTCCCTCAACTCCTCCTTTTCCTCTGGGACGCCGTGACTGTTTGGGTCTGCCTATGGCAAAAGCACAGCCCCTGTCCCGTCTGCGTCCCTGTAGAACGACGCAAGGCCGCAGCTGGCTTGGGGCATAGGGTGCTAGGACCTGGGGCACACATCAGCCGGCATCCTGCCAGCCCTCTCACTGTCTCTCTCCTCACTGTGCGTGCAGCACTCGCCACCGCGTCCACTGTCAGAGACTCCCCTACTTGGTTCTGCTCATTCACATCACGTGCCTTTTCAGTGGGATCTCCCTTATCCTTTACGGGGTCAGTTCCATTTACCTTCCCCGCCGCGTCCATCCGGCTGAAGACTCCAGCGTCGCGCCGATCCGCCCACTGTTGCAGCGTCATCATGGACGCGACTGCCTTCACCTCCAGCTCCTTCAATCCTCTACGGAGGACGCGTATCATATGCAATAGCGACTCTGCGGTCTGAAGACACTCCTCCAGCTCGCGCAGAGCTGCCGGCAAGGACAGAAAGTCAGCCGGCAGTGGGCTTACCTGTCCATCAGCGACACACGCCGGCTGCTTCCTGTGAGCCCTTTCCTCCAGCCCAATCGGGTCCTTCCCCGACCCGGGATGGATATTCCTTCGTCCCGCCTCCATCCACTCATCGACAGGCCCGCAAGACACACCGTCTCGGGGAGGGACTTCCGGTCTGCGGCCATCTTGCTTCCCCTCCTGGTGCGGCGATGAGCCTCTGGGCAGCTCCGCAGCTGCCACGGCTTTTTAGTGGCAGTGACTCCTCCCCGGCAGCTCTCCCTGCCCCTGCCACGTCAACGAAGCCCCGTGGATTGACACTCGCCTGCCACCGATGCGGATCTGGGCAACCCCTGTCTGCAACACACAAAATACGCCTGGCGCCCCAGGGCCAGCTGCCGGTGAGCAGAGAACTTACCTCCCGGGTCCCTTCTGTCTGAGGATACGTCCTCGACATGGCCTCGCTAGGCACAATGCCGTCCCAGGCGCCTTCTGCGGCAGCGCGCTTGCAGGAGCCCGCTGCACTCTGGCTACACCCATTGTCTTCCTCCCGCACCAGGGGAAAACGGCCCTTCTGCAAACCGGTGGAGGTCCGTGGGGTGAATCGCTACTGCAGGGTTGTGCATGTGCCGCTCCCGCGGCGCATGTGTGGGCTCACCCACTGCACCGCACTGCCCACAAAGAGTCCCATCTGGGATGCCATTGTGGGGAACAGGCTGGACACAGACAGGTAGACATGTAATAAAGTCACCCACAACACGTTTATTTACAATTCTATATACAACAGTGATCATGCACAACCCAGTGCCGCAGCACCAATCACCCGAAAGTCCGGGCCCTCAATACAATGCCTCGTCTCTCTTCTGGTCCACCTCCACTCCTCTCCTCCGAGCTGTGTCCTCTTCCACCCGACTCCAGCCATCGAATGGAGGGAGGCAGCCCCTTTTATACACACCTGGATGTGCTCCAGGTGTCTTCCAATGAGCTTCCGCCGGCACTTCCAAGTGTGGCGGAAGTACCAGCTCTGCACCCAGAAGCACTCCAGGTGTCCCCGATCCTCTTCCCCCCAGCACTTCTTGGTGTGGTGGAAGTGCTGAGGTCCAGGGCTCTATAGGCATCAGGACATCCCCTGGCGGTGACCATGGGCCCCTACAGGGCTGAGCTTCAAAGCTCTGTACCCGTGGTCCCCAAAGCCACCAGAGTGTCTGGTTGACACTGATCATTCATTGTATCAAAATCTTGACAATTGTTTGATCATGTGCAACAATTTTTTGTGATTTTCTTATGGACACAGCCATGTTGTTTATAGTTGCCATGCTTGTTGTCAGCCATGTGATCAGTGAATTTTGATTGCTACATTTGAATTATGACAATCATTTTTCTTATTTTCCTACTTCTGGCTTCTCTTTTGTCTTGACCTCAAGGAAAACGTTTTATCTTTCTACATGCAAAAATAATTAAAAAAAAACTGCCAGAGGCTTGCTGTTACTTAGCCAATGAGACACAACAATTGTATCTTACCTGGCATATGGCCCGTTTGACAGTTACGGTTTGCTGCCAATCTATGTCAGCACCGCTCCTACTCCTGTCTCAGATGCATCTTTTGTGGTGCTACAGTAGAGCCAGGTTTTCATCACTGGCCCTAGCGTCTTTCTTTTTTTTTTTTTTTTACTTTTGTTCATAATATGCGTTGTACACCACATTTTTGTTGAGGTCATCACATGTTCAGTGCAGTTGACTAATAAACTAAAGGTCATGATGTGCATAATCACTCAAATGCTTTTCTTTCCCCAGCCCTTGACATGTTTTGCCAAACTCTTATCATGAACATCAACGGAACCCATAAGTTGGTCCACAGCGGCCCCTCCACAAGGAGTTCATCAGCCCACTGGAGACAAGCATTCCATTAAAAACTCCACTGCAGCAGCTCCACTTTCTGTGTATGTAATAAAACACTCCTGTGATGTATTTGTTAGATTAGGACGAGCACAACAAGCCAGAAAACAAGGGCCATCATATGAGCAGTTTTTCATAAGCTTCAGAGAGATTATTAAAGATATCCAAGCAGGGTTTAGATCACTAAAGATATTCACCTCTCCAGAGTTAAATAAAATTGAAGCATAAATGTTCAGTGTTCACTCACTGGGAAACGGGCATTAAAGGGAAAAGGAATTATCTTTTATTTGACGAGAACATGAAAGAAATCTCATCCTGTGCACAAATAGGAGGTGAACAGATAAACCGTAGTGTGCATTTTGAAGGGAGCTGAATCAGAAAGCCTCTTTTCCACGTTACAATTTTGTAGAATGCAGTGCATCAAAGCATAGCTGACCATTAAATTTAAAAATAGTGCCACCAGCATGATTTTAAGAATTTGGCATAAAGCTGAATTAAAGTGCACCAGCTATGGAGCAATTTGAGGGAAGTGACTAAGTGGAAGAGTTAAACTTAAGTAAATAGGTCACTTGGAACTCTGAAAGGTGGACAGTGAAAGCAGAACTAAAGTGGCTGGGAAAGAATGGCAATTTCTTAGATTACCAGATGGTTGTCCGAGAAGACAAATGTGAAGAAGAATAAGATATAAAAAATCACAAAGCCTCAACACTACTCAGCCCTCAGTAATGTCATGTAGGTTACAGTAGTCCCCTAAAATGAATCTTCATTCTAATGGCCATTTCTGATGTGTCCCAGTGAGATCTTTAATCAGCATGCCAATGTGATTTAGTTCAGTCCTGTGAAGTATTTCAATGCTGAATTAGTTCAGGATTCATATAAAACCAGCATCTTTTATCCATCCAGTATTTGTGGGGTACATTTTGGGAGCACTGCTGAAATTCGTTCGGGAGGCCTGGTGTCACAGTGGTTAACACAGAGGTATTTTGGATGTGACCACCATGCCTTATTTCCGTCAGTGTGAAGTCCACTTGTTCTCCTGTGTCTTTGTAGGTTTTTCTTGAGGTACTTTGGTATACCTCTGACACCATCAAAATAATATGACCAGGCATACGTGAGTATTCAATAGAATGGAATGATGGCCAGAGGTGCAAGAAGAAGATCTCCCAGACATCCTGACAATTTTTTTCTTGCATTCCAGGGAAGAATGGGGACATTGAATCCATGTTAGCTATGTTCCATGCTTCCATTGCTGAAGAGGCTGTGCAGTGCTGCACCTGTGGGGTTGTCAGTGTTTGTCACAGAGGCAATTGTTAAATTCAGTAGTGAAAGCCAGAGCTGTCAAGAAGGAGGTCTTTCGTGCCTGGTTAGCTTATGGAACACTGGACACAGCTTACAGGTACTGACAAGACAAGTGCAGTGTGGCAATGGGGAAGCAAAAAACTATGGAGTAGGGGAAGCTCAGTCAGGCCATGGAAAATTACTTTTAGTTGGCCTTGAAGTAATTCTGGCAAATTTTCAGATGACTCAGGAGGGGAAAGCAGTGCGTTGCCTATGCTATTTAGACGAGGGATAGGGTGCCGCTGATCTCACCTGGGGACTTAGTCGGGCAGTAGAAGAGGAACTCTGAGGACCTCCTACATTTCACTGACACTCCTTCCTTTGAGAAGGATTCACCTAACACTGGAGCTGAGGTCACTGAGAAGCTCCAACGTGGCAGGTCCCCAGGGTTGGATGATATTCCCTGAATTCCTGAAGGCTCTGGATGTTGTTGAGCTGGTGGTGATTTACACGCCTCTTCAACATTTTGTCAAGGTTGGGAACAGTGTCCATGAGTTGGCAAACTGGGCTGGTGGTGCTCATCTTTAAGAAAGGGGACTGGAGGGTGTGTTCCAACTTTAGGGGAAATCACACTCCTCAGCACCCCCATTGTATGGCCTATGCCATGCATCTGGAAAGGAGGGTCTGACTGATGGTTGAATCTCGGATCCAGGAGGAAATGACGTGTATTTTGTCCCGGTTGTGGACAAAACCCTCACAAGGATTCTGGAGGGTTCAAGGGAGTATGCCTGGCCAGTCTTACATGTGTTTTGTGAACTTGGAAAAGGCAAATGACCGCATCCCTCAGGGTATCCTGTGGTGGATTTCTTCAGGAGTGTAGAGTACCAGGCCTACTGTTGCGGGCTTGGTTTGCATTGCAAGCACCTGTATGTGTGAGACTCTGCAAAGGCTCTTTCATCAATTCTGATCATGATTATTATGGACACATGTTTAATTATCTCATGGAAATGCTTCCAGATAAGGGATAAAGGCCTTTCTTCTTGTATCAAAAGCAAGAACTTCACTGGAAGCAAAATGGAATTTTTTTGACAGTTTTCAATTTTGCACAAATTGCTTTGTTCTTCACTAGCTACAGGCATAAAATGTCACTCTTAGAAATGGATAGTGATACTGCATGTCCCACTATTGGCATCAGATAGTCCTGCAGCATTATATGTCGCACACCAACTAAGTTTAGGCTTTGAGGTGCTAGTGAACATCATTTTCATTTTTTAAACAAGAATTGAAGGCATGTGTTACTATGCATTAATCCACAGATCAGAAAGTGCACTAGTTCAGGACAGAATCACAGACACAATGGAACATTTCTTACCAGCTTTGGAATCAGGATGGGAACCAACCCTGGATGGCATAGCAGTCCGCTGCAGGGTGCAGTCTCCCACATATGCAGTCTTATTCAATTCCAGCCAATTTAGAGTTTCCAGCTCTAGACTTCACACACACACACACACACACACACACACACACACACACACACGCACACACTATTACTCACATTGAGCCAGTTTATAGCAGCCGATTCAGCTAGGACACACATATTTGAGATGTGGGCAGAAGGCTGGAGGACCCAGAGACAATCTTTGCAGATTTGCTTCATCTTGTCATTTTAATGACAGTTTATCTTTCAGAGTTTTAGTAATCACCAATTTTTTATTCCCTCAGCCAGACACTGCCTGCTCCTACAGAGGTGGTCCCTAAAGTTTAATCCCTTCGTCTCATAATATTGTTATCACCATCATGACCATCATACCGCCATGACCATCTTTATCAAATTCTTCAATGTGTAGCCTATAAACCATGAGGACTGATTTAGACCATTTGTTTTAGGTCAAAATGCCCAGTAGGGGCTTGGTGGTCTTTTGGCTTTGGAACCCCTGAAGATTTTGTTTTTTTTCTCCAGCCTAACTCATGTCTTTTTTGTTTTATCTGTCCACCTGCCCTTTCAACGTTACCTTTTTCTTTGTTACTTACTGTATATTATTGCCTAATCTTGTTTGTTTATGTTTTATACTAACTTCCTTTTTTCATCTTGTAAAGCACTTTGAGATACGTTATTTGTATGAAAATGTGCTATATAAATTAATGTTGCTGTTGTTGTTGTTAGAACTATTTCATCTACCTGAGAACTTCACGTTTAATATTCTGGTAGTAATCTGAAGGAAATTCCATTATTAGGCGGCCATTTGGAAATCTTTGCGTTAGGGTTAGGGTTATTCTGTTAGGGTGAGGGTTCTCCTTGCTCGCTCCTGGCCCACAGTGAATTAAAGATCAGTCATCCCATACAAAGACAGCATAGGTGCACCTCTTTGAATTCTGTCCTAGTTCCTTAAATAATTACATGCCATTCTCTCCAGCAAAGGCTCTCATCGAATCTCTGGTCTTTCATTTGCCTCTGACATAAAACAAATAACGATCATTGAAGTATTCAGCACAGCTTAATCAGACGGCCTGCAGGTTCTCTTACGAATGCTTCTAATGCAGCACAAACAAAGTGGGCCGCCAGCCCGTACATTATGTGCAGTGGCCAGCAAACTTCTACTAACAGAAAATAAAAAAGACCTGTTGACATATTTGGCCACTGACACTTTGTTTGGGAGCAATTCCAGATGCGGCCTTTTAAAATTGTAATGCTGTAGAGTAGATGGAAAAGGCAAGCAGAATCTTCTTTTGCAGATTTTTTTTCTGAAGCCCCCCATTGGTTTTGTAATTACCGTTTTGGAAAATTCCCATTTGCTGCATTTTCCCTTTACTACTGTACTCTCATTTGCAAAACTAATCACAATGTTTTCATTTGTCTGTGCATTTTAATGTTTTTATGTAAATGTAATGCAATTTTATGCCTACATTGTCTTGGTAAAGAAGATGCTTTTCCATGGCACACATATTAAGATTCAGATTTTAAAATGAGAGTAGAAAAGCAAAGGTGACTCGTCCAGGAAGTGCCGTCCTGTTTAATCTACTAATATGAATGACTCAGTTCATTGCCCTTCAAAGATGATTATAAGCTCATCTCACAAACACTAGACAGCACGTGCTCAGGGCCAGCCGTTTGATCCATGTAACACCGGCCATGCTAGCGTATAAGTGTGGGGGTGCGTGTTAGCTAGGAGTGGGCAGTAAACCGGATGATCCAGTGTGCTGAATGTAAATATGAAACATGTTCTTTGTTATGTTTTATAATGAGTCATTTTCTTTTATTTTTCCCTTCCACTCTATGGCTGTTGTGCACATATTTTACATGGATTCTGAGGTTTTGAACCCCCAGGAATATGTATTTCATATTGATTTCACAAAATTTGCAAGGGTTATAACATCATATCAGGACACCATTTTGGTTGTTTATGAAACCCTGGTGTTTTGATGAGTTAGTGTCAGTCATGATTACTGTGGAAAAACTTTCCTTCATGTTCATAGAATGTGGTCATGGAGCCCAGATGAAAATACAGAACATTTGCTTTTGTTACACACAAGTGTCTCAGTCCATGGAGTGGCAATCAATTAAAAAATTCATCTGCTTTTTTACTTTTTTTCTAATCACATCACCTCACTAATACATCATGCCATGTGACTCTTAATATGCAGAACTTTATCACCTTATCCAATCAAGTAAAGCTATCAGTAATTCTGACTCTTGTCAATTCTCCCATAACTCTAATCCCTGCTTCTTTAAGAGGGGTCTTTTGCAGATTGTCCTATTGGTCTTAGCACTGCCTCATAAGATGGGTGTTTGGGCTTTCCCATTAGTTTAGCGCTGTTTTCTGGAGAGGTGTTTGTTACTCATTTACCTCATTCTAACCTTGAAAAATATGCTGCTACCTTCTTTAAAATGGGGAAGAGACCTCTTATGCTTTCAGGTTTCAGTTACATTTAGTTAACCCTTGAGTTACACTCAATTCTTTTTCTTATGTTTAATAATTAATTCTGTCATAGTATCATATATCCTTGTAATAAATTCTAAAAGATTATTAAATATTAACTAAAAATGCTATATGATCCATCCCAACACTCCCCGAGAGCTGTAGTACGTGACGTCATTCAGAGCGTCAGCGTAAAGGTTGGTTCAAAGGTTTCTTGACCATCCAATATTAGGATAATCTATTTGATAACCTCTATTTTCTCTGACTGACTTGCTGTTTTTTTGAACAAATAGATCATTTCTGGCTTTAGAGTTCGATTTTTGGGTTAGGATTCTTAATTCTTGACAATCGGTCAGCAGTACTTTTGGTATTGATGTCTGCCTGTTTTTTGACCTCATCTTTTCTCCCAATTCCATTTTCAAATTTTCACTGTCTCACCTTGAGTCAGCACAGGTTGTTGCCCTTTTTATTTTATTTTTTGTCTATGTAAACTTTCTTGGGTTCTTTATAAATAAGTTTACAAATTGTGTTAATATTTCTGCGTTTGGCTATTTTACTTATTAATTTCGTGATTTTTTTACTTTAATAATTTTTAATAAAATTTAATAATTTCTTTGTTATTTTGTTCTATGTAGTGGTATTTCTGTTTTACCCTTCATCCTGTATGTAGGGCCTAAGGAGGTGGGGCCACCTAATTATGCAGCTGACCCCAGCAGTAGTTAAGCCAAAGTTTTAGGATGATTCAACAAATTGGGCATAGTAGTGGTTATTGTGGTTTGTTTCTGATTTATTCTTTATTGAATTCTCTGGCTGTTAACTACTGCTTTTGAATTTTAAGGTACTGTTTCTGTTTGGTGTTCATTGGATTTGTGTTATGTATCTATTATTGTTTTTGATAATTTTGGCTAATTTTTTATGTCTAAATGTTATTTTTTTGTTGATTTCCTATATGATTTTGCAGTACTGTACTGTCTGTTTAAATGTCCTTATGTTCCTTGTTCTTTGTGGGTGGAGCACCAGGAGGCAGAACCACCCTGATTTCACGACTCCTGACTCTCCCTCAAACTTTCGAAATTGCCTGGGGTCTTTGGTAAGTTGCACCTTAGGTAATTTAACAATTTAAAAAGTTGAGGGTGTGGTCATCAGAGGTAATGACAGTCTCAAAAAAATAAATGTTGGGGGGAACAACCAAGCCGTTGTCATTTACTTTAAGACAAACAAAAGAAAAACACACAATGGCATCAAAAGTATAACAAATGATAGCCTTCCATTAACTCAGGGCAGGTTACAGAGGAACTCTGTCTCTCTGGTTGCTTAGTTGTAAAGTGAGTCAGTTGCTCTCACTGGGCAATTCCTCTGTACTGCGGAAGGAAAGGAAGAAAATACAGTTAGCGGCAATGCCGTCTCTCAGCCTAGAGTGAAACTACATACCTGGGAGAAACTCAGAGGGTGACCTTCTGACACACATGCGTGACAAGAAATTACTCATAATTTAATTGGAGTTCCTTACTGCCCTACTCTACTTAGTGTCGTCTATCAGGTATTTACACTGTCAGTCCTAAATAGTTGATTCATGTATTATATTATATTATATTATATTATATTATATTATATTATATTATATTATATTATATTATATTATATTATATTATATTATATTATATTATATTATATTATATTATTGTAAGAGCCATTTGTTAGTAAGGTTATGTTAAACTGATAGAAGTATTTTAATGCATAGTCTATGGGAGATTCTAATATAACCAACACAAGCTAAACTGAAATGGAATATTCTAATTATTTCTTGTCATTCAGACTACAGACTAGTTCAGTTTATGATTTGCCTTGCAGCTGGTAAGGCATGCAGGGCAAACAGTTTTCAAACCGTATCATATTGAACGTATTGACCATATTGAATGTGCTGTACATATATTGAATATATTAAGTAAAGCATATAGAAAAATGACACAATCTTTAAGTATAGAAAGTAACCAAAGTTTAACAAGAAAAAGCTAACTTTGCAGAAGAAGCATTTTTTCCTTTTTTGCCTTTTAACCTGTGTGTATAATTTTTCTCTATTTTTGCTTTGAATTTGCACTAAAACTTATTAAAATTAACTTAATTGGTCTGAGAAATTTCTTTTGTTATGTGTTTGACTCATGCTGGATCCTACCTTACTAACTCAATAGCTGCTTGATTTGGGAAAGAAGCAGCTATAATTATATTATATTACTAGGGGGTTCACCCCCTGCTTGCTTCACTTGCCAGCTCCCCTGGCCTGCACTACCCGCCAGCCACTTCGCGTCTCTGCCGCTGCTTGTTGCTGCTGCTGCTGTGCCACATGATCTGCATCTTGCACGGCGCTTCGAACATTTAAAAGCCTGTACAGCAGCTGTCCTTTTGTCTCACTGCCTTGTCTCTACGATGTTCTACTTTGTCATCTACTCTTTATTTTTTATTTCCTGCCCCGGAAGTTGTTAAATCTCATGGCACAAAGTCTCGTCTCGTGGGATGTGAGTTCTTGATATTTTTTAGTTTATAATTTAAAAACAGAATATGAATCTGAAAATCTATCAACATCACATTAAAGTTTCATAAATTCTGAAAAGAATGATACCAAACATATATATGTAGGTTTTAAAATAAGCCCAATTTAAAGCATGACAAAAAACGTGACATAAAAAGTCACATAAAATCATTGCACAAAATCGTTGCACTTTTAGGCTTAGGATTTTATATATATATATATAGAGAGCAGACATTATATTATATTATATTATATTATATTATATTATATTATATTATATTATATTATATTATATTATATTATATTATATTATATTATATTATATTATATTATTGAAGTTGCTCCAGCAGTGAAAGTGAGTGATCCCATCTCAAAATAGTTTTACCATTATAACAGTCTTCTTTTCTAGATAGCTTATGTCAGAGTAGATGAACCTAACGCAACCGTATATATGGACAGGTGATGACTCCACTATGTGCTGTTAAAAAAAGGATCTTGCATTGGTGACTAAAAAACCTGTCCAAGTGCCAATGTGGGTAGACAGGTAGGAGGACAGTAACCCTGTAAATATAAGTTCCTCAGCAAGAAGGCAAATTCATTTCTCCAGACAAGTGAATGGTAGCACGTCAAAGAACTGCCTGCATTAGAGGACAGGCAACCTAGGCCTCATCTTATAATCCTGGCTTTTTGAACTCAGAAAGCCAGTGTTACCAGGCCCACGAGAAGATACTATGATTTAACAGTGGAGCCCCATCCCCCCCCCCCCCCCATCAACCACTGACTGCACGGATAGACCCAAATTAACAACCACGATTAACTTTAAAGGCAACCCCTTGCCAAAACCGACTTTAGTAAAGGGAGGAACAATTATCTTAGGTAAGATAAAGAAATGGGAGAAGGCAGAGACGGCTGTTTTGATGATGGAAAGGTGAGAAAGGCAGCCCTTGCAAAGAAACTGGCAAAGCCTCTGCATACCAGGCTCAATGGGGGTTCATGGTTTGTTTTGTTGATTATTTTGAGAAATTGTGTGTTGTGTAGTTGCTCAGCTATGGTGCACATGCCAGATTTTGGATGTCTGCACATTATATAGAGGTAATTTGCTGCAAATTTTAGTCAAAGGAATATTCAGAAAGTTCCTGTCATGCTCTGATTATAAAGTGGGGTCCATTGCCTGCTAAAAACTGACTGCCTTATAACTTCCAATCTTTGGATTCCTTCCCATATTTGAGGAGGGCATATTGGCAGCAGTCAGTGCTTAGACTTTAGCTCTTTTCTCAACAACTCAGTCTTGCTGTGTTTCATTGCTCGACAGTTATCTTTAAATACAATCTGTCTGCGTGTTTTCCCAAACATTCTCATTTAGCACTAACAAATGTCCTGCTTACCACTTAGTCAGCCTCAAATATAATCTTGCACTTCATGTCCAGCACACTTACAGGTGTTAATAAACTTTGTTCACTTTTTGAAGCCCTCTTGTGCAATTCAGCGTCGCTGGTCATTATCTCAATTCTTTATAATTCCAGTGCACACACTCCAAGGTTTGCTTTCTCTGTCTAAATTACAGATTTGACTACCAATTCAAAGTTTACCTCACACAGAGCAAACTTTGTCTGAACCTGAAGTTTTCTTTACTTTCCTGAAAAGCAGTATCTTATAGAAGATCTAAGTGAGATCAAGTTCTAGGGTGCTTGCCAAGCCTAGTGAGGTCAAGACCCTGAAAGCGAGTACAGGAAGGACATCACTGTCAGCTGCCAAGTGGAATGGAACTCCGCCCAGGACTCTCCAGAGGCATAAAACAAATCCACTACCAAGGAACTCTGCCCTACAGTGTTGAGGGGGCCTGATTCAGTAAAAAGAAGGCCTTGATTTGCCAAACTCTGATTTACTCATTGCCGATTTCTATTACTTTGTGTTTACCTGTCTCTGAATGACCATGAAAGCCTTTTATATATCTGGGATAAAGGTCTTGCTCAAACACGTTGTGTTTTGGTTGGCTGGGCACTTGCCTGTCCAGGTTACAGCACACACTATTGCTTCCGGGTGTCCACACAGATACAGGGCATAAAGAGTTTCAGTACTCTGCATGGTACTGTCCCGTTACATAAATTTGGATGTGAAAAACATATGTAGCTGTTTCATCTTGGGGCTTATTAGATTTGTTAATGGTTGGCCTACTCCTGCACATCCTCAACTGGACACACACACACATACACTAACACTGTGGCTATAGTTGGTGTCAGCACAACCTACTAGTCCTTTATTTCTTCAGATAGGCACTCACTAACATATCCTAGAGCAGACCAAATGGGTGTTTGTAAAACAAAGGAGGCTAGGGGGGTCTATTAGTGTCACTTACCAACAGCATGTTACTTCATCCTGCTGCTTACTATTGGAGACATCTCTCTTCAGTCGTCTACCCCTGTGGGAGAGAAGTCACAGTCTACACACACCAAATGCCCTTTATTTACTTTATTCCCTCAGTCACTCAAGATGTGAAGGCAAAGTATAGGAGTAAAACACAAAGAAACATTAGCAAATAAAATAAGTCATAGCAAAAATATCAAAAATGAATGATAGAAAAGTCTGTAAATACCTGAAAAACATACACCCTAGTCTCAAAGACAAAAAGGTTAATGCTGACCAAATTAGAAATGATACTTTCAATAAGGATATGACAGCTGATGAGTAGTGCCCACCAAAGATTCAACTGTGGAAGGGAGAAAGTGAGCAAGAAGAGTCATGTTGCTTGTCTTGATTCAGATGTGAGGTAGCTGCATTGACGGTATGGCAGACATTCAGAAGGATGAGCTTTTTCAGGTGATGTGACCTTTATGCCATGTTTCCACATGGGATTCTGGCCCTCATGTAAATAAGTATGTGCAAATCCCCTAATCTTATCAAAAGTGTCTGTCTGTACTGTATCCTTTTCCCTTGGGATGACCTTATCTCACCAAACCATTTAGTTATAAACTGACTGGTCATTCTAACCTGGTATTATATTGTAAGTGTAATTAATGCAGCATAAAAAGGAAAAATGAGTGAATATGCCTGCAAATGCTTCTATCCAGAGCAAGAATTCACTGAGTCTAATCCTAAAATAGGCCTAACCCCAGGCAGCCTGGCCCCAAACTCAAAAGTAGGTTCAAAGCCTGCACAGTCCCAAAATTCAGCTCAGGCAGATTTAAATGCTCATAATACACAAATGTGCTCTTCAAGGAAGAGGTTTTTCATAAATCTCTGGCTTAAAGTGACACAGGCACTTAAAAAATCATTATAAATGAAAAATTTATTTGAACAATTAAAAAATAAAGAAAAACAGGCAATGAAAGTTTACCTAAAAGGTAACCAAAGGCTAACAAGTGACAAATTCACAATCCAGTATTTAGTAACCAAAGACAGCAAAAATGCACAAGAAAATCCAAGAAAATACTTACAATAATAAAACACACTCCACGACAATTAATGATGTGCAGAGGAACTCACACTTCAACCAGAAATATGAAAGCTGTGGGTACATCTTGGGGGTCCACTCACAGAAAACAAGGAACTTAAGTAAACAGCATACATCCACAAAACGTAAGTGCCAAACAATAAATAAACAGAACAATATTTTAAAAACTTACATCAAAAAGAGAATAAGTAATAAATAATAATTCAAAAATAACAGAAGTAACCAAAAAGTAAAAACAAACGTAAGGCAGGTAACAAACTGACTGAAACATAACTGAGTTTATAGAATCAGGCAAAAATCGGTATAAACATAGATAAAAGATATATCATGTATCAAACTATAATGCAGAGTCCAGTGGCCACTGCTTCAAGTATGAAACATCTGCGAGTAAACTCACAAGTCACAGCTAAAAGCAGTTCTCAGTAGCTTCATCAAAAGTGTTGGCATCACAAAATGGTGATGAGTCTCTTAGCACGGTAGCAGAGGACTCTAAAGTAGGCTGATAAAAGAGCACCAACCTGTTGAGATGAAGGAGATGTTGACTGTAAGGTCAGTTTCTTCAAGAATGCCAGCTCAAAGTACTCTAAAATCACAACCCTAAGTATCTTTTGTGAAGTTATTAATCCAAAAGAGTCAACCCTGTGGGCTGACACCAATGGCCTCCAAATACTCAGCCTCTGAGAATATCTAATACCCATGGAATTTACCCTCTTATTAAATGTCTTGGTCTCACTCCATATTTGTTCTGATCAAATCAAGAAATAGTCCAATTGTGTTACACTAATTTTGCAAGTAAAGCTTGGGCAAATACTAACATTTCTTTCCTATGTGTGCAAAACTGACTCGCACTGGACACATGCTATTGGGTGGTAAAGCATTCCAACAGAGGTCCTTAGAGCTAACCCCGGGCATTTCATGAAGTGCGGTAAATCCTTTGTGAATTTTCATGTCAAGCTCACATAGTCTTGATATGAAAACTGACAAATGTGTAAAATGTTCTCAGTGACAACGATAGAAATTCCTGCCAACAGCAGCCTTTCCTCATTTATGTGAGTGACCGACATGTAATGCCCTGGGAAAAGACTTTGAAGGGAGAAAGAGGCAGACAAAGAGAGAGCTTTCTTGTTTTTAATTGACAAATTCAGAATCGAAGTCAGGCACACAATGCCAGTTGCACTAAGAGAGAAACGAACAACAGTATAGGGCAAAGCAAGATGTGAGATGTACATAGACAGAGACTCGAAGACATTAAACATTAAACCAAGCAAGATTTGACACAGTCAACAGAGAAAACAATTGAGAGAGATTGTGCTATCTTTGAAAAAACAATGAGCAGACACTAAACAAGCTGTAAGTGTCATTTACATTTACATCATTTAGCAGACGCTCTTATCCAGAGCGACTTACAACAGTGTTTGTTAGTTTTTTCGCATACCCCTTGGGGTCAGAGCGCAGGGTCAGCCATTGTACAGCGCCCCTGGAGCAATTACAGGTTAAGGGCCTTGCTCAAGGGCCCAGCAGAGTAGGATCTCTTTTTGGCAGTGACGGGGATTCGAACCAGCAACCTTCGGGATACCAGCGCAGATCCTTAGCCTCTGAGCCACCACTCCGCCCAGTTACAGTCTTTAAAATATTGTATGGGTGTTTGTATATTTAAAGGTATACTCCTACACACGTTTTGGGGTTTAATTCAGAAGTTAGTTTATTGAAGCATTGCTTATTTTTTTTGTGTTGTAAAAGACTTTGCACCGTCATTAGTACCAATTTGGCTGTTTACAGACAGCGCTATTTATTTATCCCATCATTAGATCAGCACATGTATTTTTAGGGGTGCTTCATTGAAGGTCGTGACCTCCGGATTAAAGCCTGATGGGTTAGAAGGTCATCTTTTTAAGCACTTCCTCATCCGAGTTTATTTGTTGAAGTATTTATTTCTCTAATCTGATTACTCAATAGTCTTTTGTGGTGTTGACCCTTCACTTCCTCTTTTTGCTTTGCATCCTCCCCACCACAACCTATTGTCTATGGGGGATGAGTGAAATCTTTCAATTCGTCAAAAATTGTTCTCAGGTGTTTAACAGATCTCAACATTTTCTCAATGATCTGTGTGTGTCTCTCTGCATATGTCAGTGTGTCACAGTTTCTTGAGGATGGTCTAGGGCTAAAATGTCAGAATGGAAAAATACCAAACTCGAAACTTAAACCTATTATGAGATGACGAAGTGCTGAATGGATTTTGAGCCAAATCATGCAAGAGAAGGAGGCACTACAGAGGAACCCTCAAATACTGCAACTCTGCAATTAATTATGAATTTTTCTTGTCAGTTGCTATCGTAATGACCTATTTTATGATCAGAAAGATCAGCATCAGAGTGGTAAATAATTGCTGAAATGTTATAGAATAGTTTGTGTAACTTGGTTCCTAGAGTGCAAAGCCGACTGACACTCACGTCCGTTGGACGTCACGTTCATTGCAATGGCACTAGTTTTCATTAATTGTCTTCTCTTCTCCCTTTTTTGTTCCTTTTGTACATTTAGCAGCCTTTTAACCATTTATTTTGGCTTTTCTTGTTCAAGGTTTTTTACTTTGGATTATGAATTTGGTTTGATGATTTTTGGCTTTAAAGGTGAAGATTAAATATTGTAATACAGGGATGTAATCTTTGTTTTCCACTAATGGGCAAGGGTGTATTGGATACTGAGGCACTCTTAGGTGACAAATGGAACAAGTACTATTATTCAATGAAATTTACAGTGCTTTATACATCACTAAAAGATGACGGCTCAAATTACTTCAATCCATGATTAGCAGATTAGGGAACTCTTTCTTTACAGTATATAGGCAATAGCGTCTCAGTTTGGGGCTCTAGTCAGTAGGACAGTATCTGGCAAACTGACCTTCTACCACTCTCACTCCCTTTTATACTCACCCAGGAACATGTAACCAGAAGGGGCAGCCTCCTTCTTAACCTTCTTGGGCTAGGCTGTTTCACTTGATCCTACTGACATCCTCCTTGGCATGTCCATTCTAAATGACTTCTATCTCCTTCATGAAAGAAAAGAAGAGCAGGTTGTGAGGCAACTAGGGTTCTCATGCCATCCTTGTATTTGTTTGCTTCTGTGTTCCTGTCTCATTCACAGTAGGAGTTGTAGTGGACTGTGACTCCTGTTTGGTCTGTGTTGGACTGTCTGCTTTTCTTAATGTTACGACGTGATTTAAAGCCCCACACTAAGGAGGGCACTGTGTGCTTTAGCTTGTAAAGTGCCTTTGGCCACACATGAGTGTCTGTTGCCTTGCAACATCAATCAGGTGACAGTCATGTGGTGGTGTGGTACAAGAGGAATAAAAGAGGGAGTCAATCAGAAGAATTACACTCCAGCATTGTGCTGCCAATGTTTATAAAAGTGTCTAGCCTGCCAATCCTGTGTTTTTTTAAAAGAATATTAAAGGAATATGTTAGTATTATTGCTTTTTAACTCATTTCCTGTGCTGTTGCAGTTGGCTTATACAATGTTATGGATACATTTACCTCTGCTGTGCTCTGTGGTTTTGTGCCTTTTGACTTCTATTTTAATCAACCGTTCTTTGGATTACTGATTAAAATAATAATAACAACATTGGCTTTATCTCTTTGTCATGTCTGTTCTCATGTTGACTTGTTCAGATCAGCACTCCATTTTGGGTTTGCCCAGTTAGCTATACCTTTAGGAACAGTGCAGGAGTCCTGTGGCTTGGCTTTTCTTGTACTGTAGTAAAGTCGACACTAAACAGCTAAATGTGTGCTCCTTGTGCAAGTGCAAATGACAGGTGACAAAAGACAGAATGAAGAATACAGAAGTTACTGAACCATTAAGAGAAGGAAAGAGAATCCTATTATATTTAATTTGACACTAGTGAATAAGTTGGGAATAAAGTTCTATTTGTGGAACCTGCTGCGGAGTAATAGGGCAGGTTTTCAAAGAACACATCACATAATGCAGGATACATTCATGGTAAAAATTACAGGCAATAGGAAAACTAGCAGATCTCCTCAGTGGATAAGAAAGGAAATACGAGAAAATGAACAGAACATAATTATAAGGAAATATGATGACAGTGCTCAGCATAGGTCTTATTGGCACAAAATATTAAATGTATAAAAGAAAGCTGTAATGGGCAATTTGAGAGAATTACTGCTAATAATGCAAAAATAACTTCATGAGTATTTTTATGTGTTTTATCAAAAAAATCAAGTACTAGATACAGTTTAGTAAGAAAAGCAAGAATGAAATAAAATATGCAGTACATAAACACAACAGCATAACATTCTCAAAAAGGTTTATCATAATTCAAGACTGACAGTACTAGGCTCAAGGCAGGAAAGAGCTCTAGATGGGATGCCAGTCTGTGATGTTGCCCACCTATTCACATTCCCACTCTCACACAGAGCCAATTTGGAATAACCAATTATCGTGGCCCACATGTCTTTGGGGATGTGTTTCAAAACTGGAATACCCATAGGAAACCAATGTGCAGACTTAACATGAACAACATCTAGAACATTAGATCCGTTGTGACTACAGCAAAATCCACTGCACCATCTTGCTTCTCCTTTTTATTTTTGGTCTGACATTTTTAAATGGACCTACAGGAATACTAAGGCCGTACTAAATCATCTGGAGTGCTACTTAAATTAAAAAAGGTTAGAGAGAACATTGTTTGCACTGAACAACATTTATCAAATGGAGCTAAGAAAAGCTAGGAATTCTTAAATGAACTTCAAGTGTGCATTTTTTTTAAATCACTATATTTTTGGTAAAACGCCCGGGAAGAGGGTAACAAATATTTCTCTTTTTTTTAAGAGCAGATGGAATTCAAAGAATTAAAAGATTTTTTAAATGTTCTGTAAAGCTGCGTGTGTCTCTTCTCACAATAACTAAAGTCCATTTAATAATCCCAGCTTTTTTGTTGATAAGTGATGATTCAAATGGCTTTCATACAGTACATCTGATATTTATCATCATTGAAAAAAATATTTTAAAAAGTATTTCATCTTACCGTTTGCTTGACCTTGGTGTGAGTTTCATCTCAACTATTCATATATCTTCTCGTGTTTATTATACCTCCTATGTTTACTGTGGACACATTTTCATGGACCTTATTTTGTACTCATTTCTTACAACTACATTTTCTCTTTTCCATGTTGTCAATCTCTTAGTTCATTTGATGACACCATGACAGAATTAGCTGTAGCTATCATGTTTTCTCTAAAAAATGAAGAAAATTGAAACATCCTGTGGTATTATAACACACACATATAGTCCAGCATCATTACGCTTGCCTGTTAGCCTGACATCCAGATGTTCTCTTTTATAATTAGTACACAGCTTTATCCAGGGTGACATACAAAGTTGGTATACATTTCAACAGCTTACAGAGATATTTTACAGTTGAACCAAAGACAGGTTAAGTAACTTAGTGAGGGTCCCACAGCAGGATCTGCAGCAGCGGCCTTAGCCACTACACTAGTCTGCCCACCTGTTAGAGTGAACCACACGAAGCCCCTAACACATTGTAGATCATTGTAGAACACAATAAGGATCGTCAAACACAGAAAATCCAATTTACATGAGGCTACTTGAGGCTGAAGACTTGGATATCAGGCAGCACAGGGCACCAGTCTTATGGGTGTTACATGCAAATATAAACTACAGAAAAAAGAGAAAAATACTAAAATAACTGAAGCTAGATTCATCGAAGTTACAGGAAAGTGTGGAGGGAGGCAGCCAGTGCGGCAGGAAGCTCACTGTGCAGAAGGACTTGCTAGAGGCTAATTAGCCTTTGGGGGCGGATCACTAGAACATTGCTCCACTGAGCTGAGGGTCCAATTATTTTTAATTTTATCTAATCTTCCTGAAAGGGGAATCACATTTAAATATCAATAGGATGCAGTGTGAAATGTGTCAGTACATTAGGAAGAAGGAAGCCTACTCATTCTTTTTAAGGGATGTCAAAGCTGGGGGCTTCACCTACCCTGCACGCTACTTTATCTCTGTTTACCACCTCAAGAAATTTATTCTTGGATGCTTAACCTCTTTTTATTTTTGCAGCTTTATTATTTCTTTAAATTGGTTCAGTTAAAAAAAACAGACTGCAGTGAAGCATTTTCCCATTTTGTGAGTGTAATTCACCGTATGATAAGTTTCTCAGCTGGGGCTTGTGTCTTTGACTTTAATGACTTTTGAAAAGGACAGTAGGTCACAATAATTGAGTTTCTAAACAGGTGTCAGATTTACCAGAGTGACGCCTCTGCTCAAGGAGATGACCTGATGTGAAAGTGATGATGGCTATGGTGCGCATGAAAGAGCGCAAAGGGTTGAGAGGCATTCTGAAGTGAGGTTGATTGCAGCCAGAATTTGTGATATACAGTATATACCGTGGTGGGCTGACACAGTCAAAAGTTAGGAAGGCTAACATAGATTCACCGTACCGTTCAAAACAAGAAAAGCAATAGATTACAATAAACAATGTAAGCAATGGTGACAAAAGGGTCTTAAAGTGGTTCACAGCAGCAGACACTGGGCATCTTATTAGGGATGAAAAAAATGAAGTACAGTGGCAGAAAATATTGCAGGGGATGTGTTTTCAATTTAGGGGAACAACCACCTTTCAGTGAACATTCATCCCAAGCACAATGTAGTGAAAGTTTGACTGACCTTGAGTGGCCCAGTCAAAGTCCTAACATAACAACAATTTGAATTCTATACATAGATTTTAATATGCAGTCAACCCAATTGGCAACAATAAAAAAAATAAAAAATAACAAAATAACAACTTCCACTCTAATTGGAAGGCTTTCCACAGGATTTTCGAGTGTTTCTGTGGTAATTTGTGCCCATTCATTCTGTAGAGCATTTATGAAGTCAGGCGCTGATATTGGACCAGAAGGTCTGGCTCACAATCTCCATTCCAGTTCATCCCAAATGTATTTGATGGGGTTGAGGTCAGGGTTCTGTGTGGGCCAGTCAAGTTCTTCCACACCAAACTCATCCAACAATGTCTTTATGCACTGGGGCACAGTCATGCTGGAATAGAAAAGGGCCTTCCCCAAACTGTTTCCACAAAGTTGGAAGCATAGCATTGTCCAAATTGTCTTGGTATGATGAAGCATTAAGATTATCCTTTACTGGAAGTAGTGGGCCTAGCCCAAACCCTGTTATGAAATGCTGCCTGTATTTCTCCTATTCTGAATTCATTAGTTGGAGATTCTCCTTGGAACATTGGCTGTAGTGATTCTCTACGTCAGTAATCAACGTTCTGAGAACTCAGCATGCGTAGACCTTCCTCTTGTTTGTGAAGAGTGACCCCCTAAGCTATCTCACACATCATCACTCTTTGATTCTCCATTACAGTTTATACTCCGGTGTCAATATTTTCTTCACACATTGATGTCCAATGCTGGCTAAGATACTAGAGCACAAAACAATATCCAAGTATTTGGAATTCCTAATGGACACTGCTGGCTTAATTATCAAGAAGTGGAATGAAGTTCAGAACATTCAGACTCAGCCTAGAAAAGGCTCTCCACTAAAACTATCGATACAAACAAAAAGGAGACTTGTGAGAGAAGCATCAGAGAGGCCATAAATCACTTGGAAGTGCTTCAGAGCTGAGCAAATAAGACTGGAGTAAAAGTGCACCAGTTGACTGCATGAACAGCACCATCTAACACTGGCTTGTAAGGAAGGTGGCACATCTGGAATTTGCCAAAAAGCATGAGAGTGACTCGGCTACAATTGGAAATGGTTTTGTGATCAGATGAGAAAACGTATTGCTTTTTTGCCAAAATTCAAAGAGACATGTGTGCCCACACCTCATAAAACACCGTGCCTTCAAGAAAGTATGGTGGTGGTAGCATAATGTTATATGTGTGCGTGTGTGTGTGTGTATGTATACTGCTCAAACACTCACACACGCAGTATGTACTGGTCTATTGGTGGGGATACCTCGGCATCACCTTATATTGCATGTGTCCACAGTCTGGTTCCATTGGGGTGAATTTGCCAGTTGATCCATTAGCTGAGTGCAGCACTGATGCAATAAATTCATTAAAGTAGCTCAGCCCCGAGGTAAATGTCATGCATCTTGATGCTGAACTACAGAGGCGTTTGTCACTAAGTACACCTAACAATTCAATAATTAAAGACAAGAAGCAGTGTTTCCAGTGAGATTCAGCAAGAAGGATAAGAGAGCACTGATTCGTTAAATTGGCCAGTACACACTGTGCCAGCTAATTGCAATGGATCTTATCTACCTCTGCAGAACTCTTCCCCAACATATCATGCTGCCGAGCTCCTGTTGTTCTGCAGCTTGTAATTATTCTGCTTCAATGAATTTACTCCTGATAAACAACAACAAAACATCTCCGGCTGAGCTTATTTTAAATGGAGTGAATGGTTTGCAAATAGGTGCTCCCCCTTGTGGCTACAGACTATACACACTCATTTCAATAGCTTTTAATCCTAGGTTTATTTTTTTGGTTTCATTCAATTCATTTCATTGTATATAACATGACATTCTCATACCTGCTTAATCCAATCCTGGGTCACAAGGCAATTGGCTCATCCTGACAGCACTTGGTGCAGGGCAGGAAATGGGAGCCTCCATTGCAGGAGCCAGTCATGAACAAACTCACTTGATTTGGAATTATCAGTTACTCTAAACAGACCATTTTTGGGCACATAGGTGGAAAACTGGAGTACCTGGAGTAAAATCCACAAATACATGAGAAGGACATAAAAACTTCAGGACAACAACTGCTCCCAATATTTGAAAACAGACCATTGTATCCTTGAAGCAGTAGTGCTAGCCACTACACTACCATTCTGTTCTCATTTTACAATATACAGCATTCTTCATAATAAAGAAGCACACAGATTACCAGTACACATACTATATAAACCATAGTAACCTGATTATATTAATTCATTGTCACACATGTGAGTCTGTTAAGTGCCCTACTGTGAGCAATTTGAAAGGACACAGGTGTAGATACATAATAAAGGTTGTAGTCTCTGTTTGGGTAACATATCTGCTACTGTCCTCATGCAGACAGAAACGTGAATGCACCTCACTTCTGCTCCATCCAAGCCAAGCTTTTCCGAGCTGTAAAGGCACCCATTTAACCAGCAGGAGTTCTTGGGAGAACTTTTGGAGGATCACAGACTAATGGACTGTGAAATGAAACACCAGGCCGTGATTCTACTACTACATTAATTAAATACTACTACTCTACTACATTTTACTACTATTTTTAATTGAATGGGGTTTGTCCAGGCTGGGACCCAACTCCTCTTACGACTGTTTCTTTTACATTTTTATATCATGTATATGCAACTTTTGTTTGCATTAACTTATGTTATCTTGGACTATACTGTTTTTGTTTTTATATTATTAATTTAGTAAAAAAAACATTATACCTTTTCCCCAATTAAGGCACAAAGACCTGCTATTGGGCCAAAAATGGTCTACAGTATATACATCAGAGTTACCTAGGGTGAAGAAAGGGTTTCAGAAGTTTCATTTTTTGACATTAATATAACAGAGAAGTCCTCTGCTGGGAGTGTGGAGGAACTTTATAAGATGGAAACTACTCTGGCAATAAGATGGAAAATATTCTGACAATGCTGTCAGTTACCCCATCATTACTGGCTCTTCAAGTTCAAATTCACTTTTATTATTTGTGCATAATACAATGGAATTCTTCCTTGCAACCCTAACAAGAAAAAGGCCCACTGGTGAACCTATTCCTGCAAACACTCCCATATTCACTCACTAATAAGGGTTCAATTTAGAGTTGCCAAATAGCACACCTGCCTGTTTTGGGGACATCAGAGAAAAACTGATGCAAACATGGGAAGAAAGTACAAGCTCCACACAGATAATGGCCAAGTGCAGGAATGGAACCCAGAATACTGGATCCAATACGGTAACATTGTCAAACCTACTTAATCCATTTCAGATCATGATGGGCTAAAGCCTATACTTGCAGTCAGGCAGGAACCAACTGTGGACAGTGAGCAGGTCCATTGTAGTGTTCTGTAAAAAGACTAACTTCTCTATTAAATATTGACTATAACAGGTGGATACTTACAGAATTCTTAACTTCATATAAATTCTTAGTGTTGAAAGGTCTATTTAATTTTGCTGCAATGTTGCCAAATTGGCCTCTGTCCCTCATGACCCTGAACTGGATTAAGCAGGTTTGATAATGGATGAATGTTTATCTTTGATTTTACCCTACACTGTAAAAAACATCAAAGAGAATATAATTTGCAGCTAAAATATATAAAGTTCTTTTTTAGTTACTGGGGTCTTAATTAGTAAATCGGTAAAAACTGCAGAGAAGACGTTTCTCTTTGGAAAAGACTGCCCTCTGTCGACACAGGCTGCATCACGAAACAAACTTTCCACTCACTCACTGCATTTACATGAACACATTTAACTCTTTCAGGGTGTATGTCGACTTTTGTTGACAGCAGGGGTTGAGGGTGGATATTGACATTAATCGACATCTAGGGGCAGAAGGCAATAATCAGCTGTAAATGTTGGCAAAACCTGCCATTACGTTATAGGTAGGCCCTCTTTGCTAGGAGGACTTTTAGACTTGTTGACTTGACATCAAATCCCTGTGTGTGCATTAGTAGCGCAGAGTAAACAAGGTCTACAATGGCATCAACATTGCCCGAAGGAGTGAAGCAAGTGAGCAACGCAAAATACTCTGTGTGCATTATATATTTATTTTTTTGTTTTTTGCATATTATTGCTGAATCTGACTCTGACTTATTGAAGTCCAATTTTGAAGCAAGTGATCTGGAAATCGAAAACGAAACACAAGTAGCTGTTTTTTTTTCCATAAACTGCCTTTCAGCTGATGAGTGATAACACAAACAGGTATGTAGTAAGTATGTATTAAGTATGTGAATTTACAACATCAAACAGAGTGACATTTGTCAAAAATAAGTATTTTATGTTGATTTATGTATGACCATACCGGTACGTGAGCGTCTTGTGTTACACCCAGTGCTGCTTGAATAATAATAATGTAGGAACTTTTACTGCAATAAAATAAGTATTGCCTTAGGTTACTTGTCACTTAATAAGTAATTGGACTATGTAACGCGTTACCCTACTGTTCTCAAGATTGTGTTGCTGAGTTTAACACTGTATGTTCAGCTCATCAGTACAAATTTAGCGATTTCTGAAACATTTAGACAGATTATTTCAGCCAGGAGAAGGAATAATGTGATTGCCTGAACATTAGCCTCTGGAAATTAATTTTGTGGATGTTTTTACCCATGGGCTACTGAAAGTGTGTGTGAAGCAAATACATGCCCAGGCTGACAGAGTGCAATGGACATGCGCACACCACAAAATGCTTAACAGCAACTTAGTTATGGGTTTACATGACAACATAATCAGATTGTTCAATGAGAAATCTGTTAACCATTTTTCTCTGAAGTCAATAACTCAATTTTACTAACTGGAATAATTGGTTTACTGTATATGGCATTTTAGAAATCAGGTCTCTGTGAATAATCAGGTTATGCAAACAGGTGCATGTAAACGTGTTAATTGTGATAAGCACATCATTGAGTTTTGAGCCATGGCCCTCAGCAACTGCAGTATCAAATGATATTCATGTTTATTTAAAGTCAGGTTAAACTTATTTTGTTCATTGCCAAATTTGTATCTAAGTAGTAGGCCCTAAAGATTCAAGCACCAGACAAGTGGTACTTCAGGCGGCCCTTCAAAAGCCACAGTATTTCCACATTTGATTGTTACCGTTATTCACTTATTTGTTTTCTGAATGTTTTGCATCCTGTCCATGCCTACACTGTGCTGTTACCCTAGCATTAACTAAAGACCTACCTATCAGATGGACTGACATCTTCAAACTGGACATGTGTGAGCAAGTGTGGACAAAAGAGTGAGTGTGCCAGGTCATGAGTCTCTTCTTGCCTTGATTCCAGTCTGCTGCACACTTCATACACTATGCTTCTCCACAACTTTATTTTTTCATGTGTCCATAATATAATGAAATTTTTACTTGCATTTCTCTCACAGACTAGTGACTATAATTCAATACCAACAACCGACAATGAAAACAAACCCTGACTGTGAATATTGCATCATTGATTTAAAGCAACATCAGCAGATCTATAAAAAATACTCACGTGGCTGCTGAGCCGCATTAGGACCTGTGGATCAAATGAGTGGTGCACATGTAAGTGGTCCTGACCAACACACCAGAAAGGAGGAGGGAGAAAAGCGATGGATGTAGGATGGTTGAGGTTTTTCATAATACTCTTTGCCTTTCTTAGGCAGTGAGCGTTATATAAATACTCTGTATATCCTGAAGAGAAAAAAGCCAAGTGCCAAGAAAGTGAAATGATCCATGGATGTGAAAAAAGAAAAGATTCAACACTTTGAAAATATAAGGATGAATGGATGACACAGTACTTGCTTCCTTAGTAATAATTAAAATTGTAACCAGATGCAGGAAAGTCTTCAGTATATTCAGACATCGTTCATGTAATGATGCAATTAAAAGAAAATCATCATTATTCACAAAATTATTATTGAATGAGATGTGTGATTGTAGGCTGTTGAGTTTAATGTCAACATCAGTTAAAATTACTGTAATTATCCTTAATTATTAAGAGCAACAATTCATTTAGTTTCAAACTGAATGTGTTATATTCTTAAAAAAGTTTTATTTTTAATTATTTAATTTACAGTACCTCTGCCCTGTTATTTAAAAAAAACAGCACTTAGTTGTGAATTATTAGAACGGAGAAGCATTCTTAAATACATAACGTAACATTCTCAAACTCCCTGTGACATTTTGGGGTACCACAGAGATAATCTCTGAACCCAAACACAACCAGGTAAATGCAAATGGACAGTTAATTGAATATAAACAAAGATAGGTTTTGCAAAGCACAACAAGCAATGAGAATAACAAAGACTAGAACCTCTTTTGAGCTGACCTTATACTATATAGAATCCCTCTCTAGCCCTTGATGTGGCTTTTCCACTTTCCCAGCAATTACTACTCACTGACAAGCCTTTCAACGACCCCCGTCACTTCCTTTTAGAACCACTCTGGTCATTTGTCCTCCTGCCTGATGAGCCCATGCCAACTGCTCCTCTCCTGATTCCAAGGTTATGACCACTGGCTTTTGTTTTGTCAGATACTTAGAGCACCTCATGGGACACTTCAGGTCTCATTTAAAAAAGACCCAGCCCTGTACAGCTATTGAGATGCTCTATCCAGATGATACCCAGCTTCCTCAAGTAACCCTGCCAACTTCTCAGCCAATTTCTTATAAAAAGCCTAGGTGACCTGGAGTGGTGGCTCTGAGGCTAAGGATCTATGCTGGTATCTGGAAAGCTGCTAGTTCAAATCCTGTTACTTCCAGAAGGGATATGACTCTATTGGGTCCTCAAGCAAGGCCCTTAATCTTACAATTGCTCCAGGGGTGCTGTACAATGGCTGACCCTGTGCTCTGAACCCTATAGGTCATGTGAAAAGACAATTTCCTCTCGGGGATTAAAAAAGTATATCAAATCAAAAACCCATCAGCGCTCATAGCAGGCCCTTATTCTTCATTCCCCATAGTTCTTCCAATATTATTTTGTCTCCAGAATGGATATGGAATTTCTAAGTTCTTAGTCAGAATTGTCAACTAGAACACCTTCCACAAGACTGATTTCCTACTCAGAAACTTAAGGCTGGTCTGTCAAAGCTGAGTTTTTCTAACTCAATCCAAAATGGTGAAGTTTACCACAAACTTTAGTGAAAGGTGGACTGTTTATTAGAACTTCTGACTATTTGTGTCTCGTTAACCTCTATCAGTGGACATGTTGCTACAGTGTTTGGATGTTGTGGGAAATACTACGTAATGCATTGTTCTGTAGTTGTCTGTATTCCCAAAGACGTAGCACAACAAAGGTTTTCCTGAAGGCATCCACATTGTTTTTCCAATGTTTTATGAAATGTGGTCAATTTGGGTATGACGTCATTCCCAGCTCCGACATCCGAGGTAAATGGAACGCAGTACAAGTTTTCTCTCAAATATGACGTTTTTTGTTGTTGGTGATGCAGATGACTTGTGCACAAATGCATTAATGTGTGCTTGTGTGCCATTTTGGAGGAAAGATGTGTTCACATTACATTATAGTTAGATGCAGGTCATTTGTACTTATGAATGTGAACCATCAAGACCGGTCATTCCGTTCTGAGCAAAAAACTGGAATTGAGCAATGACATTAGTAATGAGAATGGAGCCTTAACAGAGAGTTGATCATAATTTTAACAATGCAGCACGGTATTTCCTATTCTTGATTTCAGCACATTGAAACTCGCTCATTTCCGCTAGTGTGTGTGGGTGGAGTGTTGTTTAGGGTAGGGGGATGTGGTAGGATGTGTTAATTGATGAAAAGGCCCCTTGCTGTCATGGTCTCCTGGATGTGCACCTAGAAGGCCCTGAGGATAGATCTGTTCTTGCTCTGCCATCTTTTGGCATTCCCACCGGGACAGCTTTGTTTTCGTGATTAACCCTTTCTAAATGCCAATTCAGGCCCTGGCCCCCTGTATCTTTACACCACTTCATCCAATTCAGGATCACTGGCCCAAGGCATGAAGGAATCCATCATGGGGTGCACTTACCCACAAAAAGGGCCGACTTAGAATCACCAATGATCTCACATGTGTGACTCTGGAATGAAGACCAGAGTACTCAAAGAAGAAGCCACAGAGATGCAGAGAGAACATGCAAATTTCACAGAAAAGGCAGCCAGAGGATCTATAAAGCATCAGCATTAATCTTTACACTACCATGCTGACCAGAAGTGTTCAAGTTTGTCTTGAAGTCTGACTTGAAAGTGAAGAACTTCTTAAAGAGGGTTTATAAAAGGGGCCAACAAACATGAGGTACAAATGCGACTTTGGCTTGATGTTGATAAGCCCAAAATGTCACATCTGAGAGTACACTCATCCCACAGTTATGACTTTGCAAGGCAGTGAGTACAACTAAATTGAGGAGTTCTGTATAAGAGCTTCTCCATTAAACAGTAAATGAGTCTGATTGTAGGGAGTATTTCATCCATTCATCTATTCCAGTCATTACTGGCTTGTATCCTTAGCAACCAAAAAGCTACCAAAAGCAACAGGCAGAACACCACTACAAAACAATGTCCTGTCCTGTCACAAGGTGTACAGTTCTGCATGAAGATACAACTTCTTAAGGTTTGGAATTAAAGTATGTGCTGTTTTTCCTTGCACACCAGCTGTGATGTGTGGGCTTGATAAACTGGGGACCTGAAACATGCAGGTGTTCTTCTCAGAGTCGATTCTTTCATTATGCATTAGGGCTGCCAACAGATGTTCTGGTTGCTCCTGCACACTTCTCTGAATCAGGTAAGTGCTGTAAGTGGGTTGGGAAAATGGGCAGCTGGTTGAATAGATGGGCTCATAAAGTGGACTGAGGAGTTGATTGATCCCAGGTTGCGGAGAAAGACCTCAAGGTTTTTCTTTGACTTGCCTCTCCCTTCACCTTCCATCACTTTGCTCTGCTTTAATACTCTAAAATAAATACATGTGAGGATTATAGAATAATGACATAACATTTTCAAACCACTCTGTCTAAGTCAGGGACATGAGGAGTTTGGGCCTATCCCAGCTGCATAGCCACAACGCAGAAACCAATCCCACCAGACTGATTGATCTTTACACTCACATGGTCTTTGGACTGATTCGCTCTCTAGGATGTATGTTGAAAGAATTTTACCACATTCTCTACAGATGTTCCACAAACTTAAAAGTGTTAAAAAAGGGACTAATATGCATCTGCTAACCTTGTTTGATCAGTGGTGAGTGAAGGTCATACTTTCTTAGCATACAGACACACCTAACTCAATAGCAAAGCATTAAGATGAGGATCACCACTTTTAGTTCTACACAGTTTAGTTTTATATCAAAAATAAACTGAGCATCTCTGGTGATGATCAAATTATAACTTGCAGTGCAAAGACAAAGGTTTGATGGTGGCACAGGCATGTTCAGGTTTGGGGTTCATCAAAAGACTCAACCTAATTATTCAAAATTATAGAGTTATCATTTTTATTACAAATTATTAAATCAATTAACACATCCTGTTTGTTTCTCTACAATACCATTTTTAAAGCTCGCTTAATCCCAAGTAGAGTCTTGGGAGGCTGTCCCAAGTAGAGCCTTGGGAGGCTGGAGCCTATCCCAGCAAGTACAAGGTGCAAGGCAAGAACAATCCCGGGACAGGAACAGGGACACACTCACGCACACAGACACACCAGAGCCAATTTGCTGCTGCTAATTCATTAAACCAATTAACATAACCTGTTTGTTTTACTTCCATCTCCCTGTTAATTCACAAGGCCAGCACACCCTTTCCAAATCAGCAAGACTCTGGGACAACTAATGAAATATTAAAACAGAACAATACTTGGGCTGAGTCATGGCTATACAAAGACCAAATGGCACAGAAAATGAAGCAACTCTCGACTGAGGCTACAATAAATCAGATTTAATTACGGACTGCACACTAGGGCAGCTTTACCATTTCAAGGAAATTAATTTTGTAGCTTTTGTACTTTTGCTCCCCATTCACTCCTCAGACTAGAACTCTTAATGGTTGCTTGCTACAAAATCCCTAAAGAAATCCAGCCCCAATTAACAGCAGAACATCTACAGGACCAATCTAGTCCGAATGGAGAGTGGAACTTTAATAGAGTTAAGTGAAAATGGACATTGGTGGCTGTCTCCTAATAATTAAGACCATAAGCGGCCTTCACTCTTTCAAAAACTAAGTAGGGGCAGTGCCAGACAATTCTGTTTCCTGAATGAGGGGCTTAAATGCTCTTACTTCCTCTTTAGTTGTTCTTATAATCGGTCTAACTGAGAAAAGCAGGGGATAACCCACCAGATATATAGGACCCCAAACTGCAAAAAAACTTGCTAGAAGTAAAAAAAAAAGAATATAATGTAGGCAAGATTAAAATATAGGCTGGGTGGCAAAGTGGCGCATTAGTCAGTAGCCCTGTCACATTGAGCCTCCATTTCAGATTTGAGTCCTGTGCAGTTCTTTACTGTGTGGAGTTTGCTTGTCCTCCAATTGTCTGCATCAATTTTGATCCACAGATGTGCCTGCTAAGATAATTGAAGAGTCCAAACGAGAATTCAAACATACAGTATATATGATTTAAGTATCTAAAAATAACACCTTCAATATTGCTTAATCCAATTCAGGCTTAAATGCCAGAATTTATCTTGACATCACAACTCCTGGTTATGTGCTGGTCCAACACAGAGCCCATGCATGTGCCCATACTTTTATGGATGAAAATAAATACATTCTAGAGCTTTCAAGTGTGGGCCAAAATAATATAATTACACAAATGTAGTAAACACTGTTGTTTCAGAGAAAACAAGAACTATCAAAATTCAGAAATGGAGGGCTAGCAACTACCTGAAAGCAGAGGTGGGTCTTCAGTCCGGATATGAATGTTGAGACAGATGAAGTCTTACTTATTGTGATAGAGAGTTCTAGAAACCAGAGACATGAATGAGCTGTTGCCTAGAGCTGGAACAGCAGGAGGATCAGAGTTAGATGACCTCGGCTGGTTTATTAGATACAAGTAGTCAAGAAAAGCATTCTGGAGAGTTTCAGTGAACAGCTTTCCAATTCAGCAATGTATTTTTGAAGACGTTCCATATTTGAGGGGAAGCCAGTTGCCCTTCCTGCACTACAGCTAATGTCACATTACATGACTTCTAGTTAGGGGGATGTCAAAGATGACGATTGCCGTTTGAACGGTATGTCAAATTATGTGACTTTGTGATGACTTTCCAGAACACTTCCAAAGTATTCCAAGTATTGCACCACTTATTCCTTCAGCCAATAACGTGATATCTGACCGAGCCAGACTCTCGTGAAGGAGTTTTCAGCTGCAATCTTGTCCCTTTTTTATTTATTTTTTCCATCTTGTTGTGGTTCCTAAATCAGGAGACATTAGGCAGATGAGGTCCAAAACACCTGCGTTCTTTACTCCTCGTCACTGCATTATATGTAGAGTATTTCTGGGAGTGTACAATTTGGTTGTCAGTTCTCATACGTACATGGAGCCCATCCCTTCAGCTTAAGACAAAATCAGTCCTGTTTGGCTTTGTTGGGCAAGTCGCAGACTGGTTGGACTGAGTCGCCGGGTATGTCAGACCAGACGAGTGGCCTTCTCGGGAACACACCAATGACCACCCTCAGCTCCCTAAGGTTATGGAAATGAAGTCTATGATCGAAAATTGCTGGGAAAACTTGTGTAAGGAGACTTTGGTTTAAGGGGTTTGAGGATTTTGTTCAACAAAGACATTGTTGAAACCTGGTGATACTTTGTATACAAAGTCCATAAAAAAGTCCCTCCAAGCAATGTAAGAGCATGATAAAGTAGCTTAACATTTTATCTAGACAGGTAGATCAAAAGAACTCATCTTAATTTTTACATAGTGCATTTTTTCAGTAAACATTGTTCCAAAGCTTTTTACACATATTTTTTATAAAAGTATCACAAGCTGGTTAAGTGACATGCTCAGGGTCCCACAGTGACTCAAAGTCAGACACTGAAGAAGCAATCCTGGGTGCTAAATTGGATAAAACACAGAAAGCAAAGGGTTATGGTGTGAGGAATGGTATCAGAATTAGATGTTGTAAAAAGTGGTGTTCCTCAGGGGACAGTATTTGGGTCACTGTTATTTTTAATCTATCTATCTATCTATGTGTATATATATATATATATATATATATATATATATATATATATATATACATACTAGACATTAAGCCTGTTACAATAACGGGCACTAGAACAGTAGTCCATAAACATTAGTAGGAACAGTCTATATTAAATGACAAGGGACCTTTTACCTCATTAAATGTTTTCCGTAAAATGCCTGTTATTTTCTCTGACAGTAATACTGGCTTTGCTGTCCGTAATATGCGTTTAATTTTCTGTCACAACAGTGGGTAATCAGCAGATTCTCCCCAGCAACTGATTTAATGTGCGTGAAAATAAATCTACTTTTAAAAGTCATTGTATTGTAATATCATGAAAATTCGTATATTTAGGAAAACCCCTTCAACGACTAACACTTTACACTTTCCCGAGCCAAGCTTCTTAATCGCAAATCTGACATCCTCAGAGTGAACACTTGCACAACAATGGGGAAGCTGGTCTCCGCGTCTCAGTACCCGATTGGATTTTTCGTGTTTTATGTTTTAGGTCCTACCTCATTTACCGAAATCCGATTGGATCGGTCGCGCGATATTTTATTTTTCCTGCCCTCTCTGTCTTGTGTGATGCGTCAGGCGGCCTTTGAAGCATCGCACCGTGCCCTGCGCATGCACACACGGACACTGGACGCACACAGGGGTTTTATTAAAGAGGATATAAATAAAATGATCTGGATAACAAGAATACAAAAATAACAAGCTGGTTAAGTTTCCAGACAATATTAAACTAGGTGGAACAGCAGATAGTCTGGAATCAACCAAATCGTTACACAGGGACTTGGAGAGCATACAAGCCTGAGTAGACATGTGGCAAATGAAATTTAATGCATGTAAATATAACATGAAGGTGCCTCTTAGGAGAAGGACCTGGGAGTCATTGGGGACTCATCCCTATCAATATGCCGACAGTGTACAGAAGCCATTAAACAGATAACAGAATCTTACATTATATAGCACAATGTGTAGAATACAAGTCACTGATAAGGTCTCATCAGGAGTACTGTGTGCAGTTTTGACCTCTTGGATACAAAAAAAGACATAGCTGTACTAGGAAAAAGTCCAGAGAAGAGCAACTAGGCTGATTCTGGGACTAAGTGGTATGAGCTATGAGGAGGGACTGAAGGATTTTTAGTGTAAGCAAACAAAGATTAAGAGGTGACATGACTGAAGTGTTTCAGATGATTAAAGTATTAGTACAGTGGATTGAGACTGCTACTTTAAAATGAGTTCTAAAACAATACGGGGACAAGGCTGGAATGTCAGAATGTTTTTCTTCACGCAAAGAACCACAGACACATGGAAAAAATTAGAAGGTAGTGTGGAAGAGAGTAGGACATTAACGACCTTGAAAACTTGACTTGATGTGATTTTTGACAATCTAGATAAACAGGGGGACAAGCTTTTTGAGCTGAATGGCCTGTACTCATCACAACTATCTAATGTTCTTCCTCCCCTGCGTTATACAGATAAAATGATATGCTCTCGTCTCCAATTTGTTCCATTTTTAAGTACATTCTCTTTATCATTGTTAAGGTAGAGCTTTATCATTCTTACCTTCCACATTACACTTTTAACCACAACTCTTATCAGTTTAATTTTTTAGCAGACTTTACTTAGACTCTGTATTGCTGAAGTTGGTTTGCACCATTACAAGTCTGCTCTCCAGTTTCTCCATAAATGCTGAAGTGACTTTTGGTCATATTTGTCTAGTGTTCACATATTTCTGTTTATTATTGGGAGACATAGCCCTCAGGACATTAATTCCTAGCTCAGTCGTCATCTGTGTGAAATTTCCGTGTTCTTCATTTTTCTACCACCTCCCAAAAAATGTATGTTTGAGGTTAACTAGAGATTCAAAATTGGCTTTCAATAGCTGATCCAGTCATGACATGGCATTTCATTCAGCGTTAGGTCATCCTGTGCAGTCTGATGAAGGCAGGACAGACTCTGGAAAGGCAGAGCTTAATCCATCTAAGGAAAAGATCAGTTTGCACATTTCAGTGACACATATGTTTGTCAAGCCTTCCCTTTAGTCATGTGGTGTTGCAATTAATGGAAATATGAACTTTCAGCTGTTTAGTATTATATAAATGACCATATAATGTCAGACACTATAAAACTTGACCTAATACATTTTAAGATTGACAGCTTACCAAACTTTTGTCATGTAACAAGACTGCCCTTAAGATGCAGACCATTTATACATGGTTATTTATCACAGTACATATTCCATCAAGGTGTAGATAACCTTTTTTAAAATAAGTTTAAAAATCCTGTTTATAAATATTTCAAATATTTTAATTAACACCATACTGATATAAACATGATTCTATTCTCCATTTTTGCCATTTACAATAAATGGATGAAACAATAACAAAAGAAATCACAAAAAAGTAAAAAATTGAATGAAAATAACTAGAAGAAAATAGATCCTGAATTGAAACAACTTTTACATTTCTTGGAAATGAGCAACATAAAATGCACAAGGTCTTGCTCAGTAATTTGCTAGAATAAAGACCAGTAGCCACTAGATGGTGCTAAAAGAGAATTTGGGAATCACTGATGTAGCCCAGCTTCCCGTTATTCAGCTTAACTCAATGTATTTTATTTCTCTGATAAATTATTTCCAAACACAAATTCGAAAAGTTATGCATTATAACTTAATTTTTGTAAATGTGTCCTAACCACATTATAAATAATGCTGAAGAATCAATGTGAAACAAAACCTCTACAGTAAGACCTATTTGTTTCCCAATCATTTTATTTTTATAAATTAATCCAGCTACAAAAGAACCTACTTGGTGTAATGAAATTAATTCTTCTCCATTTGTGTGCATCTTATAAAGATCTGTTCTGTAAGAAATATCTTTCATACACAAAATCAAGTAACACATTAATTCACAACTGCTCTTCTGGACCAGGAAAGTGTTCTCTTCTGTATCTGACATTGTACAATAAAGAGGGAGAAGGTGCATGAAGCCAGGGCCTCTCTGTCTCTGGAAAATTTAAGAGGCTCATTTCTCAGCCACCTGGCTCTCTTCTTTATCTGTTTCCCCTCCTTCCTCCTTTTGGTCATTTTGCTCCAGGTGTTCAAAACATAAATGAGGTGGCTCTGGTTGAAGGAGAGCCTGCAATTCTTCTGCACTGATGGCCACCTTCTCAGGCTGTAGCCATCTTCTCAGTTGTTCCAGAGCACTGTAGAAAAATGTAAAGAAACTGAGCCTTGAATACTGTTAGGTCACACTTGTCTGTGCATTGCCAGAACAAAGAGAGAGATACAAATAGTGTAAGTCTATTAGACATTCTCTTTGTACTAGAATGGGGCCGGCAGGAGTTTGTCTCATCCTGAAGCTTTTACTTTTTTCTTCTCTTTTGTTACGAAGAAGACTATACTGTGGTACACTGATGCAAACTACTACCACACAGCTCTAGAGAATTCAGTCCAGATTCTGGTCTCAGCACTGCCAGTGTAGAGTTTGCAAATATGTCCTTTGCCTAGGTACCTCCGTTTTCACCCACATACAAACAACTTGCATGTTACATTTTATATGTGTGTGAGTCTTCGTGTGATAGTCAGGCATTCTGCCCATTGTTAACTGCACAACTTGTGCCTTACCAGGATAGAATGTAGCTTCCCACAAAAGTAAACCAGAATAGTAATGTTCAGAAAATTGATAAAATGTTCCTAGAAAATGTTTACTAAGTACTCTATTTTAGTAATTTTTAGCATATATGACATAGGTTTGGGTAACGATTTACATATCATGTAGCTGATTTACAGTATTAACCTTCTCTAACAAGCATAATACAATTCAGGGTACCATGTAGCCACCGCCCAACCTGGCAGCATCAGGTGTCAGACAGGAAACAACACCAACCAATGCAGTGCTCACTCTAACAGGACAAATTTGGAACCTTCCAGTCATAGACTTACTATTTAAACATTGAATTTCATTCCATACTATCAAAAGATGGGAACTATTTTTGCACATTTTAGATTAATGCCACTTTAAATTATTACGTGCGGCCCAAACAAACAAGGAAAAATAACAAATGAAGATAATATTCACATTAACGGGGAAGAGCTTGTCAGGGACAAACAGCAAAAACGCTTGAAAGAGCAGTCAATGAGGTGGATGAAAGAAAAAAAGCAAGGGGGGGGGGATAACAGCAGTGTAGATTAATACGCTTGGTTTTCAGTATCTGATTTCTGTAATAAGCTGGTATGTTCAGTTGTATTTTATTGTGAATGTCTTACCTTTGGTCCAAATCATTTCCTTCTTGGTAGAGATGCGACTCCTCTGCTTCATGGAGGAACCTGTCCCAGCATTCTTTTTTGGCCTGGGACAATGTTCTGAGCATACCTTGCGAAGTCACTTCTTGTGTCTGACCTTTAATCCTTCGGAGACGATTTTCTTAAAAATACAAAATGAAATGTAAAAACAAACAAAATAAAAAACTACAAAATTTGAAGGATCCTTAAGTTTCTACAGCCTACAGGCAAATTTCACAGGTCAAATAGCATTCTAAAGGAAATTAAAAGGACATTGAGTTATGCTTTTTACACTGGATTTACAGTCAGTTTGAGAAATTAAAAAACAGTTTTAAACTCACCTAAGCTCGCAATGTACACCTCTGAATCAGGCATGGGGGCCCAAGTATTCTGAAACATATTAAACGAAGCCATACTTGTACTGGTTTGTGGGTGCCCATTTTCTACTTGGCCTTCACACACTGAAAGGATAGGCTCAGGTTGAAAAGAGTCTGTAAACACCTCCTCCGTAGAGCCTGCATCATTATTTGTGCTAGGTAAGGTGGAGCAGATTTGGGCCCACAGGTCCCCGCTGGACTGCACACCACAAGAGTCAAAGCTGTCAATCATTATTTTTTTCAGGTAGACAACAAAATAATTGAATCTGCAAAACAGAACGGGAAGAGAAACATTACTAAATGTCAAGCATACCACCAATATGTTTAAGGTAACCCTAAACACACAAGCAAAAAGTTTATAATAATAACAACAAATTTTCAAAATGCAAATTGGTGACTAAGCTGCTGACTCCAAAGTGGTTAAAGCATGAGTGATGTGAAGACTTGTTTATTAGCAGCCTACTAAAACTTTCAGTTTTGTTTTATTTTATATTTCCATTGGAGAGCCTACGTTACTACAAAAACCATGCCATAACACAACACAAAATTAAAAATCTTGGTCAGAGGCTAGAGTGAAAATGGAGATTGGTGTCACTATTTATAATAAATACAGTCTTCCCCATCACTGATTCATCTGTCCACCCTGGCCATCGGACCTTACTCTTTTTCTATGTTAACTAATGTTGCCTTATTTTAATTTCTTATTTTGTCTTTTATTTTTCTTTTCTTCATTATGTAAAGCACTTTGAGCTACGTTTTGTATGAAAATGTGCTATATAAATAAAAAAAAAAAAAAAAAACTGACACTAGGGACAGGCAGTTGCTTCATCCTGGGTAAAGCAGCTCTCTCAAGTGAGTTATGCAGAACAAAGCAATCAAGATGTCTTATTAAAACTAGAAATGCAACTAATATTTGGCCACCGAAACTGCATTCAATATTCAGCCAAATAAGCAAAATTGACAGTTTTTTTGGGTGAATGTGTGATGCTGTTTCAATTGCTCTCCTGTGCTAGATATAGAGGAAACCTTCAAACGTTCTCGTGCTCCTATAATAATGAGTGATACGTCACACTGCATTGCAGTATGGGGAATGGACACCAGTTTTAGAGGACCGTATTGGTTATTTACAATGACGAATAAGTAGTAGAGGCATACCCAAGAAAGCACAGCCCTTATCTGAAAACAGAAGGAAAACAGACAAAGGAAGGGAGAAGGAGAAGGGATCATACAGGGAAAAACAGAATTAGAATGCAAGGCAATGCTATTTTAACAAGCTGAGCTTAATAAACAATTATCATTTGCCAGCCAAGGCACAGGCAAAGCACCCCAGCAAGCTGACTCTTCATAATATGTTAATATTTTATTCACTCGTTTATATGATTGCAGCGAAGATTTTTATTTATTTTTTCCAACTTTATTGATTTTATTATAAATATTCCATACAGATAGATCAAATTTTAACAAAAAATAGGATCGAAAACAAATCAACCCAACCCCCACCCCTGAGAAAGAGAGCATGGCCAGCGGAGTAAATCTTAAAGCTGGTCAGATTACATAGATTGATAAGTTTAATAGGCGGATAAAAAAAAAAAACCAAAAAAAACAAAATGAGAAGAGAATCTATTTCCTCATTGCTTTAAGAGCTTATTCTAAAATATTATTTATTAGATCCTGCCAGGTTTTGAAAAACTTCTGCACAGATCCTCTAACTGAGAATTTGATTTTTTCCAATTTCACATAATAAAGAACATCAATTACCCACTGGCTTAAAAGAGGAGAGTTAGGATTCTTCCAGTTTAGCAAAATAAGTCTGTGTGCCAATAGTGTAGTGAAGGCAATCACAGTTTGTTTGTCCGTCCTTCTCCACTTTAAGCCCATCTGGAAGAACACCAAACACAGCTGTTAGTGGGTTAGGAGGGATTATGACACCAAGGCTGTCTGAAAGGTATTTAAAAATTTTTGTCCAGAATGATGTTAATTTGGTACAGGCCCAAAACATGTGACCCAGTGAGGCTGGGACTTGATTGCAGCATTTGCAGATTGGATCTTGTCCTGGAAACATTTTGGACAATTTTAAGCGAGACAGATGTGTTCAAAAAAATTATTATAAGCTGAATAATTGTATGCTTTGCGCATATGCAGCTCGAGTGAATTTTCTGCATCGCTACCTTCCACTCCTTTTCTGATATGTTGAGTGATAGATCTTTTTCCCATTGTCCTCTTGGATCTTTGAAAGGGAGGGACTGTAAAATAATTTTATATATTGCAGAAATGCTGAGATTTTTTTTAATATGTCTCCTTTGAAAAGACAAGCCACAATAATAAAAGGATTTTTCATCAATATCAGCTTTATAATTGAATTTCATTGGAAAGTATAAATCAAAAGTAAAATTGATTTAAATTTGGCAAAAAATAAAATGAAAAAAAAAAAAAAGCATTTTACTCAGTGCTTTCAGAAACTTGGCTTTGGCCAAGAATTTTCACTTTGGTACAACACTATTTAACACTGCTGCCCCTATCCTTCAAGAATTTTAACGGGCCATACTTGGCCTCTTTTCCTGGAGTAAGGCCCATGCTTATGGCTCTCTTTTAATCATGGCCTTGATGCCTCCTAGTTTGTCTCATCTTGACACTTGAAGCACATCTCCACCATCTCTCTCTATTTGATTTTCCTTCTGGTTCTAGAACAACCATCTGCTTTTTGCTTCCTCTGTCCACTAAATTCTCAATTCTTGCTGCAATGAGGATAACATTTTAAAAAAAACTTCTGCCCTCTCAGCGATGAATGCAGTAAAATGTATTTCTTATTCAGTTTTTTTGTGTTACACGATCAGGAAATGTTGATTGTGTCAGAAAGCATGCTAGTGTGAGTATGTTCCATGGTTCATTAAATCAAACAAAATCTGTGAATAAGTGGTCCATATTAATTTTATTATGGTGAAAAAAAGAAATATAAAATGTGTTTTATAATGTAACAGTTGACAGATTGTGTTCGACCTTCCTCAACAAGTTCTTGTGGTCCCCCATAAAAAATAATTGCCCCTGTGTAGACCCCTGGTCTAAACGCACACCAGAATGACTAAAAAGCAATTGAAATAAAAAGAAGGAAAACTTCTGACATAGTGAGGCATTATGCAGACGTATTGCTCTTGGTATAAAGGAGCCCCAGTAGTGTTTCTTGACTCACTTCTGCTGAATAATTAGTTCGTTGAAAGTCCTCAGTGTTAGTGTGTCAGAGAAAGAATGTGCAGCATTGCTCATAATGGCACTCAGTTTTGTTTTAATTCTCTCCTTCACAATTGGGGGTCTAGAGTGCGTCCTAAAGCTGAGCTTGGCCTTTAATTAGCCTGTTGATTCAGTGGGCCTCTCTTGAAGTGATGTTACCAGTCCAACACACCATAGAATAGAAAATTGCACTGACCATTACAGAGTTGAGCGCTGTATGCTTCAATGTTGTACCTGGAGTCCACAGAGGATACATGCCATATCCCTTGCACTCCACATCAACCTGGCACATCTGGATAATAAAAACTGTTATGCTAGAGTCCTGTTTAAAGACTACAACTCAGCATTTAACACTATTGTGCAATCAAATCCTGACAACCAGAAACCTCAATTTAGGACTTAGTGACACACTCTGTACATGGATTTTGGACATCCTAACCAACAGACCTCAGCACATGCAGACTGGCAGCATCACATTCTCTACACTGACTGTTAATACAGCCACACCACAAGGTAATGTGATGAGCCCCTGTTGTACTCCTCGTTTGCCTCCAACTGTGTGTGCAGAAACAGCTTCGTCTCCATCGTTTAGTTTACTGATCACCAACAATGATGAGCGAGATTATAGAAAAGACAACTATCGCTTGACTCAAACACACCAAGACAACAATCTCACCCTTATTGTTAGAAAAACCAAGGAACTGGTAAAATACTTCATGAAGAACAAGACAGACCACATTTCCATCTGTATCAGAGGGGTTACTTCCGAAAGAGTAAGCAACTTTAAATTTCTTTGGAGTGATAGACACATTTTAGCTTGCCAGTGCCTCTACTTCCTTAAATGTCTTAGGACAGTTTGGATTTCTCCATCTATTCACACAAACTTCTACGGGTGCACAGTGGAATCCATCATCCTTGCGTGCATCACACCTTGGAACAACATCTGCTCAGCTTAAGACCATAAAGCAGTGCAGAACATGCTGAGAGTGGCACAAACATTACTGGCATCCAGATGCCTTCTGTTCTTAAATAACATAACCTACCATAGAAAGGCTAACAGTTTCATTGGAGCCCTCAGCAATCCTGCTCCGCTCCTCTTCTCACTCCTTCCTTCTGGCAAACAGCACTGGGCAAGTGGTACTCACACCTTTATATTCAGGTACAGTTTCTATTCACAAGTTGTAATGTTACCGAATAATCAATCACAAGAATTCAATCAATGAAAAGAACTCAAACATTGTAACATACACTGGGCGTATAAATATACAGTATATTACTTAACAATACATACTTACTAAAATAGTTGTGTAAATATGTCGCATGCTATTCATACTTTTTATTTATGCATTGTATTTTTGGCATATATTCTAAATAGACATGTAAGTAAGTACTCTATAGGCACACAACACAATAAACTTGACCTAACGGTTTTTATAGTATTCTTATTCCATTTATACCACGGGTGTCGGAGCCAAACCATCTTCTCAGGACACTGCACTTAATTTAGCCACGAACAGACATATAAACAAATCAAATATACATACATTACAGGGTCCTCATGGACGTTAAGGGGATCTTGTTCTTATTCTATTTATTTCTTCTTAAAGGCAGATAGGAGGGATTCATAGACAGTTCTGAAGCATCTGTGCTGTATAGGCCGTATCCGATCGGTCCTTTAAATGGGGTTAAAGTGATGAAAACATACACAAAAATGGAAATGTGCTGTTTTCAGTAACACCGCGCCAACTTATTTTTCACTTTACCTCTCACAATAATTTTGCATTCTGCCTTTTATCAATAAAATATAAAAATTGTTGTTTTAAATTATTTGAATAGTGAGAGAGGATCAGCTTCCTGTCATGTTGTATTAAGCGTTACGTCATTGAACCAATTGTCTTCAAGCGTTGTTTCCAGTTGAAATTTGATTGGTCTATGGCCTAGTCAATCTCGATCACGTGGCTAAGCCGGCTGCTTTCCTGCTGCTGTTTGGTTAAAAAGTTGTTGGTAACGCCCCCGTTGCTGCCTGCTTCAACTGATCGTCAGTGACAGGTTGCTGATATAGCACTACTGGAGTACATATTCTTCGGAAGTGGTGGGTTTTGAAATGAAGATTTTCTTGCTATAGCTTACTGAGTTTTTCAAGGTGCAAAACTAAATATAGTACATACGGAAACTGTATTCTAACGAGTTAAGTGTATGAAGTTTAACTCTTTTATTTGCTTTTGGCAGCTCGTAGATTAACCCGCTGTGACTGCAAAAACCAGAATGGAGGAGGGGGAAATATTTTGTACTTAACACCTGAGCATGTACTACATACAGTACAGTACAGTACAGCTTTATTGACTTGGACGGAGTTTCGTTGAGCTTGCACCATATGTAGTGAGTCAGTGAGAAGATCTCGTGGATTGAGTTCATTCAATATGTTTTTATTAATCCATATAGATATGCATGCAGGTTTCATGGTATTTACTCAGAAAGGAGCACTACAACATGGCCTCACGTGTAGGTCTTTTGAAAAAATAACAGGAATAGTGGAATGAAACTTGCGTGGGGGAGCATTTGATTTCTGTTGATCAGTATTGCAACATTTCCACCTGTACCCAGGGTTCTGATCTAGTTGCTGTGCCATTTGAAAGTACAACTGACAGCATGTAAGCGTCTTAACCTGACAAACCTAGTGACTGTGGGAAAATGTTAATAATTTTAGCACTTTGTAAATTGCATATTAGCTTAACAAAGAGAGTAATTTAAGTAGGATACAATACAAAATGCCATTCACAATGAAAATGCATTCCATTAGTTATGTGTTCAGCTTCTTTAGCGCATATTGATGTTTGCTATAACAACTCTAGTTCAAATTGAGTTAGTCATTTAAACCATTATGAAATTATTAGGCACTTCAAGATGGTGTTCATTATAAAAAGTTACCTGTAAAATAAAAGTTTGAGATTAACATAATGGTTTACATCATTTAACCTTTCTAATGACCAAAGACTTCACTTTGCACAATAAAACAGTGAGGCTGTGTTTACTGCAATTAGATACCTTATGGAGGAATTGCCAAATTACAATTTCATTATATTAGATGAAACAACAGTTTATTCTGCTTATCATTTGATTAAAAAGTAAAAAAAAAATATATTAACAGAAGGCTCAGATTTAGGTTGAGGTAGCAGCACAGCAGGTAGTAATTCTGGTTCACAGCTCATAAACCCTGGTTTCACTCCCAACCAGGATAAAATCTGTGTTGAACATGCATGTTTTACCCTGTTTTCATATTAAGTTCTTCTGGAAACGCCTAAGTTACCTGGACAATGTGAAATGACCTAATTTGTGTGTGTAAGTGTGCTCAGTAATGATCAGGTTTAGTTTCTGCCTTGCTCATGTTGCTACAAGAAAAAGCCCTGGGTGAGCAGCTTCAGAAAATGATTGGTAGGAATTAGATTAGAAGTAGATATTAGCATAGGAAACAATGAAGAGCTGTAGTGCAGTTTGCCTTGATTAGAAATTTATGTACAGTATGTGCGTAAAGTATAAACTTGTCTTTATACTACATTTAGTCTGAGCTGTCTTCTTTGACAGTAAAATAGTTTGTAGTCAAACAAGAAATTTCGCAAAGGAGTTCATTGTGATTGAGTAAGAAAACTAGGCTTTGCCAGTTTCATCCTCTGGAGTTGATTCAGAACCATGACTTTAACTTTCACTCTGATTTGTGATGGGTAGGACTGGATTCCAAACTTGCATCCACTGTCACCAATTTACTTCAGTACCCGACTGTCTGTAAGTCCCATCTATCCATCCACCTACCTTTTTATTTGCATATGGGAACTTTCATCCTTTTCCTGGCAGCAGCAAGCAAATGAAAGTAACCAACCCTAAATGGCATGCTAGGGCACATTCACACAATTAGCCATTCTTACTTATTACACATCCATTTAGAGATGCCAGTTAAGTTTACCTGCCTTTCTTTGGATTATGCAAGAGAACTGTTGAGTGCCTGGAGAAAACCCAGGGACATGGAGACAAACTGAAAATTTCACACAGATGATGACTGGGGCATAAGGGCCCTGGAGCTGTGAGGCAGCAGCCCTAACCACTGCACCACCTTGCCACCTAAGAAACAAAATGTTTTTTGAAAATGTATAGGTTGAAGTAATGTTCTTAACATAAATAATTCTGTTCTTAAAGTCTGGCTGTTAATATATATTTTCTTCTGTGGTTTGCTGAACCAACAGTGGAGAATAATTATGGATATCCGAAAAGCTTCACTTTTGTTCTTGATGGGAATGCTAAGTTCTGAAATAATGGCCTGGGTTTATAATGGCACTTCTCAAGAAGATCTGATGACGAAACTCAGGGGTATCTATGAGTAAATAAATGTGGACAAATTGTGGGGGGCTCTGATTGTTATAATTTGGGAGCTGGAAGAGTGTTAGTATGTTCAACATTCATACTGTGCATATCAAAGAGTAGCCAACTTCAATGGTTCAATAAACTCCACAATATAAATTCTCTCTTTTTTTACTTTTTTAGAAGTAGGGACTATTAAGACAGAAAGAGCATTTAACATCTTGATGGCCACAAACCGCAGCCATTACACAAAAATCAATCCCTACCAGGACTGGCCACAAAAAATTGGTAAGACAAGTTAATGGACATAATTTCGCATGTGCAGTAGAATGTACGTAAAAATATCCTTTATGTGTAAATTATACATTACACAACTATATATATATTTAAGCAACATCTTGAAAACAAAATGAAGAACACAACCTAAAAAATACTATAAATAACCAAATATCTAACAATAAGAGCTAATTATGCAAGAAATGAGCAGAATGTTTTGAATGAAATTCAGAGTGCTATGGCCAGTGTCCCTCCTGGTAAACTGAATGAAATGCCTGCAGCGTCTTTCATTACTAGACCCAATGCCCAGTTGTGCATGTATGTAGAAATGGAAAATTGTGAATCAGTTTGATATATTTTATACTTTTTAAATGAAGTAGTGCCAAAAATAAATTTTCCCAAGTGCTGGCCATCATAATGTCCCAGGAGTGTTATGTTATGACAGTGCTGTATTTCTGACTTGTGATTATAGGCTACAAATCTAGAATCAGTGCGGCTCATCTGGTGAGTGAGATGTTCATCCTATATGCACCTTGTGCAGGTGTTTAGCCTCAAGTTAGCTGATTGTATCTGGCAGGAGTGGAAGAATTGCAATTCTGAAAGTGGGCATGAACACCTAACTGTTGTGCATGGATTGTTCTACATTGTAAACTTTTGTAAGGCCTTTTAAGCCTTAATTCTGTGCTTGAATGCCCATAGGCTTGTTTTTTATGTTTTATTTTTCTCTTTGCTTTGTATGAGTATAATGCTGGAATTTTCATTTTGCTCTTTTCCAAAGCCACCAATGACATTTTCATGTTCGGTTTATTTCTAACTTGTGGTGTACTCTGTGTTAGGAGCTAAAGGGGCACAGCCTCTTTGAGAACCACCAGATGGTGCTGTTATACAAAACTATTAATAAGCTCCCCAAAATAATTTTTACTTCTTATCAAACTATTTATAGCAAACTCAACTTTGAGTTTTCTTAATCTTCTTTCTAGTTGTCCATCATATTCTCAATTTATATTCTTATCTAATATTATTTTTTGCAACATGAACTTTCAGTTTTGCAGTGGAGGCCCTCCACTTGGTAGAGAAAGGAGCATTTTTTATCATTTGTTTACAATTAAAGTTTGAGTTTCTCTCAGTCAAGGCTATGCAATACAAGTCAGTGATGAATTATGAAAAGACCAGTATTATTTGCTCCCTTAAATGTTGCTACAATAATGTAAAAAAGAAAGAATATTTTCTACCAGGAATGCTTCAAGGACAAGACATTACACTGATCAGAGTAGAGCTATGGAGTGTCTTTTGATATTTACTCATTGTTGCTGCTGGCAAGGACTGCCAATTCTGGCAAAAGGTGTTAAAATTGATAAAAGGCCACCTCCTGGTGAGTTTATTACTGTATTCTTCATGGATTATAGGTGTGCTAACTGGTATATGTTTGCAGTGTGCCGTTTATTGCATGTGCATTCTAGTGTTCTTATCCTTTCTCAGCCATACTCTGATGCTGCCATCCCTTCATGTGGGAAATGCGGTTAAGTCCAGTGTACGCTTAAAAAAATTAAATCACGGAAGTATTTTCTTTATACTGTATATCTACCTTAAGTTTATTTAACTGAAAATCACCATATTTTCTTTACAATAGTGAAATTACTATTTTGAATGTAACATTGATACCTTTATTTCACACACTGCATTTCTTTAAACCATCTCTGAGGTATAATTAGTTTCAGCAATTGTTGCCATTGTCTAACTACCTTACTTTAATTTAATTTAATTAAATTTTACCCAATGTGAACACCTGTTATATTCACAAAAATGGTACAGTAGGTTTCCCAATGTACATAGTGGAATTACATTAATTTAACTTAACATGAACACCTTTTTATATTTATGAACATGACAACTGTGCCTGCCATTTTTTCAAAGAAGAGGCTGCCCTCCCAGGGCCATATTAAAGCTTTCCTAACAATAATATTAGCATACCTAACTAATAATATCTGTCTTGTCTTTTGCTAATGACTACTGTAATGAGCTGCGCAAGTTCACACATTTTTCACATCATGAAAAAATCAATCAGACGATAGGATGCTGGTGCCTGGTCTGTCTTGATTAGCATCAGATTATTGTGACACCATCTGACAATGTCATCGCCAGACAAAATACAGCCATATAGGTAAATGTTAAGTAAAATGACAGCCTTGATGCCCAGGAAAATCAATGGTTATGAACTACCTAAATTAAAACAGCAACACCTCGAGTTTAGAATCAAACCGCTTTGAGATGTAAATGGACAAGCCACAATAACACACAAACCACACACACTTCATGACTTGAACACAAGATGCTGTGGTGCTAACCCCCATGTGGCCAAGTGTTTGCTGGACAGTGTATGGCCAGCAAACTATTGAAAAAATATTTTCTACATACTTGTTCTTTATGACCCAGAATTCTGTACTTTTTTGAAACAGGGAAAAGAGGAAGGGGAACACTTAAGGATTCCTTGGTGGCTTTTTCAAATTTAGCACTTTCAAGCAGCCCTTCCTTATCCCCATTCTTATCAGCATAATGCCTTGTGCTTCAATATCTGCTTTTTTCCAATACTGTATATGACTGGGAAAAGCTTGAATAAGATGTGTAAAGGTACATGTCAATAATGTGAGAGTGTCTAACTACTTGTCCATCTATGCCTTTATCTTTCATCTCCAGATTGACTATTGTAAAAAAGAATATTGTCCCCTGCCACAATATTTTAATGCAATGCTTCCACTTCCTCTCCCTCCTTAAGTACTGATCTAATGTAAGCTCACTTTTATCTGTCTTCCTGTGGAACACAGAAGACCCACTATTAAACGCTCCACACTGATTTGTGACAAAGTTGAGTGTGGAGTTCCCTTGCTGGATCTTGAACTATAGATTGGGCTTACACAAGGCATCCAGTCTTGGCAATGGATGTCCTCATTTGCTGATCCTCCCTCTTGGCTATTGCTGGAGTCAAATAAGGTATCCTTAAGTTCTCTTCCCATCCTTTCTCCTGTGGTGTTAAACTTAGGTCTTGGTCCTCAAGGATGAGTCCACTAATCACAAATGTACCAAAAATATGCATAAGGTGGAGAGACATTGTAGCCCTTGTCCAACCTGAATCATATTCTCTCCTACTTTTCACAACCAAGTCCTGTGCATTGGAGGTGGTCCCATTTTTAATCTCCTCCTCCTCTTCCCTTTTATCCACAAATGTGATCTGCTTTTGATCTGCTGTGTCTGATTTTCGTACATTTATTACATCCATTAATTTTCCATTGTTTACCCAGCTTATTCTACTTGTAGAGAATTCTTTTCTTCATTTATCTAACACTAGCAAAATACCCGCACTTCGCAGCGGAGAAGTAGTGTGTTAAAGAGGTTATGTAAATATATTTATACATAAACATATATACATATATATACATATCTACATATACACATATCTACATATACATATATATATACATATATATATATATATATATATATATATATATATACATATACACATCCACATATATATATATATATATATATACACACACATACATATACACACACACATACACACACACATACATATATACACATACATACATATATACTGTATATACACACATACATACATACATACACACACACACACATATATATATATATACATTTATATATATATATATATATATATATATATATATATATATATATATATATATATACACACACATACAGACACATATATATATATATACATATTTACATATCTACATATATATATATACATAGCTACATATATATATACACATATATATACATATCTACATATATATATATAGACATATAGATATATATATATATATATATATATATATCTAAATCCCCGCGAAGTACTGCTTTTAAATTTTTATTAAGAAGAAAAGAAAACCTTTTTAAATTGAGGGAAAATATACCAATAACAATTTGTTAAGGATCTGTTTTTTTGTGAAGCAGCCTTAACACAGCTTTTCCGCTGTTTTATAAATGAACGGCATATAAGGTCTTCCTTTTTCCTTGCTTTGCCAAGGAAGGAGCCTTTTTATTTAATCCACGGGTTCTTCGCTTTTTTTTTTTCTTTTTTTACGATTGTTATAGTTCTGTTTGTATACCACGTTGTCAGTTCAGCACTCCGGTTGTAATATAACCAAGCTGTGCAAGCTTACTGTTAAGAATGCAACGTATAGTTGTACAGGAGAAAAGCAATCTTGCCTCAAATCAATGGCTTTTGTAGGTCTATGAACTTAATTTAAACTTTAGGTTTACACGGTGCTTTGTTTCCGACGTGCTGCGTTCTACATGCAGTTAGCTAAGACCCGGCACTTAAAAGTTTCTCGCTACAGCAATTTTTAATCCGTTACAAAGTCATCCAAAGTGTCGTTTATACCTCGTGTCTTCTCATTAAACTTGTATCTCGCGAATATGGTATTGCAAACAGCAGTGGGAGCGTTTCTCATTAAACTTGTATCTCGTGAATATGGTATTGCAAACGGCAGCGGTAGCGTTTCTATAAACTTAATTTAAACTTACGTTTTACACCGTGCTTTGTTTCCGCAGTATCAAACTGATCACTCGTGCTGCATTCAGTCAGTTCACGTGAGCCGCTCTCTTGTGCCTTCTCAATTGTGTAATGAATGTTTTCTTCAGCGCTCTTTGGGGCTCTTCCTTGTTTTCAGTTCACGTGATTACGTAGGAGGCGTGATGACGCGATACACGACTCCGCCTCCTCCATTACAGTATATGGACAAAAAAGAGGTTCCAGTTATGACCATTACGTGTACAATTTCGAAATGAAACCTGCCTAACTTTTGTAATTAAGCTGTAAGGAATGAGCCTGCCAAATTTCAGCCTTCCACCTACACGGGAAGTTGGAGAATTAGTGATGAATGAATGAGTGAGTGAGTGAGTGAGTGAGGGCTTTGCCTTTTATTAGTATAGATTGATGTGATGGTTTCTACAGTGTAAATGTTTCAACCAAGAGATCAATTTTTATTTATGATTCTGCTAATTACATTAATATTAAAATACTAGCTATGCTACCTGTCAAAGACAGGTAATAGAACCATTTTATAATATTTGAAATCCCTTCCCCTACATGTACCTTCAGTGCCTTTCCTCGGTATCCACATGTGTCTGAACCTCTATTCAATAGTGCTTTCTTTCGTGAGCATGTTCCCATAAAGCCTGCTATTCAGACTCTTGTCATTATTTTTGAGGGGCCTTACTCGCCTCCTGTCTGCTTTTATACGCGCTGTTTTTGAAGGTGTCTCTTCGCATGATGTTTCTCCTCCTATGTCTTACACTCACACTTCCTGTTTTGTCACGTCTCCAAAGCCAAGCCGACCAATCACACCAAAGCCAAACTGACTAATCAGATTGCTCAGAGGGACTGGAGACACAGACTTTAGTGTTTTGTTATATAGTAGATTCATTCATTCATTCATTCATTTCCAGAAACTGCTTATTCCAATACAGGTTTTGTGGAGCCATGGTCTGTTTCCAGCAGCACTATTGACAAAGCAGGAGCCAACTCTGAATGGGAAGCCAAACTCACCCATACAGTATGTCCACACTCACTTACACCAGGGGTGGGCAATGTTGATCCTGGAGGGCCACATTGGCTGCAGGTTTTCATTCCAACCCAATTGCTTAATTAGAAACCAATCCTTGCCAATCTCAGACCTTATTTAATTTTATGACTTGTTAGTCTGCAATGTTGGCTTCTTATAGTGTAGATTTTTTTCCTTTCCAAGAATATCATCCAAATGATTTGAAGCCTAAAATGGATAACTTTTAATTTGTCACATTTTTCTATTAAGTGTTTTATTAAACCAAATAGTGCATGATGAATCCACGCAGGTGTAAATGGAAACAAGTTACATTGAGAACTGCTGGCTCCTTTGTCATTTGCATCTTATTGCTAGTAAGGAGCCATTAAAACAGTGACTGAAACTGTTTAAGACTGAAACAAGCAATTAAGGGTGGGGAATTTTAACAAGCGAGACCACTAAAATGAAGCATCAAAATGTCACTTAAGCAACAAGTGCTTCATCAGCAATAATCGACTTCTCATTAAAAAAGTGGGTTGGAACAAAAACCTGCATCCACTGCGGCCCTCCAGGACCGACTTTCCCAACCCTGACTTATACAGTACCATCTTAAACTCTTCAGCCCACCGAACCTGCACATCACCAGAAGGTAATCAGAGTACTGAGAGAAATCCTGTTCAGATATGGGAATAGTATGCTACTTCTACGTATACAATCTGTCTTGGTAAAGGTTTGAAACCAGCATTGTAAAGTTTTAGGGTAGCAGCACTAACTACTGCCTTATTGTGTTGGTTTGCAATGAAAACAAACTGATGCATGATTTATTTTCTGCTTTCATTAACAATGTCTAGAGGTAGCTATTCTGTTAGTTCTGTTATAAAAAAATCTTTCGTTATTTATTCATCCAGTAACTGCACTTACAGAGTGGTATGTGAATTGATCAATGTTCACTTCTTGTAATCCACTCTACTTTTAGACATTAAGCAAACCTTTGACCCCTACCTCTCTTCCAACAGCATGCCTATGCCTTGGATGCACTCAATGATAAGCTGAGAGAAGGAGCTACTGTACTGGATGTAGGTTCAGGGAGCGGCTATCTCACCAGCTGTTTTGCCAGAATGGTAAGTATCCACACTTTTTAATGATACTGAATGCCATCTTTACCCATGGTGACCATTTATAATTACTTTTTTAGGTGCATGTCAAATAAGACAAAATATTATGTAATTCTTTCAAGTTACTGAATGTAAAATGAAATCCCTGATGGTGTGTCACAAAACCTCGCATTCTTGGTTTAGGTGGGTCCTACTGGCCGTGTGATTGGCATAGAACACATTCCTGAGCTTGTGGAACAGTCAATTGCCAATATCAATAGTGATGACCCCACTCTTCTTACTGGTGGCCGCATCCAGTTCTTTGGTAAGTCATAGCTGAGGAGAAAAGCATATTAATTGAAATTATATGATAATAATAATAATATGCTGTTGTTAAAGAGTAACATATTAAATCAGTAGAATACACTTAATTCAAACATTTATGCACAAAGTTGGCATTTAATCTTTCGCCTCTCTTCAGTCAGTGATGGGCGTTTAGGATATCCTGCTGCTGCTCCCTATGATGTCATTTATGTTGGTGCTTCCACAGTCGAGGTTCCTAAGACGGTAAGATGTAAGAAGTATAAAGGGTGGACAACAAACTCTCTAATATGTCATGCTTCATTGGAACAATGTCCTTGACGTCAATAGGAAATCATTTTGAATGCAGAGTGACTATAAACTGTTTTCACATGAATGAAATTAAAATGACTTGTGCCTATCAGCACTGTGCACATAGGTAATATTTTCTGAAATCTGTGCAGGTTAATTCTGAACATATTATATCTGTCTTTCGCAGCTTCTTTCACAGCTGAAGCCAGGTGGCAGGATGGTCTTGCCTGTTGGGAAATATGGTGGGATACAGTACCTTGAGCAGCATGACAAACAAGAGGACGGTACTGTGGTCATAAAAAAAATGATGCGTGTTCAATTCATACCTTTGACAGATGAAACAGCACAAATGCAAAGGTATGAGCTTGCTTTTCACAATTCTCCTACTGATAAAGAGGATTTGTTTGAAGTAGCTTGATCATTTGGGGAGGTTATCTCCTTGGCAATCTCCACAACAGACCTGGATATAGAATTTATGGCATAGCAAATGTAGAGGAGGAGTTGGAATTGCCAAGGAAAAGGAAATGCAAGTCATTCAGATAGGTTTGGAATTGGTTTATTCTGTTAATATAAAAAATGGGAGGATGGGGTTCTAATTACTAGATGACTAGTGAATAGGTAGATATTTTAGTGTATTTATACTTATAAGGGAAAGGGGTATCAGTCTGGTTTACACTCGGTATCTGCAGAGCTGCCTAAGTGGAAGCAAAAATGGAAGATCACCTACACTGTCCAAGCTCCAGTGTCAATGGCTGTCAACTTTTTTGAGATTAGCCAACCACAAATACTGGTCCATTGTACGACTGCCGATTCTCTGAATTCTGAATAAAAGTGGCCACAATGGAGGAAGTCTCCTGCATGTGGTGAGCCCACCTATGGTCAATAGAAATTTAACTTAACTATATGAGATACTCCATCAGGAAAGATACATTTTGCCCTTTAACACTAGAACCACAACACATTTTTAGTACTATAATGCATTGGCATCTGAACCCCTTAGTTCTTGCCAATGGCCCATCAGCTCAGCATCCTGATAGCACATCCACCCTGCCCTATAACTTAGATAGCCAAATAGAGCTTGAATGAATGTAAAAATAAATAATTCTTGGTATACAGCATGTGTTGTTTTCATACAGTGGTGCCTCGTACTTTGATCTTAATTCATTTCAGTAGGCCATTTGAACTTTGTATAGTTTGAAGTCTGAATCAGTTTTCCCCTTTAGAAGTACAGTGATCCCTCGCTATATCGCGCTTCGCCTTTCGCGGCTTCACTCTATCGCGGATTTTATATGTAAGCATATTTAAATATATATCGCGGATTTTTTGCTGGTTCGCGGATTTCTGAGGACAATTGGTCTTTTAATTTCTGGTACATGCTTCCTCAGTTGGTTTGCCCAGTTGATTTCATACAAGGGACACTATTGGCAGATGGCTGAGAAGCTACCCAACTTACTTTTCTCTGTGTCTCTTGCGCTGACTTTCTCTGATCCTGACGTAGGGGGTGTGAGCAGGGGGGCTGTTTGCACACCTAGACGATACGGACGCTCGTCTAAAAATGCTGAAAGATTATCGTCACGTTGCTACCTTCTGTGTGCAGCTGCTTAGTGAAGCGACATGCTGCACGGAGCTTCATGTACTTAAAAGCTCAAAGGGCACGTATTGATTTTTCACTCTTTGTTTTTATCTGTCTCTCTCTCTCTCTCTCTCTCTCTCTCTCCCTGCTCCTGACGGAGGAGGTGTGAGCTGCCGCCTTCAACAGCTTTGTGCCGCGGTGCTTCGCATACTTAAGCCAAACAGCCCTATTGATTTGTTTGCTTTGCTCTCTGTTTCTGACAGCCCGTGCTCCTGACACGCACTCATTTGAAGAGGAAGATATGTTTGCATTCTTTTAATTGTGAGACAGAACTGTCATCTCTGTCTTGTCATGGAGCACAGTTTAAACTTTTGAAAAAGAGACAAATGTTTGTTTGCAGTGTTTGAATAACGTTCCTGTCTCTATACAACCTCCTGTGTTTCTGCGCAAATCTGTGACCCAAGCATGACAATATAAAAATAACCATATAAACATATGGTTTCTACTTCGCGGATTTTCTTATTTCGCGGGTGGCTCTGGAACGCAACCCCCGCGATGGAGGAGGGATTACTGTAATGGAAAGTGAATTAATCCATTCCCAGACCCTAAACAATACCCGTTTCAATAAACTTGAAAAGCAAATACATATAATTTAAGGTAAAAGTAACACAGTAAAATGCCATAAATAATAAATTAAAACATGAAAACAAATAAAATATGTAAATACTGTATAACAAAATGAAATGTATAGACACAACAGCTTGGTACTCTTCCTTTCGGGGCATTGTTTGTCCTTTTGTGTATGTGTTACTGTTTGTTATAATAACATACTGCTGGGCATATAATGTCTACAGCTGGCACGATCTCCTAAAAATAGGACAATGCAGAGAATGGACTGTTATAGCTGGGTTCCTCCGTGTCCATGACATCCCGGTGGACATAGCCAGGCATCAGGGCTCCCTGTGGATTACCATCCCCACAGGTAGGAGACGGAGGCAGTGCAGGGACAGGAGGAAGAAGAGGGTATGGCATGCTGGCAAGGCTTCGAAGGCGGCCACACAAGCTGCCTCTTCCTGGTATTTTTCTCACCAATGCAAGATCCCTAGCAAATAAGATGAACAAATTGAAGCTACGGGTTGCAGCGAATAAGATTGTTAAGGATGGTTGCATTCTGCTAATTACAGAGACCTCGACTTATTCACTCATTCCAGATACAGCTATCGAGTTAGCAGGCTGCATAGTACACCAGCAGGACAGGACCGGACAGAGAAGGTATTTCAGCAACAGCTGGTGTACTAACACTAAGGCTGCACATAATGTATGACATTTACGCTCTATCATAAGCCCCATCTGTTGCTGTATTTTTTTCATTGCGCACACAGTTCGAATGTAGAGGTATCGTTCGAACTCTGGATCATATTTCTCTCGAATTTAGCATTTAAACTGTGAAACGTTCAAAGTTAGAATTGTTTGAACTATGAGGCACCACTGTATTTTGAGTTTAAATGTTTCCATACTTTTTCATTTTAAAAAAAATCACTGGGTTGCACTACACCTGGAAGAAAACTGCATCAGTATTTATTAGTGAAAGCAAAACAATCATATTGCAATTAGCGAAAAACATAAAATATCAAGTGTAACAGAATTTTTTTTATAGAGATAGTTTGAAAATTTACAACCATACTCACATATGCCTTTGGATATGACAAACATTTATAGATGGCAAGCAGCTTACAGGCTTATTATAAAATAGTCTGCACAGGCAGTCAGTGCAGTTTCTTAGCATGGTGATACTTCACACTATCATAATCTCTTGAGTCTTTCACAAGTAATTGGAGAAAAGTCACGACTGACAATATTTCACTTTCTATGGCAAACACTTGCCAAAAAAAACAAACCTCTGGACCGAACTGCAATCATCTGCAAACATTTGTAGATAGCAAGTAGCTTGTCAGCTTAATATAAAACAGACAGCAGTCAGAACAGATTCTTGGCATGGTGACATTTTATACCATCTTAATCTTTTGTTATATTGAGTATGTATCTTCTCACCTGGCACTGTGTTGTTCTGTCTGGATCAAGACAGTCCCAAAGGGATGCTGACATAAGCGACTTTCTAAAGTTGCACTGTTGCTTGGCATAAAACACTTCAGTATTTAATTGTAAAAGGGAAAATAATATTTTTCAATAAGCTGGAAACTTAAAATAATAAACTAAGTAAAAAGTAGTGTTTTGCTGTGTACAGTATTTTGCGCACTATAAGGCGCACTTAAAAGCCTTTAATTTTCTCAAAAATCCACGGTGCGCCTTTAAATTCGGTGCGCCTTATGTGTGCACTGAGTTCCAAAATCTGTAAAAATGTTGTTGTGCATTTTAGTAAGCGCTCTGCTTGATTGACTGTCAGACCATTTCCTGCCGACATAGGGACGTAGTAATACGTACACTATGAAGGCTGGCAGCGATAAACCAATTGCAGAACATTACGTAAAGCCACGTACACTTACCTCCGCCACGCCTACGGCAGGTAGGTATATTGTACTACTGGTGCACTGCGAAACCACATTTGTTTGGCTAAGGACCCTGAAAATGGCATCAGAGAAGAGACATGCTTACGATGCACAATTCAAACTACAGGCTATCAGTTACGCGGTTGTAAATGGGAATAGAGCAGCAGCGAGAGAATTTAAAATCAATGAATCTATGGTTCGGAAGTGGAGGAAGCAGGAGAATGAATTGCGCCAAGTTAAAAAGACAAAAAAGAGTTTCCGCGGGAACAAGGCGAGGTGGCCAGAGTTGGAAGACCAACTTGAACAATGGATTCTTGAACAAAGAGCAGCCGGGAGAAGCGTCTCTACAGTCACCATTCGACTGAAGGCAATAACGATAGCACAAGACATGAAGTTCGAGCACTTTCAAGGAGGTCCGTCTTGGTGCTTTCGTTTTATGAAAAGGCGCCATCTCGCCATCCGCGCACGAACTACCGTGGCGCAGCAACTGCCAGCGGATTACAAAGAAAAGCTGACCATCTTCCGCACCTACTGCAGCAACAAGATTACCGACAAAAAAATCCAGCCCAACCACATCACCAACATGGACGAGGTCCCTCTCACTTTTGACATCCCCGTGAACCATACTGTGGAGAAAAAGGGGACCAGCACGGTATCCATACGCACCACGGGGCATGAGAAATCGGCTTTCACTGTTGTTCTTGGTTGCCACGGTAATGGACAGAAACTACCACCTATGGTCATTTTTAAGAGGAAGACGCTGCCAAAAGAAAAGTTTCCAGCCGGAGTCATCGTTAAGGCCAATCCAAAGGGCTGGATGGACGAGGAGAAAATGAGAGAGTGGCTGAGAGAGGTGTATGTGAAGAGACCGGGTGGGTTTTTCCATGCATCACCGTCTTTGTTGATCTGCGACTCCATGCGTGCCCATATCACCGCTACTGTGAAAAAACAAGTGAAGCAAATGAATACGGAGCTTGCCATCATTCCAGGAGGATTAACAAAAGAACTCCAACCGCTGGACATCGGTGTAAACAGGGCGTTCAAAGTGAAGATGCGAGCGTCATGGGAGCGATGGATGAGAGACGGCGAACACACCTTTACTAAGACTGGAAGGCAGCGCCGGGTGAGTTACGCCACCATATGTGAATGGATTGTGGATGCCTGGGCTAAGGTGTCTGCTTCGACTGTTGTCCGAGCTTACGCGAAAGCTGGAATCATTGCTGAACAGCCACCCGGCAACGAGACTGATTCCGACAATGACGAGAGGGAACCCGGCATGTTTGATGGCGAACTTGCCCATCTGTTCAATTCAGATACAGAAGGTGAGGACTTCGATGGATTTGTGACAACAAACTGATCAAAAAACAATGTGAGTGTATTTTTAAATACGTAGTAGAATAAGGTTTAACTAAACTCATTGTTTTGCTTCTGTTACCTTGTTTTTGCATGCGCCGAATAATACGGTGCGCCTTATGTATGGCTTAAGTACAGAAATAAGCCCCGCAATTGAGAGTGCGCCTTTCAATCCAGTGCGCCTTATGGTGTGCAAAATACTGTAAATGATTTGCAAATATTACACTCATACTTGCCTGTTTCACAAACTATGTACTGTATATAAAGTTGCAAGAGGAATGATGAACTGATTGTAAAACTGTACACATCAGCAGTCTGCACTTATTTTTGCAGTTTGTGAGTGGCTCCCAAATGTTAAACAGTGGAACCTTACTTATTTGTGTTTTGCTTTGTGTGCATCCTCTCACCTTGCCCTGCCTTTGCACTTTTCACAGAAGTATGGCAGCACCTGTCTATTTTTTTATTGCAGTTCAATTAATTGGCACACTTGTTTTTTGACAAGTGTTTGCAATGGAATGTGATAGGAAAATATTTTCAGCAGTCATTTTTCTCCTATTACGTGTGAAAGACTCAACAAGTGACATCACCACAGTTGCAGACTGTCTTTCCCTGGTAACTGAGTGGGATCCTTCTCCAAGTAAGAAATAGAACTTAATGCATGTTTGTTATTAATCTCAGATGTTATCTAAAATTTGATGCCAGACTTGCCAGATTTGTTTGACCTGCCCTGAGTGAATAAAGATAATAATTCATCAATGGTTATGCTCTGGGGCAGCATGGTGGCGCAGTGGTAGCGCTGCTGTAAGGAGACCTGGGTTCGCTTCCCAGGTCCTCCCTGCATGGAGTTTGCATGTTCCCCCCGTGTCTGCATGGGTTTCCGCTGGGTGCTCCAGTTTCCTCCCACAGTCCAAAGACATGCAGGTTTGGTGCATTGGCGATCCTAAATTGTCCCTAATGTGTGCTTGGTGTGTGTGTGCACCCTGCAGTGGGTTGGCGCCCTGGCCGGGGTTTGTTCCTGCCTTGTGCCCTGTGTTGGCTGGGATTGGCTCCAGCAGACCAGTGTGACCCTGTATTAGGATATAGCGGGTTGGATAATGGATGGATGGTTATGCTCTGCCTTGACTTATAACACATGATGCCAACTGTCTGATTCAGCAACAAAGCTGTTACTATATGAGGGGGGACCTGAAAATTCCAAGAACTGGACGACAGCACAAGAGTAGGGTGTAGTTATGGACTATGCTACTAGGAATTTTATGCCTACAGTCTGATTAATTAGTCTGCTGAGTGGCATTTTGCTGAGTTGATTGGGAGTGCATTTCTGACATTAATTTTATAATCATGCAATCGTGACTTTGGCAATTTTTTTTTCACAAAGCACATCAGGTCACATTAAACATTAGAACAATGACAGTTACATTTTTGCAAATTGACAGACTTGTTAATAAAGAGTTTACCTATGAATAAGACTTCTAATCAGCAACATTACACCGAATTGCTTAGGCGGCTGTGGAAAAGCGTCAGGAAAAAATCATCTGGAGCAGAGGTGCATACAAAGCTGCATTTTACACCATGACAAGTGCACCTGCACTCACTGCATTGTTAGTCAAAGAGTAGTTTTTGACCAAAAACAATGTGGTTGTTGTTTTGCACCACCCAAATTCACCAGGTCTCATTCCCTGGGAGTTTTTTTTTTTTTTTTGTTCCCAAAATTAAAATTGAGACAAAGTAAGAAGATTTTCTACTGTGTAAGAAATCCAAAAAGAAAAAAACTTGCAGGAGGCTGTTGACACAATAACAAAAGAGGAAAATAGGAAAAGTTTCCAGGAATAGAAAAAGTGGTTGAACATTGCACCTCAAGGAGTGCATTTTAAAGGTGACTAAAAGGGAATTGCTGCAAGTTTTATAATAAAGGTTTCTTTTTTTGTAACAATTCAAGGAATATTTGCCCTCTCATGTACAAAGTGGACAGTTAGCATCAAGTTGATGCAGAGAAAGTAGATCACGCCATTGTGGATTGCACAGGCCATAAGTAAAGAGCATAGCACTAGAAGGCAGTACTCCCTTGTTTTTACAAGCACAGGAAGCCAAACAATGTATGCAAATGCAAACATAAGCAGTCTCCTTTCTTGGCTTGTGCTACATGAAGATGTTGACCTCAATCTAAGATTGTACCATGCTGAAGCTGGAAGTACTGATGGAACGGGGAACTTGGCTGTGAATGTGGCACGGTTTAGTAAAAATATCATATCACTTGAGTACACATCTGCCTTCAAACCATTATGCGTGTATGTGATTCAGCACGTGTGATTGTGTTTGTCACACTACACCAGCATTTCCACATAGCTGTACTTAAATCATGTTTTTTTTTTTCAAAAACTACTTGGCCACAAGTTTTCCTCCTGTTAAAAGGAAAAACACCTGTTAGTGGTATTAATGATAAAAGGTTATTATTTCTTTGTACCAAGAGAAACAAGCTCTCTTAATTTTCCACATAGAAAATATAATGTTTCACACTATTAACATATGCACTGTGCTATAGGAACTGCAGTTGTTTGGCGGGTGGAAAAAATAAGCCAAATGAGTTGTTAAATTTACAATTTATTATCAACACCTAATTTTTTTTTTTCTTATTTCTAGGAATGAATTGTGAGCACCATTTAAATTAAAGAAGAGTTCCTGTGGATACTCAACAGTGGTCTGATGAACCATTTTGGAGGAACTCTTTGAAATATTAATCAACTCTCAGCACCTACAATACCATTCTTTAATTGAACTTCAATTCATTTACTTATACCTCAATCTGCTGATGAACTTAATAATAAATGTCTTGTCTTCTGTATTTTATTGCTGTTTATTGTATACACAACATCCCAAATGTTAAAGCACCACCACACGGACAAAAAACTTGATTTTTGGGATTTCTTAAAAAAGAAAAAGACAGTACTTATGTCACAACCACATTCATATGCCTGTATCTTACCATCCATTTGTCTTTGCACACAGTAACTCTAAAACCAGTAAACTTCCTTCTACATCAGACACAGGAAAGAGTCTAACTTTGCACCAGTGGTGAATAAGCTGCCAGCAGAGTAGCGTAACTGATTGCTTCATACACAGACACACACTCACAGATTATTTTTTATTTTTTAATTTCAGATTTGTTACTGATTCCATTATATGGCCAATAAACAATCTTTTATCAGTTATGTACTGGATTATACAATTTCTTCCCTTACATACTTTGTTTCAAATACCCATTTTCTGAATGACATGCAGCAAATTTTGAGTATTGTGCCTTAAAAAAGTATCATTGTGTGGAAATGGTCCTTGAACATGCCCTGACAGTTATAAATTAAATCTCTCTCCTAATCCATTCATTTAAACGCCTGCTTTATCAGATTTAGGTACTTGAGGAGCTCAAGCACATCTTGGTAACACTGAAGGCAAGGCAGAAACCCCAATAACACATACTGAACCATCACATTGTTCCCAGTTAGCCTCATGCACACGTTTTGTGATGTGGTGGGGTACACACCTCAAACACAATCATGTTACACTGGTCTATCACCCATTCAACTCCAGGACCTTCCTATTCATTCCACATTTTTGATGCTACTTTATTTGGGACCGCTGCCTGACCAACCTTTATCTTTTTCAGCATTTTTGTGACCTCTTCTTTTGAAAACTTACAGCTGTTCTTGTAGTTTCTTATAAAAAATATTATTAACCCATTAATTTTTGTAATTCATCATCTTCTCCACATACTTCTCCCAGTTATCCTTAATAACATTCCTATCAATCGCAATGTTTCTTTCAGAATTTTTCAAGCACTGTGACCTTTTTTTGCTATACATTTGAAACTTTACTATTATTTAGAGGCTCTTAGGATTCTGTATTATAGGCTAATTTATTAATTCTAGGTTAGAAAATACTTATGCATGTATTTTGTCTAAATGTCTGTTCAGTGTATAACTGATATGAATACCCTAAGTCAGAATGGTTGGTTAATTTACAACTCACAAGATCAGTTGGAATGCATCCATCTCAAGGGAATTTGATACATACAGACAAGCATTCTTGATATTTTACACATACTTTAATAACCCAAGCTCTTAGGCTGAGCTTTTATTAGAGTATTTAGCTTATTATTTGTGAGAAACTGTGGATTCCAATACCTTACATGAGATAAATGACATAAAGGACAAATTGCCTGAGGCTACAGAGAACAACCATCTATCTGGATGTCAGACTCACCGTCCATGGAGCAAGCCTGACTTCTGAATTAAGACAAGTCGCCCCCCTCACACAGATGCATCCTTTGGCACTACTCAGCTTTCATATCCTCAACTCTCTTTCTTTTTTGACTGGTGTGAAGCTTTTTGACTTTCAGTCCATGGTGTATGTTAATAAGAGCTTTATATTTAGGCGTGTATTTCTAAGCTTTATCTGCACATATTGGGTGACTGAGGTAATAAATTACAGGGGACCTGATATGAGAAGGTTGTTATTTTTTTCCCACAGGGTTAGCACCTGTAAAGGGACACTTTTAATAGTGGGGAGCACCGGAAGGACTAGCTCTTCATTGTAAGTGACAGTAAAAGATGCAGTTGCCTCCATTGTCTTGGGGACACCAGTTTTGGTTTCTTTTAGTTTATGTTAGTCTGGCGCACTAAAGGAGTGATAAGACTATGCATGGGCCCTTTATGTGCATGTGTGCGTGCACAACATTAGGCCAACCCATAATGAAATCTTGTGAGCACCACTCTTCCCTTGATAATATGCTTCATTCTATTTTGCCATGTGTTTCATGATCCTGAAAATAATCCTTTCTCAATCTACACTTCACTTGTAACTTCCCATCTCTTAGTTTCTTGTGCCTTCTCAACTGCTTTTCTAGCTTTTCACTTTATTTCCTTATAGATCATCCGGTCACCTTATGTTTTGTTTTCTGACACACCTTATAGCATATTCTCTTTAATTTAAGTGTCTTGTCTTTTTAATATACTCAAGAAGGTGCCTACTGTGCAAGCCTGAGCTGTGACAAGGATCTGTCACTGTATTCTCTTCTGTCAAAAAATGTGTCTCAAATACTCACTTGGAGTCATTAGCGAGCTCAGATAATTTCAGTTAACACTTACTTCAGGTCTTTGATGTTCAATTCATTTGCTTATTTTCTGGAACCATTTTTTTCCACTTCAGGATCAAATAGAGCCTAAATCTGTCCCATCACCACTGGCATCAAGGTAAAAACCAACTCCAGATGGTAAGGCATTTCTACTATAGAGCACCTGCCAACTCTTGTAATTTCTGGGCCAATGTAAAGGTGAAAACCTAAAATGCACCCATTTTTAGCGGGAGGAAATGGGTGCATGCATAACAAAAACACCACTGATAGGAGAGGACATAATATGCAAACTCCATGTGCACACAGTGACTTAGCTAAAACCTCCATGCCATGTCCCTAATACTGAGAGGCAGAAGCACTGTACTCTCATGCTCCTGGTCTCTGTTATTGAAATGAAATTAAACATTTTGTAACACTAGGGGGCGGTGTTGCTCCTCTAACCCAATACACAGACACTGACAACATGAGTTAAAAGCACCAAGAAGTTGTTTTAATTTCTTCTTTTTGTACAATGGTTCCTCAAGCACCACCGCCACCAATAAACAGGCAAGTAAATACAGTACACTAGTAATCACAATTAAATCACAATTCTCTCCTCCACACCTCCCAGTTAGCTCTGTCCTCTACCTCCCAACTCCGGCCCACTTGCTGGGTTCCCATCAGTCCTTTAAATAGTCCTTGGCCCGGAACTGCCCTTTCTCTTCAGCCCGGAAGTACTTCGGGGCTTCCGTCCTCGTGACCACCTCGTACTTCTGGGCTATATGGAATGGATGAGTCCTCAGGTCCTTCAACAGCTCCCCCTGGTGGCACCCAACTGGGCTGAGAAACTGAACTCCAAGTCCCGGGATGCCCTGTGGGAATCTGGGGCACCGCTACACTCCAGGGAAGCTGCCATCTAGCATTTTGGGGGAGGCAGTGTCGGTAAGTAGCTGCCTTCCCCCATCCTTCCATTCCAGGGGAATCCCGGCCGGGTTGAGCTGCCAGCCATCCATCACAATTTTTTAGAGGTTAAAAAATATGTGACATCGTCTTGTGTGGACGGAGTTGATGATGCGCAGAAGAAATTTTTCTCTGCTTATATCTGACATGAGGACACAAGCTGGGGGCTCTCATCTCACCCACCTGACTCACCACCAGATTCATACTCATTGTCTAACAACTTAATTAGATCTCTGTTGTCAAAGAAAATTTCTTGCTTAAATATATTTGCTTTTTTAATATTTATTGTTAATTTAAAAATGACAGAATAATGAGTGACTCATTTCTAAGAATGCCATTATTAGGGAGACTAGTGGAACAGCTAGAATATGTAACTCATATCAGTAATGTCAGCCTAATGAAAAAGTTTGAAAACCACTGACAATTAATTCAATTCTATATAATAAAAAGAAACATTGAAACGTTGTATTTGGACAGTTAAGCTTTCATCAGGTTTACCTGATGATTAATGTTCAAAGGCCCATATTTTCCCCTTTATTGTGGAATCATGTGTACTTCCACCTACTCTGTATTCATGCTCTCCCAGCAGAATCAGATGGAAGGCAGAAAGCAACTCTTGAGGAGATGTCAGCCCAGCACAGAACACAACCACACAGTGAATGTGGCAGATTCATGCAAGGAAAAGTTAGCTTCAGGCTGGAACATGAATGGATGAAAGGATGTTTTTTGTTAGTCAGATGGGACTGTTGATAGGTGGCAGCATTTTTACACAAAGCATTGTACTGTATTGCTGAATGGCCATCATTTTTTAGCCTTCAAAAAGAACATAAAGAAAAAAAAACACTTATGTAGTTTGATTATAGCAGCAGTATGTCAGTCTGCAGAAAGAGTTTTGACCTTGTCAAGAGGTTTACTTACCTCAGCAGTGACATTCATGTCTCTGGTGACTCTTCCTGTGAAGTCAGTAAAAGGAATGGGAGAGCATTAGTCATGAGGTCACAGGAAAGGGGTGTGTGGTGCTCCCGATATCTTTGCAAAAGGACCAAGGTCCAAGTCTTTAGAGTACTGGTGCTTCGTCTTCTCCTATATGGCTGTGAGACATGGACACTATCCAGTGACCTGAAATGAACACTGGACTCCTTCGGGACTGTATGTCTTCAGAGACTCCTTGGGTACCGCAGGCTTGACTTTAAGTCAAACGAGCGGTTGCTCGTGGAGTCCTGAATGAGGCACATTACCTGCATTGTGCGCCAGTTACAGCACTACAGCCATGTGAACATCCATCCACTAAACAGTATCATCTCCAGACAGAGGAGCAGCTTCTGCGACAGACTGCTGTCACTGTCCTGCTCCACTGACAGATTGAGGAGATTGTTCCTCCCCACACTATGCGACTCTTCAATTCCACCCAGGGTGTGGCAAACGTTAACATTATATAAAGCTATTGTCTGTTATACCTGCATTTTTATCACTCTTTAATTTAATATTGTTTTTTATCAATATGCTGCTGCTGGAGTATGTGAATTTCCCCTTGGGATTAATAAAGTATCTATCTATCTATCTATCTATCTATCTATCTATCTATCTATCTATCTATCTATCTATCTAAGTGGCGGGATTCCCTGAGAGTGAACTGGCTCACACGATCATCAATGCTGAGGACCCGAGTGGCCTCATAACATCTGGCTGAGGCAGATAGATGGTCATTTCTGGAAGGTGGGAATGGACCACATGTCTGCCCAAGCTGGTTACCCACTGGGATCCCATACTGTTTCATCATGTGGTGGGTCCAGCAAAGGAATATAGCAGTACATGCTCCCCAACCTGACCTAACCTGATTATGATTTCTGGAAAATTTTGTATTAACAAAATTAAGAAGTCATTTGCAAATCCCAGTGTTTTAATCTCTTGAAATTGAAACACATTACTAACTTTCAACGATGGAAAAATAAAAAGTGAACAAAAACTCTTGCATTTATTTTACATTTAAGATTTTGCCTTTTCTCATGATCACTATATGTTTATTGACTCAGAATGTCATTTGTTGTAATAATGCTGAATCTAGTAGCAGTAGTGGAGGTGAGAAATAAGTACAGCAACAGTTTCAAGGATGGAAATGATTACAGTCTGAGCTGGCAGAATGTTATTCAGTCAAGCAGCTTCAGCACCACCCATTAGGGGGTGGCTGATGGGTGTGGGGGTTATAGAAAGGTGAACCCGCCACAGCAACTCTGTCACCATCCTAGTGTAGCAAATTGCGCAGGCCTTCTAAGAATAGCAAGCGAATTAAAAGAGCAACAAAATACAAAGAGTCACTGTGGGCTAGAACAGCACTCTGCTACAATATTGCACGTGAGATGTAATTAATACATGTTTATGAAGGATTTTGTATTAAAAAATTGAAAAATCTTGCAACTTGGCTGTAATACTATTGGGTTTATAAACTTACTTACGAACACTTTGAAATCACTTGAGGTTTTTTTTCTTAGGCTCCTCCTGACTCACTGATATGAGAAAACCCTGACATATGATATACCATTCGTCACATCTTGATATCTTGTTATGCAAGATGTCAACCTTTTTGGGGTTGCTTCTTATTCTTGGCCCTCCAGACCCAAATAAACTCTACCTTCTGGGTCATTTTGGACCATATTTTGTTCAGGAAATTTGACCCTTATTATAAAGAGTAAACTGATAGGTGCCTTCATCAAAAATGATCAAAGGGTTTTGAAGTTTTGCATGCCACATCAATCTACCGCAAGGTTCAGGCTACCGAAATGGGTCATGAGGGGACAAAGTTGTTTTATAGGTATTTCAAGGAGACTGATACCAAACATGGTAATATTTTTGATATTTGGTTCTTTACTGGTGGTCCTAACCGTCTAACAGCCACTTCTAAAAGTTTAAAAATGACACATTTCAAACACAATGAGTTTTAGACTATTTCAAGGTCAGTTTCTGGGCTTGCGAGTGTCCTGGATAAAAACCAAGATCCAGGCCTTTAATGACCTCTTGGGCACAGTCATCAGCAGTGTGTCTGTCTGTGGAGAGAGTGTCGACTTTGTCGAGAGGTTTACTTACCTTGGCAGTGACATTCATGTCTCTGGTGACTCTTCATATGAAGTCAGTAGACAGATTGGGAGAGCATGGGGGGTCATGAGGTCGCTGGAAAGGGGTGTGTGGTGCTCCTGATATCTATGCAAATGGACAAAGGTCCAAGTCTTTAGAGTCCTGGTGCTTCCTGTCTTGCTATATGGTTGCGAGACATGGATGTAACCCAGTAACCCAAGACAAAGACTGTACTCCTTTGGTACTCTGTCTCTTCGAAGAATCCTTGGGTACCGCTGGTTTGACTTTGTGTTGAATGAGTGGTTACTCATGGAGTCCCAAATGAGGCACATTACTTGCATTGTGAGGGAGCGTCAGTTACGGCACTACAGCTATGTGGCGTGATTCCCCGAGGGTGATGCAGCTCGCAGAATCCTCATTGTTGAGGACCTGGCCCAGGCTATAGGGACGCCCACATAACACCCGGGTGTGGCAGATAAATGGTCATTTCCAGAGGGTGGGACTGGACTACAGGTCTGCCTAGGGGGGTTGCCAACCAGGATCCCAAGTGCCCTGTGGTGGGTGCGGCAACACGCTGTTATCAGTGCATGCTCCCCAACCGGACCTGACCCGAAGGTCAGTGATCACAAATATGATTTTTTTTTTACTTTTTTGTTACATATTTTATATCCTTTACTGGGAATCTAGCCAACTATGAACCTCTATCACATTATGAAAAATTACCATTTTTTTGTTCCAATCGAGACGATTTATACTTTATACTATAATTTGAGCATACATTTTGATATTTTAAATGTCTGAATCTGCTGTTCGTGTTTATAATGCACTTCAAACTCATGAAGTAAATTATTAAATTTCTTTGAACACTCCGAATTAGAGCGGCTTACACTAATGCAGACTTTTTTTCTGTTTAACGTAACTCCTCTGTCACTGCTGTATTTTTCTTCTATTATCTCTTTCGATATTACCAGCTCATTATAACAAAATAAACCGAGTCAGAGCTCCGGATTCATTTTAGTCTGTCTTGAAGATTTCTGTACTCGTTGCGATTTTTTTTTCTCAGGCATCGCCCCAGTCCCCCTCATTACGCGTCACGAGCGCGACTTGTGACGTAAGTCCCTAGTCACTCAGCAGGGTTCGCGTGTAGAATCCATGCTTTGGCTTGCATTGATAAGTACCGGCGAACTCGGAGTGCAGGTTGCGCGCAGCACCTGGTTTGTTAGTTGCAATCGAACTGCAAATGGGAATCGTATTCTCGCCTTTTTATGGAGCCAAAAGTTTGTGAATAAAGATATTCAGCATCAAAGTGAAACTGAATGCCACAACATCGAAGCGGCGTCCATTCTAACTCGTGAAGGTAGTATCGGAAATCTGTTCTCCGAAAACTTGTGTGTTGCCACTTTATGGTATCTCCGCCAGGTGCTGACATTCAGTTGGGAAAACTTGTGGCGAATCAGACAGACGAGTGTTTGTACAGCTGTACCACCTGGTTTACATCTACCCATAGTTCTTCCAATGGACTCCCTAGAAAGTTCCTCGCCTAATGCTGTAGGTACCGGCCAGTCTGAGGATGGCTGTGCCAGTACACACCCAAACGAACCGACCAACAAGCGGAAGAGTGATGAGAACGACGTGTCTGAGAAACGTCGTAAGAAGAGGCGAAGAGGACGCGGCGGAAAGAAACTTCCACCTGGAGAGAGGTACGTGCCCCCACCGCAGAAGCGAAACCCGGGCATCAGTTTCGGACCGGAACATTTCCAGGAGACCAGCTATTACTTCGAAGGGGGGCTCCGTAAGGTTCGACCCTATTACTTCGACTTCAAGACGTACTGTAAGGGCCGTTGGGTTGGCAAGACGCTTCTGGAGGTGTTCAGCTCCGAGTTCCGGGCGGAGACTATCGAATACTATGAGGAGGCTGCTCGAATTGGGCGGATCAGACTGAACGAACAGCCGATAAAGGACCTCCGGATCACTCTGAAGGTAAAACCTCCGACGGACACAATAGGTTTTGTGACACAAAACAGAGGCTGACGTGGTTTGGGTTAAAATGTAGGTAGTCCCAATATAGAGTAACGGAAGCGCTTTATAAATCCGTCTAAATCAAATGTAGAAATGAATCTGCGCATTATGCACTATTCAGAACTTAACATATTGTAACTAGACACTTCAACAGAAAACGAGAAGATATATTTGGTAACAGATGAGGTTAAATTGCATCTTAGCAATGAAAACGATAGTTGAGTAATAATCTAAACACTTTGGGGTCAGTTTGTTTGAATGCTGAAAGCAGAGAAAGATGTATAGTCAATTTTAAGGTGACGGGAGAGTTATTGTTTAGTCTCATTTGAATTGAGATGACATTTATTTGGTGTGGCACAGCTCCCCTGTAATCCTTGCTCAGGAATGAATGAATTATTTGTTTCTAAAGTGGATATTGACATGACGTTTTATGGAAGAGACTACAAAAAGTAACATTGTCAAATCCACTTAATTCAATTCATGGTCATTGGAGTGGAAGCCTCTTTCTAGCAACTTTTGGTGCATGGCTGCTGCCAGGGGTGGGATGCTGCTTATTAGAGCCCATTAATGCATGTGACCTTACAGATCCCATTTGGAACTGCCAGACAACTGAATGACCATATTTATCCCCTGGCACTGTTGCTCACTATGTTTTAGGCAGCTACGCTATCATCACTTGTGGTGCACTGACCGGGCAGGCATGCACAGTAATCTATCCTGTTAGGTTACATGAGACAATGAATGTGTGGACTCTCAAGGCGTGTTTTTGATTGTTTTTTGCAAAGTGAGTGACATACTCAATAATTTCAGTTTGCAAAATGTCAAAACAACCGTTACGATATTATCATATGATACATATCATACACTCATACATATCATAAAGCGATATTGGTGCATTTTCGGCAGCTTATTGCAATTTACCCATGATTCACTTACTTTTGGGTGTAAAAGCAATTCATCATTCTTTTAAGCAACCGTTTTCAATAGGGAAAGGCACATTAGTTGGAAAACCTTTGACAAGAACCGGGCATCCAGCGCAACAAAGATTGCCAATCCTATTCACCTGATTTATTCAAAACAGTATCAAGTTGAGTTTTGAGTGCCCTTAAAATCCAGCTCTGTACCACAGTGCTTGGTAATTTATTCCATTTGTCTGTGATTCTCTAGGTTTCAAAAAAAACATTGTAATGTTTGTGCAAAGCTTACTATTAGCAAATTTCAAACTGTCCCCATGTTCCTAATGAACTCATTTTAAAGTAAAGTATATTTTAAAATTTGTAATTTTGAAAACTTTAGTCATGTCACTTCTTAACTCTTTCAGGGCTGATGTCGACTGTTGTCAAAAGGAGGACCTGACGATAATCGGTAATCAACTGTAAACTGTGACAAAACCAATTGTTACATTTTAGTTAGCTTCATTGGTTTTGACCGAGATTTCCTGCACTCCCGTGAGTAGCAAGGTGCAGACAATGGCAAAAATGGCACTGACATCTGGCAAGAGATCAAAGCGAATGCGTAAAGCAAAATACTCCATGGACGACGAGTTGCCTGTTCTCTCTGAATTGGACTAAGACTTGTCGGACTCTGATTTTGATACAAGCGATCGAGAACAAATATGAGGTTTTGCAGCTTCAGCTGATTGGTCCCCAGCTAATCGTGGTGCTAAACAGATTCATGAGGCTGACACAGCCTATGGCACTGTTCACCTGGGAGGACTGCCACTTAACAATGATAAGAGGTAGAAACCAGGTTGCAATGCACTGTGACCGTGACTGCTGCTGCTGCCCCGTGCAGCCATGTGAACACAGCCTAGCAGCTTGCCTGCCGCACATTCTTGGCAAACTGGCAGCCACAGCATGCAGCAACAGATGTTTTATGTTGATTTCTGTGTGAAGCCGTTGCGTTTATATTCAGCCCTCAAAGAGTTAATCTCTGTTTAATCTGTTTTCCTTATAGCTCACACAGAACTATGGTTGAGTTGTTTATATACCATGAGTTTTTAATCGTTACAGAATAGGCTAGTGGCATAATTTGCCAGAAGGCCATCCTGAATGTTCCGTGAGGCAAATTCCCCTTTCTTATAGACCAAAGTCAGTATGAGTTTGATCAATACATCAATTGTATTGGAAAAGAGAAATCAGTCTCTATTCTGATCAGTTCAGAGACATCAAAGACTTACTAGTTTTATAGATGATTAAGCAGTGTACACAAAATGTTAAAAAATATCTTAAGTCTCCTGCAGCCCTGAAACTGCTCATTTCCTTAAAATCCTCAAGCAAATTAAGGAACCTAATTGTGTACAACATAACCTAGACTGGACATAATGTTCTGATCTATTCTTAGCAGAATTTCAGTCAAAAGCTTGCTTTTAATGATCCCATAAACCATAGCAAACTTATAGCAACTTATCCTGACATGACTTTAGTCAGTGTAACCAATAATAACCAGGCTTATAAGCTTTGAATTATAGAAAAACACATGTTTTCTTTTCACAGTTGGCAGTTAGTATTGACCCGGGTCCCTTGTGGTTTAAACTGCAGTTGTCTTAATTACAAGACTGCATTGCCTAGAAATGGGGTGCTGAATGCAATGCCAGTAAGTGCCAGCCTTGCAGAGGATGATCCATATTAGGAAACGAGAATGGTAAACCGGATATGGACGCAGGGACCTGCCCGTGGACACACAAAGCCCCCCCTCCAACGAGAATGGTAAACTGGATATGCACATAGCACACAAAAAAAAGGAGTCAGACGCAGGCGCCACACAAAGCCCATAGCACACAAAAAAGAGGAATCACACCCACGCCCCAGAGTGAAACGGGACAGACTACGGAGTACACACACTAACATAAATAAGAAATGAGACACAAAGCCCCCCTCCACAGAAAAAGCCACCCTCCACTAACAGAAATAAGAAATGAGGCAACGCATAAGAAATTATGCAACGCGCCCTAGCACACAAAAAAAAGGAGTCGGATGCAGGCACCACACAAAGCCCCAGAGTGAAATGGGACAGACTACGGAGTACACACACTAACAGAAATAAGAAATGAGACACAAAGCCCACCTCCACTAACAGAAATAAGAAATGAGACAACGCGCCCATAGCATACAAAAACGAGGAGTCAGACGCAGGCGCCACACAAAGCCCATAGCACACAAAAAGGAGGAGTCACACACACGACCCAGAGTGAAACGGGACAGACTACGGAGTCCACACGGTGTCACACATCAAGCCCGAGATTACAGCGCCCAAACCCAGTGTAAAACGGGACAGAATACGGAGTCAAGAAAGGTTCACAAATCAAACCCGACATAATACGCCACTCCAGAGTAAAACGGGACCGACTACGGAGTCCAGAAAGGGTCACAAATCAATTGGAGTATGGAAAGCGCCAGACAGTACGCAAACACACTACACATGCATGATCCACGCACCTCTAATAACCCGCAAGCAAAAACACGATATAGTACAGAAACCCCACAAATACGCACTCCACAACATATTTGAATCACATTACAGTGATACAATCACACAAACAACAGGAGTCAGCGCCCCACCCCAGAGTAGAGCGGGACAGAATACGGAGTCGAGAAAGGTTCACAAATCAAACCCGACATGATATGCTACCCCAAAGCAAAACGGGACAGACTACGGAGTCCAGAAAGGGTCACAAATCAATTGGAGTACGGAAAGCGCGAGACAGCACGCAAACACACTACACATGCATGATCCACGCACCTCTAATAACCCACAAGCAAAAACACGATATACTACAGAAACCACACAAATACGGACTCCACAACATATTTGAATCACATTACAGTGATACAATATTTACAGTGCAACCACACAAGACACAGGCACAACACCTGATGGGCAATAAGAATAAACGAACACTCCGTATTAAAGGTTCGTCATCCTCACATGTGAAGACTATATAGCATAACTTAATCATCACATTACAGTCATACATTTTTAACAATTCAACCACAGAAAACGCTACGTATTAACAATAAGTGCAACCCATTATCCATGTTACTAACGCTAAACAAGGAAGAACTAATGTAGTTGCGCTCACGCCTCCAAAACAATAGACCAGATACCACTGTTAACGCGACGGGCTATATTATGTCCAAAGAATATTGATGTGGATCACATAATTAACCAAGTCATTGCATTACTACCTGGAGAAAGCCGCCTCTTTCTAAGTACTGACAAAATTGATTCTGCAGACGACATTGAACATCTTAATTTCCCTTTACAATATCTGAGCACTATTAACCCAGCTGGATTGCCACAACACAATCTTAACCTTAAAATCGTAACAATTGTCATGCTATTAAAAAACGTTAATACTAAACAGAATTTATGCAACGGTACACGTTTAGTCATCAACACCATGTCAAACAATGTTATTGAAGCAAAAATACTTACAGGATCACATACTGACAATACTGTTTTAATTCCTAGAATTCACCTTACAAGTTCTGCCCTTGAATTGCCATTTACACTTGGGCGACGCCAGTTTCCCAGTAAACCTGCATTTGCCATGACAATCAACAAATCCCAAGCACAGACCATGGACAAAGTTGGCATATACCTCTCTGAGCGCATATTTGGACATGGACAACTTTATGTAGCCTTCTCATGAGTTCGGCGTTCATCTGACATTAAACTTAAAGTTATAAATACTCCAATACCAAGAAAAAATCATTCAAGGATAACAAACCATCTTTACTACAAATATTGTATATACAGAGATATTCCAATAAATCTTTGTGATTTGCCATACAATGCGTTCTTTATTTCCTATCCACCGTCTGAAACTGCGGGGCAAAACTGGCACAGGTTCAAACCGAACGAGCTCAACTGCCGGATATACGCCTACAACACGCGTCTCAAACCGCAGAGGCAGGGCAAGCACGGGTTCAAAACAACGCAAGCTCCTACAACGTGCGTCTGAAACTACGGCTGACCAGCGGGCACGGGTTCAAAACACCGGGGGTAGGCGAGCGAAGCGAGCAGGGGGAGCCCCCTTGTCTCTTAATTAAAAACAATAAATAAAATCATTCATTTTTTTGTTGCTGTTTTTTTGCAGTACATACTGTACTATTGTAGAAATGAAGGTGTAAACGGAGGCAGTATTTGAGGGAAAAGTGGAAAAGATACATGTTGGCGAGTGTGCTATGAAGTCTGTTTATCACTCTCTAGTAAGTAATAACAGTCTGAGTATAATGCTCTTTTCTTTTAGCACAATGACTTCATGAAGAATACTGTCCACCGTCATGAACCACCAGTGTGCGCCCAACCACTTGAGATACTTGCCCAAGATGATGATCTGGTAATAGTTAACAAACCGGCTTCTCTCCCTGTACATCCTTGTGGCCGCTTCCGCCACAATACCGTTATCTTCATTTTGGGAAAAGAGCATGGGATTAGTGGTCTTCACACTGTCCATCGACTAGATCGCCTGACTTCAGGGGTACTACTGTTCGCTCGCACTTTAGAAGCATCACAGAAACTAGATCAACTGGTTCGTGACCGACAGGTTTGTTCCTCTCTTGTCAATCTGTGTCTTTATTCTAATGTGTAATACTAGCTGTTGAACTCTAGCAATCTTTTTACTTTTATCTGCCTCTTGACCTTAGCTCTTCCTGTCTTTCTGATTTTGTTTTTTTGCAATTTAACCTGTACATGTAAAACTCTGAGTTTACTTTCTTTTGCCTATTTTATAGCGTTGTCTAAATTTGCTGTGTTGTTGTTTTCTTTTTAAGCATTTTCAGAATAATCTGAGGCTGCTGCACTGTGTAAATTCTTGATAAACTCTGTATTGACAGACAACTTTTTGAGATGCTTGTTCTTCTATGTTTCAGCTAGAGAAGGAATATGTATGCCGAGTAAGAGGAGTGTTTCCAGAGGAGGAGGTGATCTGTGAGGAACCAATCTTGGTGGTCTCATACAAGGTGGGAGCTATTGCTTTGTTTTTGCTTGTTAACTTTTTATCTTTTTTGTGTGTGTATTTCAAGTAAATGTCCATATTTATTTAACACCAAATGAACATATTACAGTGCCTTGAGGTCATGTAAGTGTAACCTACACAGTTTTGCCTTAATGTAAGAGAAATAATATCAACTGTAATTGTGCCTAATTCAATGGTTAATAAAATAAAAAATTTTAATGCTTTTGCCTTTCTGCCATCGACTGAAAGACATTGGTTTCTGACTATCCCCAACAGTAGTGAGCTTATTGTTTCACCTTAAATGCCACATTGTTTTGAAAGACATTTCCAATAACAAAGTACCATAAAACCTCGATTACCATCAGTCTCAATTAACCATCAGGGCCAAAGTACTACTACTGCTGTGCAGTACACTGTGACCTTTACACGCTGGAACAACTTTCCCTTATGCCAGTGCATAGTGTTCTCCCACAGCACCACAGTGTCAGTTACGTACCTTCAGTTTTAACAGCATTTCAGAACTTTTCTGTGTTATAAGGAAGTTTTGAGTAGGGAGTCAGGAGACAATAAGCAGGAATGTTTTCGATATTGAGACAAAAATTGTAAGTGGTAGGAGATAAAGTGATTTGTAGGGAAAGGTTTCTTTTATTGTTTTGGAGATGTGCTCTGTAACTCCGATAACGGAGTTTAAGATAGGGCACCGTTTGTTACAGAACAAAGACTCCAAGTAAAACAGAAAAATCCAGTACCCCTGAATTGTATTTGCTTATTGCGCTGCTTGTTACAATATTATTTGAATTCATTAATTTTGTTAAACTATATTGTTAATATAGTTTTGTTTTGTAAATAAATATGACTACTCACTAAACTAATCTACGGTATATAATTTTTAAAGTAGCTGTTCTGTTATCCGTCACGGCCTCGGTCTCGACATCTAATGAATAATTGAGGTTTTATTGTACTCGGATATTGTATTATTTAATGATATAACACAGTGCAAGAAGGAAATCCTTGATAATAGAATTCTGAAGTATTGGAATTCCGAAACATTGGATTTTGGGTTTGCCTGTAATCAATAAAAATAGTACACTATTGTCTGTTTTGATTTTGATCTTAAATTAAGTATAGTACATGGCATTTCTTCATGATAAGTAGTTGGCTGTGGTGTGTAAGGCATTAATATAAGTAGCTATACACTTCACATAAAATTTATTATATCTGACCATTTTTTCAATTATTATAATAAATCTTACATATGCAATGTGGTATTCAATCTGATTGTGTAAATTGTTAAATTGCAGATGCACATAACAACCATACTTTCTAAACTTGAATGAAACCAGTGTTATAAAATGGGTGTGTGACTTTCCTTTGGATTATATATAACATGTTGGTCTTGGTTCTTGAGTTCAAAGATAAGATTATTAAAGTGTGCAGCAAAATAGGTTATGCAAGGTCAATACCAATTGCCAGTTTTTCCATATAGTAATTTTGAAAAGCACACAGTACTAAGTGCATTAGTGATGATGATGAACGTCACATTTATCTGTTATTTCAATTAGAAAACCGAATGAACCAGAAAATAGACATTGGTTTTAAATAACAGATCCAAACCAGCTACTCAACTGAAATATAAATTTAAATTCTATAAATATCAGCTTTAACAAAACTCCTTGTGTTCATTTATATTAAAACCCAAATGTCAGTAGCAATCTTCAGCTTAACATGTTCCATTCTGTTTAATGATGTGAGAGGTTCCAGTGAAGAGTGGTTCACTTTCTGTGCCACTGAAAAAGGCAGAAATGTGCATACTTTCTGCTGACAAGCTCAATTGTCACTGTCTGTGGAAGGGAACATCATAAACAGTATTTTTTTTCCTTTTGAGCGTTCAAAAATAGTTAGAAGTTATAATTTGCACAAATAATGAAATATATAAATAGAAAATTGTTACAGAAGATGTAATAAGCATTAAATATACAGTGGACAATTTCATAATGGAATCTACATCTGGACTGTGCATTAGTTTTTTAAATATTAAAAATTCAACTGATGTTACACAGTTATGGCAATCTGTGGTGAACTTCTGCATTCAAATATTCAACAGTCTTCCAGATGTATTAATTTGCAAAAGATTGTGAAACCACACCTTTTTTAAAAAAAAAAAAAAAAAAAAAAAAAACTTGTTAGTAGAGAGCATGCAGGAAGGTATTGATCACAGCCATATCCCAACTCCTGTGATGCCACTATAAAGTACTGTATACTGTAAATTTCAGTGACTGTGATGGGTTGTTAAAACATGACATTAAATTTTTATTGTGAGTTGCAATAATTAGGTTTATGAGGGATACTGTCAAATTTGTGTCTTGCACATGTTCTAGGAAGATTTGCAAGTTTTAACATTTGGGTATGATCTAGTAGTGCAGGCTGGGAAGACATCCTGTGACACACACATCTTTTCCATAATGTTTCAATGAAATGACTTGAAAATGAGCAGATATTCATGAAATGTGTTTAAGCCAAATATACTGGGGCATTACTGGAATTTTAAGTCATAATATTTTTGTTATTCTTATTAGGTTTAATAGATGCACACATTTTGACCTATATGAATTCAATTTTACCTTTATTTAATTAAGTAAGAGTGAAAAACAGCTTGCTGTAAACAGCAGAATGAAATCACTGCGTTAAAATATTTTGCAAAAGATAAATTACGGTTTCCTATACTGGCCAAAGTATTGTAGTATCATCATATTGTGGTATATACGGTGACTCCCACTAATAGTCTACACATCATGAATCCTTTCTCCTACTTGTGGGCTAAAAATAGGCAACGTGATTTAGATCTTTGATACATGTTTTGACTTTAAATAGCACCTTTTATTTAGGGAGACACAATAAGCTGTCCAAAAAATAACTTGTTGTGCACATGCCCATTTGAATGGGAAAAGACCTTTAGCAGCTGCTGGACACCCTCCTTTGTAGGGTAATTTACTATATTTGTGTGTTAGCTTTGGAAGATATGAAATATGGATGGATGGAAATTCTCTCATAATTTAAACATTTCATTTTCAGTTTTATTATTTTCCTCACTACAAATATGGAAGAATGAAAAATAAAATTAAGTACCTTATCTTTTCTCATCCTTTTTCTTGCTTAGGTGGGAGTGTGCCGTGTGGACCCTAAGGGTAAGCCCTGCCGCACAGTTTTCCAAAGGCTGAGTACAAATGGCCGCTCCAGTGTAGTACGCTGTCTTCCACTTACTGGCCGCACACATCAGATTCGGGTACACCTGCAGTTTTTGGGTCACCCAATCCTTAATGATCCTATATACTGCTCGGAGGCCTGGGGGCCAGAAGGGGGTAAAGGTGGTCAAGTTAACCTTAGTAATGAGGAACTTTTACGGGCACTAATAGTTGAACACCGTGCTAAAGAAAGTCTTCATCTCCTGGACCTTACTGAGGGTGACCTGGATGAAAAAGGGGAGCCACAGAGAAATGATTGTCCAACAGAAACTGGCATTACAGACAAGGGCAGTGTTCCTCATCTCACACTGGACACATCTTATAACACTGGGTCACAAGGAGAAAAACTTGGTGCCAACTGCAAAATAGCTGATTGTTCTGTTTCTTCGGAGGAACCGGCTTCCTTAAACGATATGCAAAATGGAGCAGGCAATGAACAGTTTTTTGAGACCAGCTTAAATACAAAGTGCTTCAACTTGCCATCTGAACCAGAAAAGGTGGACACAGATAGTTCTGTGGACAGAGTGCAAAATACTGTGACTAAGGATCCTCTGTGTAGTGAGTGTAAGATTGTGAGGAAGGACCCTACGGAAAAAGAACTTATTATGTACTTGCATGCTTTGTGTTACAAAGGACCAGATTTTAAATACTCCACTGAGCTGCCAGCTTGGGCTAGAGAAGACTGGCATGATGAATAAAGAACTTGAGGCATCTTCAGTAAGTCAGTCAGTAATTTTCCAACCTGCTATATCCTAAGACAGGGTCACGGGGGTCTAATAGAGCCAACCCCAACCATCTTCATATTTATAAAAAAAAAAAAAAAAGAAGGTGTTGACCATACTCGTCTCACTATGGTTGTGATCTCTGCAGCTTTAAGTAATATGATTCACTTTAGCCAATCCAGAGATACTGAAACAGCAACTACTTTTGGAATGATGCCACACTGTGCCTGCAGACTCTAGTGACTAGAGTTTTGTTGCAGCCATATCCGTAGTTTACTTTGGTAGGACTGCAGTGTGATAGCACCATTCTTATTAAATGAAAATATCTTTGTTTTTCCTTGATCATCTACTTTCACTTTCTTTTGTCTCTATATCTTAAAATAATTTTTATTCATGTGTAAAATGCAGTAGGGGAGCATTATATAAAATGTACAACCTCAACTAACTTCAGGAGCAGTGCATCTTCTGTACAGCTTATTGATTTTATTTAAAATTATTATTTCAGTGCTCTTGCCTTCTCTGCATGTGTTATTTTTTTATTACTCTGTAGAGGTTGTTGATTTTCACTAACCTGCTTAATCCAGTTAAAAGTGTCGATGGTGGTGCCTGTTCTGGGTATTAGTCCATCACAAAACACATTGATTTAGATTTTTAATCCACCTAATGTGCATGTTTGCAGATGACAAAAACTTGGAGCAGTCTTGAATTTGAAGATCCCAGTGTTACTCCTGTTGAGAGAGGAAAACTGTGGGCTTTGTTAAATTCAGCTTATTTTACTGAGTACAGGTTTAGAGCTGTACTACAGTTACAGAAAAAAAGTGAGCACAGGCAGAGTTCCAAAACTCCTACTTCACACAGTAACTGTTTAAAATGTTTAACTTAGTAAGAACATTTCTGAAACCAAATCCACCACCACTATCTAATTCAATTTTGACAAGATTCTGGAAGAGATTCAGAAATGCCCAAAGAAAAAGCCCACAGAGACATGGTAACCTAGTTAGGAACTGAGCTCAAAACTATGGAACTTGGAGGTCTAGTGCACCACTAGGACATCCTGTTTGACTGTGCTGTATAAAAGCAATAGTTGTATTATAGGGAACTGTGATTAAATCAGACGAGAGTTGAATTTGCAGTTATGTAAAGTTGTTGTTCCACTTCAGGCACTAGTGTAGCAGTTTTTAATTTTCTTTTTTTTAATTGGAAGTTGTTTTTATACTGCTTTGTATATTTGCTTGTGATGTTGGTCAATGGTGAAAGATGGACTATAGAATAATGATTTGTGTTGTAATGTAGACTGCCAATTACTTTATCCCTTGTGCTATTCCTCTTTACTTTTAGGCTTCCACTAATGCTGTGGTTATTGCAATACCAAAGAGCTAGTGTTTCACATAGTAATGCCTTTACAACAAAAGGAGTTGCACGTTTAGTAGGTGAGTTATCAGCAATTGTGGGATATTGTCTTATTCTTTCTTCAGGTCCTCCGACATTCTCTGAATGTGGTTGTAAGTACAGTAGATTTCTGTAGTTCTCCATTGATGCTGATCTGAAAGTGGCTCCTTTTGGAGAGTCTTGTAGTTCACAATGAGTACTTTTGACTTGGTAATGATTGGGTGTAGGAAGAGTGCACAGTACAGCTCTGAGGCATTAGCCTTCATTGAGTACAGTGTTTAAAAATCAGTATTGATGAGGTGTTTGTACTCATCTTTGCCATTTGTGGTCTGCCTTTTAGGAAATTTAGTATCCAGTTACAGATAGCCTTATACAAACCGAGATTTCAAAGATTCAAGGCTATTTTACAGAAAAAAAAATCTCTGTACAAGGGAGAGCTGCAATCCGTAAGAAATATCCAAATATTCATGTGTTAACTTTCAAGAAATTGAGGGCATTGTGTATATCTGGAAAGATGACCTTATCAATGGATTTGTTCTTTAAAAAAAAAACGGTGTAAGGCCCAGAATTCATTTGTCATTGTGAACAATTCTAGTAACTTTATCACTGTTGATAGCACCCACTGCATCAGTTAGTATCTTCAGGCCATGTTTCTAATAGTCTGCCCTTGAGCAAGGCCCTTAACCTGCAATTGCTTCATCCTGGGTGTGACTTTAATCTGCATCCAGTCCTGCAGGTAGGCCCTTCAACCTGCAGGGAAAACTTGGGGGTTGATGGCAGAATTGGCACTCCAGCCACTGTTCCACTCCATCTGAACTAGTGTGGTGCTGAGGTGTCACCCATTGCATGGCTGCACTCAGGTCCTAATCTGGGATCCTGAGTTGATTTGTCATGTGGTGTGTGCAGCAACGCACTGTATCAGTGCATGTTCCTAACCTCTTCCTAATACTCTGTAATTTATGTTCTATGTAATAAAATTCAGAGGCTTTGAGTCTGAAGTCTAGCTCTTTCTTATAACCATGTCTAATTATTATACAAATCTGCCCATATACTGTATCAACTGATACAATACAGAAAAAGTACTTACTGTAACTGTGACCGCTTCATATTATGCATCTTCTTTGATTCAAATGCTTTCTTTTATGAGTTACAACCGATGGGGAGTATAAGTAAAGGGAAAAAATACAGTAAAGTAATATTTTTGTAACATATTATTGACACATAAGGGACAAGAAGTGGAAATGTTATTTTCTGTTTTTGTATTTTAAAGTTCCACATTTTTGTAATCCATGTTTTTATTTGCACAACAAAATGCATTTCATCTTGAGTCCCATAGATGGCATTCTAAACACTTCCTTCTCCATTGTGACAACATAAATTGCTTGTGATCAGTTGGTGTAAGAGAAGCAATATCAAATACCGACAGTAGTGTGACTGCAGAGATTGTGATACACAATGCTTTGTCCATGTTTACGCTCATTTGGTTTTCACAGTGTCTCAAGGGAAAAGAAGTAGAATGCATTGTTAGTTAAAATCAAACTACAAAGCAGGGCTTCAGTGATCACCTATGAATTCAGTACGCACTGAGTACTCAAAATTGAATTGAAAAATCTGTAGTTAGTATCATGTTACATGGAATGTGGTGTGTAATATTGTGAGATTTTTCAGATTGCAATCTCTTCCAGGAAAAACCTAAGTGGATTTTTGGATGAATCGTTTTAGTTTTGTTATGATAATTGCCTTCTGAACAGTAAAAAAGATAAACCTTTTGTTTTCTAATATAGCAAAAAAGCCCGTACTTCATTTCATCTAGAACAGTGTTTCTCAACCTCGGTCCTGGGGACCCACTGTGGCTGCAGGTTTTTGTTCCAACCAGCTTCTGTTTTTAATTGGACTGTTATTTCCCAAGTTCTGTGTTTTGGGAACAATATAGAAATTAGAAAACTAAGTTTGGTTAAAAAGAAAAATATATAAAAATGTACCAAGAAGTTATATGGGAATATATATATAATTTCATTTTGATTTTCATTCTTCTTTTCTAGGTGTTCTAATTGTTTAATTAATCCATCATTTACTAATTAGTGGATCTGATGCTAAAGTAGTTGCAGCCTTTGATTATTCAGTGTTGTTTGCCAGCGTGTCTGCTCTGCTCATTTTTAATTCTCATTAATAAGATACAACAAAGGGGAAAAACTGCACAGAGGGCAAAATATGATGGAATCAACAAAAGAGAATTAAGCATTTAAATCAATAGCAAAAGCAGAAATATTTCTAAATGTCTTATAAATGTAAAAATCATGCTGCTGTGCTTTTCTGAATGTAGGATAAAAGAAAAATAATACCAACTAATTAAATGAGATCAGTGCTATCAGGTGTTGTCACTGATTAGGAATCTGGATGGAACAAAAACCTGCAGCCACAGGGGGTCCCCAGGACCGAAGCTGAGAAACACTGATCTAGAAGAACCCGTTACGTGCCTCTTTTTTTTTTTTTTTTTTCTTCCCCCCTCCAGGTGCCGGGGTCAATTAAAAGCTGATTTATACTTAATACACTTATAAATCATGTATTCTCCAAATTAACATAGTGAAAGAAGTAGAGAAACACATAGTGTACTGCAAGAGTTTATTTCTGTTTCACACAATGGGACTGCAAGTGTTTAGGGTGGAAGAAGCCTCACATGAAACCACATGTCATATTCATCTTACACGTCCTGAGCAGGGGAAACTGGCTTCTGAATCCAATGTTTCTCAGGAAAAGAAAGGCCATAGGAATATGACATTATATTTTTCCCCAAACATTGTTTAAGTCATGAATAAGTTCAGCACTCTTTGCTTGTTTAACATCAGCGCTGCAACCTGAAAACAGGTTTAATAATTAAATTACTGTGAACGGAGACCATTAACATGCTGCTGAGTGCATACGTGAATGTAGCTAACAGAATACTGAATCCACAATTGAAAATATTCAAAGTAATTCATATATTAAAGTTATTCGCTTAAATCATAAACCACCTGTTTAGGTGATGGCAACGCCACAGGCCATAACCAAGAAATAAAGTCAGATGATGTACCAGTGTCTGTGCTACGTACTGTACTAATTTTCCGCTATTTAGAGGCTTGAAATTTGTTTTTACAGTTGAAACACCTCGGTGGACTTGATTAAATGTTTTTTTTCTTAAGTGTAGCAGATTGTCACATTTGTTCTGTAACTTTATTTCAACTTTAACTTCAATCAGAAAAGAAAAGAATAATAAATATAAGTCAGTATTGAAAAAATATCATTGTATTATCATGGTCCTGGCATTTCTCACAAGAAATAAATCTAAAGTTTCATCCAAGCACCTAACTCTTGCTTTATGACTATGACCATATTGTCCATCACTCATGTAAAGACTCGGAAGCGGTACTTTTCAATTTGTGGTAGGTGCTTCTCCCTCAGCCTCAAAGACTATACCTTTCTTCTTCAGGAGCGAACTATGACCTCCTGGAAATGATTCAGTCCATGACCACTTCACCTTTAGTTGGAAACTGGCCTCGTTGAAAGGTAGGGGATCAGAGTCTGATTGAGCTATGAGCAAACCCCATGAGCTCCCTAACTGAAGCATTCCAAAGCCTCTGCTGTCCCATCATTATTTTATTCATGAAAAAACATGATATTTGATACGCAGTCTTAGCAGAGTCCTACATCCACATTAAACTGATTTAGTTTAGGATCAATGCGCTGGTAATAGATCTCGCAGATACAGAATAGCAAAAAACAAGTGCCCCTTATTGTTGTAGTGGTTTTCCCTGCAATGCTGAGCATTAACAAGTTAAGTTCAGGGAATATTTGAAGGAAATTTTAATCGGGTATTTTGAAAATCTTGGTTGAGCAAATTAGGGTGTTATGAATCTTGATTTTCTGGCTTCACCCCTGGTTAAAAGAGTTTTATTTTTCTCCTCACGCAAACCTACAGTTGGAAAGGATTCTTTGGCCTGGACCTTTGTCTTAGGTTTGAGTGTTTTGGTTGAACTTATATGTGTGTACCCTATTTAAAAATATCTGTTTAGACAGTTCAACATCTTGATTAGAAAAATGCCTTGGTTTTGACTTTAAGAGGATTATTTTGACTTTGTGTTTCTGACTTTTAAGTAATAACATTAACAATATGGCAGAAAAAAGAAAATTAAAATTTTCTTGCCAACTACATCATGACTGTTAAAAAATTGGTTGCTTTTGTTACAGACAGGTGTTTTAATAATATATTTTTTTCTGAACATGTTTTAAATAAGTATTAGTTCCATACTGAAATATAAAAGGAAAGTTAGAAACACATTGTTTCTCACATTTTCAAGTTTCAATATGGAATTACCCTTCAACTCTTCTTCTCTTTTGTGGTATTGATGTAAAGTTTTTCTGTCCCACTTCAGAATTTGGAGACTTATTTCAGACTTTATTTTGTTCATGTGAATTTCTAAACTCTGCAACATAAGGAATACAGAAAAAATGTCATTGAAAATAAAATTTATTATCACTTTATTAAATATTTCAGTCAAACTTAAACTATTCAAATTCTGAAAATGTAATTCTAAAAACCATAGGCAGTCTTACATTTGTTGGAAAGTCATTATTCTGTACTCTGCATTTTAGGTCATTGTGAGACCTGTCCATCAAGATTTTTTCCCTTTTAATTATACAGTAAATAATACACCTAAAATATTGTACAGTCAATTGATAAAAAATAATCTGCCCTGAAGATGCACATAGCTTATTGGAGCTCTCTTCCCTGGTTGCTTCTTTTCTTGGTCAGGTTTACATGCACAGTGTGGCCAACACCTCTATGGCTGCCATGCCTTTGCATCTTCTGGAATTGAGTGGCCCATGCTTCCATACAATTCCCAGTTAATATTTCACTGTTGACTTAATGATAATGGTCTGTGTTAGGTTCTGAGATATGACATTTTTCAGTTCTTAAAACATTTTGTTTCTCACTATTCATTAAATTAAAAGGCAAGGCCAAATGCAAATATACATATCCAGGGACCCCTAAACCCCCCTAAAAGAATTGGTGCCTACACAGTAGCATCAAGCATTTGGCAAAAATCCATTCTGGACTGGCTGGCACACAGAAGCTAGCAGAAGCCAAAAAGGAAAACCTGCAGCCAAGATGATTCATTGGCAGTTTGCAAAAGTTTAAAATTGTTCACTTCTACTCACTGGCATGTAGACTCACTTGAATTTCTTATTTAATTGCAAACTAAATTTCACAGAAATAATGTGTGAATAACCCTTTGAGACTTACACAAGATGTCAGAATCTTTTGCATTTCATCCTCTTGGTACTTGGTACATCCTACACTGTTCATTATCAAAGGTACCATGAACAGTCAAGCAAAGGATGACTTTATGGAGATTTTGTGCAAGAAGGCACTTAGAATGTTTAATCACGATAATTTGTCAAAAACTGCCACCAGGGAAAGGCAAGTGATATTTCTGCTTAGACCTGTGTACAGTATTTTCTTTCCCAATAGTGTATAACACATGTCTAAATGAATTATTTCTAATCTAATGTACTTTCCCGTGTCTTGGGCAGCCAGAGCTTCTACCAACAGTATAGGACACACTAAAAGACAGACAGTTCAAACAGGCCCGTGGACTGTGCTATAAAGCCCAAGTGCATGAACATCTATAATTCCACATTGAAAGCAGTTAAGCTGAAAATGTAAATGGTACCTGTTTTGGTTTGGTAGTGTAAGTATCAAGTGTACAGATTATAGTGAAACTAGTCATTTAGCCCGTTACAATAACGGGCGCTGGAACAGTAGTGCATAAACATTAGTAGGAGCAGTCTATATTAAATGGCAAGGGACTTTGACCTCATTGTTTTTGTTGGTCGTATTTTTCTTTCTTTCAGCCTTTCTTTTGTTGATGTTTACTTGCTGAGCTGACCGTTCTCCGTGGGCTGCCGCCGTGTATTGTGTGTCTTTAATTTTCTGTGACAGTAATACTGTCTTGTACGGCTCTATTCAATAAGGGCACGCACAAAAAGTCGAGCTTCAAAAGGGCGACCTCAATTGAGCGCGGCGAATAAGGGCTCGCCTTTTTGTGCGCGACCTTATTGAAGGATACCGTCTTGTACGTCCGTAATATACCTTTAATTTTCTCTGGCAGTAATACAGGCGTGCGCGTCGGTAATATGCCTTTAATCTCCTCTGACAGTAATACTGGCTTGTATGTGGCTGTAATATGTGTCACTGTATTGTGTACCTTTAATTTCCTCTCGCAGTAATACTGGTTTGTATTTCCGTAAAACGCCTCTAACTTTCTCTGACAGTAATATCGCGCGTCGCACCGTGCCCAGCGCATGCGCACTTCACCAGAAGACACACACACACGGACACCTGGACGCACATAGGGATTTTATATATATAGATTCATACTTACCGTATATGTTAATTGCCAATCTCCATCACCACAATTAACAAAGAATTTAAATGCATAACCGTAATATATTTGTGAGTCCTGCGTCAAGAGATCTAGACTCCCTTTATCCACTAGCCAAACCCCTATTTTGGTTTTCATGATCTTATAGCCACTGACAGGTTATTAAATGAACTGATGAATTTATATATATCCTGGGTGACCATTTTATTAGGTCCACTTGCACACTGCACATAATTGAATGCTCATTCATGTTTTCCGATAATAATGTGTGAAATAGTAGGATTTCAATGGCTTAAACTACATGAAAGTGATAGAGATTAAAGGTGCCATCATACATGTGTTGGGACATCAACTCTATAGGATTTCCAGAGAAGACAATGGGTCTACTAATGATGGGCCATTACCTAAAAAAAATCTACCCAATTGTGGTTTTGTGGTCAAAAAAAGACCACTGGTTAAAGGGGCCAAAGAAGAATGACATGACATATACAGAAACCCACCTGAGATACAATCAGTCAAGTAACAGGGAAGTACAACAGTGGTGCTGCAAGAAATAAAATATAATAACAGACTGCATTGTTATGGGTGGTTATGTCAGCACTCTACTGTGGTTTAAAGAATAATAATAATTCATTACATTTATATAGCGCTTTTCTCAGTACTCAAAGCGCTATCCACACAGGGAGGAACCAGGAAGTGAACCCACAATCTTCCACAGTCTCCTTACTGCAAAGCAGCAGCACTACCACTGCACCACCTGAAAATACAAGATATTGTAGGATTGGAGGAATATTCCCATTATTTCTGAGTCCTAGTTTTAATTAATCATAGGGACAATAAGATAAGGATTAGGTAAAAATCTCTTTGAGTCTATGGATCCTGCTTGCTAGTTGTCTAAAATGCAGGCAATGGTTGGAAAGTGTAATGGAGTAGGGTACACACTGGGTCTCTTTGATACAAGGACAGCTATATCTGGAGGCTATCTCAACATTGTCGACCTTCACCTCCATCCCTTTATAGCAGCTGTGTACCCATCTGCAAACGTTTTTTGTCACAGCAATTTTCTGCATTACTCAAAGCTAGAAAAGTCCTAGGACGATTCTGGGGGGAAAAAAATTAAAGGAAATTCAGCATAATGCAGATCACCATTTCTTAGTCAAATCAAGCTTTTATTTCTTAAGATGAAACACGCTATTCAGAGTAGAAATTCATTACTTGCTAATTTGTATATCATTATTAGGCAAATAAAACTAATAAAGTAGTCACTCAGTGTATACTGTACATTATTAATAGAGGAAATCTAGTAAAAGTTATTTTGTGGTAGAAGCAAATAAAGCAAATAATGAAAGGAAAGCAATTTAATGAAGGGTCCTGGACCCTTACAACCCTGTACTGAGTGAGCTGAGACAAATTGCGTAATACTGTATGAGTTAAACAGTTTCATAATATCATCTTGAAAATGGGACTAAGTAGTTTTGGAAGATTACCTTTTGGATGATGTTACATTTGGCATGGAAGCAGATGCATTTCTATCGTGACTTACATTTTTTAGTACTACTTTTATGGGTCAGTAGTTTAAAGCCACTAATATTTAGAACCTGATTATGGTTGACATGTATCAGTATGCATTCCTAGTAATTACAAAATTTTAAACTCATTAGATGTGTGTTTTTGCACTTTTACTGACATACAAATTGGAATTAATTCACCCTTGAGAGATGTTTCTGTATTATAATCCCCTTTTATAAGTGTGAGCTGTTCTATGGTACTTTTTCTAACAAAACTTATTCTCACAAGGATATTTTCAGATTTCTCAGACCTGCAGAACTACATTTGTTTGCAAGTGTACTGCAGTCTACGCAATATTAGTTGTAAGAGGCTGGGTGTGTTCTGATTCACCCAGTATATTCTTAAGTTCTGCTCCATGTCTTCTGTTTCTTTAACTCTGTGTTTTTACAAAGTCATCCTGGTGGTACACAATCCTTCCTGCTTCCTCAAATAGCCTCCTAAAATTACAATTAACCCGGTGATTTCATGTTTTCTCTCTCTCTTTTATTCTTATTTGTGCTATGCCACAACAAGACACAACATTTCTGGTCTTAAGGGGCTTCATCTACTGTAGATGTTTGATCTAAGCAATTTTTTTTAATTATAAAGAAATTTAATTTAATCAGATATTTGTCTTTTTCAAACTACTATTATTGTACCTTGTCTATAAATTTCTTACAAACCTACGTTGGACTTTTCTGGGAAAATTAACAAAATTGATATGAACCATATCCTCCAGCTACTCTGGCCTTGCAGAACCAAGACTGTGCCCCTGGATTTGTACCCCTCAGTTCTTTTTTAACAAAATATTTTACTCACATTGGCAAAAAATTAAGCTTATTAGCTGTTGCCCACACCCCAATTTTGTGTGCGACTCTTAGTTAATTGCTTGGTTAATAAACGAAACAAGAACTAAAACTTCTTCACAAAGAATTTGGTTCTAAATAATCTAAAAATGCAAGAGACTTCTTTGTACTAAAGGTCACAGTCATGGCAAGCATCTTTCTGAATTTCATAGATGAGTAAAAGTTACCTCCGCATTAATATGTTAAAGAGAAAATAGAGAGCTAGTGCAAGTCATCTGTTTACAAAAGGAGTTCAGATAACAGAATATTCAGTATTAATAAATAGATATGAACCAAATCCTTAATCTATTATGGCCTTGCAGAACTAAGACTGTGCATGCTGATTTTTATTGCTGTAATGATATTCTTACACCAACCTCCTGTTTTCTTCTATGTAACTCAGTTCCCCCAATAGAAATAAAGAATTTTAGGGTCACCTTCTTTCAAACATCTTTCCATATGGCATCTGAGAACATCTTTAGTTACACTGGTCAATATGGTACATACAACCATGCGCAAGAAATAACTGCTTCCACCTGCTAATGTGCATGAGACAATGGTCAATTGAATACGTATAAGGTGACAGTGGTAAAGCAAAGAAGGACAAAATTCTGTAAACTTAGACATCAGTTAGTCTGTGAGAGACTGTCTTCATAAAACAACTAGGATTCAAATGTAGATAGTGTTAAAAATGTATACCCATTTTAATAATGGTTGTTATCAAGGTGCAGTCCAAACTGAATACAACTCTGAATTGTATGGTTTGCTTTTAGCCAATTATAGGTATTTCCACCCGAGACTAAAGTGTCTGCACAACCTGAGTTACTGTGGCTGACATCTTGTAGAAGCTTTATTGCAGAATGGGGCTTTAATATTCTTTATTAAAGCATGACCTATTCTCTATGTAATTAGCAGGTGCACATTGTCAGTGTTTTTTTTAGAGTATGCGTTTGTTGTTTTTTTTTTTTTTTTTTTTAAAGATACTGTATATTATGATGGGATTCAATTCTTTAGGCTGAAAAGTCCAACCTCTTACATATGCTGAAATACATATCTGAAGAAGTGCATGTTTTTGAATGTAAGAGAACCAGATGCTGCCCAGTCAGAGACACGATGGCTTCTAGGTAATGCTGGCAAGGGTTTTATCGTGCCGTTGCTAATTATCATTTATTTTAAGGGTGTCTGTTTGCACCCTCTTGAAAATACAGCTGGGCTGTCACAGACAGTATGTTTGGGACTCTGGAAACTTAATACACTGCCATGTAGAGCAGCCTGTTTGTAGCAGTTTCATCCCTGAAGAAACAGAATAGCAATAATCATCCAAGGCAACAGATCTCATGCCTCTGTGTCTAAGGAGCCTGGCATCACATTGCATTTAAATATACCACCCATACCCTCCTAATAGAATGTGCCACTTCAAAAAACGGAATCTTCATCAGCTATTATTGCTTCTGTCGTTTTCTCTCTTGACCCATACATCTGGCAGGTCAGGTTTGCTGTTGGGAATGATTACAGGAGCATTTGTGTGGCCTGCCCATCCCCTCCCTGTGCTAGATAGTCCTGTGTCAAACACTGTCTCTTTCAAAGCCAAACGTAATGTATCCCGCTTGCCATTGAGGTGCCCAGGGTGTTGTTCCACATTGGTGTCAGCTGCGAGTCCTGTATCTACTTCACTTAAACAGGTCTCATTTGAGTCTTCCAGGCCTTCAAAAGAACTCTGTGACTGGGAATACAAGAGGCAACGATGTTGATGACGCTCATAAAGAATGCCACTTGCCCCTTCTAGAGCAACAGAGTGTTGGTGATCTCCATCTGGCAGTTGACAGCTGAGCACAATATCATCCAAACTAGAAGAGGACGATAAGGATGGATTCCACTGCTTTTGGCCCCTGCATCTCCTACAAAGCAGTCTATTTTGGGTTATTTCTGCTGCAGGAATCAGCACTGACCGCAGAACATTCTCTTTGTAGGGTGAAGAAGTCTGCAGAGCAGGAGGAGGGCAAGTTTGTAGGTTCCCATTGCCTGCATCTTCATTGTCATAGTCATCCTCTGTAGCCCGCCTGTCTGAATTCATCTGAGGAGTCAGACTGCGGAACTGGATATCCTCTGAGAGGACAGAAGGCCTGTTGGACAACTTACTGGTGCAGGTACTATTTTCAAAGCTGTCACTTAAGTGTCTGGCCAGAGGTTGCAGCTCATACTGTTCTAAGTCCCTGCCTCCACCACTAGGCCTAACCCGCTGCCTTTGTTGGCCTTGATGAATGTGCATTGCTTCTCCTGCACCCTTTCCAAAACTTCTTCTTGCTCTGGACCGTCCACCACAGCCAAAAGCACCATTGACTGAATAGTTAGATGTCCCCCCACAAGTTGCTGAGCTAGGGGAAAGCAGGCCAGGAACAGGATCCTCTTTGTAGGTGTCAGTAGCATTGCAAGGCCACAGAATTTGGCCGCAGTTCTTCTGGGGCCCAAAAAAGCAACAAATGGACTGAAAAAAAAAGGTGGCAAACCCACAGGCTACACACTTAACCAGCAGCAGGAATATGCCAAGCTTCCGGAACACTAAGGCAGTGGAAGGTAGCATGAAGACCCCAGCACAAAAAAAAGCACCAGCACCCACAGCAGCTGGGCATCCCATTTTCTTGAGAGAGTGTGCCACTCTTCCCAGGCGATCTGAATGTGGGGACAGACTGTAGGAAACACAGTAATTGCCAGCAAAATCTACAGAAAGGCCTGCAGCAGCTGAAATGAATAGAGCTTCAACTCCACTCAGTTGCCATTCTAAAAGAACCATCAGGCCTATGGTCACAAAAACGGTACCCCCTACTGCAATAGCCCCATATAGGCTTAGGGGGACGTTCCAGGTGGTCAGGAGGAAAACAGCAAAGACAAGAATAATGGAAAAGCCTGTCACCAACAGGGTCTCAGAACTCAGGCATTGCTGCAAGTCAAAGAGTGTCAAATAACTCACAAAAAATCCTTTATGTAGACCTGCTGGAGCCCTGGAGATCTCCTCCTCAAACCAGGTGTCAATTGCTTTATAGAAGCTCATAGTGCGGCTATAGTTAAAGCTATAGAAATGTGTGGTCCGAAATTCTAACACTAAAGCTGCCACACTGCCCTCAGAGTCAAATCGTGGCCCACCACTGTCAAAAGGCAGGCCTCCTGCTTGCCTCTCAGCTGCCATCATGCCCAGACAGTGTTGAAGATCTTGTGGAAGGAATGGGGGTAGCATATTACTACAGCAGAGGCTGTTCTCATTGTCACTTTGTGAACACTGCCTGCTGGAAATCCACTTCACTAGGTGCTCCATAAAACACACGCTGTCTCCTTGCCACTCCTGCTCCTCCTCGTCAGAAGAAGAAGAAGTCGGAGGAGAGTAAAATGTTTGGTTCCGTAGACGTGAGCACAAACCCAATAGCCAAGTCTGTGCTTCGGAGCTGCTCATGTTGAACTCTGAATCCATCATCAAGGAGCCATTGCTTTTGGGGTTCAAGTGGTCACCATTATCAACTGGGAGAACTCCCCAAACCAGTGTAACACTCATAGGCCTCTCCTCTCCACTTTTTATCCTTTGAAACATAAACTGGTGCCTATACTCTGAGTCGTACCTCTCAAAAGGGTGACTAGAACGGAAAAGCTGAGCCATGACGCCTTCCAATGCCTGTAGCTTCATGCCAGGGTCAATGCAGGTAATGTAAGTCCCTCCGGCTGCCATTGCTGCAAACCAGCAAACCCAGATGTATCGGAATTTAACTACGCCGCAAGGCAAGATCTTTTGAAAAAGCAGATCTGAGGTGTCTGCCAAGCCCCGTCTGAGCTCCCTCATCCTGCGTACAAGAGAAAACAGGCAACGTTTCCGGGAACTGGACTCCCAGAATCCTCCACGAGTCAGAATGCAGCAGGTCTTTCCACGAGGGGCTTCAGCAGCTGTGGTAACAGTGTAGCGCTCACGTAACACCAGTACACATGGCAGCCAAACCACAGCAAAGAGTGTGCTTATTAAAGAAGCTGTGCCTAGGTAGATGGCAAAACAACGAATTGCGGTGATGCTGCTCATGTAGCCAGAGTAGAAGGCAGCGCTGGAGGTCAGGCCAGACACTGTCATAAGATATCCCACCTCCTGTAGTGAACGGCTCACCCGCTTCTCCAGGGTCAATGAAGGCTTCTGGAACAATTGCAGATTCCAGAAATCAGTAAACACAAATGCCTGGTTTGCACAGCTGCCCAGAAGAATGAGGGTCGCTGCTAGATTGAGGAAAGGAAAGAAGGAGAGTCCAAAGGCTATTTTATAGAAGAAGTAGGCAGCCATGAGAGAGCCTAGAGCAGCTGCAGTTGACATAGCTGAAAGGAAGACAGAGCGGATGTAGAATGTTACGACAAAAAACAACGTCACCGCCGCCAGCACAGGATACACCGAGTCTCGGGCCAAGTAATAGTGAAAGAGCCTTTGTTTGATACCAAGGTCCATGCCGGTAATGGTTGTATTTCCATAAGTCAGGTCACGACCCTCCAAGTTGTCCAAATAAATATCCAGCATTGAATTGCCTCTTCGGACTGGCAAGAAAAGCAGGCTATACTTGAGGGACGGAACCTGGTAATTAATTGTCTGAGGACCAAGGAAGTCTTTGTCCACCAGGTAGTGCAGGATATGGTAGACGGCACTGGATCGCTTGCATTGTTCTGGCACTTTTGAGCAACGGCCAGGTTTTCCCCTCTCGCCACAGGATGGCCCTAGACTCCCATCATGGTAGTAGGGGGCACAGTACCTCAGGAGCTTCAAGCTGTCCAGCACCTGCCAGGAGCTTAGCCCTAAACAGGAGGTAGCATTGCTCAGGACAGCCAGGTAGTTTCCAAGAGACCAACTTGGACAGCACTCTCCTCCTTGACCCTCACCCTCACGGACACAAAGATCCTGGAAATGAGCATGGGAACGGATCTAAAAGAGAAGAGAAGAAGGCATTTCAGCATTAAAGCAAAGTGAGGTCATTTCACCTCCTAGGACAGGGGTCAGTAACCCTGCCCCTGGTGAATCACACTTTGTACAGGGTTTCATTTCCACCTTACTTTTAATTAATGAATAAAACAAATTGTAATGTAGTTCAGAATCCTGTATATCAGGGATGTGCAAAGTCATTCCTGGAGGGCCGCAGTGGCTGCAGGCTTTTGTTCCAACCCAATTGCTTAAGAAGCACTAATTGCTCTAGAAACACTTCTGCTTCATTTTAGTTATCTCCCTCGTTAAGATTTTGAACCCTTATTGCTTATTTAAGTCTTAAACAGCTGCATTCTTGGTTTTTAATTGCTCCTTATTAGCAATAAGATGCAAATGACAAAAGAAACCAGCAGTTATCCATTTTGCTTGTTACCCTTTACGCCTGTGTGTATTTATCATGCACTATTTGGTTTAATTAAATACTTGGAAGGAAAGAGAAGACAAAAAAGTCAAGGATTGAGAATTACCCATCCGTTTTACACTTCAAAATATTTGGATATCTTTAGAATGGAAAAAAAAAATCTAGGATTTGAGAATGACTTGACATAGCAGAGTTAAAGCACTAAAAAGCCATGAAATGTAATTATTGGCAAGGATTGTTTTCTAATTAAACTGGGTTGGAATAAAAACCCGTGGCCACTGCGGCCCTCCAGGAATGGCTTTGCACACCCCTGCTGTATATCTTTGTGTCATGTTAGCAAGGTCTCTTCCGGAATGACCAGATTTTTACAACACTCTAAACCATGCAGCAGTAGGCAGTCAGATAAAAAGGTTATCAATGATGTCCTTAGGAGGGTGTGGTTATTTCCCAAAATGCACCGCAGGAACAGGGAAAAAAATCCTTGAATGGAAAGTTTGTACCTAAAACAGACAGTGATATACTGTAGATAATGTGCTGCTATTGCATTCTAAGAAGTGTAACCCATTAATTCCAAGAAGTTCCTGCTCTTGTGAAGCAACTACAGAACAGACATTGTTGTGGAAACATGAGTAGTTAAATTATAAAAGGACAACTAGTAATTAGTACCTTCTCTGCAGGCCTAATTGCTTAGAAGCTGGTCATTAAGGACATTTCAAACTGAAAAACAGGTTGCATGGTTACCTCAGCCTACCACAGTGTAGGGGTAAAGAGGGTTCAGTAGAGTAGAAGACTCTCCACTCACCCAGGTCTGCTCCATCTCGCACATGCTGCGGATTGCTTGCAGGCTCCAAAGGCTGGCTGAATTTCCAGAGCGATACACCAGCTGTGCATAGTTCTCCCCTGTAACAGTAAAAGCACATAAGAACAGGAAAGAAAGAGAAATTGGCCTCACTTCAAAACTGAATTTCACTCATTACTTCAAGTTCCTCAATATAACTTATATTGTGCTTTTTCTAAGATATATTTCATTCCATCTTGTTCTGGTTGAATAAATTTATTGAACTACTCAACCACCTTAGCCGTAGTGGCCGGCTGTAGTGCATGTGCTTTGAATGATGTGAAATACTAAATACAATGAGATACCCTAAAAGCAAGGGGGTCATTATGACAGTAGAGTACATCACCACACAAAGTTACACAGTGGCTAGAATCCAAAGCTCAAGTGCTTTAAGCACTGCTGTCCAGCAAGAAGTCCTAATTTTGTACTGTTATACAATACATGGTGAGCAAAATCACCAGCCTGTTTTCACGTTAAATGAAATTATTAAGGCAGTGCCAGGAGGCATTCATCTGTGGTAAGGCAAGTCCAGCTTGCGTGCCATGAGATCCCAAAGACAGTCTTGTAGTATTACTCTAATGGTAATTAGCGTTAGGCAGGCACTATGCCATAGTGGTTAGGGTCTCTGTCCTTCAAACTCTGGTCTTCCTACCGACTATGTGTTCACCTACCTGTGCTCCAATTATAAAACCAAAAGAAAGGTAACCAATTATCTCAAAAAATATATATTAAAAAAACATTAAGTGGCATGATTTTATTCAAAAATGCACTAAAAATTAAAAAAATGTTTTTTTCTTATATTAAGGTTTATTTGGTCATATGTAACTAAAAAACATGGGGTAAAGTGGGTAAAAAATGGATTGCAAAATTTGACCCAAACAGAGAGGGCAAGTTGAATAAAATTGTGTAAAAATGTTGTAAGTCGCCTTGAATGAAAGTTTTAGCCAAATAATACAAGTAAGTAATAAAAGAATAGTAATAGATGAGGTGAAGTAGTAGGCTAAGTTATAAACTTTAGTGCTGTTTTCTTGTTAGCATACTGCTTTTTCTATCTATCTATCTATCTATCTATCTATCTATCTATCTATCTATCTATCTATCTATCTATCTATCTATCTATCTATCTATCTATCTATCTATCTATCTATCTATCAAATCCAATGCCTGTCTGTCTGCATGTCTGTCTGCTTTTCACGAGAGAATTATTTAATGGATTTACATTGGGTTTTTTTCTATAATTTGCTTGAACATTCCGGTTGATTTTGTGACTTCTCTTATCATGCCAAGTATCACTGTTCACTTGCAGAGCGATTTATTTGCGCTAATCTGAGAAAAAGACTGCAGGCTGAGGGGAGGGGAGTGGGGCCCTCCTCACTCACGCGCCAGCCTCCGTTCAACTCAGGCTACCTCTTGCCACATGTTGGAGCATACCTTGCCTCCGCTTAGCTAGCGAAACCTGTTTGTTTATTGATTTTTAAAGTTTGTCTTATTTCATTACTACGGCGTTGGAGCAGCGGGAGACAGCTAGTATGCAATAAAAGTCATGATTACAGCAAGAAAGGCAAGTAAATAATCGGAAATTCAAACCCCATGGTAAATTTCCAGAATGACCTTAAAAAGTCACTGAGCCTGCGTATACTCCAGTTATGATAGAAAAATAAAGCCTTTGTTTAAAATGCTTGTACAGGACATTTGAAGTAAAAAGTCCATATAAAATAAAGATTTGTTGCACACCCCTACTCTTCTACACCCCACTGTACCTGGTGAGTCACAGAAGAACGCATCCTGTATGAAGTTCCAGTCCACCATCCTCCTCTGTCGTTGGTCTGCCTTGTCAAGTGGGTCGCTTGCCTGGCTGTAGCTGCTGTAGAAACAGATATGTGATTTAAGGAAATGAATAGGAAAATGACATCAAATTTCTGTGCAAGCTTTTATTTGAATATTTTCTCTTGAAATGATGTCTTCCAGTGAAGGCAGTGGAATTGAACCTGATGTTTTATTAACTCTTTCAGGGCTGATGTCAACTTTTGTCAAAAGGAGGAGTTGACGATGGTAATCAACTGTAAACTGTGACAAAACCAACCGTTACATTTTAGTTGGACTCTCGTTGCTAGAAGGAAAGTTAGATTCATTGGTTTGACCGAGATTCCCTGTGCTCTCGTGAGTAGCAAGGTGCACACAATGGCAAAAATGGCACTGACTTCTGGCAAAAGGTCAAAGTGAATGCGTAAAGCAAAATACTCTGTGAATGACGCTTTGCCCATTACCTCTGAATTGGACTATGACTTGTTGGACTCAGTTTTTGATACAAGTGATCGAAAACGAATGTGAGGTTCCAGCTTCAGCTGATCGGTGCCCAGCTAATCATGGTACTGACAGTGTTCGCCAGGGAGGACTGCCACTTAACAATGATAAAAGGTAGAAACCAGATTATAATGCACTGCTACCGTGTCCCAGCCACGCAAAGACAGCCTGGCAGCAAGCCTGCCGCACATTCTTGGCAAACTGGCAGCCACAGCATGCAGCAACAGATGTTTTATGTTGATTTCTGAATGAAACCATTGTTTTTTGGAAAATATATTCAGCCCTCAAAGAGTTAATACTATCTACATTTTGGAATTTTGGTGATCATCGTCAAAAAGTAAAAAAACCATGCTCAGCATTTAAAATCAGATAGCCATGGGAGTAAGTGAGAGAAACTGAATTTTAGAAATGAGACAAGACCATTCAATGGTTCAGGCTCATTTTGTTATGATGTAGTTATTTGTTCAATTTTTTGGTCATTTATTGTTAAGGATTCTGTGCTTCTAAGAGTTCCCATTTGTGATTTTAAAGGCAATTAATTTATTTCTTACAATCATTTCTTGCTACAATGTCTGGTTTTGGAATTTGTGTTCTATTTGAACTGTTTCTGCCGCCGTTTAGTTAATGACAGGCGTTACCATATTGAATACTATTTAGCAGGATGCTACCACCATAATTCAGCTGTATAGCGCCCAGACTCTGGAATGACCTACCAGAATGAATCAGGTCAGCTGATTCCATGAATTCTTTTAAAAAAACAACTCAAAACTCATCTGTTCAGGAAGGCTTTTAGCTCTACTTGACTTTATTACCCTTCTCTCAGTTTACTTCTCTGTCAAGATGCCAATGTAACCTGTGTGTGTGTGCGAGACCATCAATTATGTTGTCTGTTTCTTTTTTTTTCAGAATTCACTGTCTTAATCTTCTTTATTTATTTATCTGGTTTGTACAATGCTATATACTGTATACACTGCCGTTCTTTATTATATTCTGTAAGTGCCTTGAGCATGGGAAAGGCGCTATATGAATAAAATGTATTATTATTATTATTATTATTAGTTAGGGGGATCTTCATTGGGTTGTAACCCTGATGCTAACAACGCAACAGGTTTAAAGGTCATCTTCAAAGGCAGTCCACTATCCAACTTTACTTCATTATTTGAATCTTTATTTTTCATCTACTGCTATCACACCATGCCTTCCTTTTTGACTCTTATTTTTGTTTCACCACCTTGACTATTTTTATGGTTGCTCTCAATCACCCGGTTTTGACCCTTCCTTTCATTAGACCCCGCCAATCTCCCAATCTGCCTCATTATTCTCTCTGCTATCTTTTTTACCACAAGACATTTGTTTAGTTTATACTTGTCCTGATATCTCATGCAGGTATTAACTGCATATATAACAGGCTGTTTATAAGACAGATTTAATAACCATCAATCTGTATGTTGTATGGGCACAGCACTGCCAATCTTCAGAAGAGTTGCATCTTTTTTTTCTTTTTTCGTCTGTTCTTCACCTCTTTGTCCTGGTGAACTGTGCATTGTGTACTGTATTCTTAAAGCTGCAATGCTGTCATTAGTGATATTCATCTTCTTGTCTGAACTGCAGCAGACTTTGATTTATAGTAGGTACCCTCAATGTTAAACACTTGATAAGCTCAGCCATCTTACAGTATGTCCTGAATGCTATATGTGAGCAATGTACATAGGAATGTTTCTTTCTGAACGGCAGCATTGAGAGAGTTGTTTGACTTGTTACACCTTATTATGAGGAATCTTTGTCAATATCACCCAAACTTAGTCATTTTCTATCACCAAATCTCAGTCAGCAGGAACCCATTGTAATGAAAAGTTAAGTGTTTGTTATAATAAGTTTGTTATAATATTAAGTTTAATGTCACTGTCTCTGTGCAGACATTTTAAAATCTGTTTTGCTTTTCTTTGTACGTGCATAGCTGAGCCAGATTTAGTACAAGGGGGCTCAGCATTTAGAATTGCCAAGCCAAGCATAGGACAAGATAGACAAAGACAGCTGGAGGAATGTATAGTCAGCCTAAAGACAGAATAGTATATATCTGTCCTCTGTCAGCACAAAATCTTCTTTCCTTGTTTGGAAATGGACTATTTGCCAACGTGGGGACCTGCACGTGGAGAAACCAGTATATAAGGCTTGGACTACTGCCAAGACACTTTGAAGCCTATGGACGGAAGATTATGTCATCCGTCCCGAAAATCCTTTCAGCGCAGTGATGAAAATGACAAACTATACACAAAATGTTGTCATGGCTTCCTTTCGTCTGTAATGCCGTGTAAATCGTCAGTAAAGAAAGCTAAGTTATATTTCTTCTCTTACGTGATTCTTTTTCTGCCATATCACTATGGGAGGGATATCACCTTTTACATTATATTTATATAGTTTCTGGTTACTTAAAACACCACAATTTAAAAGAATTTATTCCAATTAGGGAGCTTTTGCTTCTAAAAGGAAACAGTGTGATACGTCAATCACTCCTACCTGATTGAGCCCTGCTCTGTCAGCTTCTTGGGAAACAGTGACAGTGGCTTGTCAGGCCCCGTATCCTCCTGCAGCTTTTTCCATGCACATAGGCGTTTCCCAATTTGTGTGCCTCGAGGTTCAAATCCCTGCAAAGGATTAGAAAAGTAAACTACAGTTGTTTGAAGAGAACACAAAACATAGGTGTCCAGCTGCACAGTTAATTCAGATGAGAAATTAACACACGTTGCAAAGCACAATTTTCTGCGTAGCCAAATGTTTTTCCTTTACTAACAAGTAGATAAATAGAGGAAAATTAAGTTGAAAAATCAGATCAGAAGTGAAAAGTAAATTTATTTAGAGACATTTTTGAAGAGGATTAAGGTGCTTACCAACAAAGGATCTGAGAAGTCAGGTAGAGGGCCAATTAGGAAGCCAGCCAGGGAGCAGGCAATCAGTAGCAGTGAGAAGGCAGAGAGTAGCACTATTGGCCAGTCAGCAATCAGCTGTGAATAGCTGTCAACCAATTAAAGAGGGAGAGTGAGTTTGATTGTGTAACAGAACAGAGCCTCCCAATGACACACAAATAGATGTTTTCATTGTTAAAGTCATGCTAGGAAAGGATAATTACAGGGAGACCACCAAATTACTAAAGACAAAACATAAGTGCTTCCTAAAAGCACCCCCATCTACATAGCCCGGCCATGACTAGCTTGTGGGTGAATCCCTCTCTTTTCTCACCTCCCAAAACCTTACTAAGGCTCCCCTTATCTCCCTTATTATCTCTGTCTCTCTTTCTGTAGATATTGGCCCCTCTTGCACCACCATTTAGCATTTGCCCAGCTTATCTCTTAATGCCAGACTCAGAGTTTCCAGGGCAAGAAATGGCCATTATATCCAATCCCAGAATTATTTCTGAGCCAAGCCTCAGAATCTCTTTCTCTATCAGGAATGCCCTCCTAAACTGCAGGGACTCAAGATGACATGGTGTACTCATTGCACTGTCTTGATTGTTGCTTTTAAAGGCCAGATCTCCAAAGCAGCTCCTGATCTGCTTATTGCCATAAAGGGAAAGAGCCATCCTAACTGGGAGCCATGCTCTCCTCCCACTCCTTCATTGTTTCATTCTTTTTCTGGCATCTTCAAAAATTCTGGGACACCATTACCATATTGCCCCCTAGCAGCCCCATTTTTCCCACACTGGGACTTTCTGTTACAGTTGTGTGTTGTCCATGATCTCTGGTTGCTTTATCTGGTTTTTGGAATTTATTGTAATCATAAGAATTACTTTTGAGCACTTTGAAATCACTTACACTGGTACAAGAAAACTCCCACATATGATATACCGTTCAACTCATCTTAATATCTAGTTATGCAAGACGTTGGGCTTTTTGGGGTTCCCTTGACCAATCAACCCAACAACCTTCATTTTTAGGCCATTTTTGACCATATTTTGTGCAGGAAATGACAACCGTATGATGAGTAAACTAATAGGTGTCTTTGGCAAAAATGATCAGAAGAACTTAAAGTTGTGCATGCCACATCAACCAACCCAAGGGATTCACCCCTAGTGGGACACAAGGGATCAAAACTACTCCTTTTCACAAAATTAAAAAAAAAAAAAGGAATCAGTAATATAGGCATGTGGAGTGTCATTTTATACCATTTTGAGTATGCCTATCATCAATATGATAACATTTTTGATATTGGATTGTCTACCGGTGGTCCTAGACCTTTAAGAGCAAATTCCTAGAAGGTTACAAATTATAACTTTCAAGCATAATCAGGTGGAGTATTGTTTTAGACTATTTAAAGTTTAGTGATTGCGAGTATTATTTTATTACAAATTTTATTTTTACTCCTTTACTAGGGACATGGCCTTTTATGGCCCACTATGAGTGGGTGAAAAATGACAAATTTCTATTACAATTGAGCATATTTGGACTTTAACCGTTTGAATTGAAGCACATATTTGAATATTTCAAATGTCTGACATAACTTTTCTTATTATTTACTGTACTTCTACCTCATGAAGTAGTTCATTTCATTTGTCTTCTTTCTTTTTCATTTATTGTTGACATTCTTTTGTGTCTCCTTGATGATGATATCATTATGTTCTGCCTTGCTTTGCACCTACTTATGCCTTCCTATTACTCTGGTATCTTTGCCGTTCAGAGCAATGGGTTTTAGTAATGATTTGTTTGATTGATAGATAGATAGATAGATAGATAGATAGATAGATAGATAGATAGATAGATAGATAGATAGATACTTTATTAATCCCAATGGGAAATTCACATTCTTCAGCAGCAGCATACTGATACAATAAATAATATTAAATTAAAGAATGATAATAATACAGGTGAAAAAAACAGACAATAACTATGTATAATGTTAAATATTAACGTTTACCCCCCCTGGTGGAATTAAAGAGTCGCATAGTTTGGGGGAGGAACGATCTCCTCAATCTGTCTGTGGAGCAGGACAGTGACAGCAGTCTGTCGCTGAAGCTGCTCTTCTGTCTGGAGATGATACTATTAAGTGGATGCAGTGGATTCTCCATAATTGATAGGAGCCTTCTGAGCGCCCTTCGCTCTGCAACAGATGTTAAACTGTCCAGCTCCATGCCAACAATAGAGCCTGCCTTCCTCACCAGTTTGTCCAGGCGTGAGGCGTCTTTCCTCTTAATGCTGCCTCCCCAGCACACCACTGCGTAGAAGAGGGCGCTCGCCACAACTGTTTGATAGAACATCTGCAGCATCTTATTGTAGATGTTGAAGGAAGCCAGCCTTCTAAGGAAGTATAACCGGCTTTGTCCTTTCTTGCACAGCGCATCAGTATTGGCAGTCCAGTCTAATTTATCATCCAGCTGCACTCCCAGATATTTATAGGTCTGCACCATCTGCACACAGTCACCTTTGATGATCACTGGGTCTATGAGGGGTCTGGGCCTCCTAAAATCCACCACCAGCTCCTTGGTTTTGCTGGTGTTCAGGTGTAGGTGGTTTGAGTCGGACCATTTAACAAAGTCATTGATTAGGTCCCTATACTCCTCCTCCAGCCCATTCCTGATACAGCCCACGATAGCAGTGTCATCAGCGAACTTTTGCACATGGCAGGACTCCGAGTTGTATTGGAAGTCCGATGTATATAGGCTGAACAGGACCGGAGAAAGTACAGTCCCTTGTGGCGCTCCTGTGTTGCTGACCACAATGTCAGATGTGCAGTTCCCAAGACGCACATACTGAGGTCTGTCTTTAAGATAGTCCACGATCCATGCCACTAGGTATGAATCTAATCCCATCTCTGTCAGCTTGTCCCTAAGGAGCAGAGGTTGGATTGTGTTGAAGGCGCTAGAGAAGTCTAGAAACATAATTCTTACAGCACCACTGCCTCTGTCCAAGTGAGAGAGGGATCGGTGTAGCATATAGATGATGGCATCTTCCGCTCCCACCTTCTCCCTGATATGCAAACTGCAGAGGGTCAAGGGCGTGTTGAACCTGTGGCCTAAGGTGGTGAAGCAGCAGCCTCTCCATGGTCTTCATCACATGTGATGTCAGAGCAACAGGCCGAAAGTCATTCAGCTCACTAGGACGTGATACCTTTGGGACTGGGGTGATACAAGATGTTTTCCAAAGCCTTGGGACTCTCCCCTGTTCCAGGCTCAGGTTGAAGATGCGCTGTAGAGGACCCCCCAGCTCCGATGCACAGACCTTCAGCAGTCGTGGCGATACTCCATCTGGACCCGCTGCTTTGCTGGCACGAAGTCTCCTCAGCTCTCTGCTCACTTGTGCTGTTGTTATTATGGGTGGGGATGTTTTTCCTATGCTGGTATCAGCAGAAGGATGTGTGGAGGGTGCAGTACTCCGAGGTGAGAGTGAGAGTGGGTTAGGGTGGTCAAACCTGTTAAAAAAGTTGTTCATTTGGTTTGCTCTCTTCACGTCTCTCTCAATGGTGGTACCCCGCTTCGAGCTGCAGCCAGTGATGATCTTCATCCCATCCCACACTTCCTTCATGCTGTTATTCTGCAACTTCTGCTCCAGCTTTCTCCTGTACTGCTCCTTCGCCGCCCTGAGTTGGACTCGGAGTTCCTTCTGCACGCGCTTGAGCTCATGCTGATCACCGTCTTTAAAAGCCCTTTTCTTCTGATTCAAAAGGCCCTTGATGTTACTTGTAATCCATGGCTTGTTGTTAGCATAGCAGCGTACTGTTCTTACTGGAACTACAATGTCTATACAGAAGTTGATGTAGTCAGTAGTGCAGTCAACAACTTCCTCAATGTTCTCATTATGAGATCCCTGCAGGATATCCCAGTCTGTAGTTCCAAAAAGTTCTCTCAGAGTATTCTCAGCCTCCGGGGTCCACTTCCTGAATGATCGTGTGGTTACAGGTAGGACTCTAACTTTTGGTTTATAGTGAGGCTGAAGCAGAACCAGGTTATGATCTCCTTTCCCAAGCGCAGGCAGCGGGGTGGCGCTGTATGCGTCTTTAACGTTTGCATACAGTAAATCAATAGTCTTATTTCCCCGGGTGTTACAGTCCACATACTGGGAGAATGCAGGTAATGTTTTGTCCAGCGTCACATGGTTAAAGTCTCCAGCGATTAGCACAAGCGCCTCAGGGTGCTGCGTTTGTAACTTAGCAACAGCGGAATGGATGATGTCACTCGCTGACTCCTCGTCTGCCCGAGGAGGAATATACACGATGACAACAATGACATGTCCAAACTCTCTGGGCAAGTAGTAGGGACGTAAACTTACGGCCAACAGTTCGATATCCCTGCAGCAAGTGGAGATTTTGACGTTAACATGTCCAGAGTGACACCACCGTGTATTAACATAGAGAGCGAGTCCTCCTCCTTTGTGCTTCCCACAGGTACTTGCATCTCTGTCCGCTCTAACTGTGCTAAACCCGGGTAGCTCCACGTTGGCATCTGGGATGGTGTTATTTAGCCACGTTTCGCAGAAACACAACAAACTGCATTCTCTGTAGGTCCTTACATTTTTCACCAGCGCAGCCAGTTCGTCGATCTTATTTGAGATTGAGTTTACATTCCCCAGAATCACAGAAGGCACCGAAGGCTTGAAACGCCACTTTCTCGCAAGCCGCTTCTTTTTTAGCTTAGTGCCGGCTCTGCTGCCACGATACCGCCTTCTTACCTCGTCGGGTAAATATGGAACCACACCGGCACTGGCATTTGTTCTCAGCGCCCGAAGTTGAGTACTTGAATAGGCGAGTCTCGGCGTGTTAAAATCCATGCCCACGTTGTAAAAGTAAGTGTGTCCAGGGAAGGAATCCACATAAAATAAAGTGGTAGGAGTGATCAATAAATAAAAATAGAAAAATAAAAGTAGAAAAGTACACATACATATACAGTCATACACGGAGCTGCTGAAAAGGCTGCCACTCACGGCGGCGCCGGATGCATTATGTTATTATTATTGTTGGAACCTTATCTAAAAAACAAAAGAAAACACTCCTTACGTAAAGAAATATTGAGTATGGCTTTGTTGATGAATTACATGTTTGCAGTCGAGCTCTCCTTACTAAAACATCTATTTTTGCCCAACTGCAAACATATGCACATTTGGTCCACCATACCCTTGCCCTTAAGTTATGATTCTTGTTTGTGTCCATACTTCTACTTCCTGAGTAAATAATTAAATAAATCTGTGAGTGATTGGGTCTCATTTGGGAAGACATTCTTAATTGATCACTTGACAATATTATTGTGTTACACTCTTGATTTTTCTAATACAGTTGCACTGGTTTTCTTGCCTGATTGCCTAATTGTGCCTTTTTGGTAAGCTTAGGCAGCAGGTTGTCCACTCAGTGTGGTTTGCCATGAGAAAGGGTGCAATTTTAATGTTTGATGTTTTGCCATCAAACTGGTTGTGGCTGCAGCTAGGTGGTTGTGGCTGTATGATGAAGGTTTGTCCCTTCACGCCACTTTGTAGTCAGAACAGGGATTGATGTCATAAGCGATCATTTGAATGTCTGGTCTTGTTTCCATTTCAACATTTTTACATCAAAATGGCTGTTCATAACTGATCTCTTACCATTATTATTGTAGTGTCCCAATTTTGGCATCATAATGGGTCTAGTTTTCTTCAATGTTGGAAATGGACAAAGTTTTTGGTTCTTTCTTTCTATTGTGTCTCTTCCTTTAGATGACTATCCTCTCTTACTAAACTTGCCATTTGCGGAGATCACCAATTTTACAATAGGACAGGACACCCCAGTCCGAAGGCATATACAACAACATGCAGATTTACTGACCTTCTGGGAATGCGGTTTGGCTTCTCCTGTCTGGAAAAAAAACAAGAAGGTTGGGTTTTCAAAAATGTAGCATTTGACTCTGTTTTGCTTATTCACTTCTATAGAGCCATGGTCGAAAATATGATCCATGTGTCGCAGACATCCACATCCGATCCAGACTGATTATGTTTGCAATTACAGTATATTGCTCTTTTTGTGATAATCTGTGTTGAACAGTTTCCAGAGATGACAAGACAAACTCCTGTACCCAACACACTGGCAAATAAAGTGATTCTGATTCTAATTCTAATGATGAAGCAAAAAGCAGGCCCTGTATTTAATTGCCTTCCCCTTGATAACAGATACCATTAATGTTATTTTTACTCTTGTTTAATTTCATATTTTAGATCTTTTAATAGTATGCATTCATATTTTTAATGTGCCACCTGAAGTTTTTGAATTCTTGTTCACATCAGAATGCATCAGAACAGATTCGGGATTAGCAGGCTATACAGAACCTAGAGCAGCATTCTTAAGCTTCTGCAAATACTGTATCTTCCATTTTACAAAAGTTGACAAGAAAAGAACTAGAATCATTGATTTAGCTTTGTAGCAAAAGAATGCCACAGGCAAGTCATGATTATGGCATCTCACCAAAGAAGCAGAGGAGGCAAAGAGATTGTTCTCATATTTCTTGTATGTTTCTGGCATGGGCAGCCATTATGCCACCTCCCTCCCTGGTGTCCATGTGGCTGGCTGCCCGTTCCTATAATAAAGTAGATTTAGTAATATTCTGCTGTTTTGCCACACAGTGTGATAAATATTGTGCACCTGGAATATGCCAAACACTTTAATGAATTAAGTTATTTACTTACAGACTATAAATACCATAAGTGGTTTGTACCCTATCTGTAAAATGTTTTCATTCAGATTGGCCTTACCTGACTGTCACCACGTGATGTTGTAATGGCTGATGGTTTCCAGAATCTTGTGATCCCTGCAGCCAGTGACAATGCACTCGGTCTCGACAGGAGGGTCCTGGAGAGGAGTTACAGCTGTGGGCAGTTCTTACTGCAATGGGCGGGCCTTTAGGACATGGGCTGGCTGTCACTGAGCGACAGTCCAGTCGAGTGCTCGCTGTCATTGAGTGGCAGTCCATATGAGGGCTCGCCATGACTGAATGGCAGTCCAGCTGAGTTTTCTCTGTCACTGAGTGGCAGTCTAATCGTGGGCTCTCTGTGACTGAGCGGCAATCCAGCCGTGGGCTTCCTGTAACTGAGCGGCAGTCCAGTCGAGGGCTGGCTGTTACTGAGCGGCAGTCCAGTCGAGGACTTGCTGTCAGTGAGTGGCAGTCCAGCCGAGGGCTGACTTTGACCGAATGGCAATTCAGTCGCGGGCTTGCCATGAGTGGGTATCGATCTAGTCGAGTGTTGCCTGTAGTTGGTGCCTTGGGCCAACAATGGTGACAACTTCTTAGAACAGGAGGCTCACAGGTGGAAGCTTTGGCACATCCACCACAATCTTCCGAAGCCTGGTGATATAGATGTGGTGCGGAATCTGATCTGGACAAGCTGGATGTGTAGTGTCCCTCAGTTTGGGGCAGCCTGGTCCTTGACTCTGCAGGTCTTTGCTGTTCTTTAAGAATCTCACTGTAAACAAAAGGTGAGAGAAAAAAGATATTACAACATTTGAAATACTATATTGTTTATTAGAAGTCATATGTCTGCCCGGCCAATACCCCCAGGCCACCAGATGGAGCCCTCCCTGCAGCATGGAGGTGCCCCGAAGACCAGCAGGGAATCCTGAACAATGGAGTTTTTATCCACAGCCCTGCTGGATACCATGGGGGCCGCTAGAGGACGCTGCAGGGAGGAACAAGGAGTATTTTCCCTACAACCCGGAAGTGCGTCCTAAGCACGTGGACAGAGGAAATGACGTGCTTCCGGGTTGAAGAAAAGGAGTTTTTATCTGACCCGGAAGTGTTCCTAGTCACATGGACACAGAGAGCGAAACACTTCCAGGTCACGGACTATAAAAGGACTGTGGGAGATCCCAGACATTGAGCTGAGCTGGGTGGAAGGGTGGCAACGCGTGTGGGAGAGTGGAGGATTGATTGTTTATTGTGTATTGGTGTATTAATGAGTATTGTGGAGAAGAGGGTGCTTTGTGCACATTATTGTCCTAATAAATATTATTATTGGACTTTTATCTGGTGTCTGATGTTTGATCTGAGTGTTCAAGGGGACGACAGCGCCCCCTATCTGTCACAATAGATAGATCGATAGATAGATAGATAGATAGTGTTGTGTCTGTATGACTACTTACGGGGTGTAGACATGCCATTTGTAGGATTGAAGGCCACAAAGCACACAGCCTCTGCTATGACTTCTTCATACCCAATTAAAATCAAGAGAACATTTATCTCATTGATAATGCAGTTGGTTAGTCTGCTTCACCTGGATTCATACTAATTTGTTCCCTTTCATGCACATGGTGATGCTAATATCTGCCCTGGTCTGCTTAAGGTGAATGTTGATGTGTTCGTATAGCCTGATACACCAGATGAATTAAACTATGATGCTCTTGGACACCACTATGCTAAAATGACCCTTACCGCTGGGTCATTCTTTTTAATACACTTCGTTGCCTGTGGGCACCACTACTTAGTCTGGACAGTTTCTAACTTAACTGCCAGCCAAGAGTTTTCAGTTATTTATTTGACTTGGACTGTATAAAGTTTGCATAGACTATGCCTTGAATTAACAATATTTTTTTATACTTATGGAACGTCTGGTTTAATAATTGGACTGTGCAAACAAAGAATATCCGGGAACTTGTTTAAAACTGACTCCTGATCTCCTCAGAAGGAAATGCTGACCATACGCAGGTGCTGACCTTGAACTGAAACTTAGGGCACTGGTTATTTCCTGTATGGTAAACACAGCTCTGGTGACACACAGAGAAACCAAATGCAAACCAGTGTGACAGAAGCCCGAGCTGTTTCAAATGCACTTTTGAATTTTCACTGAAAGCAGATGGCAAGAGGGGTGGTTGTGGTGAGATCCTGCCAAAGAGACTCCTGCATACAACCCACGCTCTCACCATCTTCTTTCCGCCTTCTTCAGCAAAGCACAACAGGGAAAATAATAAAGCAAAAAGGCAACATGTCATCTCAACGAGAAACTGGGCACTGAGAGGAGTATGAAATGAAACAGCAAGCCATAGAGACAAATACCTGTGTGTCCATTTTATAGTTTATATCGTCCTGCCATCCTTTTTAAGATTCATTTGTAAATGTGTATGTTTACAATTTTTTTATATTTAGCCCTCACATTCAATACACTTTACTGGGGAAGGCATTTGTTGTGCATTGTTGGATCTCAGGAATTGTTGGGTACACAAAGGAAGTGGCACAAGTGTAGCTTCTCATTTGATAGATAGATAGATGGATAGATAGATAGATAGATAGATAGATAGATAGATAGATAGATAGATAGATAGATAGATAGATAGATACTTTATTAATCCCAAGGGGAAATTCACTAATAGCATGTTGATAGCAACAACACTCAAAGGAAATCAAGGAGGCTGGTCGTTTAATTTGGCTGCAACCTGTTATAAAGTGTGTTTGTGCTGAATTGTCCTACCATAGTACTTCTTTATGCCAAACTCGAGCAGCATGACTGAGAGCTACAGGGAAGTCATGTGGTTTATTGGTGCTCAGAATAGATGACACAATACCAGCCCTCATTTGTCATGGAAAGGCACATGGCTTTGAAATGCCTGTGGGGCAGTTGTCTTTTGTTTTATTAAAGCAGATGTAATATTTTTACTTCTCATATGTGTGATTTCAATAAAATGACCTCAAAAAGAGACCATATCCAAGAATTTATTAAATACATTCAGTTCAGCTGGCATTTTATTTAGTTTGGGTTCCAGCCATTTGTCTGCTACTACTGGCATGTTCACAGGCTGTCTATACTCTGCCTTAGGTAGATGGGGCAGGAAATGAATGGATGTACAGCAGATAATATTGTTAATGCAAACAATATGTTTAGGATTAGGAATGGCAAAGTTACATAAATGGTAATGATAATAACATTCTCACAGTAAATATGTCTAATAAAAATGTTATTGCATTTCTAATATAGTGTCACAGATGGCAGTTGTAATAAGTTTGATTAAAAGTAAATATAACCTACATTTGTATTCACTGATGTGCAGATGGGACATAACGGTGAAGTTCATGCTGTTAGGAAAATTTTACCTCCCACTTCTTAATTGTTGTGTGCCCATAAACCACCAAATAATGGCATTCAGTGGAGTGATAAAAGAAAACATGGGCTCATCGTGGCCATTACTGATAAGGACAAAATTCACTAATAAACCTACTTAATCTGATTTAAGATCAATGTGTGGGCCACAGAAAAGACTGTCCTAACAGCACTGAGTGTAAGAGAGGAACCAATCTTAAATGGTACAAAAGTTCTTCACAGGAAACAAAATACACATTTTCACACTCACCAGATGTCAATTAACTTCACCTATAAGCCTTTGGGATGTGGGAGGATGAGCAGACGATGGACAAAATGTGCATTTTCCATTTAGGTTTGCTGATACTCAAAAATGAACACTACCACATATGATTGACTTCTTATCTAATGCAAACCCTGTGAGGTTCTGCACAGTTGTGGGCAGCAGAGACTAATGTGTTAGGAATGGGGCCCTGCTGTATATATATTATGGAGAGGTATCTCGAGGATTCTAGGGACAAGAGGTGCCACTGTGGGTTGCTGTAACCCGGTATTCCTGATTGAAGGGAAACTTGCCTTGACCCAGAGGTAGTTCTCATGGGATTCGGGATTAGCAGGCTATACAGAACCTAGAGCAACATTCTTAAGCTTCTGCAAAAACTGTATCTTCCATTTTACAAAAGTTGTTTGTGAACAAGAAAAGAACTAGAATCATTGATTTAGCTTTGTAGCAAAAGAATGCCACAGGCAAGTCATGATTATGGCATCTCACCAAAGAAGCAGAGGAGGCAAAGAGAAGTAAGCACCTGGAAGTGCTTACAGACTGATATCTGAAAAGCAGTTCTAGCCAAACAGAGCAGTAGAGCTTGGAATCAAGGCAATCTATCAAGAATTAAAAACAAACAGACTGTCCTGAAAAAGACAATCAAAATGGACCAGGAGATGACTTGAGGGAAAAGAATGTAAAGAATAGTTGTGATCTGAAGCAGAAGTCAAACATGGCAGGTAAAAAAGATTGTATGCCAAACCCAAGATGAGAATCAAAGATCAATGTCAAAAAATTATGTGTGGAATTATTTTCTTTGGTAAAATTAACCTTATTGCAAAGAAGTTATGAGAATATATGCATAGCCAATACCCTCAACTTAAAAAAAATGTATTGCGTTATTTTATAAAGACACTGCCTGCTGCTGCCATTAACATCATGCACACTTGTGCTTTTCTCAACTGCTGACAGCTATTGACAGAGAGATTAAGTAGGCATGATGTACAGTATGTTGAAATCAAGTGATAAGAACTGAACATACTTAAGGTTTACATTTAGTTTTAACCATACATTTTAGTTTTTTATTAAGTCTGCTAGAGATGTTTTAACATAGACAGAGTGGTAGCACATAAGTTTGTTTAGTCCTTCATGTGCTGGGAAGTAAATAACATTCACCCCCTTTTTCTGTCCTCACCCAAGCCCCTGATGATTTGTAGTATGAACACTGGCTACTTCACTACCAGATCACACTATTTCAAAATATCTGTTTGCAAATAACTGGATTATAGCTAAACAGATACTGTACTTTATTTATAGGTTTCTGATACTGGATAGCACAAGCACTATTTTCTGAATTGCTGTATGATTGTGCTTTGCAAAGGACCGGCATACCAATCATCATGTTTGCTTCTTGCCTTATGCCCAGAGTTGCTGGGATGATCATTGCCTTTCTGTGAACCTAAACTGGGTGAATTAACTATATCCCTCAGTACTTCTAGGATTAAATGTATACCTTTAACTTTTGTTTAGTTCTTATAACTTGCTTGCACACTGCACACATGCTTAACTAACTGTCACTAGATGGCCCGAGCACATGCATGCACAATGTCATTACCACTCATAATGTCTGGGTAAATTAAATGCCTTCCTAAACAAATGTATTTTAAGTTGTTTTTTATAAGATTGATTTAAGTCAGCTGATCTAATTAATTTATATTCAAAATACCTGTAATGTATAAACTAAATAAATAAGACGAACTAGGAATAAAAAGTGTAATACAAACACAGAATCTTTGAAAATGTGTGCAACAAGATTGACAATAAAAAATAAGTATTCAAAGAGCTATTCTTCTAAATTCTTTTGGTTTGCCGTTGAACAAAAATAAGAAAGCCTAACTAGACTTTAATATTGCCCTTCAAAACATCTTTATGACCAGAAAGAAAGGTTACATAAAAAGAAACCAAAGAAAATGTCCATCTCCATTGACTGAATACTGCCACAGCAGAGGCTATCAATCCAAACCCTAGCCTACTCAAGAAAGCCTTTACACTTGTCACATGACTGCTTTTCAGAATTCTCCTTCTACAGAAATTGATATTGATGGACAATTTTTAAAAAAAGATATTCAAATGAAGAAATATAATTATTTGTATGAAACAAAACATCTCCTCTCCTATTCCGTCGGTTTCTAACTTTAAAGATATGCAGCACTTTGACATACAAGGCATTGGTGAATCCAGGTTCCCCCACTGAGAAGCCACACGCTGCAAACACTTCTATATGATCCATGTAAGTCCAAGGAGAACCCCCCCATCCCCCATCTTCAATCAATTGTATCAATCAATCAATCAATAACTGTATTTGTGCTTAAAGTTTTCTTCTACTTTCTTAAAAACTCTCCTTGTCGCCTTTTGTGACAAGTAAAAAAGGCGGCTTCCTAATGTGCTCTACCATGCTAAAAATGATAAATAAAATTTCTACTGGTTGACAAATTTCTACCGGTGTCTCATCTCTACCAGCATACTACACACCACTACAACCAATTATTTTAAAACAAATGAAGCAAAATGAAAAGAAAAATAGAAACACAAAAGAAAAATTACAAAAATAATACGTGACAAGATTTAACCCTTTTTCTTGCACCTTAAATTATTCTGTTATTTTTGTTTTGAGACTGTAATTTTCTTCTAAGACATATAATTTACTTTAACTTTACATTTTTAATTTTCAGTTTTCTACAGGTGCTGGCACTTTGTTTGTGGTTGTTAGGGTGCAGTCACCCTGTGTTAAAGATATGCCCCCAGAAGTTGCATTCTGTGACTTTGTTGATGTCTGTTATTTAATCTGACAGTGTGATATACTGAACATCAGAATTTGTGAATAAAAAGTAAAAACTACATATCTTAATGTTTACTTTAGTTTAGGCCTCATATGTGTGTGTTCATTCTGTGATGGACTGGTGCCCAGTCCCGGGAATGTTCCTGCCTTGCACCATGTGGTTGCCAGGATAGGCTCCAGCTTCCTGGTAACCCTGCCCAGGATAAAGAGGGTTTAGAAAATTGATGTTTGGTATTGTTAAGACTTTTCTCAATGACTGTGATACATTCTTTGATTTTGGGTTTTCTTTAGTGTTTAGGAATGTGGTGCTCTTTCTAGTCTTCCCAGTATTGACTTCTGGTTTGCATTTTGACTCATTTTGTGGTTTATTCAATAATAGACAAACAACACAGACATTTGGAATAAATACAGAGGGTGGGATACATCGATGTGAGAAAAATCCACCCACTAAAGCTGTGAGAATTGCATTTACAATGTTGAGACATGAGCAGAGATGGGTGAGTCACAGAGGCATGAAACATATCTACAAAGAGAAAAAGTGTAAGAAAAATGCACACTAACACAAGGCCAGAAAGAAGCTAGCACTACACACACATGGGTGTGCAATGTAATCATAAGACATAAATACACAAGGGGGGAGACTTGAGCAACAATGGTCATTCACAAAGATGAGATGAATGCATACAAAGCGGTGAGGCAGAAAGACACTCAAAACTCATGGAAAAATACTGAGGCCCAGTGTAATACATACCAAGAATGAATCATGTGTTCTTAAGTGTGAGATACAGACTCGTGCTAAATACATACAGCTTATGGCTAGATCTACATATACTGTACGCAAAGGGTAAGATTCTGCTAACACACAGACATTGGTGAGTCTCAGAAGCCCAAGCAGTATGGGCACATACATTTGTAAAATGAAAAGTGAGAAGTTAAGCAAAACAAAACCTTTAATTAGCTAACTAGAAAGATTACAATATGAAAGCTTTCAAGGCAACTCAGGCCCCTTCTTCATAACAGACATGAAAGAAACAAACTCAAGGAGAGATAGGAGAAAAACATATACAAGTGTGAGTCATAGAGACTTGTGAAAAATGCCCACAAAGGTGAGGTACAGAAACATGAACAAATTGCATTCAACGCTAAATTAGTCAACAGAAAGGAATATGCAATGGTGATAAGCATATTTACAATGGCGAGAGAGCTAGACATGAATATGCACACTAATGACATAACATTCTCAAATTCATTTAATCCAGTTCAAGATCATGGAGGGAGGGGGCAAGGTGCCATTTCACATCAGTGCCCACTCACCCACGAGTGACATCTTGAGACAGAAACAATAAATAAATAAATAAATAAATAAAGGTAGTTACACAGCCATGTGGAATGTTTAACACATGTAAAATACAGAGCTACAAGCAAGGAGTACACAAGAGTGAATAGAGGGACATAAAGAACACAAACGAGACTGAGACACAGAGGTATAAGCTAAGCTTAGAAGATACAGGCAAAGAGTAAGTCCCAGAGAATCATCAACATATTAACGCTAGAGTGAGACGTGACAAAAGCATATGCTTAGTTGAGCCGTGAGAGTAACACATGCTAAAGAGTTAAATGTGCGATACAAGCACAGGAGTGAGAAGCACAAGCAACATTTAGACAGCCATGTATCACAGATACCCTAACAATGACCATACAAGTTGTACGTAAGGGTGAAGGCAAAATAACAAGAAAACAACTTGGAACATCCAAAGAGTAATACTTGAAGGAGATCTTGCACTTCTTCACTTCTTGTGCTCCTCTGACTCTATGCTGACCTACACTAATACATCTCATCCAAAGCTGCACTCTGCTTTTTTACATCCCAGATACGAGGCCCTCTTATCACTCTCAGATCCTCTCATGGTCTCATCATGAAATCAGTGTGCACCATAGTGTCATGCACCATCCTCAAGCCGTGTAATGATTCTAGCTGAACTCAGCTGCATTGTACAGACAGAATAATTTATATAAACTCCCAAAGGCTTGACGCTTCAGACATTTAAAAGTGGCGTGTACTTTGTGCTTCTTAGAAGGATTGTGCCTGTAGTCTGCCATCAACAGGAGAAAACGCAAGTTTCACTTTGAAACTGCGTTGGACCTATGAAGAAGTTATTGGTCTGTGCTAAAGCCAGCTGCCAAACTTGCTACATTCTGAATGGTAAAATGCTCAAAGCCTGCTGATGAAAAGAACTTAATGATTAGCATTTACAGTATGTTCTGGCACTGTGGTGCCTTTTATCTGCATTTATTATTTACTGGAACAGAATAAACGGTGGCACTGTAGTACTTTCCCCCTACATTCCCAAAGAAGTGCAGATTAGGGTGATTGACAGTTTTGGTTAGTTATAGGTTGTGGAGACTACTGGAAGCTTCTCGGGTCTTTTATGAATTCTTAGATTTTGTATAGAATAAAAACAATCTCTTTCTATTGTAAAGAATGGCCGTCAGTTTATCCCAGCTGGGACACCCCAGTAACAGAAGGATGTGGAAAGGCAGCTTATCAAGGACACTGCCTCTCCCAGGACGATAGATGGCAGCTTATCTGGACTGCAGTGGTGCCCCGGATGCCTGTAGGACACTTTGGGACTCGGAGTTCGGTAACACAGCCCTGCTGGGTACCGTGGGTGCCACCAGGAGACGCTGCAGGGAGATTGGGGATTCCCTACTATTTACATAGCCTGGAAGTACTTCAAAGTCACGGGGACGGAAGCACAGAACACAAGTTCTCCATCTGACCCGGAAGTGCTTCTGGGTCAAGGACTATATAAAGGACTGCTGGAGACTCAGCAAGCGAGCCTGAGTCAGGAGGAGGCGGACAGCACTTGCTGGGAAGTGTGGAGAAGAGAGAATATTGTGTTTATTATTGAGTATTGTGTTTATTGTGGCTGTGGTGCTTTGGAGGCACTGTGCAAGAAGAAAATAATTAAAAAATATATTCTTGGTGCTTTTACCCTGTGTCCTGTGTGCCTGTCTGTTGGGTTTAAGGGGGCAACAGCGATCCCTAGCGTCCACACTATCTATCTATCTATCTATCTATCTATCTATCTATCTATCTATCTATCTATCTTATGCCCAAGTTCATTGACCCCACTTCTTTGGCCTGTGGTCATCTATACAAACCTTATCTGATGGTGACCTGCTTACTCCCACAAAAGTTACCTGACATCACACTGACTGTTGACTAAAAGGCACTGCTTCATTAAAAGTAAACAGTAAGTGTAGTGGTAACATTTTCTCTTATTTTACATACATGTTGACTTTGTTCAGCGGTTTGCAATTTATTCCCTGACAGAATGGCACAGAAAACTGAAAGCCTCAGTTTGCAGACGACTCACACCTAAGTGACATGAGATTGTGATTCATCTTTCCCTCCCCATTCTCCCAAAACCCTGTCTTGGAGGCCAGTCAGGGGTTTCACACCAATTACTATGCAAACGTTTCAAAGCTGGGCTTCAGCCAGACACACAAGGCGTCACAGAAGTGTGTCTTCTCAGTGTGACGTTATTCTCTTTGCAGATGGGTGTCTAAATATAGCTTAGCCAATGCTAAACAGAACAGGAACAAGCTGACTGGGAAAAGACAGACAGAAAAGTGCTGAATGGCCCACTCTCACTTTATTTGGGTTACCTTGTCTCCTGCTCAGAATATGAGTGTGTGGAAATGAGCGATAGATATTTAAAATTTAATATTAAAACATCACTCCATCCTTTTGTTAAATCAGCTTATCCCAGTAGAAAATTGCATGGGGACACACTCTATTCTGGCAGTAACAGGCATAAGGAATTAAGCCAGTCCATGACAGAATATTAAAGTGTTAACATTTCTTTGAGGTAAAGTATCACACAATATTGTGTTATTGTAAAAGTAATGATAATCACTACCAATAGTGTTGAAATTACATTCCTGTCCTAGCAAAGACTGCATTTAAATTTCTACCAAACAGACTGCTTTGCTTGTAATCATTTTTTTAATCATTTCCTTGGCATAAAAAAAATTGAGGATGATGGGATGAAAGAGTTTACTCTAGGATTAGATTTTTCAGCGCCTGCAAGTCTCTTAATATGACATGAAGATTATCAAATGACTCTGAGAGCTTAGCTGGACGTAGCTGGTCCTCTCCGTTCTTTGTCCACACAGCCAGTGGCTATCTCAGGGAACATGTACTGTACATCTTGTGATTAAACCCAGCAGGACAGAATAGGATAATGCTGGCATTTTACACGCTAAGTTACTTCTTAATGGTAGTCAACTAAGCAATAAGCATCAGTCTGTTAGTAAAGACTGAAGACTAAGAAGACATACAAATGATGAGAAACAGGAGCAGTATGTGTCTGTGCCAGAGATGTGGATCAGGAGGAGACGAGAGTCTGTGAGGCAGATTAGATCCAGGATGAAGAAACAAGAGGAGGAGAAGTGACTCAGTGGCAAATTCAGGGATGTGAGTGAAGTGAAGACTGTCTGAGATGTCAGCCAGAAGACAAAGGTGACAAGCCATATGAGAGGTGAAGACGAATAACAGGAGTACTTCAGTGCTTTCCATCCACAGGTCGTGACATTGCTGAACAGTCGATCATAAGAAAAAATATTATAACATAACAAAACAGTGTTGCATGCTATATATAATTGTTTCTTTGCATATCCTTGTTGGTATTAAATTATTACCAACTGTTCTGTGGAGACATGAAGATAAGAGTTTCATTATACTATGTACACATGACAATAAACTTGACTTGATAACACATGAGCACTAAAAAAATATGTTTTGTAATACAAAGAGGACGAAGAGTGACTGTTAGGAATGAGGATAAGGGGAGACTGAAATTCAGATTGACTGCTAAAGATGACGTTATATACCAAAGAAAGGCCCAAGTAACAGAGATGGAGAAGTGGACCAATAGGATAATGTGATAGAGATGAGGATCCAGAAACACCAACATTCAAAATTTCACAGTTGGATCAGGAGGAGGTAAGAATCAGTTGATTAGGGAAAATAAAAAAATGGGACAATTTGATGAAGGAAAACTGATGCAGTGGTTATCACTAATACATTTGGGACTAGGTTCAAATCTCAGGTTGAGCACTAGCTGTGTGAGGTTTGTACATTTTCACTGTGTCTCTGTCCATTCTTCATCTGTTCTGGTTTTCCCTTATTTTTGTGTTTGGTGGATTGCTGACTGTAAATTGATCCAATGTGAAAAACTTAGGTTTATGAGTATGTCATGCAATAGACAAACACCTTGTCCTGGGTTATTTCCTGACTTGCACCTGACCGTGCTGGCTTAAGCTTGAGTTGAGCAGTACAGAAAAGATACAAATGAATGGGAAGATAGATAAATGAGGAAGACTTTAATAGACATTAGAACCAAGAAAATATTGCATTATATACTGTACATTTGTACAAAACAGGATCAGGATATAGCGGGATTCTAAAAGCAGTTGAGGTCTAGGAAGAAGGTAAAACTCATACAGGCGATAAATACTAGAATAAGGTGTAAAGGACACCATGATCTGAAATTCCTTATCAGTAAATGAGACAAGGAGCAGATAAAACTGTTGAAGGCGAGGGCCTGGAGAAAGTGTATCTCAGTGACCACTGATGTGTTAGTCATCAGTTTGTTCAATGGTCATTGTTAACAATGGGTCAGCAGCTGTCTACTGTGTATACTGGAATATTTTAGGAGGTTCTCTGTGAGCAAGTAAATGGCCAGTAAAATGTAAAGGAGAGTACTGTACATTTCACTAAGGTAAGTAGTAAAACATACATTTATGAACAAAACCAAACTCAATTCTAAACAGAACCATTTTTGAAAGTTCACATTATTGTGGAAAAATATGCTTACGTGAAATGGAAAAGTTGTGAAGTATATTTGTGTAATTGTCATGACTCTGAATTTAATACAATGTGCTTGTGAATGATATGTTACATATGTATTTGTGTGATAGGCACTATCTATCCATCCATCTATCCATCCATCCATTATCCAACCTGGTATTCCTAACACAGGGTCACGGGGGTCTGCTGGAGCCAATCCCAGCCAACACAGGGCGCAAGGCACGGGCACACACACACACACACACAAAGCACACTCTAGGGACAATTTAGGATCACCAATGCACCTAACCTGCATGTCTTTGGACTGTGGGAGGAAACTGGAGCACCAGGAGGAAACCCATGCAGACACGGGGAGAACATGCAAACTCCACGCAGGAAGGACCCGGGAAGCAAACCCAGGTCTCCTAACTGCGAGCCAGCAGCGCTACCACTGTGCCACCGATAGGCACTATAGTCTAAAGAAAAGATAAATTCTCCAGTTCACTCCTTATCAGCTGACTCACTAAACTCAGTAAACTTAACTAAGTCATTGAAGCCACCCATGATCCATCTATAAAGTGACTGTGAACAATTATACTGTGGAAAATCACTGTATAAAATAACAGATGATTAACAAACTATATTCCATCCATTCACCCATCCTTTCAGTTTATAAACAATTTATCCACCTCAGGGTGACAGCACAAGGTAGGAACCCACCACACTCAAACAAAACCAATTTAGAGTTGCTAGTGAAATTAACAAGTATTTTAGAAATTGCATGAAAAGAGACTGCCTGAAGAGAAAACCACACAGACAAATGTACAAACATAGAGATGACAGGCAGTGAAATATTAAAACTCTACTGATTAACTATACCCCAAGTCTAATCTGATACACTTTCCAAAGGTCAGTGTGTTACTGGTCAAAAAGAAAGGTACATAATTTATTTGATTTTTGTATATCTGCATATTACTTCAGCAAGGTGCATATCACAGCGATCAAAGTTCTAGATTCACATGAGCACTGTTATCATTAAGGATGGCATGGTGGCACTGCTGCCTTGCAGTAAGGAGACCAGCGTTCACTTCCCAGTTACTCCCTGAGTGGAGCTTGCATTTTCTCTCGTGTCTGCGTGGGTTTCCTCCCACAGTCCAAAGACATGCAGGTTAGATGATTGGTCATCCTAAATTGACCCTAGTGTGTGGTTGGGTGTGTGTGCGTGTTTGCCCTCCCATGGACTGGTGCCCAGTCCAATATTTGTTCCTGCCTTACACCCTATGATAGCTGGGATAGGCTCTAGCAGACCCCCATGACCCCGTACAGGAATTAGGCGGGTTTGAAAATGACTGACTGGCTGCTATGTGAATTTGTGAATTTCTCCCTGGGATTAATAAAGTATCTATCTATCTATCTATCTATCTATCTATCTATCTATCTATCTATCTATCTATCTATCTATCTATCTATCTATCTATCTATCTATCTATCTATCTATCTATTGTTAATTAACTTGCTAAACTTTCAAGAAGACTCAGTTTAGACCTTATGGGAAGTTAAACACTGATAATGTCCAGTAGATACACACAACAGAGAGCATCAGCTACAAATTTACTGCATAGAGATGTTGGAGGGTTCAGTGTAGAGAGATCTAGAGGACCATTTCATAGGTACACAGAACTAATATGAGTCAGTTTCATTTTAAACTTTCAGTGCCCTTATTGTGTACTATTGAAGAATGAGTACTTTTGGAATTTGCTTTGTGAATCTAGAAAACACAAGAATGAAACTATTTATACTGGCTGCCACTTGGAATGGAGGCAGAACTCCAAATCCACTGAACCCACAAAGTGGTTTTATGTGCAAAAAAAAAACATCTAGAGAGGTGGACAGGACATTCTCAACTGAGGATTTAGTCTCAAGGTGTACTTTATATTTGCATTGTTTGAGTAAAATTAATATATTTGAGGCCTAGACCATTAACAAAAGAAAGGTAATTCTGTTTATAATGAATTGATTTTCATCAGGCTATTACAAAATGAAAGATGCCACTTCAGATTAGGCACTGGGAGCCTGTTCAGCTGCTGCATACATAAGGGAAATTGTACTGCCATCTTCACACTGCATTACTGTATCATTTGATAAACTCCTAACCTCTATAACCTTCACTTATTAGGGAACAAATAATTAAAAGGAGATTATTTCTGTAGTTTTATGTTGCCAGGTTTTTTTATCCCAAACAAAAGGTTTGCAAAGGATTAGTAATTACATGGTCAAATGAGATATTAGCTGGGAAATTTAAATTGAGATTGTCATAAATAAATTTAATACTATTATTATTATTGTTATTCAAAATATTTTTTGGGATAGTCCATTAGCTTCTGCCTATTTCAAGCCTAGGCCAACACATAAGGAAGTTTTATGTGGTGTGTATATGCATATATGGTTTACAGGATCACGTTTGTGTTAAAGAATTTCCTTACTTTATGACATGCATTTAAAATGGCTGCTTTCTGTAGTTTTATGTACAGTATGTGTATTGATTTACTGTATATGTAATGTCTGTAGGCTTTTGTGTAGTGTACGAGACACCAGTGGTGGATACAACAATGGCCACGATGATCACCTTGTGTGTTCTGCCCAAGTGACATATTTTTTCTGTCAGTTCTGTGTACTTCTGCATTATATATGTTTGTGCATTTTGAAAGTTCTGTGTGTTTGGTACGACAATATCAATAATAGATATAGTTTTAGTATGGCTGTCTACCAGTGTTATGTCTGTTATAGAGGATAGTTTTGTCTGTCAGTTTAGTTACGCTCCAGTATAATAATGGTATTATATATTTAGTAGACACATTTAGCCAGGTACTCCTGCAAACAATAACTCTAATGTGCTAAATATTCAATGAAAGTAAACAAGAAAGCAGGAATAAAAATAACAGCGAGCTTTGCCCAAACTGCAATGTCACTGAAGGCTATGTTAAAACAGAAAAAAGAGTGATAGTTATCAGCTGTAACATGCTGTACAACAGTGAATTCCAGCTCTGATCCACAGGGATGGTAGAGCCTCAGGCCATGGGTTTTGTTCATACCATTTTTAGATTTCAAGGTCAATTATTATTTATAACTGTGCTGCTCTTTTAATTAAATAAAAAGTTATTTTCATATTTCTCCTCTTACTGTGCTGAATTAGATATTTATAGCAGGGTTTGTGTACTTTCCAATACATTTAACAGAGAAAACAGTCCATTGTTGTCCACAAATACTTTGATAAGGACTTAGCATGCATGTATTTAAACAAAACAGTGGAAGGCCACATAGACAAGAATAACACAAAAAGTACCCATGATAGCAAAATTCAAATAGAAATGCAACCATGTAAGACACTTTATCTGATCTATTCCATGTTCTGTTGCTTCTAAAATAATACAGCCTTTAAACGAAAAAAATTACTACTGTTAGTTTATGCCATATTAATGGTCTTGTAGACAAAGATGTACAGTAATTTGCAGCAGCTCTACAATAAATAAAAAAGCACTATATATATACTAGGGGGTTCCCCCCCCCCCCCCCCCCCCCCCCCCCCCCGCTTGCTTCGCTCGCCAAACCCCAAGGCCTGCACTACGCACCAGCCACTTCACGTCTCTGCCACTCGTGTTGTGAAGAGGGGGGCTGAACACACCCCAAGGAGATGCAGTTGCTCCTCCAAAACCCCCTCTTAAACGGTGATACAATGGGAAACAAATACAGGTTTTTTTTCACCTCCTCTTTGCTCGATCAGCTGCTGGCTTGCTGCTGCTGCCATGTCACTTGACCTGCATCTCGCACTGCGCTTCAAACATTTAAAAGCCTGTACAGCAGCTGTCCTACTCTTTGTGTTTTATTTCCAGCCCAGGGTGTGGTTAAATCTCTTGGCACAAAGTCTTGTCTTGTGAGAAGTGAGTTCTTGTTATTTTTTAGTTTATAATTTAAAATGGAATAAGAATCTGAAAATCTAGCAACATCACATTAATGTTCGATAAATTCTGAAAAGAATGATACCAAACATATATAGAGTATGTAGGTTTTAAAATAAGTCCGATTAAAGCGTGACAAAAAACGTGACATGAAAAGTCACATAAAATCATTGCACAAAATCATTGCACTGTTAGGTTTAGGATTTTATATATAGAGAGTAGATATATATACATATACACAGATACACACACACACAGTACATAAACATATAGATGGCAGTATGTTTTTTTTTCCAGCCTAACTGGAGATTTTTTTTTTTGTTTGTTTGTTTTTTCTGTCCAACTGGCCATCTGATCTTACCTTTTTCTTTGTTACCTACTGTATAATATTATTGCCTAATCTTCTTTGTTTATGTTTTATATTAACTTCCTTTTTATTTCATCTTGTAAAGCACTTTGAGTGACATTAACAACATATAAATTAATGTTGTTGTACAGTATGTTTGTGGGTGTGCATACACTGCACAGCATACATTTTTCAATGAATCATTCTCACTTTGATTTATGTTGAGGGTGTTGCAAAAATTGCTACTTCCATGTCTTGTTTCTTCCCTTCCCATAATATTAACACACTATACATAAAGCAGTCTTTAGGCAGAAGGTGGTTTAAGAATTTTGATCATATCTTCAAGCATTTATAGAATATATGCAGATACCCTAAAGGACCCTATATCTGCAATGACTAATTAAAAAATAGTACATACTTTATCTAAGCCACTTCCAAAGCGGTTGCATATTTAAAAACAGATTTTTTGTGGATGGAATGGCATGGTGACGAATTGTGAAGAACAATTGCCTCAAAGACATGTAGATCTGGTTACAGATCCATGGCTCTTTCTGAAGTTTGCATGTTTTTCCCTATGTCTGTGCCATTTCCTCTGGGTATTCTTATTTTCAAAGGTGTATAAATATTCTCTATAATGGAATAGAGTCCCTTACAGGACTGATTGCTTCCATCTCCCTCTGGCTTTACTTTGGGAATAAGTGTTTTTTTTTTTTTTTTTTGATAGATAGATAAATAGTTACATGGATTTTGGTGGAAATCTTGCCCTTGGGTTTTGTCATATATATTTTGTTATATAGATTCTGGAACTCATTTATCCAATTCAGTATTGTGTGATATAATGCACAAGCACTGGGTTCTAGGTAGGAACCAACTGCAGATAAGACAATAGTCCATCACATCCCTCAATTTTGTTATATTTTAATACATCGTTCATATAAGCGTATATAAATGTATATTCATCTTCTATTTTTTTTAAATATAGTCTTTTCATCTAGAGATTAAAGTATATATTTTGTAAAAAAAAACTGAAGGACATTATTCAAAAACCACTTCCCACTTGAAGGCTGTCAAAATAGGAGGACAAATGATAGCCTCATTCTGAAATAATCCTGGTCAATAAACATGTGGCTATTCTATATTAAATTTCTATCATGGAACAAATAAAGTACTATCTATCTATCTATCTATCTATCTATCTATCTATCTATCTATCTATCTATCTATCTATCTATCTATCTATCTATCTATCTATCTATCTATCTATCTATCTATCTATCTATCTATCTGTGAATGAAAACATGTGGATTCAAATTGAGTGTTAAATAGTGCTGAAGTTCACCTAGTTGTTTGCTTTATGCTCCATGTTTACCGACTAGACGCTAAAGTGGCGGTTGCTTAGCTTTCTAGCTTGCTTCTCCTGGCCCAACATGATCATTTATTCATGTATTTGTTATTCTTTGATACCACTTATGCCTGCATATACTATGCATACAAATTTACTGCATATCGGCATAAAGGCAAATTTAAAATGTAATAAAAAGCAAACCGTCTGCAGTTTAGCGTTGTTTTTTGCAGTACTTACCTCTGCATGAAATGGGAAGCATTATAAGTTGACTACGATTTAAACTGACAACTGCTAACTTCTGAGTATTACTGTATCCGTCATAATCGATCATGTTGTAAACGCTACGCTAGCATCAAACAAAAAAGATCCCCACGTGATGACATGAATACATTGTTGTTGTTGTTGTTGTTTTAAAAAAAAAAAAAACGGGTGGTCGGCCAACCATAACAATCAGGGGGTTTTTTTCTGAGGAAAAAGACAATTTTCGCCGGTCTAATCGGCCAAGTACTCGATCTTTTCTCGGGAGACAAATTCTCGCCAATGGTAAGATTTCAGTTCAAAAAGATGTCGCTAACTAAAAGAAATGTATTCTCTACAGAAAACCTAGTATAATTTGCCGGTACAATGAAAATGATTTCACCTTTGATGTAGTAATGACCATATTAAATTGGAAAGACAATTTTAAGCAGAGGAAACCGCTTTCCACTGTCGTTAGGAATAATGATAATGACAATGACACCCAGCCTCCTTTCACCAAACGCTATATTATGCTTTTCTTAAGCTGTCGGTTTCCGCCTCTCGAGTGTCGGAAAGTAAAAAGGAGAGAAAATACAGTTGATAATTCCAAGTTGTTATAAAAAAAAAATCAGCCTTTATGAAATGAAAGCTATTTAACCACAGGTACGAGAAGGACAGCTGTTCACCACCTGCTGTAGGTACAAGATCGAATTCTACAAAAATCAGCTAGCGGTAGAATACAAAGGTATTAGCTTTGTAGCAAGAGCGGCTCAATATCACAACTGTTTACATGCAACCGCTGTCTTTACGAATAAATAGAATAAAAGGCGTCACCTGAGCGATGTCTCCTGTTCAGCAGTAATCGAGTCCATTATTCCGATCTGGGTGTTTTATTCAGAAAAAAGGGGATATGGTTTCCATAATAGACAGGTAAAAGAGCTAAAAAATAGTGCAATTAATTAGCAAAAGCAATCCTTCAACATCCGGTTAAAATTAGGAGTAGCAGAGGGCGTCTGTATGGATGCGACGACCACAATAGCTGAATAATCAGCCACATTCACGTATTGGAGTCTCTGTCCATCGTGTGGTGCTGAACAAGCAGACACATGGAGCGGGGAGGAAGAGAAGGGGCGGGGCCATAAACCGAAGAACCACCCCCTGGCCGCCCAAGATTCCCCGGACCACCACTGTTGCATTTATCATACACACAAATAAGCACAAATGGACTAAACATCACATATAAAGAAGTGCACCAGTAGGTTAATACGCAGATAAGGAATGTAGTTTTGAGGAGGTTTTGTTTCCATTCTTCTATCTATCTATCTCTATCTATCTATCTATCTATCTCTATCTATCTATCTATCTACTCTATCTATCTATCTATCTATCTATCTATCTATCTAGGAACATAGGAATTAGAAATGTTTTAGGAGTTCCAAGAAGAGAGGAGAGAAGAGACAGCTCTTTACAGGGTGCCAGTCCATTACAAAGCCTACTCTTGTATGAACATCCATCCATCCATCCATTTTCCAACCCGCTGAATCCGAACCACAGGGTCACGGGGGTCCTGCTGGAGCCAATCCCCAGCCAACACAGGGTACAAGGCAGGAACAAATCCCGGGCAGGGTGCCAACCCACCGCAGGACACACACAAACACACCCACACACCAAGCACACACTAGGGCCAATTTAGAATCGCTAATCCACCTAACCTGCATGTCTTTGGACTGTTGGAGGAAACCGGAGCGCCCGGAGGAAACCCACGCAGACACGGGGAGAACATGCAAACTCCACGCAGGGAGGACCCGGGAAGCGAACCCAGGTCCCCACTTGTATGAACATTCAACTTAAAATTGCCAATTAATCTTCCATATCATTCACTCATTTTTAATTAAAATAATACTGAAAGTCTACAATGAAAGTTCATATCCTTTGTATCATCTCGATACTAGTAGGCTTCAGTAGAGGGCCACACTAATAACAATTGTGTCACTTTCCTAATAGTTTTGGACTGCATGGGTATCTTTTGAGGGTTTGGAATGAAAACGTCATACAGACATGCTGAGAATGTACAGACTACGCACGGGCACTGAACAGGTACACACATAATTTGAACCAGAACAGCTGAAACACATTTAAATCACTTTGAATTTCAGCTTATTGCTTTGAAATTTATTCTTGTGTATTTTGTAAGATGCCATGGGATGGTGTTCTCTTTGAAATGCTCTATATGAAGGCAATATTGTTTGATTGGTTGGTTCAATAAAATGTATCTGTGTATCAAGTGCTTCAAGAAAGGAAGGGGGCATCTGTATGGATGTGATGACCACAATAGCTGAATAATTAGCCACATTTGGCTCTTTGAAGTAAGAAAAAAGCACAGGTAACTAAGCAGTAACCTCATCAGGGTGAAGTTTCAGTGTTATGAGTGTACTACCAAAGAGATGGAACTTGGAAGGCCTAAATATTAGAGTTGAACAAATAACCTAATTATGTTATGGGGGTTAAAACCTGAGAGACTGTAAATCTGTCACCAAAATCCAAATGCTAATCAAAAAATGAAGTCAAAGAAAGAACTGCCAGAAGTCAGAATCCAAAACCTTAAAGAAAATTTCACACAAAGTTTTTTTTTTTTTTTATAAAGAACCCACAATCATGGATGTTGCATAGCATGCTGTAGCGCTGTAAAAAGTACTGTGTAGGTAACATCAGACATTGGAACTTCCAGAAACCATGTTCCTAACAATAATGTATTGTGTCATGGCAACAAACTGGAGGAGGAGGTTGGGAGCATTGCTGCACCCACCATACTGGGCACCCACAAAAAACTAAATGGCAACACAGTAAAATAAAAACATAATGTCAATAAAATTCCAAATGAATCCTGCAGCAGTAACCTAAGTAACAATATTACAAGAATTCTAAGTAATCAAAACCTTTAAAAACACCTTCATTGTTCTAATAAAAAAATGTGAACATCAAAAATGAATACATTTTCCTAATTTGTAACAAAAGGTGGGGACAGCCAATTGCAGCCAAAGAGGTGATGGGGCTTTTAATAAAAAAAAATTAAAAACAGGTCAGATTTGTATGTTTGTGTTGTTGCGTTGCATGTGCTAGACTAAAATAATATGGAGTAAAATTAATGTAATATTTTGAAATACTGAATAAATTATTTAGGAGAATATTTGTCAAGAAATGCCACTGGGTCTCCTTCATACCTGTGGCAGTACACCATTATAATGCCCTCTGACTGCTCTCTTGTCTTTGGCCACGTCAGAGGTTTTCTGTCTTTTTAGTAATTCTTGTGTGTTTTTGAGCAGGGTTGTTCTTAATATTAGTAAAATTTGTTTATTTATATATTTATTGTGCTTTTGCAAAACTTGACCCAGACAAACAGAGAGGGCAAGATGAATAAAATTGTGTAAAAATGTTGTAAGTTGCCTTGAATGAAAGTGTTAGTCAAATAATACAAGTAATAAAAGAATTGTAATAGATGAGGGGAAGTAGTAGATAGATAGATAGATAGATAGATAGATAGATAGATAGATAGATAGATAGATAGATAGATAGATAGATAGATAGATAGATAGATAGATAGATAGATAGATAGATAGATAGATAGATAGATAGATAGATACTTTATTAATCCCTAGGGGAAATTCACATACTCCAGCAGCACCTTACTGATGCAAAAAACAATATTAAATTAAAGATTAATAATAATGCAGGTAATGCAGGTATAATGTTAACGTTTACCCCCCGCCCCCCCCAGGTGGAATTGAAGAGTCGCATAGTTTAGGGGAGGAACGATCTCCTCAGTCTGTCAGTGGAGCAGGACGGTGACAGCAGTCTGTCGCTGAAGCTGCTCCTCTGTCTAGAGATGACACTGTTTAGTGGATGCAGTGGATTTTCCATAAATGATAGGAGCCTACTGAGTGCCCGTCGCTCTGCCACAGATGTCAAACTGTCTAGCTCCATGCCAACAATAGAGCCTGCCTTCCTCACCAGTTTGTCCAGCGTGAGGCGTCTTTCTTCTTAATGCTGCCCTCCCCAGCACACCCACCCGCGTAGAAGAGGGTGCTCGCCACAACCGTCTGATAGAATATCTGCAGCATCTTATTGCAGATGTTGAAGGACGTCAGCCTTCTAAGGAAGTATAACCGGCTCTGTCCTTTCTTACACAGAGAATCAGTATTGGCAGTCCAGTTTAATTTATCATCCAGCTGCACTCCCTGGTATTTATAGGTCTGCACCCTCTGCACACAGTCACCTCTGATGATCACGGGGTCCATAAGGGGTCTGGGCCTCCTAAAATCCACCACCAGCTCCTTGGTTTTGCTGGTGTTCAGGTGTAGGTGGTTTGAGTCGCACCATTTAACAAAGTCATTGATTAGGTCCCTATACTCCTCCTCCTGCCCACTCATGATGCATTATCTATCTATCTATCTATCTATCTATCTATCTATCTATCTATCTATCTATCTATCTATCTATCTATCTATCTATCTATCTACAGTTAGGTCCATAAATATTTGGACAGAGACAACTTTTTTTCTAGTTTTGGTTCTGTACATTACCACAATGAATTTTAAATGAACAACTCAGATGCAGTTGAAGTGCAGACTTTCAGCTTTAATTCAGTGGGTGTGAACAAAATGATTGCATAAAAATGTGAGGGCAACTAAAGCATTTTTTTTAAAACAATCCCTTCATTTCAGGGGCTCAGAAGTAATTGGACAATTAAATAACTGGAAATAAAATGTTTATTTCTAATACTTGGTTGAAAACACTTTGCTGGCAATGACAGCCTGAAGTCTTGAACTCATCGACATCACCAGATGCTGGGTTTCCTCCTTTTTAATGCTCTGCCAGGCCTTTACTGCAGCGACTTTCAATTGCTGTTTGTTTGTGGGCCTTTCTATCTGAAGTTTAGTCTTCAACAAGTGAAATGCATGCTCAATTGGGTTAAGATCAGGTGACTGACTTGGCCATTCAAGAATTTTCCACTTCTTTGCTTTAATAAACTCCTGGGTTGCTTTGGCTGTATGTTTTGGGTCATTGTCCGTCTGTATCACGAATCAATTTGACTGCATTTAGCTGGATTTGAGCAGACAGTATGCCTCTGAACACCTCAGAATTCATTCGGCTGCTTCTGTCCTGTGTCATATCATCAATAAACACTAGTGTCCCAGTGCCACTGGCAGCCATGCACGCCCAAGCCATCACACTGCCTCCACCGTGTTTTACAGATGATGTGGTATGCTTTGGATAATGAGCTGTTCCACGCCTTCTCCATACTTTTTTCTTGCCATCATTCTGGTAGAGGTCGATCTTGGTTTCATCTGTCCAAAGAATGTTTTTCCAGAACTGTGCTGGCTTTTTTAGATGTTCTTTAGCAAAGTCCAATCTAGCCTTTCTATTCTTGAGGCTTATGAGTGGCTTGCACCTTGCAGTGCACCCTCTGTATTTACTTTCATGCAGTCTTCTCTTTATGGTAGACTTGGATATCGATACGCCTATCCCCTGGAGAGTGTTGTTCACTTGGTTGGCTGTTGTGAAGGGGTTTCTCTTCACCATGGAAATGATTCTGCGATCATCCACCACTGTTGTCTTCCGTGGACGTCCAGGTCTTTTTGTGTTGCTGAGTTCACCAGTGCTTGCTTTCTTTCTCAGGATGTACCAAACTGTAGATTTTGCCACTCGTAATATTGTAGCAATTTCTCGGATGGGTTTTTTCTGTTTTCACAGCTTAAGGATGGCTTCTTTCACCTGTATGGAGAGCTCTTTTGACCGCATTTTGTCTGTTCACAGCAAAATCTTCCACATGCAAGCACCACACCTCAAATCAACTCCAGACCTTTTATCTGCTTAACTGAAAATGATATAACGACAGACTTGCCCACACCTGCCCATGAAATAGCCTTTGAGTCAATTGTCCAATTACTTTTAAGCCCCTGAAATGAAGGGATTGTGTTAAAAAAAATGCTTTAGTTGCTTCACATTTTTATGCAATCGTTTTGTTCACCCCACTGAATTAAAGCTGAAAGTCTGCACTTCAACTGCATCTGAGTTGTTTCATTTAAAATTCATTGTGGTAATGTACAGAACCAAAATTAGAAAAAAGTTGTCTCTATCTATCTATCTATCTATCTATCTATCTATCTATCTATCTATCTATCTATCTATCTATCTATCTATCTATCTATCTATCTATCTATCTAACTATCTACTGTTTATTTGACTCTCTTTGTAGACATTGATATTTGAAAATATATGGTAAAAGAGCATATTGTGTTTATTCTTTTTTTTCCATGAAATATTCAAGAATGTTTATAAAAGGTAGTTATCTAAGCCTTTTGTATTCCTTGACAGTGTGACTTTCATGCCCATTCTTCATGGAACAATGCAGCATTGTGCATGTGTATTGTGTGAAGTACTGTAATTCCTCTGGGGAGATTTTTATAAGTTTGTAGCCTGAACACTTTTTGGACCATTCTTTTTCTCTTCTTCTTTCTATTTTTTATAATATCCTGTTGTTGGTTTGATTAGTTTATACCTTCTGTCTGTCTTCTTAATATCATGTTTTTTACCAGGATTGCCCCTGTCTGAGATTCAAATGCTGTTTTTGTTTATTTTGTTCATATTCTGTATTAACATGCTATTGATTATTTAGTTTCTTTATGTCCATGTGTATTCTGTTGTGTTCTGTTTGTGTTGTGGGTGGTCCCCAAAGATGTGGGACCACCTGCCCATCACCGTCAAAGTTCTGCCCTCATCTCTATAAAGGCAGGAACAACTCACAGTCACTGATGGGTCATTGGATGAACTCTTGGCTACTGTGAATTTTCTGCTCATTGGAGCCTATTTTGTGCCTCATAGCTTTTTTGCAAAAATAAATATTATTTTTGTTATCTTTCTATGTTGCCCTGTATGTGAAGAGCTGAGGTTTTGATAGTATTTACATCTCTAGTGGGCATTTTGAGTATTTTTGTGACTTTCGTGCTTGTGACCTCTCCAGGTCATAACACTTAATCTGCTTATCCAGAGCAGGGGCACAGAGAATCTGTAGCTTGTCCCAGCGTACAAGGCAGGAACAGCACAGATTCAAGTTCATTCCAGGGTGAAAACACAGTGAACAAATTCAACATCACCACTCCATATAACTCACATATCTTTGGACTATGGGAGAAAACTGGAAGGAAACTGCAATTTAGGTGAATTATTCATGCTAAATTGACCCTTGTGTGTGTATGTCTGTCTGTCTGTGTGTTTGTGTGTGTTTGTTTTCTGGTTGGTTGGTGTGCATATATTCATCCTTTCCAGGTGTTGTTTCTGCCCTTTTTGTATTTTTGGTATTTTGGCCTTTGTATTTCTTGGCCTTTTCTTCATTATAGTATTTTTGTATCCTACCTTTTTGTACTGCTTGTCCTTTGTGTAAATTGTATTTTGCTTTTTGACATGTTTTGAATTGTCTTTAACTGATTTAATTTACATAAACAATCAATGAACAAATTAATATATTATCTCATCATTGTGGAGGCTTACTCTTAAGATGCTACGTAGTGTAAGCCTAATTTGATAAGAGTAAGAGAACAGGCAGCTGATGAGCTGCCTTTGAGACTTGCCATTTCATTAATTATTTGTTGGATATGTTGTCTTACCTATGTTTTCCAATTTCACTTGCTCTTTTGGTATGAGTTTACAATTGATTTGGAGGTTTTCTAAATCATGGATATTGGTGAAGTCAATAGGTTTTTGCCGTAGGGCTTAGTGTTGATGCTGTGAAATACTCATCTTTTGGAAGGTTTCTGCTGTCATTTGTTGAGCTCCTGTTGCTGGTGGCATGTCCTCTGAGATTGAGAACTATCAGTTACAACAACCTGAGAGGTCATATCCTTGTCCGAGTTCATGGATTCAACAACAAGTCCTTGTATTTTCTTTGTTTAGTGATCTCAAGGCTAAATACTTTTGTTTTTGTCATTTTCGACTCACGTTTTTTTTTATTTTGGTTGCTGTAGTCTTGATTTCTTAGTATTCAACCCATTTTTGTATTTTGACCACATCTTTTCTCCTGGTTATCTTATAAAGTCCTTTGGGCTTTCCTGCAAAACACATCAGTATTGGTGTGACTATAAACAATTGACTTGTCGATGCTGTAATTTTATTCTTATAAGGTGGGTATTTATAGAAGTCAACGTAAAAGCTAAAAGGCTAAGCGTCAAGAAAAGTCACCCGGAAGGAATTATTTAGTCATATGTACTAGATGACAGCAGAGACTGTGAGATTAACCGAGTCACTTGTACTTACAGCATAGCTTCGAATACCGGCAGCCATTCTTGACCAAAATAACTCTACAAAAGATGTTTTCTGTATTGTTGATGAATCCAGCTGTGCCCTATCAGAAGAGAGTTTTTATCTGCTAGAAGAAAGTGACAGTGAGAATGCTCCTGAAAAACATTGTCAGCACTCCAACCCAAATTGCAGTGTAACTTAGCTACAGTATGTATACAATTGTTAGTTTTGAGGAGCACCACAAGCTTCAAAACATTCATGTATAGAGAAATCATTTATTAGTTGTATATTTTTGCCAATTTGAGTAATAAAAAATTTTTTGACACACCTCACAAAAGTTCTTTTCTGAAAAAACAGGCTATAGATCATGATAAAAACAAATCAGTCTCAAAAGAGGTAATAAATATAATAATAAAATAGTTTGCAAAAGGTGAAAATGACTAGATGTACAAAAAATGAGTCTGGGACTGGAATCTGGCAGTGGTGAATTATTATCTTTACCAATACCAAAACAAAAACCAGAATTGATTTCTTAGCTATTCTTTTAAATTATTTTATCACTAGTCCATTGTAGATCTTCTCTTTGAGGGTCTTTGGACCCCTATGGTGAGCAGAAATTTTCATAATGGAAACATCATGACATCATGTGTAGAGAAGCACAGCAAAACAGCAATGAGTAGGATTGAACACGGTTACTAGAAGCAAGATGGTGGCACTCATAGGAAAAGAAAAGACACATGATGGTTACGATGACTTCACCACAATACCAATAAAATATATAAAGAAAGGAAATGATTAGAAATATTCAGAAAACAAAATAAAATGAAGCAGGCTGAAGTCTGATAGATTCCTAACAAATAATATTAAAAGGGAAGACACCATGAAAACATATTCTTGGAGCAAAAATCTTCTTAGGGAATAGTGTGACCTTGGTTTGTTTTTAAACTGTTACTTTGTTTGCTGAGCTCACGTTTTCTGTGTTTTGACTCTTGCAACATGTCACAGTCCTCTCACTTTGTCCTTTAACTCTCTGATGCTCAGTTCTTCCTTTCCATTTGAAACTGTTTCATTCATATTGAGCTGGGCACAGCAAAATACAATATATTCCCTAAATGCTAAATATTTGAAGGCATTGAATTCTAATACCACAGCCCTCCCAAAGGCTGTCAAAGAAGAAAAATGATCTGGTTTCCCTCAGCAGCAGCTCGTCTCTTGTAATTCCTATCCCTGACTATTGAAGAATAATGATAATTAAATTAGTGGGAAAGCATCTGGAAACTCCAGTTGACCTTTTTGTGACTTCTGTCTAATGATGGCAGGAAGGTCTGTATAGGGAGCCCTGCCCATGCACTGCTACATAATGATCTTACTTTTCTACATACTATAAGCCTATGATGTATAATAAGTTCTGCATTAGATTTTCATGTGAACAGGGCCAACCCTAGATGATGATATATACCTCTGGACCTGATTTTTCTTTACATGCTGTACTGTATAGAGACATTTTTGCCATGCCATGGTCTTCCATGTTAGCCTACTGTTAAATTTTAAAATATGCAACGAAAATTATTCTTTACATTTGCCTGTCCATGTAATGGCTACTGTTAAACCATATTTATATAAATATATTTAGGTCTTTTTCTAAACTGCCACATCTGCAAAATAGTATTGTTCAATATGATGTAACTTCAACCCTATCCACCTTAATAAAAGAATAAGTGTGTGTCCATCAGGTTGCTAGGGTTAGGAAGAAAAATTCAAAATAGAAGAAGGATTTAAAAATAAAAAAATGTCAGAGCCTGTTCTGTTCTCTGACATTAAACACCTGCAACAGCAGTGTTGTAGTAACTTTCCTGCACTTCTCAGGCCACTTGAATTAAATTTATAGCTGTAATGTTAATGACTGATAATTTGCATGGTGGTAAATTGAAGTGCATGCTGGGAAACCAAAGCCATAACACGACTAGGATAGAGGCACTAAACCAGGCCAGTGCAGTCGCAACCACTGCAGTATTTTCCCAGCAAAACACTTTGGCTATAAGAATCATGAGTGTGACAAATGATGGTGTGAGGAAGCAACAAAAATGGGCGGCTCTGTCCAAAAGAGGAAAAGGATGCCATGAGCGAAAGGGATTGAGTGTGCATTATTATAACAGACCAAGCAGACAACCCATGTATCAAATAAAAAACAGGAGGTGTACATTGATTATTTAGATTTCAACCTATCTTAGACGGGTCCCACAGCTTGTAGATTTATATTTATGAAATTATGGGGTTGTCTCTAAATCTTCCTTTTTATTTGAATCATCAGAAACATTGTGTTTAAGCAACACAGCCGACTATTTAATTGTAATAAAATATTTTTAGATATATTGTAATGATCAGCACACATTAGCTGGCATCCTGGCCAGGACTGAACAGAGAGCCTTCCCTTGGCCAGGAGAGCAGTGCAATGGAAGAACTGGGGGAGATGAGCATTGCTGAATATTTTCTCTCCCAGTACACTAGATGGCAGTCTCCCTGGGTTAGGATTCCCATACGGACACCGACAGGGCATGCTGGGACGTGTAGTTCTATGGAGCAGCCCTGTTGACTTCTGTGGGGTCGGCCAAGGAAAGCTGCCGGGATTCACAATCCCCACTTTCTTAGACTTCCGTTCAACCCAAGAGTGCTTTCAGTGGGCTCTTCCCTAGTACTGAGGGTACTCCTGGGTCATAGTTAAAAGGAGCTGCTTGATCTCAGTCAGGTGAGCCAGAGTTAGAAGAGGAACTGGACAACACTCACCTGGGAGAAGTCGAAGAGAAAGAAGAAAAAAAGAATCTGTTCACTGTATTGTATTGGGCTGTGATAAAAGAAGCCTGTGAAAGGTATTTTGTGAGTACACTGTCTTGGTGTGGTTTTGTCTGGGGTTTGGGGTGCTGTAACGCCTCCTAGTGGTCACAATGTATATTGAAGTTATCCATTTGCCATAGCATCGAGGCCATTTTCAGCCAGGTGTCTTCATGTAGTGTTTGTCAGATTGAAGAGTCAGAGACATGCTGCCACCATTTTTCATATTTAAATTCTCCTCAACTCTGGAGCATCATCCCTAAATATATCTGAAATTCCCATCAGTGACACTCTTTAATTACGTCTTAAGCAGCACTATTTTAGATTTAACCTTAATTGATTTCATTAAACTGAGCTTTTACTTAATTGTGATCAATTTTAAAGTTTGTTTTACTATTTCAGACTTAATCTGGTATTGTATGCAGGATTTTTAGCTTTTCTTATACACTGCACTTTATACTGTGAGTTCTTACCTATAAAATAAATGTCCTGTTATTATCAGTCTTCTCACAAACAACTTTCATTTTATATTGTACATTTGTACTGTTATTTGCTAATTATTATATACAGGATAACTACTATTTTATGTTGCACCCCAGTCTGTTTTACAAATACACAGATTTACAATGCTATCAACATTTTTTACTCCTGGGTTACACACAGGTACACATGAAGTGACTTGCTCAGGGTCACACAAGGAGGCAGCAGATTTGAACTGTCAGCCATGTGATTAAACATTTAATGTGTTAGATGTTAGACCACCCTGCTTACCTCATCGTTATTATAAATTTAGTTCCTGAACCCACATATTCCATTACAGGGTCATGGATGACCACAGTCTTTCTCAGCAATACTGATCACCAGGTAGAGAAAATCAAATAAGAGAGTGCCAGTTTATGACATTATTAGTATTATTCATCCAACGAGCCATTTTCTAAAGTCACATTTTTCCATATAAAGGTCATAGAAAGCTGGAGTCTATCATGACAACAGTTTACACAAATCAGTAAACAATACTGATCAAGGCACTGATGGCAATGACGAGTTTATAGATTTATAGTGTCATTATTGTCACCTGTACAGAATAAAGTGAAATTCGTACTTGCATGTGCAAATCAACATGTGACAAGTCACCACTCTCTGGTTCTGTGATTAGCGAGTAAAACTACCTTGCCCTTGAAACTTTTGCCTGCCTTACCTTAATTACATAACATACCTCAAAATGTTCCTTATCTGAAAAATTCTCTTATAATTAGCATTAAAATATTTTCATATTTGATATTATGACCTAAAATAAAACAAGGGTTTGTTTTCAGTAAAACATTATGTCATTATGCTTTTTGGATTATGAGAATACTCGATTCTTTCTGTAGTGTTACTCTGGGTCATGGACGTGGATAGGTAGTGGCACCATATTGCTCTCTTGAGTGCCACTTAGTGGTAAGGATTTTCAGAAATAACTATTCTGCTGTGTTTTTCATGCTTATTGTCATGATGGTATGATTAAGGGCAGTGGGGGGCTTCAGTACCAGACCTAACCTGTTTGATTCATGTTTTGGGTGACATCTGTATGGAATTTAATGATCTTCCCCTGTCTTCATGGGTTTTCTTCCATAGTTCAAGGGCACACCATTAAGTACACCATTACCATTAAACAGGAGCAGGCCATAGTAAACTGGTGAACCTTCTGCTTGCTTGATCACAAACACTGAGGTGATGGACTGGAATGCTGCTCTGAAGTGATTTTTGTCTTGCCCATGGACATTTTAATTACCAAACCTGTACAAATGAAAGTGGCCTTAAAATGAATATGTTCATATGATTACTAGAATATGGTTATCATATAGATAAATACCTTGTATTACCCTTATGTCTATACTTTGCTGTCTTATGGATCGTGTCCTGTTGTCTATGTGGAGTTTGCTCATTTTCCATGTGTCTGTGGGAGTTTTTTTTCTTGGGTACTCTAGTTTTCTGTTTAAGTCTCAGAATTGTGACCACTAAGTTGATTATTGATTCTAAGTTGGCTTTGTGGTATACTAGTGTTGCATCCAAGTACAGTTCCAATCTTTGATCAATGATAACCTCTGGCCTACTGTAACCTTGAATTGAATTAAGTAAGCCTGGGGATATTACACATACATTGTACATTGTATGGATCCAATGTGAAAGGTAAGAATTAATTGAATGCTTCTGGGAGTAAATGTGCTTTTGTGTGAAGAGGACATGTTTGTGGCACAACACCAGGAGCTATTGCTTTACAGTCCTCATCAGCTCCATACCACAAAGGCTAACTCTGCAGCTAAGAACGCGCCTGTCCAGATGTGGTGCAGAGCTGCACAAAAGCTTCACTCCGTATGCACAAAATACATCCTCTAGCTGAGAGTCACTCCCCGCATGCACAAACCCAGCACTAATTACCACGTACTCTTTATTTAATTCGTCTGAATGAAGCAGCTGACTAAGACATACCGACCTACGACAAATGTACCCAGTAGGCGGACGGTGGCTGCAGTAAGACGGGGCCAAGATAATATGACTAGCTTTGATGAAACAAAAGCTTTCCTGTCAACAGATGATAATATATTCCTTTCCGGAGTCTGGTTTGTGAATTTGGCGACCAATGAAGTGTTAAGGTCATCTGCAGTATCTGCATGTTTAAAGCAAACAAGAGGAAGCATGTCCTTGTGGGCAGCATTCATGAATATGGTAAGAGTGTTTTGGTGTGTTTTAAATTCAAGTCTTTGAAGAGTGCAGTGGTGCCTGAGGTCACCCCTGGAAGGCTTAGATAGTAAAAAAAGACAGGAGTAGACTGCCCATCACTCATCTTGAATATGGCCTTAATTTAGACACATCAGACATCATTGGTAGTAGGAGGTACCAGGCATAAGGTATAAATCAGCATGAGAGTGGATACCAGTCTGTTTGGGAGTCCACTCACACAGAAACCCACACATACACACCATTTATTGTTGGAACTTAATCTGCTTGAATGTGGGATATGGGAGAATACCAGAATACCAGTAAACAATCTACATGGAAACAGTGAAGATATGCACACTCCATACAGACAGAAAGTCAGAGTCGAGCCAGGACCCTGTAACTCCAAGGCAGTAACACTAACCACCGAGCCACAGTGACATAAGCAGACAATCAAATGAAGATATTACCTAAACATGGGATACAAATTAATGTTCTGGTATAGTCATATTATATGTTTGGCAGATTCTTACAAGATCAGGTTACATTACAGAACTGTTTCTTTACATTTTTGCAATTGAACCACAATTATATAGACTTACTTTCTCACAGTTAGTTGGAGATTACATTTGAAGTGGCAGGCTTCTGATTTGACACCCATTTCAGGTTACTGTATACACAAAGTATCAGTTTAAAGTTGCCAGCCTAACCTGTGAGAGCACCCAGAGAACAGCCGCATGAACACAGAAAGATAAAGCTAACTTCACACAGTCAGTGAATGGGCTGGAATTCAACCTTAGACTGCTGGAGCTGTGAGACAGGTGTGCCAACCCTGTACCACAGTGACAGACTTACTGTACAAGTACCTAGCACCATTCCATCATGTTTTGACATCCAGATGGAATCTGAGTTTGAAGCTCATGCCCAGGTGTTATTAACATGCATGTTATCCCCATGTCTATGTAGATTTTTCATCTTAGGTCCCCTGGTCTTTCTCTCACATCCAATTTGTGTTAGGCTAATTGGTAATTCCAGATTAGGTTAACTGGCAACTCTATACTGGCTCCTATGTAGGTATGTGCAAGCGTGTGCCCTGTCAAGTGCCTTTTCCTGCCTTGTGTCCCATGTTTCCAGGTTAGGTTTCAATCCTTCATTGGATTACATGAGGTTGAGAATTTATACATAATATATGAATATTTCTTTAAAGTGACTACTGACTGGGGAAATGACTCACTCAGAGTGGTCTTGATTGAACCTGCAGCCTCATACTTCATAGTTCCAACACCATAGCCACAGGCCCACAATGGCATAGAGGGGCTTGCCCATTATGTATTATAACATCTGTCCATCTCATTACCTTCATGCTTCACTTGACTTCATGTTCTAACGTATTAAAATGTAGGTGTAATCATGGGTTCCGACCTAAAGTTTAAATCACACATTACTCATATTAACAAGACTAAGACTATTACATGGTGCCGAGAAATTAATTCATACTTTTGTTTTTAGTCAACTAGAATACTGTAATGCACTCCAAAATGTACCACCTAAGAAAGGCATCAGTTAGTTCAGAATGCAGCAGCAAGAATCTTAACCAGAAAAAGAAAATCTGTGCACATCTCAACAGCTTTAACATTGCTACACTTGTTACCCATGTCATTTAGAATTGACATTAAATAACTACTACTGGCATGTAAAGCTTTAAATAATCTTGCTGCTTCCCATATATTGATGTGTCTGTCTCCCAACATTTCATGTCATAACCTTAATTTTTTTAGAAGCGGTCTGCTTATTATTCCAAGAGCTAAGCATAAAAGAAGAAGTGAGGCTGCCTATTGTTGTGATGCTCCAAATTTACTACTTTACCAATACAAATATGCCAGGCTAACACTGTAGGCCATTATAAAAATCTCCCAAATTCAAACTTTCTTAATTTGCTTTTTCATAGCTACATTTTAGTTCTACTCCTAACAGACTGTACATGCGTAGAATTAGGATGCTCTTTGTGGATCAATGAACTTACAGTATTATCCTCTGCTTTCTTTTCCACCTGATCAAGGCACTGGGCAGCCACCTGTGAGGCTTGAATGAAGGTATTGAATCCTCTATGATAAAGCCTGAAAAATAGTAAGAAATAACTAAAGTACATTTATGTTAGGTAGAATGCTCAGTGGGATTGGGTGAACTGTAACCCCTGCAGATTTTGTTCTTTCTTTTTTTTTCTTTCACCAGCCTGTTGTTTTTTATCTCCTCCCAGCCATCTGACCTTTGCATCTGACCCATCTTTAGAAATTTAAAAGCCAATTCTACATATAAGGACTTTTTTGCTAATTATTTATCTGTTTTAGGTAAGTATGTATTTGTTTATTTTTGTTATTTATTCATCATTATTCTTACACAATTTTAATTTGTTTTTCTTTTCTTGCAACTATTTTTTGACATCTTGTAAAGCACTTTGAGCTACATCCTGTGTATGAAAATGTGCTGTAGAAAAAGCCAAAACTTCACTGAAATTCTAAAAAGTTCTATCTGGGTTCTGTTGGTAAAACTTTTATGTTACCACTAGGAATGTAATGACCTGAGGTTCAAATAGCCAGCAATGTACTATCCTGCTGGTAAACCCAGTGCTGTTTGAATATGTGACAACTACTGTCTGTAAGCTGCCATCAGTCTTGAACCTAATGGGCAAGCAGAGGGCTTACTCTCTGTTCATTGGTCATTGCAGTGTGCTGTGCAGGCCCTGTAAAGTTCTAGAATGTTACTGTAGATGTCCTGTTCAGGTAGATGTTTACCTGTTCTTACATGTCATAATTTCCATAGCTGGAATAATTTAAGAATTGAGTATCATAATTCTGAGCTCTTACTGCCAGCTACAGGAGCAGCTAGCATCTTCACAAATATCCCAGAAGGACAAGACAAGGTTGGGCCACCTTTGTATCCTCTCTTTATATTTTTAAAACTGCCACTGTCCAGGATGCCGCCAAACCGTAAAAATATTAAATTAAGATTATCATAAAAACATATATATGGGAATATTCACAAATGAAAAACAGAAAACAACAAATGACTGGCTACCATAATACTCCTACTGCCTCATATTAACTATAAGGTGAAGACATGCCATCTTCTATAAATCAAATGTGTGCTGCGCCACATCTCTTCCTCCTCTTAGCATGTACCTCCTGTTTCGTTTTCTTGTTCTTTTCCAAGTGCTATGGCAGGGTAAACATTCCCATTCACACTCCTTTGACCACAAATCAACAATGCCTCCTGGTGGACCTTGGTGATACTACACATGTTATCTAAAAATGCTCTTTAAGAACCAGGACCCATTCCTCTCTCTTGTCAACAATTCAAAGTTAAATTACAACAAAGCAGACCACCAGACCCTCAGATTGGGGAGATACAATGGCTGGAGGCTATTTTAGCAGCAGTCTAATAAGTAGCAACCACTTGGAGCCTATGATATGACCCCTTGTCTAACTGTATTCCTTCTCTGAGAAATATTAAAAGGACCTCATTTGTTAGATAGATAGATAGATAGATAGATAGATAGATAGATAGATAGATAGATAGATAGATAGATAATGTAACAAACAGTATATCCATATTCCAGTATAGTTCTGTATTTAAACAAATGGCACATACCTTTATTGTAATTGTTTTGGATTCCCTTTATTTTTTTAATGTATAATGTACCATGCTGTTCTCAAAACCGCTTAATCCAATTCAGTGTCAGGACTGGGAGTCAAGGCCTATCCCAGTAGCACTGGATTCCAGACTGCCAGCAGGTCTATGGCTGGTACATTCTTTGAGATGAGTTAAGGATAAGCAGGTGAATAGCTGGAGGTAGAGAGGACGCACATCTTGTAGGAGAGAAAACAAAAGTTTCTACAGATTTTGGTGAAAAGGTAGACCACCAGCCCTCCTTGGTAGAAATGGCAAATAACTTGTCAGGAAGGCCCAGAGGAATCAGCAATATTTGTGTTCTCTTTTATTTACTTGTCTACTTTAGCTACTCCTTTTAATTAACCATACTTGTGTGCTCTGTTTTGTCTATACAAATACCTTTTTTTCATTCATTTTTTTCCCTTTTGATGTTCTATTGGGTTCAAATGGCACTACAAGCTAGGAGATCCAGATTCACAGTTAACCGACACTCAGGCCCGGCCTTAGGCATAGGCGAAGTAGGCGACTGCCTCGGGCCCCGGCATCCGGGGGGCCCCAGATCGACTCCTTGGTCTAATTTTCACGCATTTCGCAGAGCTTCCAGGGGGGCTCCGCCCCCCTCAGGGGGCCCCTGGACCCCCCTTTCGCCTAGGGCCCCATAATACCTAAGACCGGGCCTGCGACACTTCTTAATTGCCCCAGTGTATATGTAGATATGTGTTTGACTGTGACCCATGATGAACTAACTGCCTTTGTCCTATGTTTAGGGTTGCTTGTCATCTCGCACCCAGTGCTATCATGAAAGGCATTGGTCCCCTGTATTACTAAAATGGATAAGAAGGTTAGAGAATGAATGAATGAACGCCTGGACATCTGCAGTTACGTATTGTTATTTTGTAATTATACAGATCTATTTAACTGAACCTGATTGTCTGTCTTTTGGGTTATGGAGCTAAAACCTTTCTTGACAGAATTATGCACAAATAAGGAACCAAACCTGGATAGGCGGCCAATCATTTCACAACTTTTAATTCAGTACTACGATAATTTTCATTGTTGCTCAATGACAACAGTGCTTTACAAAAATCCTGTGGCTTAATGTAATTTGCATCGCTGTGGACTGTCACTTGCGGGATCAGGCTGCGTTGTGTAAGAGGAGTAATCTTAAACCTTCAAAAGCCTAATTCCACTTTTTCACAAGCTCTCAATAATGAGCGCATTATTGCTTACATGTTTACTCGTGCACAAAGCTACCTGTGTTTCAGTGCCGCAGAAGACAGCCCCTTTCGCCGGCTCCTCCCCTTATGCATTATTACCTGACGTCACGAAAAATGAACAGACATGCGCCGACGCGTCTCGACGCTTCCTGCTCTCTTTCTAGGCGGCTGAAGCTGATTTAGCTGAGCCACGCGTCTCACTTTGGTCGTGTTGAAACGAACCACAGCGTACTGGACTTACAAAACCCGACAAAGACATCATGTTCAGCTGGGTGAGCAAGGAACATGGAGGCAAAAACACCGAAGGGGATATGTACAAGTCAGTGACAGAAGGCTTGCAATCACTTTATATGAAAAAGCTGCTGCCCCTGGAGGAAGCTTATATGTTCCATGAGTTCCACTCACCGGCCCTGGAGGCCGCCGACTTCCAAAATAAACCAATGGTATTGCTGGTGGGACAGTATTCCACAGGAAAGACAACCTTTATTAGGTAAGAAATTCATCAGGACCATAAAAATGGGTAGACCGGTGTGTTCGGTCCACGTTACTACGTGAATTTAATAAAGGCTAGCTAGAGGATCCTCTTAAGTCCAGATAAGTTTTCGGACATGATTTGTCATTTTAAAGAATCCACCTGAAGTGAATGCACATTCTAGTAGCCGAGTCACATTCTTCATTTAAGCAAAGTTGTAGATACTCATTAGGTGAGAACACCCTACTCGACGTGATCGGTCTTACTCATGAACTGATGGCAGCTTCGGTAATTTGGGCGGCAGTTTGGCACAGTGGGTAGCACTACCGTCTCACGAATCTAGTGTCTCGGGTTCGAGTTAATTACCACGACTCCTTGTATTTGTCTGGATTTTCCAAGTAAATCACCAAACACAAGCAGTGGCAGTATTTGGTAATTCCCAGTTTGAGCCTATACGCTAAGTGGGCTTTTGGTTCAGTTTGTTGGGTGGGCGCTTCGTAATAACCAATGCCTGTGTATTTTTGTAATTTTCTATGTAATTTGACAAATTCACTGAGTAGAATGTAAGGTTAATTGAGAAAAGAAATTGCCATGAACTGGATTAAATGGTTCCAGTAGTGGATAGAAGCCAAAATTATCTATAAATCCAATCAAACTGCACAGATATTATGGCAGCACTATTAACTGGGGAAAAAAATTGAACACCTCTTTTTGTAAGCACTCTGCTAACGTATTTAGGTCCAAGTAATATGGTTTATTTAGATACTTGAATTGCTTTTTTTGAGACTTTTGTGCGTGTATTACATGGTCAATCATTTTAAATGCAGCTGGATAAAAGTTATAATGGATATGATTTGAACATGTGAATTTCCCCTTGGGATTAATAAAGTATCTATCTATTCATGCCGAATAGTAGACATTAAGGAGGTCTATAATTGGGACAGGACTCCTTAAATTATTTCATATGGAAAGAGGTATATTTGACATATTATATATCAGACCCACCCAGTCTAAACCAGAACTACAGTGTGCTGCAGTCTTTCCTGATTGTATTGGCTGCAAGGCAGGAGACAGACCTAAGCATGGTGCCAGTCCATCACAGGGCAAACTCATGCACACACACAATGCTTGTACATGGCCAATTTGGAATAGCCAGTTAATCTGACCTGCAAAGCTTTGGGGATAGATAACTAGTACTTTATTGGTCCTAAAGGAAAATTTAGCTTTTACAAAAAGTATATCTGCGAGGCAGCAGTGTCACCCATTGTATTACAGTGCTACCCGCATATTTAACAGCTATCATTATTCACTCATTTTACTAGGGAAAACATTTTGTTTTCCATATGTAAACCTTAAATGCAAAATATCAGCATAAAAATGTGTTTTTTTTGTATTCTACTTTTGAACAAGTTTTAAGTTAAAATGGAAGTTCACCCACTTTGATATTTGCACTCATTTGGCTTACTAGAATTCTTCTGCTCCCTGCCTTAAAGCAGTTGACCATATAAACCAATTGTGGCCTATCTTATTAAAAAAAATAAATAAATAAATGCTACTTCTTGTGTTGGCAGTTTGGTCACCCATTGTGTGAAAATTACCCAATATCTGTCTGGAATTTCCTCTACTATCATAAAGACACAATTTTTAGGTTTCTTAGCAACTCTAAATTGTGCCTGAATGAGCGAGAGTGTCCTGTGTTTGTGCTTCTGTAAAAGGCGTATAGTGATAAACTGGACCAAGCAGGTACAGAAGATGAGCAGATGAATAAATATTTTAATAGTTCCAAAAGGTTGGGAGCCATGCACTGATAGAGCATGTTGCCACACCCATCACATGACAAACCACCTCAAGATTCCAAATTAGGACCTGAGCACAACAGGTGACACCTCGGCACCACACTAGTTTGAATAGAGCAGATCAGTAAGTTTTTGATTTTTTTTTTTTTTTTAAATACAGTGGCTGGAGTGCCAGTCCTGCCACCAACCCTCAAGTTCTCCCTGCAAGTTGGGGGACCTGCTTACAGGGCTGGATGCAGGTTATAAAGTCATACCCAGGACAGCAGGTTGGACCTTGCATAAGGGTTTAACAGAGAAGAATCTCTTCTGGCATTTACTGGATTCGTACCAGCAACCTTCTGATTGCTAGCACAGGTCCCTTGCCTCAGAGCCACCACTCTGCCTCCATAATGGTTCCGAGACATTCAAAGTATTATTATTTTCTGTTGTCTAATGTTTATTCCTCTTTAAAGTAACAAAGTATAATATGTGTGTGTGACCAGTACTGGCAGGTTATCTAGCAGTGATAAAACTGTTTAAATTGCACTCCAGTGATCCCCATATTTCCTGTTATGAAGTTCAAAAACTAAAAGATACTGTTTCATTCTCCTTTAAGTCTGAAAGAACTCAAACTATCTGAAATATTTGTGCAGGCAAAGTGAGTCTTTTTTAACAGGGATATTTAAAATGTGTTTTTTTTTTTTTTTTTTTTTTTTTTTGAAGTTTAATGTCAACATGTACAATTTAGGACAATTCGAAAGTTATCTATTTAAGGAAGAAATACAAGATATTGTGAATAAAACAATAGGTATAAAACTAGTTCAGCTATCTGCGCAGACCCTCATGAGTGTTGTGAATCCAGGTATGTCACGTCAGATCAAACAAAAAGTATACCAAAAAGTGACTGTCCATAATATCAAAACCAATTAACCTAATTAATAGACATGAATTTTGCAAGTGCCTGAGAAAAGTGCAGAGTAAGAGGTTTCGTGGCATTGATGGGGGTTTCTAATATTTGTACAGGCGGAGTATGTGTGTTTTAACCAACTGTGCAAAGAAGAACTTCTCCTTCTGTTGACGCTGCCTAGGGTACTGGATGAGTTTCATTTATCCGTTACCCGTTTTGTTCACTTGCAGTTAATGTAAAGATTCCCTGGGTGGTAAAGAATGTTTTTGCACACATGCTTTCTTTTAAATTAAAACTCAAACTTGCAATACTTAAGGAAAGAGGGCGTAGAACCTCAACCTTGTTTGATAAGAAAGGAGGATTTAAAAGAGTTCATTATGCAAGACATGCCTGTGGAGAGTGCAACAAACAAAGCTCAGCTGATTCTTGCCGTGTGATGTAAGACTTCAAGGTGTTCCTGCTTTTCTCTCAGACATCCGCCTACCTGCATTGTGACTCGGCTTGTCCCTCAAAGACAAACCCAGCCCTTTTTACACTATTCTGAAATGTATTTTCCTCACCTGAGTAATGCTCAGTGACCATGCATTGTGAGCCATTGTAGTTTTCTTTATACCAAGTGGCTGTCTGCACAACCTCCACATATTGAGATGTTATGACTCACTGATAAGTCAGCATATGATTTAATATACTGGGCTGCTAAACGCCCACTTATTCATCCACCCTACTTACTGGGATATAGATAGTTGGGTGTTTTGTATTCATATGGACGTTAGAGTGGCAGAAGAGATAGACAGTGAAATATTTTTAAAAAATGGGGAGCCAGGGAATAAGCTGAAACAGAATGGGGCACAGGGGAATAAAGAAAGAAATGGCGAGAGAGATTATGATCATAGCAACTGAGGTATAGTTGGGGATAAGTAAATAGAGAGTAATAGCCAGAGAAACAATGAGCACTATAAAAACAATGAAATAACAGAAGGTTGGAGGATTTGAAAATGAATAGATAGGACACGACTGAGTGGCTTAAACTGAACAGTTAATATTCTCTCTTGACTTTTTATGTTCTCATGCTTTTAGTTCAGGAAAAGAAACTTATACGAGGTGGCAAAGGGAAACAGGAAATTTTCAATTGACGTTTAATGCACAAATAAACACATTACAAAATACATTTAATGATTACATATATTGTACAGGATATACAGTTAATGATGGTAATCAATATTCATTTTATGTTTTGAAGAAAACATCATGAAGGTGTTGTCCATTTCTCTGTACACATTCTGTTTTTTGGAAACTGCCTTGCTCGATGTAACTTGTCAAGAGGAATGCCAGGGATTCCTCTTCAGTCCTCCTTTTTAGTTCAGCAATGATTGCAGAATGTGTGCATTACACTTGGCTTTTAAGATGTCCCCACAGAGCAAAAATCACAGTGAGACCTGGGGATCTCGGAGACCATACAATGCCACTGTTGCGTGAAATGACACCCCTTCCAAACAATCGTCGAATAGCTGCCATTGATTGTTAGGCAGTATACGAAAGGGCTCTACCTGGGGACTTCTTTTTAAGGCAGAACCCACTTCATCGAAATTATGCACCCATATTTGTAATCGCATGAAAAACAGACAATAACTTTGGGACGCAATCATGAAATTCTAACTGATAATGACGCCAAAATTCCCTTTTCACACCAGTCACACTATCACTATTCTTATCAAAGACTTTCTCAGTGAACAATCATTGTTCACCACTCCACTGCTCCATTATAACTTATGGTAAGGGGTTCTAAACGAGGTCACATTGGTCCTAAACAACTGCCGATGCCCCAGGGTCGCCAACACCTAGTTCCAAAATGTCCCATTTCCCTGCGCCACCCTGTGTACTATTTTAACCATTTAATCAAAAGGTGCAGTGGAGTTTTCTTCTGTAAATTATTTTTAAGCTGTTACAAGTATGTGATATTATTAGTGTGCTTTCATATGACAAGCTTGTAGGCTTTCAGTGTGCCTCATGTGAGTAGCAACAGCAGATCACTGCCATTCAAACTGCCTGTGGTAATATACAAAAGAATGGAATGAAATCACAGTCAGTTTTTGTCCATTCTCAGTTGTGCACTTACTGTTAAATGAAAGATTAGATGACTATGCAGTAACAAGCTGACTACTCTGGCTATTAGGAATGTAGGACGAGAATTTCTAGTTTTGCAGAACTGGTGCAAAGGTAGGGGTTTGGTTACTTTTGTGACATTTCCACTTTTCATGCCTTTGGAAAGCTAGGAATGCTTAAACGTCTTAAGCATATTCATAAATACATGAACAGATTCATTTTTGTATTCTTTAATTCAAACCCAGGTTCACAATCTCCCTTTTCTTGGTCGACACTTGCTTTTGTTCTGAAGTTGTCATCAAAAGCTTCAGCTACCTACAACCAGTATCATCATTTTTGATTCCCCTTTACTCAAAAGGGTCATATTGGAAACATGTGTAGCTGGAAAGGCCAGGCCATCCTATCCCTAGTCTTTGAGGGCTAATATTTTTTTCCAAAACGACTACCACCTGTTGTGCCTGCTGTCGGCACCTGTTTGCAGTTTGTGGCAGCCGTGGCTGTGCATGAGACAGTTCGACGGCCAGCAAGAATGCACGGAGGGCTGGCTGTCTTTGTGAGACAGGTGTTCGTGGGTTGGATATGCAGTGAGACATAATATAGTTCGTACTTCCTGTCATCATAAGTGTCTGTCCTCTCAGGCGAACGATGCCATAGGTGCATCCACTACACAAACGTGTTCAGCACCATGATCAGCTGATGCCGGTACCTCGCTTTCATTTTCGGTCTACATATCCAAATCACTTGCATCAAAATCGCAGTCCGACAAATCAGAGTCCGATTCATCAATAATACGAAAATAGTCGTCGATGGATTATTTTGCTTTGAACATTCATTTTGGTATCTCTCCACGTGCCATTTTAGATGTTGTTTGCTCTTCACTACTCATGCATGCGCAGGGCATAGAGGTCAAATCAACAAAGCTTCCTTGTAACAAAAGCATATCGAAAAGCACTTTAATAAGAAGATCACTGATCTCTGTCAATCGCTAGTGAGACCGAGGCTTCAAAATAATAACAACAACAAAAACTGTTAACCCACGATAAAATAATTGTTGGCGTTATTTAATGTGTTAACTCTTAAATATATATATTTGTATAACTTAGATAGATATATATATATATATATATATATATATCTATCTATCTATTAATATAGAGAGAGAGAGACACGCACTAGCTGTGTAAACCTGGGGTCCTAGAAACTATTGAAATCATCAGGGAAAAAAAATAGAAATGTAGAGATGTCCGGTAATTGAAAGAAACTACTCTGGGCATCTCTCTCCTAGGAGGATTCATTTTGCCGATGTGCTCACATCGCCTGTGCATTATAGGTGGGAGGAAAAGTAAAAGGGATACCGTTTTGCCGATGTGAGCGGCTAAGCGAGTTTTCTGTTTCCTCGGATGTGGAGCCCTTACTCTGACTCCACCTCTCACTTCTGGGACGGACAGACACACACACTTCCACATATAGACGATTATATATAAGATATATATGTATGTATGTGTGTGTGTGTGAGATCACTTGCAGGTGGTGGTATTTCAAACAGTGAAAGCACATTTTAGGCCTACATCATAAAATTGGGCAATTATCACATCATGTTATTTATATGTAAATTCTGACCACCTTTCTTTTTGTAGAAAATAGTTTGTGACCCTGTCATACAAACTGGGATGCTTTTCCAGAGACTTGACCAGTTTCCTCTCAATGGCCATCAGAGCATGGTTGCTTAATTGGTTTTGTCCAATTGAGTTGTGGATGTACGACTTGACTCATTTTAAGCAGGAGATGGTCCTCTCTACACCTGCTGATGTAGCTCCAATTGTTGCCACTAAAACAGTTGCTTGTATAGCTGAGGCACTGTAGTATCCAACTTCATGGCTTTAAAAAAAACATCAAGAAATTTCACAGCTTACCACTGTTAGGCCGGGTTTATACTTCTTGCGACGCATGCTGCAGCGGATGCTCCTGCTACGCAAGCGTTTTACTGTGTATACTTGCGCGCATACTTTATGGAAATCTGGAGGAATCCACCAGGTGGTAGTGTGAGATATTATCACGGTGCGAACAGGTTTGGCTTTGCTGTGTTGTGAATTGCCTGGAACACCCATTAAATTCCGATGACACCTTACCGCAATATCTCTGAAAAGGATGTTTAATAATTAAATCCATCAATCCAGGGATTTGTCCATTCCAGCAAGCATTGGGCACGAGACTGAAACAATCCTTGGACGGGCATCAGCTCACCGCAAGGTGAATACAAGCACTCACATACACTAGCGTCATTTTAATGTCACCAAATCTGCATATCTTTGGAAGGAAACCGGAGCACACCATGGAAACCCAGAAGGAAAATATGTAAACTCCAGGCAGGGAAAATCAGCGACGTGACTCCCTACAAGACAGCAGTGCTAATGCTCCTCCACCGTGTCACCCCCATGTGTGTAATTATTAACAGTATTCATTATTTAAACGAAATTAACGATTTATCTGTAAAATGTAACATACATACTTTAATGCATTTCATCATGAAAGTGATATCAAGTATAAATCTTAGGATTTATAGAGAGTTGGAATATCATACATTTAATGTGTTCTGTGTGGTTATCTATTGCTGTTTGCCACTGCTGTGACAAGACAGCACAGAAGACAGTATGTGAGACTTTTAAAATGTATTGTGTCATTACGATCGGGAATATGCGACACTTGAATATAAAAGCACCACAAATGCATTTGTATGTCGGCATTTTGCTTCACCACATCGAACCATTCATCAAACATCGAAGTGCGCACATTGATCTCGTAGGATCCGCAAAGCGGCTTTCTGTCACATGTAGATAGTAACCAGAGACTCTGATGTCACATTTTAACTTTTAGCACACTGCTCCCCCCAACATTTTGCTGGTACTGCAACTCGCGCATGCGTCGCGTTAATTTCTGAGGACCTGGTCAGAGGATGCGTGAAATGAACACTGGGTACGCGTGGCAGCCATGATGCGTGTGCGTACGTGTTCTGAGCGTGAAGTATAAACGAGCCCTTACCCTGCATGTCACGATTTGAATATAGGACTTGGAGTTCAGATCTCAGTCTCCCTGAATCAAAGAAATGGCAATAACTTTTCAGGACACTTTGGAATGCCTTCTTAGGAAACACCTCTTATTTCATCAAATTTCCCTGAATTGATTAATTCTAGGAAGCGCATACTTTCCAAATTTTAAAAATTCTGAGAAATCTGCTCCATAATATTGTCTAGTATGGACACAATCCAGCAATTGTGATGAACACCGTTCCTTTTGCCTAGGCTCATTTTGAAGGTCTGATATGAGACTTGCTGCTTTTGCATAAACAGCTTTGAAAGCCTCCTTTGACCTCTTCTCTTTTACGAAACCAAGTAAACCAAGTAGACTCTCAAATCTTTGTTTGCAGTAAACAACATCCATAGCTCATTGCTACGCAATGTCAAAGAACACATCAGTTTCTGAGATTTGTTCATATATGTTACACATGAAAACAAACTCTGAATACTCCAGTGTTCTTAAGAAGCTTTTGGCAGCATTGAGTGTGTCCGCATCTACTATAGTCTTATCCTAGATAATATTTTCAAAAGTATGCAGGAGTCCATCTTAGTTATTTGTCATAGTGCCCACTATTCGTGATGTAAAGTTCCACTGAGTAGGAGTGTTTTTGCAACCTTTGAACACCCTGCACTGTCAAGAAAATACATAGTTTTGGTAGATTTAGAAAAAAAAATGTGGCAAACTCAGAGAGAGAGATGCAAAAGACATTCTAGATTCAGACAAGCATTTTGCCCTCTAAGACAACACCAGGTTCAATCAGTGTGAATAGCAGTGTACAAAACATTGCATTGGGGGCAATTGCTTTAACATTAGCCTGAAGTCCATTTCGAGAGGAAGCCATGACAGCAGCTCCATTATAGGTTTGAGCCACATTTTGTTCTTTGTAATTGTAGCCCTGCATGCTTTCATTTAAAACATCAAAGACAGCCTGGGAATCTCGCCTCCCTGAAACATCTAGAAATTCAACAAATCACTTCAGATTTTGACCTGCAGAATCGACCTGTCCAACTATGACAGACAGCTATGCATGACATGAAATGTCAATTGTCTCATCTACTTGCTATGCAAAAAACCTGGCCTTTGATTTCATCAACAGTGCCTGCAGTAGCAGAAATCATATAATTTTGAATGGAATGGGACATGCCAGAAAACACAGATGATGACTGGATGTGTGGGGATAAGAGAGATTCTTGTTTGGATAATGTTTCAGTGAATTCTCTGTAATTTCCCTTGTTAGCAGATTCACCACCCTCATCTTGCCCTGTGAAAGCCAACTCTTGATGGCCAAGCAGTGAAGTAACGTCAATTAGGCTGTTAAGAAAGGCAGTGTTTTTTTTCCTCTGTTTCATTGTGTTTTGCCACTTGAATGCGAACACCACCATTAATTGCATGTTCTATTCTGACCCTGCCAAGGCAACTTAACCGTGCACATGAACTGAAATGTTCATTGCTTTTCTCATATCTTTTGTGTGCCCTGTCAAAGTTAGCCAGATCCCCAAAACCCAGTTTTGACCAAACTACATTCTCTTTGTGGCAGCACTTCCAGTTAGCCAGCTCAACTTGTACCAGGATAGGGGAAAACAAGTTATTTTTCCTTAACTTTTGAACCAAATCAGTCTTGGGTGATGATCTACCCTGTTGTTTAATTCTGAGTCTCTCCTCATAAAGAAGACTATCAGATGGCTTTGCCAAAATCAGGTCAACAATATTAGCACTGTCTGCCATTATGCATAGCTAGCTAGCTAGCTGGTTGGCTAGTCCCCTCACTCATCCCACGACTTAGTTTGAAATAAATGCACAAACTTCACTAAACTGAAGCAAGGAGCAAACTCGAGAATGCTGTATTTATGTTATTTACAGTAGGATATGTACAAATGAAAATAATGGGCTATATCGCTAGCAAATAACAGGCTACGAGCAGCAGCTTGTCTCCCAACTTAACTTGCCAAAAATCCACATTGACTGAATATGAAATGCTTTGATGCCAGAACGCCAGCAATTAAAGAGGTTCTGCCACTTCGACGGTTCCTCGAATCATCATGCAGCATCCTAGCGTCCTGGTAAGTTCATTGCCCCATTGACTCCTAGAGATACTGAGCTTCCCTGAAATTGACGTTTTGTCCAGTAAACATCTAGATTTGCCGCCCTGAAAACAAAGCATATTCTGAAGTGCCATTGAAGTCCAGTGAAGCTGCACTTGAGTGGGTTTTAATGGATTGTTCTGCCACAGGAATGCATGAGTGAAAAAATCACATTAGACAACCTATAAGTATTGCTGATTCTGAATGAACTGGCCGTGAAGTTGAACACATTCTAGCACGCTGTTTATGATAGCAATGTAAATACAACAGTGCATATTTGATAAATTTTGTTTGTGATATTTTAGAGAAGGTTAAGCTTCCCTTGTAGTCTTCGAGCAGTCGCCCATAATATGCTGCGTATGGTGGTGTCAGTCTGACCTATGATTTTTAAAAACTGTCCAGTATACTAAAAGTATAGTTCTGCAGATGGTCCTTCTCTGATTCACTACTATATCTAAGATCTTTAACTATTATTTTATGCTAATGGAAAATAATAATTATGACTTTCCTTTTATTATCATAAAACTTTATATGTTTCAGCCACCACATGGTGTCACACAGTCTCTGTTTTACATTGCTGCTGACTTGATCCCTAATGCCTACAACAATAAGGCGAAATTAAAAATATTTGAGCTGCCTGTATTATACTTTTGCTGCATCTCTGTAAAAGAAATCAAAATTTTTTAGTTTAATCCTGTCTGTTATTCCTTGATAACTGGCTTCCGCCCACAGAACTGGCTTTTTGTGCTTCAGATGTACTACATCCTACATTTTTCTGATTTGATTTAAAATTTTGCTCTTTAGTATTTGTTAACTTAGTTTCCTATGTAAACTACCAAACTAGTTTTGCTCAATTTTATAGTTACTGTGAACAAAAACTTAACAAAAATTATGAGAACTAAATGCTTAAAGATCATAATAATGCAACACTTTGTACATTCAGTTGCTTAATTTATAAAATACAAATACATGCATTACGCCTTAATGTATATGAAAGACAGATGGATAGTGACCTCATGTCTTCTGGCCTCATATGTGCTTCATATGCACATTATAAGCGGTGCCGGGTGTGCCTTGTTCTACTTTCTTTTTGATTATGTATTTTTCTATGCACAGAGAATCCCATTTTTGTGAGGGGCTGTGTTTCCAGAATCCATTTCGTTTGAACGCTGCAGTATTCACGTTCCAATGCATGAGTCAAAAGCACTTCTTGTTTTGCAGACTCAATGCAAGTTTAAAAAAAAAAAAAAAAAAAAAAAAAGCAAAAATATTAATAATGTAGTAAAGTATTGTGACAGCATGCATGCATTTTATGAGTTTAAGCTGCTTTTCCTGGTTGTTTTTTATAGCTTGCTATGCTAACAAGTACTTATTCACCCAGCCATTAGTTCTAGGTTGAGAACAAAATGGAGGTACAGATTCTTCCCTTTTATAGAGTGTGTCTGCGGTGGATTTAGGTGGCTCTTACATTAACATAACGTTTGCAGGGTACCACTATGATTTTCTATTGAATTTTACAGAAAAAAAAAAATGCAGAATTTTTAAGTTGGCTAAGGTGGCTTTAGTTCTTGTGATGCTGTCACTACTGCTACTACCACAATAAGAAATTATAAAAATGTATATGTAGGACCCAGAATTGTTAACCAAAGTTTAAATATATTCAAACGTTTACCTGTTTTTAATTCAAATGTTCAAACCGTACCTTTTTGGCTTGTTTGGCAGCCCTATCCCCAAGCCTTTTAGAATACTGTTCTGCGCACAAGCAAGTCAAAAGCAGAACTGACTGGGTGACACAGGTCCTATTACTCGTGGCATAACACTAATACAGCATCCACCAGCAAGAACTTGCTACAACCAACTAAGTATTGAAACTATGGGGTTCAATTACATTGTCACATGGCTGATAGAAGTGGTGGATAACTTTGTTCCTTGAATAAAGAGGGCAATAATCTGAAATCTGTACTTTATGTTCACTTTCGTTCTGTTGCTGTAATATTTTTTGAAATGTGTGAAACCAGAGGATGTTGAGAATGGGACAATTACATTTCCACAGGGTTGTATTCTGGAAATTTCACTGTTTTTGTATCTTCTATCATGGTGACTATGGTATCCATCCCATGAGAAAAACAAAATATCTTACTGACTGCTGTAGCAGTCAAATCACAACTAAAAGCCCACCTGTTCTTTTATGTTAGTTTATTTTCCAGGTCCATTTATTTCTGTTTTATTTTCCGTTTTATTCCCAGCAGTAAACATGTCTTTTGCAAGGTGTGCTGTTAACTCCAGCTAATTTAGAGTCACTAGTCCACCTATCCAGCACATTTTTAGGTATGGGAGGAAACCATCTCACCCTGAGGAAACCCACATGATGTGTTCTGCTTTTTATCTCTATATTTGCTTCGCACATTTCTTGTCTACTTCCTTTGCCTAATTTTCCATGGTCTTTCACTGCTCAGATTTCTTATTTTGCAATTTTGCTCAGAATTGCTTTTAAAACAGCTGTGCTAGTTTATTACAAAGGCTCTATTATGCTTTGTCATCAGGGATGTGGTTTGTATTGCCATTTACAGTTTTGCTGTGGCAAAGTGAAGAGCTGCTTCTTTGCATTTTCATTTTACTCCACCATTCTGTGCCAGGAAACACATTTTACACACACCATATATATTAAAATAAAACATCCATTGTGTGTTTGTTTATAAATTTTATATCTGTCAATGTTTGAAAAGAAGCCTTTTAAAAACTTTTAGTGCAGATAAATCAGTTTAGAGGACATGCATACACCTTGATAACTAAATGCTTTATTCCAAATTCTCAATAAACATATATAAAGCAAATTAATCATTTTCTATCCCTGTGTTTATTGGCATCAAACTACTATTTATCAATGCCTGACAGCCTGCTATGTCGCATACCAGGTTTCTTAACACAAGATTATGCAGCACAAAGATATTCAGTTATCTATAATAATAAAAGGCAAAGCCCTCACTGACTGACTCACTCACTGACTGACTGACTCATCACTAATTCTCCAACTTCCCGTGTAGGTGGAAGGCTGAAATTTGGCAGGCTCATTCCTTACAGCTTACTTACAAAGTTAGGCAGGTTTCATTTCGAAATTCAAAGCGTAATGGTCATAACTGGAACATATTTTTTGTCCATACACTGTAATGGAGGAGGCGGAGTCACGTATCGCGTCATCACGCCTCCTACGTAATCACGTGAACTAAAAACAAGGAAGAGATTTACAGCACGAGTCACACGCGGGAACGAAGGTAAATGACGTTAATTTTTGACTGTCTTTTAATACTGTGTAAGCATACATATTAACACATGTGCAATTAAACGTGTGCATTTACGGGGTGATTTCTCAGGCTTAAAAGCTCACCTTTTATCAAACGCGGGAACAAAGGTAACTGACGTTGTTCACTGTCTTTTAATACTGTGTAACCATACATATTAACACATGTGCAGTTAAACGTGTGCATTTACGGGTTGATTTCTCAGGCTTAAAAGCTCGCCTTTTACTAAAAAGGTAAATGCAAAACTATTTTCAATCAGTTTATTGAAACGCTCCCGTTAAGGATTGCAATAACATATTCGCGAGATAAAAGAACGAAGTAGGGGGAAATGGAGGAACAGCCGGAAACAGCGAAGAGAAAAAAATTAATTAAACAATTGAGAACGGAGCGAGTGAAGCATACAAGCATGTTCATAAGGGAAACAAAGCACGGTGTAAAACGTAAGTTTAAATTAAGTTTATAGAAATGCTCCCGCTGCGGATTGCAATAACATATTCGCGAGATAAAAGTTTAATGAGAAGACACGAGGTATAAACGAACCACACGCCGTGGCGCAACGTTAAGGGCAACAGTTTCAACCATTCTATGATCTGCTTCTCGCAACTGAAAGACGGCACATGGCGGATGTTAGCCGACTTGCTGACCGCAACGTTAGGGGCTTCAACTATGGCGCTGACGCCACATCTCAGTGCCAACACTTTGCAGACTCTACTTAAAAGACACGCCCTCCTCACTGGACAGTTAAAAAGACCAATCAAACTAACGATGACATCAAGTATTACCCAATCAAAAGTAGGAAAGGAGGCATCTTCATAAAATGCGTGTGGGATGATTTGCATGACACGCTGCTTTTAAAAAAAAATGATAAAAAAAATACGGGATAAATCCCGTCCAGTATTGATTCAAAACGGGACGCGCAATTTCATTCTCAAACGCGGCACGATTCCGTATTTTAAAGGACGGGTGGCAACCCTACAGTGCCAGGTAACCACCCATACAATCAGATTGTGATTCAGACTAGGAATGCAATGAATGTAATTACCCTGATCTACATACAAGGCGAAAGTCTTGCAACATTCAGAGATGATGGTTTGGGATAATTAGTACTTATTAAGTACACCATGGCACATAAACGAGCTTATGAAGCCTTGAACCGAAAAAAGCAAGATCTCAGAGATCGTAAAAAAAAAAAAAGGAGGTAATGTCGTTTTACTCGCTGTACATTTTAGTCAAACATTACCAGTTATTCCACGAGGGAGACCAGCAGATGAACTCAACGCGTGTTTAAAATCCATGCTTCTCCCACGCTCGGTTATATGTCGCGTGTTCTCGGGTAGGTACACCAAAAAATGTATACATTTAAGCATGTAATGGGCAAACAAAAAATGAGGTATACCCGAAGGCACTGCAGTAGTACTCAATGTAACTTTACTTCTTAAATGTTAATGTTTTACTGTTTAATAATTTATACGCTTCTTATATATTGTTCAAATTCTTTTATCAAAATACCAGTGACAGCGCAATGCACGATAACATGGAGTGAATACACCATACGCATCTGCCCACGGCCGCCCTGGTGTGCGCAGATAGGAGTTGATTCTAAAATAAAATAAACATAAAAAGAGTAATACAATCATCACCCATAAAGCGGATAGCAGACGTGACGTATTATATGTGTACCAGATTTCAAGTCAATAGGTGAAACGGTTTGCAAGCTACAGGTGATTTAAAATCCTGGACAGACCAACGAAAAGCCACGGTAGCAAATTATAGAAGAAGATTTTACTGTTTAATAATTTATATTTATTTGAAATGTGCTTCTTATATATTACTTCATATTCTCATATGATAATGATGTTAATGTTGTTTATATTGATTTCTATGTTATTGTAACTGCATCTATGTGTGTATATGTATGTATGTATGTATGTATGTGTGTATATATATATATATATATATAAAAAATATATGTGTATATGTATATATAATATATCTGTATATGTGTGTGTATATGTATATATATATGACAGCAACACTCATAACAATGACAACACAATTACATTGACAATCATGTTACGTTATTTTTAAAATGTTTCCTTTACTTTTTCATAACCTCTTTAACACACTACTTCTCCGCTGCGAAGCGCGGGTATTTTGCTAGTGTTTTATATACCACAAAAAGGTCAGGCAACTGTTTTTCTGCTAGAATCCACTATTTCTGTGTTTCTCTTACATTTTCTTTTACGTTTGCTTGATAAACATTTCTGTTGGACATGCATCCGTGTTTTAAACCTCTAATGGTTTTGCAGGAAGTAGAAGCCCATTCTAGTACTACTGTGTAGAATTCAAGGTATCACAGTCCGTTAAGTGAACAGTCCATTGCATTGTACGCGCCCTCATACTGGGACAGTTCAGCTTTGCCATTCAACCTGACCAGCATTTATTTGAGGTCTGGTAGGTAAATGGAACACTTTAAGCAAATTCACATGTAAATGAGAAGAACAGGAACCTCCACCAAATGTTGCTAAAACTAAGATTTAGATAGATAGATAGATATCTACTTTATTAATCCCAATGGGAAATTCACATTCTTCAGCAGCAGCATACTGATACAATAAATAATATTAAATTAAAGAATGATAATAATGCAGGTGAAAAACAGACAATGACTATGTATAATGTTAAATGTTAACGTTTACCCCCCCGGGTGGAATTAAAGAGTCGCATAGTTTGGGGGACGAACGATCTCCTCAATCTGTCAGTGGAGCAGGACAGTGACAGCAGTCTGTCGCTGAAGCTGCTCTTCTGTCTGGAGATGATACTATTAAGTAGATGCAGTGGATTCTCCATAATTGATAGGAGCCTGCTGAGCGCCCTTCGCTCTGCCACAGATGTTTAAACCTAGGCTTACTGAGCTCTTAGGCAGCAGTGCCAATCAGTGAACCACTGCGTCACAAAATCAGAACTCAGTTACAGTTGTCAACATTTTGGCATGCATTACTCATTAGTTAAGGGACTGCCAAAGGTCCAAATAGCACCAGGGTGATATGAGATGAGGCTAGGCATTCATTGTCTTAGAAGGTTTGAAAGCATCAATACATGCCCGTGTGGACAGGCAGGGGCCATGTGCCATATGTAACCCTAAGGTGAACTCACTGAATGTAAAATGCTTTGGTTTTTATCTGCATTTTCTAAGCAGTTCCCCTGAGTTAAGGCTATCTCGGATAGCTTAATGCGTTATACATTAAATGGCTTTAAGGTGCATGAATGTATTCTTGATGTTATTAATTTTGAGTTAGCAAGGAGGCTTGGTCTCAATTGCAAATTTTGCAGAGGAAATTATTGAATTAAATAGGTATTCAGAAATAGACTGGCACTGTCTAGTGATTTAAGAATATTATGATACATTATGCCAAATATCTATTTGTGCATATTTGTAAGTTTGTGTCTGTAACATGTATGAGCAGCTTATAAATATGTACTGTGTATCAGAACTGAGAACCGTACATACTTTTGATACAAACTGAATTACCCAGCTTCAGTCTTAATTAAATTATTACTACAGTATAACTCTGGATTCTATCAAAGTTTATCAATTAGCTGTGACAGCTGACTTTCCTTTAGGTTGTCACACTGCTGCAATCTTTTGTTCTTATTCTGGGTTTTTTTTATATAGAACTTGATAATGTCTTAAAGTACATTGCTTTAATGTACTCTGTTCCATGTTTAGGCTGGGAATTGTACTTTCATGTTGGGATGTTGCATGCAAAGATTCACAGAAGTAACCTTGTGTTCCATTGCAGATAAAGTCATGTAATTGTAGGGGTTTTTTTTGCTGGAAAAGGTTTAGGTTATGTGGTAGACTCGCATAGATGACAGTGAAGCATTGGAAGGCCAAGTGTGATGCACAAGAATAGGCAACTGCCTAGAATTTGTTTATTTGTTGGTACATATTTTTTGTTACACATAGCAGAATACAAAAACGTTTACTCTTTTAGTTGTTTGTCATTCACATCATTGAAATTAAAACAAAATACATTTGTGTTTTTATTACAGTCCATTCCAGTGTATAACTATGAACATTTTTCATAATCCAATCATGTCTTGTCCCATATTCTTTTTCAAGTCCATATATATTCCTTCCCAAATACTGCACTAAATCCCTTTTTTGTTTTCATACTTGCAACTCTTTTAGCCATTTCCTAATATCCACCAGTCCTCCTATCTCTCCTTAGCAGCTGAAAATCCCCATTTCCTCCCATTTCTTGCTACTTTAACTTCCACTTTCCTTTCCAAACACTTCTGCACCCACCTCCTCTCTCTGGGCACATTTCTTTTGTGTAAGAATACTACTAGCAATCCCATATTCTCTTCTTTGCCGTACTACTTAACATCCAGATCAACAAGACTTTCTTCTAAGGAACTCTCCTCTCCAACTCCACTTACAGTATATGACAAATAAACAGAGCCCTGTACCTTGCCCGGTAATCCCTCCACATCTGCCTAAAATCCTTGTTTGCGGCTGTTGTTATGGGACAAAATGAGTCATCACAAAGGGCTATGAATCTATAGTACTGCTTCTGAGTGTCAAACAGAGTGGAGTTTTTTTTTATTTAACCATTTTATCTACAAACATGGCAACTCAAAATTTGCTTCATGATTATTTGCAGAGATCCTCTCTTGTGTCACATTAGTGAGGAGTATTAATATACCCAATGTATCTACACCTTTCACACAAACCAGCCTAGTTTTTAGACACTAGACATAAAAATGAAAAATTTCAGGATGGCAGTGGTTACCAGTGCCAAGTCAATATTTTATAGTGAGTGACAAGCATGTAGCTAGCTGAATACAAAATGCACCTTATAGCTTTGTGATGAGCTACAAAACAACACATTGCAACTAACACCACGTGCAGGTGGCATCTGATTAGACAAATCGGAATTCATTCTTGAACATTCTGTAGTAGATGGTGATTCAGCAAGTACTGTCACAACACCAGTTCACTTGAGTTCATTTAGCTGGGAATGTCTGTACCTGGTGGGAGTCTCTGGGGCAGCCAGTTGGCCTAGGTCAGCAAATATGTGACAACAGATAATGCTAACAACCTAGGACTACCCAATCTGTGAGTTTTGGTTATCTATTACTGTTTTTGTCAACTGGCTATTTCTCAGTTCTGCGTGAATGGGAATTTCTATTTGCATAACACTTTTTTCTAATTTTTAGTTCCAGTTTCATTGTTTGTTTACCTTGACAGGTCTGTGTGTTAAAATGTTGAATGTTTTTGCACACGTCTTATCATTTATGTAAGCTTTTTGCCCCTGCACTCAATAAAGAGCATTATTACAAAATGATTTAAATTGAATTGAGCATCTTGCATTTTTTTTTTATCAAATTTTTGTTAGGTAGATAGAAAATTCAAGTTACATTTAATCAAACACAACTATGAAAACATCACTACAAAGGAAAACACTAATCCCATGTGCACCCACTCAACAGCCCCAAATAGCAAGTTTATCATGGAGGAGAAGAAGGCACAGCTGCACACAGGAAAAAGTAAATTGTGATTAAGTAGAACTCCCATCTTGGTAAGTCAAAATAAGTTATATTTATAATTGACACTTAGAAGTATTTTAGTCAGTCGTGCCATAATTCAGCTTCAGTTACCTCATGATGCTTAAGGTAGTAGAAATACTTTTTCCAGAAATAGTGAGTTAGGAAATTTCCAATTCAAAGCTGGGGCTAACTTTGCCCCGCTGGCAAGACAGAGAATGAGAGAGAGAGCAGAAAAATCCAAAAGAAAAAAAAAAAAGCGTGGAGTAAATGGGGTACTGAATTATAGGCGAGGACAGAAGAAAGAAACTGCTATGCAGCTCGACAAAAGGCTTGTTATCAAAAGCTTTGGGCAGAGTTAACAAGAAAAAATAAGAGTTTGAAGATTAGTGCATCTACTAGCTTGTCATTGCTGAAACTGTAGAAATCAGGAAGCAGTTCTACTGTACCTGGAATTTTTAAATCACTTTGGATTAAAGCGTCCACAGGACTAGTCACTGTTTGGTCAATTTACGTTAAGGCCCTAAACTAAGTAGTCCTATTGATTACAGAAATAAATTTTGATTTGGCAGATTTAATTGCCTTTATATATTATTATTATTAATATATATTATATATACTTATCTGAGACAGGTTTCTAATTTTTTAATAGACGCCTGAGGGCAGAATTTAAGGTACATGTCAAATCATTGTACGAAAGCAGATAAGACACCTTCAGCAGGATGAAGCAGGCTACTTTTAGCTTTGTTTGGGAGTTATCTCCTGGGAGAGGTTGATAATGTTTGCTGCAAACTGTACAGTACTGTGTTGAAATACAAAATCCGCACATCTACCGTTAGGCCCTCTAAATGCCTGGAAGAGGGACCTGGGAATTTTACATTGTCATGTTCTCTCATTATTTAGGAAGAGAATTTAAAAAATATTCAGTGTAAAGAATAGCATGTGAAAACATTTTGTGTTTTATTTGTAGAAGGATTGGCAGTATAATTCTATTTAACTTTAGCATTAGGCACTGTGGCTTAACTAGTTTGTATATTATAGTATTTTTTTAAATCAGGTTGCGCAGTGTTAGTGCTGCTGCTTTGCAGTAAGGAGACTGTGGAAGATTGTGGGTTCGCTTCCCACTTCCTCCCTGTGTGGATAGCGCTTTGAGTACTGAGAAAAGCGCTATATAAATGTAATGAATTATTATTATTATGAAACGTATATTGTTTATATGATGGTATGTCATCACAGTTTTAATAAGAGTATATGATAATAATAAATAATTCTTTGCATTTATATAGCGCTTTTCTCACTACTCAAAGCGCTCAGCAATTGCAGGTTAAGGGCCTTGCTTAAGGGCCCAACAGAGCAGAGTCTCTTTTGGCATTTACAGGATTCGAACCGGCAACCTTCCGATTGCCAGTGCAGATCCCTAACCTCAGAGCCACCGCTCCGCCGATAAAAATACAAAGTAAAAATCTTAATTTTTTATGGGAGAAGTAGTAAAAAAATTGACATGTAAACCAAGCAGTAGTGAAGAGATGTAGGACAGGTGGAATCAGTCGAGTTTTTGTTTCCATTATGTCATGTTCCAATACTTTGCAAAGAAAAGCACTGGAGAATTAGCCAGACAGTTTGCAACTACTAAAGGAGAGTAGATTCAGCACTGAAAGGATGAGTTAGTTTGCACCCTTGAGATTTTACTACCATTTAAATTCATTTTAGAAATGTAGCCAAGGGGTTAAAGGAAGAGGGACCATGCACTCATGCACCTGCTTGTATGGCCTGTCTTACAATGAAATACCACATACAAAATGAGCATGCCACCTTCAACTTTCTACCATTCTGGCAGCAGTAGCTAGAAAAAACACTGACTGTATAGTAATAGAAAAGACAAGTTACCAGTTAACATGACAGACAGCAAAGGCTTTTGGCCATTAATCAGTTATCCTAAGCAAGGATACCAAATTGTGTCTAGAGACATTTTTCCTATCTCAATAGAAATACATTTTACCAAGGAAATGCAAGAGCTAAAATCCACCTAGTCGCAGTCAGTGAGAATACACGTACGTTTTTGAAATTGTTGAGCACTGTTTGAAAAGCAATAATGTGCCTTTACATAGATAAAAGCTGACGGATGAAATTCTGGTGCTATGAACACAAAACTTTCAAGCCAGATATAAAGCTGTCAGCCAGGCTGAGATGCTAACTGCTGCTGTGTAGATATAAGGAGTGGCAGGCAATGTGGTTACATGTGTTAATTGTAATGCATGAAAATTGTGTCCGCTAATTTGCCACTCTTATTAACTGGGCTTCGGTTGCTGCCAGTGATAGTTAGCATGTACCTTAACCATTGCAGGATACTACCTCCGCATACCCCAAACATTGGTCTTAAGAGAGCGGCTGTTCTTGGATGCTCGCCTGACTCTGTTGATGATGTTGCTATTCCTAAAGCAAAATGCATGAAATGCTTTTTTGGTGATGTGAAATGAAGCGCTATATATCATGTTTTCACTAAATGTCGAAACATTCTCTTGTAATGCATTAATAAATCTTTTTAGAAATGTAATTCCTTGCATTGTGTATGTCAGTTTTTATTGATTAATTGTTATTAATTGATCAAAAGGGTTTGAATTTCATTTATATATGACTAGAATTTGTATCCTGAGAGTCCACTAAATAAATAAGTAGAAAAATCTATTAAATAAAGTGCAAGTACCAAAAGGAAGTAATGACTGACATAAAGAGCTGTACAAAATGTCTTATTTTCTGTAATGCAGTCATTAAAACATTATTAAAGAGGTGTTTTTTTTTTTTAATCAATTTCAGTTTTTTGTTTTTTTTTTTTTTTTACTTATCATTCCCACTTTCCTTCAATGAAGTAATAAAATAATAAACTAGCAGGGATAAAAAAGGTCAAGATCTATAACCAAAGTACTAGTTTTTCAGGCTCCTATTTGTGTTATTGTATTTAAAAAGATAATTTTCTTAAAGTTGCATTTGTCAGAACAACTCTTTGCTTAAAATGATTAAGAAACTGCTATATTTTGAATTTTGTATTTGTGTAAGGTAAACACTCTATTTTCAGCTGTTTGAGTCATATTTGTCAAAGTGGTCCTGCGGCGGTTATACTCGATTTGTGTTTCTCTGTACATATTCAAAGACTTGTATTTTTGTTACGCATGTCTTGCATGCCTAATCACCTGTTTATAGAAGCTTCAGTTTCACTGGGACCTTTCCCTGGATAACTGAGTTTGGAAGAGGAATGGATAGATGGAATATTAGCAGCCATACCGCGTGCACTTAAGCATGTTTTTGGGCCCAGCTAGTACTTGGAAAGGAGACCAACCAGGAGAGGCTTGTATTGCCGCTGGAAGAGGTGTTGTAGAAACCAACAGGGTTGCTTTCCCTGTGGTCTATATATGGATCCAAATGCCGCAGTGCAGTGACAGGGACACTATGCTGTGAAGATGACAACGTCTTTTAGATGAGACGTAAAGTCGAGGTCCTAACTCTCTGTTGTCATTAAAGGTCTCTGGGCGTCTTTCGTGAAGAGCAGGCTATATCCCGATGTCCAGGCTAAATTACCCTCTATGTCTTAGTCATTCTACCCCCCTAATCATTCCCTGTCTCTAATTGACTATCTCTCTCACCCTTTAACCACCTAATAGCTAATGTGTGGTGAGCATACTGGCACAAAATGGCTACACCAGGTGAATGCTGCACATTGTTGGTTGAAGTGGCTCCCCATTCTCTGTGTAAAGTACTTTGAGAAGTGAGAAAAGTGCAGTATAAAAGTAATTGTTACTATTATTATTGATATAATTTTATACAATAATTCATTTTTCCCTATATTGCAAAATGTTTCTTCAAGGATCAAAGAAGCTACTTGCTTGTTGACCTTTGCCCTTATGGTAGGTCTATAGTTTATTTTAATTATTTGGCCACACATGGTTGCTAGTGTCTGGCTGAACTAAGGATTGTTGTTATACTCCTAAAATACTAAAGCATTTTCTCCATATCTTGACCTTCTGAATTCTGACAGATTTTTTTTCTCTCTCCATTCAGTTTCCTGAATGCTTATGAAATGATCTATTATGTAGAGGTAGAGAGCCAATGAATGCACACTTCCCTGCTCTGACTTGAAGTTAACTGGCTGATTAGCATGATCCTATCTGTTGACTCCCAAGAGTTCCAGGGCTAATTTGATAAGACTGTTGCATTCTCTAAAGTATCCAAACAAAGCAGATTTAAATATAGAACATTCCAAAAGCATGCGTGATAGATGAAGTGGCAAGCCCAAATTCGGCCAGTATAAGTGGATGTGCCCTGTAACAGACTGCTGTGCCAGTTTGACTGCTAGAAACCTGAATGGGCTCTGGCTCCACACAGCCCTGTATAAGCAAGTAAAGAAAGTGAGTGGCTTAAAACTGAGCTTCAGTTAATCTGTCAACAGGGGCTTCAGAAAATGGATGGATGGATAGATAGATGGATGGAATGTTGTTTGGTGATTCCAAAATGTGGAGTGAGTGGGAACTGAAATGCTGTTCAGGGGGATGTTTCTCTGCCTTTTATTCAGTGTTTCCTGGAAAGGCTTCTTCCCACATGACCCTCCCTGAATTGGATTAAGCAGGTTCAAGAAAGATACCAAATGATTTTAAAAATTAAGTGGAAAACTATTGTTATGTTAGTGAATCCAAATATATAACACTGCAAATTCTCTTAAGAAATATCTACTGAAATGTGACCCTTGGACCAAGTGAGGTCTCCTCATAAGAAATATCTCTGTTGACCCCATTTACAAGTTGGCCCTCCATAAAAGAGCACAATAGGAGGAGGAGGAGCCTGGCATAACACACTGCTGTCCATTGTATGTCAGAAAGGGGCAGAATGCAGGAACTGGGTGTCACTTGGACTGTCCAAGCCTCCATTGTTTATTATCTGCTGTTTCCTTGTTTCCGCATTGGCAATTGATGGTTTTGGCAAGGGAAGAGGGATGTGGAGTGGGGAGTGAATGTTTATTGGGAATGGTACATCTCAGACATTTCTGCACTCTGTGCATTTGTTCCTATCTTATCCGTTCTGTTCTTCTGAATTTATGCCAATTGTTCATATCAGTGAATGGAACATTTCAGTTATTATATTAAAAAAAAAATGGTAATTTCTAACTTGGAATCCACCTGCAACTCCAAAACTCTTAATGTTCTATACTCGTATCCCTGAGAATATTCAAAGAAAAAATGATACAATACTGGCATGAGATCTTGAACCTAAATCTTTTCATAGCGGGAAGAATATTGGGCAAGCATAAGGGCGTTATTAAAAATGTGCTTACTCCTGTGTAACTCTGCCAGTTTTCAGCAAAGTAGCCAAAAAATATCGGATAATCCATCACTCCCCTAAGCTTTTGCAACACTTACTAACTGCCATGTAGTGTGAAGCTAAACACAGTTATTATGATTTTAAGCAAGAGGAGACCATCAAGCAGTTCAGATGGCACCGGGCCGGAGTGTCTGGGACTGCCATTTGAAGGATGTCTGATGTGACACACCCAGCCATTTTATGACTGGTGCAGTGACCCTTTAGTCGTAGTTTGCCTCCTGCTGTTATAAAGATTAGATTGCTGCAGCTTTGACTTACTCTGTGCACTCTCAGTAAAGTATGGATTTATTGACCTTGGGTCCTGCACAGCTGAGTTTATAGATATAATGTGCACTGCTGACAAAGTGCTGATAAATGAGAGAGATTTGTTTGGGGGATGGAGGGCAAGGGAGAGCTGACATGTGACTTAATGTAGTAATGTTAACATCTGTTAGTGACACTTCAAGGCACGACTAGAAGGGCCATTTGGACTAGTGAAGATTACATTTACCAGCAGTATTCTCCAGTGACTGCTTTAATGTTCGATTAACCAATCAATTTTGTGTATTAGAAATCACTTCTTCTTCACAGTTTAGAAGAATGACATCAAAGGACTTACTGTATAACACAGAAAGACACAAATCAGTTCCACTTTGTCTTTTGTTAAAATTCAGAAGTTGAACTTCCCAGTTTTTGTACCCATAAAGAGCATTGGAGAGATACCACAGCACACATCTTCTCCAAGTGTTTTTTTATTATCATACGTGTAGCACATCCACATATCTTTCACTCCAGTTTTCTCCTGCTTTAGTAAGATTTGCTGCCATACACAGCTTGATACAAACAAATTTCAACATGCCATGCTACTCTAGTGGATCACTCCTAATGTTGTGCACCATAGTTGACCTGCTCTGCCTCTGATGTCTAATGGTTATACCTATGAAAACCTTTTGTCGGCGACAAATGGGAAGTTCATTGCTGTAAAGTTTTGTTTCTATTTTTAAGTATTTAAGCTAAATGTCTATTGTATTTAGCCTACCTGTATTTGCCGCATAAATCATTGCCAGAGTTATGTTATTTATTATATACAGTATTAAACATCCTATGAATTACAGGCTGCTTAATTTGGGTTGATGGGTCCCTACAAGTTTCATGTAAAGATTTAAGTGGCTTTGAACAGGGCATTTTTTTCCATTAGGGAGCTTATCAAAAACTGAAACTGTGCTTTGGTTTTTCTGCATGACCTTTATAAGTTTTATCATAACTGGACCACCACCCAAAAATCAACAAGCCAATGCTGATCAAGTGGAAGAAGATAACAGCTAACCTTGGCGTACCATAGTGGGGCAAAGAAGGCAGGCATATTAGAGCACATACTGTTACTGCTTTATATATAGTCACAAGCTGATTACACTGTATGACATAACACAATTTCAATCCTTTTACCTTTTAAATTTGGATAAGAGAAAATAAACACCAATCACATAAAGGCTAAAAATATTTCACTTGGTCTGAAACATCCATGTTCTGCAAACTCAGACTGATAAGAGATTCGCAAATGACAAAACACCATGAATCCATAGATTCTTCCAGCCAGGTGTCAGCGTCCAAGTTGGTAATGGCAGTGTAATGGTGTGTATTTACAATGACTGTATGTAGCACATATTTGGTCCCTTCATGCAATACAAATAGAGCAGCATTTAAAAAACACAGAATGTCTTACTATTGGCTTCTCAGTCATGTGTGTCTCTTTATGGCAGGAGCGTGGCCATTTGTAAATGGTCTTTTTTCACCAGGATAAAACTCAAAAGGCTAAGAAAGTCTTGAAATTTTTCACTAACTCAGTTTCTCACTTGCCATCTGCTTTTTTTGCGAGAGTTGCAGTGTGCAGAGCTGGACAGTGTAGGCTGCCTTATGTGTTAACCAAGAAAAACTGCTCCTTTCACATCGCTGTATAAGTATTAGGATAATGGAACTGGCATTGGTTTTGCATCACATGCTAGTAACTTGGAGTTGAGTAAAAGGTAACTTAAGTTTGTTTCAGTGCATGGATGCTTTAGTGTGATTTTTGTATTTCAACTCTACCATCCTAGGTGAACAAAAATATTAGTTGATTATAATTTTGTAGCATTCTCAAACCCCTTAATCTCCCTCAAACCTCAAATCTTAATTAATGTCATGGGAGGCTATACATTAGGGAAAGGTTTAATCCTAGTCATATTAGAATTGAAACTATTAAAACACCACATCCCACAAAGAAGTGGTCGTGCTGACGTGGGATATTTCGCTATTGCCACTCTCTACTCATGCTATCACTCTTAATCACAGGATTTTCTTCCTGTGTGTTTAAGTGAGCAACAGTTAATACCCCAATGTGGCAAATTATTCTAGTGTAATAGTAAACTGTGTTTTAAACTATGCTGAAAAATAATTTATACACTGATAACCATCCATCCTCTTCCGATTATCTGAGATCAGGTCGCGGGGGCAGCAGCTTGAGCAGAGATGCCCAGACTTCCCTCTCCCAGGCCACTTCTGCTAGCTCTTCCAGGGGAATTCTGAGGCGTTCTTAGGCCAGCCGAGAGACATAGTCCCTCCAGCGTGTCCTGGGTCTTCCCCGCAGCCTCCTCCCGGTTAGACGTGCCCGGAACACCGCACCAGGGAGGCTTCCAGGAGGCATCCTGATCAGATGCCCGAGCCACCTCATCTGACTCCTCTCGATGTGGAGTAGCAGTGGCTCTACTCTGAGCTCCTCCCGGATGGCCGAGCTTCTCACCCCATCTTTAAGGGAAAGCCCAGACACCCAGCAGAGGAAACTCATTTCAGCCACTTGTTTTCGCGATCTCGTTCTTTCGGTCACTACCCATAACTCATGACCATAGGTGAGGGTAGGAACGTAGATCGACTGGTAAATTGAGAGCTTTGCCTTGCGGCTCAGCTCCTTTTTCACCATGACAGACCGATGCAGAGCCTGCATCACTGCGGACGCTGCACGGAACCGCCTATCGATCTCCCACTCTATTCTTCCCTCTCTCGTGAACAAGGCCCTGAGATACTTGAACTCCTCCACTTGGGGCAGGATCTCGCTCCCAATCCTGAGAGGGCACTCCACCCTTTTCCGGCTGAGAACCATGGTCTCGGATTTGGAGGTGCTGATTCCCATCCCAGCCACTTCACACTCGGCTGCGAACCGATCCAGAGAGAGCTGAAGATCATGGCCTGATGAAGCAAACAGAACAACATCATCTGCAAAAAGCAGTGACCCAAACCTGAGCCCACCAAACCAGACCCCCTCAACGCCCTGGCTGTGCCTAGAAATTCTGTCCATAAAAGTTATGAACAGAATTGGTGACAAAGGGCAGCCCTGGCGGAGTCCAACTTTCACCGGAAACAGGTTCGACTTAATGCCGGCAATGCGGACCGAGCTCTGACACTGGTTGTACAAGGACCAAACAGCCCTTATCAGGGGGTCCGGTACCCCATACTCCTGGAGCACCCCCCACAGGATTCCCCGAGGGATACGGTTGAACGCTTTTTCCAAGTCCACAAAACACATGTAGACTGGTTGGGCAAATTCCCATGCACCCTCCAGGACTCTGCTAAGGGTGTAGAGCTGGTCCACTGTTCCGCGACTAGTACGAAAACCACACTGTTCCTCCTGAATCCGAGGTTCGACTATCTGACAGACCTTCCTCTCCAGGACCCCCGAATAGACTTTTCCAGGGAGGCTGAGGAGTGTGATCCCTCTGTAGTTGGAATATACCCTCCGGTCCCACTTCTTAAAGAGAGGGGACCACTACCCCGGTCTGCCAATCCAGAGGCACTGTCCCCGATGTCCATGCGATGTTGCAGAGGCGTGTCAACCAAGACAGTCCTACGAAATCCAGAGCCTTGAGGAACTCCGGGCGTATCTCGTCCACCCCTGGGGCCCTGCCACCAAGGAGTTTTTTGACCACCTCGGTGACCTCAGTCCCAGAGATGGGAGAGCCCACCTCTGAGTCGAGGTCAGCAGCGCACCATCCCTAACATATACAGTGTTGACACTGCACTGCTTCCCCCTCCTGAGACACCGGATGGTGGACCAGAATCTCCTCGAAGCTGCCCGAAAGTCGTTCTCCATGGCCTCCTCAAACTCCTCCCACGCCCAAGTTTTTGCCTCAGCCGCAATCTGCTTGGCCTCCCGGTACCTGTTAGCCGCCTCTGGAGTCCCACAGGACAAAAGGGTTGTGTAGGACTCCTTCAGCTTGACGGCATCCCTCGCTGCCGGTGTCAACCAACGGGTTCGGGGATTGCCGCCACAACATGCGCCAACCACCTTACGGCCACAGCTCCTGTCAGCCGCGTCAACAATAGAGGCACGGAACATGGCCCATTCAGACTCAATGTTCCCCACCTCCCTCGGGACGTGGTCGAAGTTCTACCGTAGGTAGGAGTTGAAGCTACTTCTGACAGAGGACTCTGCCAGACGTTCCCAGCAGACCCTCACAATGCATTTGGGCCTACCAGACCTGACCAGCATGCTTCCCCACATTGAAGCCAGCTCACCACCAGGTGGTGATCAGTTGACAGCTCCTCCCCTCTCTTCACTCATTGAATCAGTCGATCATCGAACTGAGGCCTAGGGTGTCCTGGTGCCAGGTGCACATATGAACACCCCTATGCCTGAACATGGTGCTCATTATGGAAAATCCGTGGCGAGTACAGAAGTCCAATAACAAAACACCACACCCTCCTCGAGCCACCACTTTATTGTGGTGGAGGGGTTTGCGTGTCCCAATGATCCTAGGAGCTCTGTTGTCAGGGGCTTTATGTCCCTGGTAGGGTCACCCAAGGCAAACTGGTCTTAGGTGAGGGACATGACAAAGAGTGGTTCAGAAAACCTCCTATGATGCATACAAACATTGGATGGCATTTTCCCTCACCCAGATGCAGGTCACCGGGGTCCCCCTCTGGAGCCAGACCTGGGGTATCCTTCAATAAGGGCGCGCACAAAAAGGCGAGCTTCAAAAGGGCGACCTCAATTGGGCGCGGCGAATAAAGGCGCGCGTAACAGTGAGCTTCAAAAGGGCGATAATAATAGATAATAATAAAATATCTACGTGGCATTGCACATAATCTACAGCTTCAAGTGTAACACAACAATGAGTTAGAGCAGAAAACAACGAAATATAGAGAGCTTTAATTTTTTGAAGTTCATGCATGTTTTAATATTCTTGCTTTCGCCTTTTTATACGTTCAATCATTGCCTTTATCTAATAAATTTTCTGTAATAATTTTGTTGCGTTTGCCTTTATTCGCTGCGCCCAATTGAGGTCGCCCTTTTGAAGCTCGCCTTTTTGTGCGCGCCCTTATTGAATAGAACCAGACCTGGAGGTCGGACTCGATGGTGAGTGCCTGGTGGCCGGGCCTGCACCCATGGGGCTTGGCCGGGCACAGCCCGAAGAGGCAACATGGGTCCCCCTTCCCATGGGCTCACCCCCTGTAGGAGGGGCTAAGGAGGTCGGGTGCTGTGTGAGTCGGGTGGTGGCCAAAGGCGGGGGACCTTGACAGTCCGATTCTCGGCTACAGAAGCTGGCTCTTGGAATGTGGAGTGTCACCTCTCTGAAGGAGAAGGAGTCTGAGCTAGTGCGCGAGGTTGAGTGGTTCTGGCTAGATATAGTGAGGCTCACCTCGATGCACAGTGTGGACTCTGGAACCAGTTCCCTTGAGAGGGGCTGGAGACTCTACACTGATAACCAGTTGTTTTTATTCTCTACTGCTGATCTGTCATCTGTGACAGCTTCATAGGTACAATGTGGTTTTATTGAGAATAGGTAATAAAGTAGAATCCCCTCTCCACTCTCATCGTGATTTTTATTTCAAAGATATAGCCACATTCTGCCAAGAAGTTAATGTAAGAATTTCAGAAAGTTTCTCTGAATTCTGGTTAAAGGGGAATGAACCTCACTGTGATTCAATCCTTCCTCAAATGCAGGTTTTCCTGCACCAGCAGTATGTGGATTACAGGGCTACATTATACTAGGGATCCAGAAAGGTTTTTGTTTTCTTTATATTTGGTATACACCCTTTACGTCATCTTTTCAATTTCTAAAGCGCCCACCAATTTTCTGACCTCATAGATACCATTCACATGCAGTAAAGTGTCAATGTATTTATTCATTTTCTTCTATGTAATTTCTACTCTCTTATTAATGTGTTTATTGAATTGTAAAGTGTCCTTGAGTGTATGAAAGGCACTACATAAATAAAACATTATTATTATCATTATTATGTGGTTTATTCCACCTGTTATGCTGTTGAAAGATTTTAGCAAATAGGACACATTACCTGCAGTTATGACATTTTGAAAATGACTCGATATTGTGTACTAAAATCTCCCTGTTTTCATGAAAGAGGAGTATTTTTTCAATAGTCTACCATCATGCTCTCTTGGGACTGCTGCTGCTATTTTAAATACAGCCATGCAGAATTGTTTCTTCCTGCTGTGTTTGCATGCTCTTGTTTTCAACAACAGTGCATGATGTAGCACAACTGCATTAAATTGATATGTTTGCTTTGTCCAATCCACAAGGATTTTGTGGCTGGTAGGTCATTTATTTACACAGTAGGCCCAACATGAGTTATGTTTTATTTTATGACTACAATGTTAATTTAGATTTCTGTATGTACTTGATAGTAATTACCAATTTTTTTTTTTTTTTTTTTTAACCTAGGCCTCATCGATGACTATAGCCATGTGTTTATGACTTGTATTAGATACTACATTCCTCACTAACTGCCAAGTTCTTTAAAGTAGCTGCTTGACAGTAAGTGTACACACCAGAGCAAAAAACACTTAATATATATTCTTCTGTACTGTACAGTATTGTTTGCACATGTGTCCCATCTGAATGGTAATTGGCAATTTTGTAAAGAGATTTGAAAACAATTAGCCAGTAAAGGTGAAGTAAGTTAGTTAATTAAACTGTAAGTAGACACTTGTGAGCTGAAAAATACATCCAACATTGCTGATTACTTTCATAAGATTGATGACTGGAAAAAATAATCAAACAGAAGGAGCCAGTGGAGAAACTGCCTATTAGGTAGAAAGGCTCAAGTCGCACATTTTATAGCAAATGGTTGGCATGACTACATGGCAGCTCCACATAGATACCAGTTGCCTGATCTGTCAGAATATGTTGATGAATGTAAGGTGTCCAGTGCAATTCCTTAAGCTGGAATACAGTGTATATTTGCAATTGACTTTTCCCATTGTAATGTGAAAATCAGGATAAGTTAGAATTATTCACTCAATAGGTCAAAGGCAGGATTTGAACTGACGACCTTGAGGTTTAAAATCCAGTGCCCTGTCCACAATATCAGAATGTCCGCCTAAATGGAGCATCTAAAGCCAGTTATTATGACAAGATCCTTGCACTTTCTGGATCTCTTGACAGTATGTGGTACATCATTGCACAACCAGCTTTATCGGGTTTTTGAATGTTGCCAGAATTTAGTACAAGGCAGAAGCCAGCTATGTCCAGTTCTCCAGTGAATATAACATGAACATATTGAATAATGCCTGTTGAACCAATGTCAGGCAGGCATGATTTTAACAGATGGTTTCTGACTACAAAGTAGTAAAATAAGGACATTGCAAACTGCAAACCTTTCTGTTGGAGCTGTCCACGTTGACGTACAGTGCAGTCTTTATGCACTTATTCTGGGGTTGTTTTATACATTTGAAACTCTGATCTGATTATTCTGTAGTTTCTCACTAATACAGAAGCTTTTCATCCATAACAGAAACTGGACACTGGCACCCACTGACTTCCATCCTTATTCCTATAAATGTTTTCTCCAGGTTTGGGGGAAAACTAACCATTTGAGCTGACCTTCACAATATAATAATATTTTCACAGTTGAAGTTAGAAGAATAAAAGGGATTCATTTTAATATTTTTGTAATTATTGTTTTTGTGTTGCACACTGCATTCACATTTAATGTTATTTCCATTATAGTGCTAAAAGGAGCCAAGGATAATATGAGCATTGGATGAAGTACATAGCACATAGAGACACCTCTAGCTGGACTGGATCTTCCATATTTCACTAAAGATTTGACTCTCTTGCCTGTGTTTGCTTGATTGCAGGTACCTTCTGGAACAAGATTTCCCTGGCATGAGGATTGGTCCTGAGCCAACAACAGATTCTTTTATTGCAGTGATGTATGGCGAAAAGGAGGGAGTCATTCCTGGCAATGCTCTGGTGGTCGATCCTAAAAAGCCTTTCCGGAAGCTGAATTCTTTTGGCAACGCCTTTCTGAACAGGTTGGTCTTACTGCCTATTTAGATTTGTTTATTTCTTGATGTTGTTCAGAAAGTACATGATTCAATCTGCTAAACTGCATGTCTCGTCTCTTGTTTCTGTTTGGCAACCAGGCTGTGTTGCTCTGAACTGGTAGATGCAATAGGGTTGTTAGCTTTTTATCTGATATCCGCTATCCTCTGCTTTGTCTTCTGCCAGAAACAGCAGTCCCTCAAGGACTTCATTTTGAAGAGCCTTTATTGGAGTATGAAACCTTAGGGTAGTATGTCTGGTTGTTTTTTTTTTTTTCTGATTTAGTTGCCAAGGGCAGCATGCACTAGTGACTTCTTTAGTTTAACCCTTCAACACCAGCCGCAAATTATAGTGGCATTATTGTTAAAGAGCTGGCCTTCCGCTCAAAAAATTTTGCCAGCAGGATCAATGATATCCCTTTTTTGTATAACTTATCTAATGCTGTATTCTTGCGTTAGTGAGCTCACATTATACCTGTCATGTAGGCCAGCTTGATGTAATATCTTTTTGGAGGGTGCTATTGAAATGTCACAATTACAGACATGTCCAGTGCATTTCCTTGCCTTACCAGTATGGCTAGATTTTCTGACCTAGCCTGTTTTTCTCTTGAGTATAAACATACATGTGAGAGGGTCTTACACCCAGTTTGATGCGCCAGATCAATCTGTGAATCTCTGACAAAGTAAACCAGTAATCTCTCCATTCACATGCATTATTCCAAGAATTACCTGGAACAGGAATTAATTTGTTACTAAGAGGACATTTCCCATCCAATGTTTTTTTCTGCAAAAGCAGAAAATCTAAATTTTTCTAAAACTGATAATACCCAGAAACCTTCCTCCATGCTATTTTAATTTTTCAGATTCCATGTACAGTATGTATATAATTCTATATTTCAGTATTTTCTCCTTCTCTAGTTGGCTTCTCCTTTTCCCTTGTTGTTTATTCATAAAGTATAAATTAATTTTCATCCCAGTCAAGTGTATACAGTATATTGTCTATGATTTATTTTGTTTCATTGCATTTTCCCACTACTGTAATACATCAACTCTGAGAATCAGAAGTTATCTCAAAAGCCAGGTAAAGTATTGCTTCGAGTCAGAATTCCTCTTCTTCTATTTTAATACATGTCTAACTTTTTAGCATAACTCAATCTTTAATATATAAAAATTGTAGAATACTGCAAACCTAACCTGCAGTTGTCAACTTTGCTCATTTTCACTAGCAGGTGAGGATTTGATTAAGTAAATCTTCACACAGGTTCATATTAAAAAAAAAAAACAAAAACAAAAAAAAAAAACAATGTATATTTAGATATATCTGCTAAATTCTCTGGGAACCACTTGTAACATACCAGAGGGCACAATTAATCTTATTTCTTTACTAAAATATATTGCAAACTAGGACAAATGATTTAAGTAATATCTCTAGAATCAATGACGACAATCACAAATTACCCACCACTGAGCTGTACAAAAAACATTGGGATTGCTCAATAAGCATGTCATTCTAATTAAAAACATGGCTAACAGACTTAATAAGATGTTAGTATTACAAATACATATGAAGGAAGCTCAAATACTATCACAGAAATCGCTAGTGCAAACTAATGAAAACTCAAATGAATACAGAGAAATAAGCATCATTTCTAAGGAATATTATGTAGTACTAGGGTGTTGTACCGTGTTAGCCATTATGAATGTAGAGAAAAGCCAAGCAAAATGACACCTTTTATATTGTAAAAGCTTGCATATTGTAATCTTTCTAGTTAGCCAATAAAAGGTGTCATTTTGCTTGGCTTTTCTCTAAGGAATATTATAAAATATTGAATATGTTAGAGTTCAGTGAAAGCAAAACCCTGACTAGGAGTGTTTTTGTTTTTTTTTCTTACTTTTTGAAAAAAATAAAATATCGTAGCTTTAAGAGAATGTATAGAGTAGCTGGATAGACCTTTAAAGCTCACTGAAATATAGTACTCCTAAAATATGGGAAGCTGCAGATCCAGATGTTATCCAGTAGAACGTTTCTCCCATACTGCACATGGAAGCGAGAAAAACAACCTTTTACCAGAAACGCTGTGCCATGTGTCAGTTACAGCTTTTTCTAAGAACAAAATAATAAATTTTAGGGTGTGTATACTCCAGGTCAATTTCTTTATTAAATAACATTACAATTTAGGCCAAACACTCTACTGATAGATTAGGAAGAGTGTTTACTAATATAGTATAAGAATTTCACTATACTCTATGCACATGACAAAAATGACCTATAAACCTATGATTTCACTTGGTCGAACAGTATTTGGTTTACAATCCACAAAGGATTATAATTCATGCATGTGGCGCAGTAGTATCGCTGCTGCCTTGCAGTAAGGAGATCATGGGTTTGTGTACCGGGTCCTCCTCCATGGAGAGCTCTTTGAGTAGTGAGAACAGCATTCGATAAATGTAAAGAATTATTCATCACTATCCAATCTGTGGGGCACCTTTAACATAATATGTACTCCTGTAGCAACAGAGCTCCCTGATTTTTTTTGCCATCTCTGGATGTATAAAAATCTTTTAATATAGTTGAATGGGGTTATATTTAATTTTGGATTTGAACTAAATATATGTGAATGGATTAAATAATTTTTATTATAGAAATTCCAGTTTGTCTAAACCAGGGATCTCCAACACGTCGCTCGTGAGCTACCGGTATCTCCCAACCCCTTTCCAAGTAGCTTGCCAAAGGGTTAATGAATCCTACATAAATTTGAAAACTTGATTAGCCAAATTAGGGGTGGGCGATCTTTCCAAAAAGCCATATCGCGATCCTTTTAACACAATATCACGATCCACAATCTGAATTTCAGTCTATCTTTTCAATGTGGCATACACTTAAGAGAATATCCGGACTCAAACTCATTGAGACCTAAATAACACTTTATTTTAAATATCAAACAAAAGTTGAATTCAGTTGTTCTCTTGTTCGCTAGCTAAGCGAAGTTAAGGAACACACCCCGAAGCTGGCGAGTGAGTGAGGAGAGCCCCTAGGCCCGCTGTGTGTTTCCTGGATTTGCACAAATAAATCGGTACTGCAAGCGAGCTAGGATACATAGCGAAATGAGAGAAGTCACAAAATCAACTGGAATGTTCAAGCAAATTATAGAAAAGAACCCGATCTAAAATCGTTAAGTAGTTAAAAGAGGACAGACATTGGATTTTATATATTATATATTAGTAAACCTTCAAAATGATGTGCAGTTAAAGTCTCAGCATTTCTGTAGCTTAGTAGAGCCAGATAACTATAAGAATCTTCACCTAGCAGCTCTGATAATGTCTGCTTTTTTTGGGTCTACATACCTCTGTGAATCTGCCTTTTCTGACATGAATGTCATGAAATCAAAGTTCAGAACAAGACTGACAAATTAACATTTAAATGACTCCATAAGAGTGAACCTCAGTGGCTCCACTCCACCATACACCTCTCTTGTTGACTCCACGCAGTGCCAGCCATCTGACTAACTAAACAACACATCACACATGCAACTGGACATGTGAATACTCTTGTGAAGTGAAACAGTGACATGTAAAAAAATGACAAATGAATAAGTAGTATCTGTGTATTGGTAATTGCATTGTTTTGTTTTGACAGCATTCATGTTTTAATTCAATAGTATGAGATACACTGGAAAATGCGCATAGACATACAAAAGGCATTTGCAGGTGAACTAAATATTTTTTGTGATGTTTTAATGCAAAATGTGAGTTGTGGACACCAACATTTTGTAAATGTTCAAGCAAAACAAGCTTATTCAGTTTGTTTGGGTTGAAATAAGCTATGAGAATAAATGTTAGAAAACACGAGTAGCTCTTGGCAATTTTCATTTTGTAAAAGTAGCTCTCGGTGGGGGGGAAAAAGGTTGGAGACCCCTGGTCTAAACAGTATAAATTCTGATTTTTGCACTTGAAACTAGACTGGGGTGACCCTTGTTACCAGTTATTTTTAACATCCTCACTGAACCTCTTACCATTTATTTGCAGAAATCCAGTGGTTTAACACTTATTCAGAATTTGGAAGCAATAGAGTAGAGATTTTAAGTCTAAGATGCTAGTTTGTAATCTTACAAGATAATAATATAATCCTCTTGTTATTAAACCACAAATTGTATAATACTCGGAAAACACCTGGTATGGGGACTTTTAGGGATTTTTGCATATTATTTTTAACAACTCTACTGCAAAAATAATCTTTCAACAAAACATTTCTTTTACTTTTCATCCAAGAAACCGGCTAGTCTTTGCTATCTTTCACTGCCTGTAGTGGACCCTATACTGTCTGGCAACAATGAAGACCTAGGTAGTATCTCCAGACTTTACCAGTTTCTTCAGAAGTGTTGAAAATGGGACTTTTTAATTAGAACTAGATATATAGAAAGGTGATCAGCTCTTGATAAAATATACTTCTCATCAATTGGGTGCCAAATAGTGTCTAATTCAACTTATAATTGAACATGATTTCAATCCTTATTATCCAAACTATACCTGGGCCTAGGCTTTGTGCATTATACCACCAGCCTGCTGCTTCTCTGGGTCCCATTTTAAGACCTTATTAGAATAAAACTTTTGCTTCTGTTTAAGACATTTTCAAATACACAATAATTCCTAACCCAGTAGTAGCACTATTCAGAGAAATTATTGATAAGATTTCATTGCTTAGTAAACTATATGCTGTGATAAGCAATACTGCATTGCAGCATTTTACCACATTCTTTCAAAAATAGTGAATCTTTTTCAAAATAGCGGTGATCAGAGGAGATTTTTTAAATTTAATTTTAGCCAGTGTTTTGTAAAAGCAAACTGTACTCTGTTGCCTTGACTCTTCATTTAATTGCCTTTAATTCAGTTCAAAAGACTTTTTTACTGGTATGACTCATATTTTCTAAGTATATTTAATAAATCAAATAATGTAAATGTTAAGAGTTTTGTCAAAATTAATTATGGTTAAAGTAAATTAGCTACAATAAATTGTTTATTCTTACCCACACACATACCCACTTATTGTTTTCCTTTTTTGACTCTTTGTCATTTGCTACTTATGCTTATAGCCAGTCTGTTCACTGGCTTTTTCAGCCCTGTATCATGGAAAATAATTAAATTCATTCATCTAATCAATTTTTATGTTATGAAGCACCTTGCACAACAAGTACTATCACATGGCATAGTACAAAATCAGAATATGACACCATATTATCCCAATACTTTGATCACAGTTTAATAATACTGTCACTTTTATGTTTTGCAATATAGTATTATAATTTTTTTTTTTTTTTTGGACGGAATTGAAATTTGAAATCATATTGCATAATTGGAAAATGTCAGTCTTTTACACCAAACCTTGACTCTAACCATCCCACTTAATATTTTTGATAATAGAAATGGATCTCAGAATTTTCTGCAATAAGACATCAAATATCCAGTGCCAGTACATAACACACACTCAGGGGTGTGAAATATATGGAGCAGTTCCAGCTTAGGTTTCTGTCTTTTTCACTTTCTCTTTTATTTCTGTTTAAGTGGAACACATAACTTAAAAAGTGACATCAGTATTAGGATTATAAATCACTCATGTTTCATATTTAACTCTTTCTTCACTGCAACATTGTGAAAACCAAAAGGAACTCAAATCTAAAAGCTGAAAGCATTTGTTATAGAAATGTCTATAGCAGTATAAGTGTTTGTAGTATTCTATCTGTTGGAATGAAAACAGCAACTCACTTACTAATATTTGGGATACAAAAAGGATTGGACTTCGTCTTGTTATGCATATACTAGTTAGTAAAATGTATTGATTTCTTTCCCCCCAAAGATGGTGAACCACAAAGTTCAATACTGCTTAGAGTTTTGCATACCTGAACATGGTACAAAAATGGAAAAGTAAAGGTACTTTTCATCAGAATATTGGTAATATATCATGATAAAATATTGCCATTATTGAAACTTTCAAATTATTTTTACCCTATCCTTCACATTTAGGTAGCACTGCATTGCCCATATCAGTATGGCAAGAATAAAGAGTCATTTATTTAAGGAGAAAAAGCAGGGGGTTTGACCTTCAGTGCATGAGAAAAAATTGTTTGAACTGATATTTGAATGGTGTGACTGATGAAACTGTCTGTACAGACCTATGGGGAAATTTCCAAAGAGTTCCGTCCACAAATGTGAATGACCATAGCAAGTGATGTGTGCAGATTACAAAAGTGTAGTGATAAAACATTCTAGGTGTGTAACTGGTTTATAAAGGATAACCAGCAATTACAGGTTTTCTAGAATGCTGGACTTTAATCTTTTTGAGATTATTGTTATGATTTTGGATCAAACAAAAAGTGATTATAGTTGAGCTACTTGAAAAAGTGATAGTGTTGTTCCATTTTTGCCTCAGACAGGAAAACCAACAGAAAGGAAAGGGAACCTTTCTGGACAAATTATATCCTGATTTCCTTGTATTTAGGACAGGAGAATCAGAGGAAAATACAGCCTTGCAATGACTGTTTTGCCTTTCTTCTGAGGTGTGAATGGCCTGGCAGTATCCTTTTAGACATGTTGTGGCACGTGGCTGGGGGTGGTACCCAGCCGGGATGCCCAGAAGGACAGAAGGAGGGCTTATGCCTCCTCTGCACCGCCAGGGGTTGTCCTTATGCCTGGAGGATTTGGGACCCCGGCACTTCCGCCACACCAGGAAGTGCTGGGGGGAAGAAGAAATTGAGACACCCGGAGTGCTTCCGGAAAGACAGCCGGCACTTCCGCCACACAGGGGCGTGTCAGGGGAAGATTGCCAGGAACCACCTGGAGCACATCCGGGTGATTATAAAAGGGGCCGCCTCCCTTCATTCAAGGCTGGAGTTGGGTGGAAGAGGACGAGGTCTCAGAGTGAGAATTAGAGGAGAGAAGGAGGCAGCTTGAAGGTATTGTGGACTGGCCTGGACTATTGGGGTGATTGGTGCTGTAGCACTGGGTTGTGCATATTTGGACTGTGTGCATTGTGTAAAATGAAGTCTGTCTGTCTGTGTCCGGGCTATGTCCGACAATGTATAGCTATTGCTTTATATAGACAAAGAGCAGAGTTAACTGAACATGTCCAGGGTTAGAATTAGTTTTTCAAAATAGTTCACTTTACTCAGAAAGTGGGCCATATTTCTAGTGTTCGGAGAAGCCCTATTTTTATGGTATTAGTCTAGTTCTGTGGCTGTTTAATGGTCTGTTGTCTTTGTCATTCTTTGTGCTATATCATGAGTTTATTTGTGATACATGCTCCTTGTTTAATTTTATCCCTCCATTCCTCAAATGTTCCCTAATTTCATTCTTGTATTATGCGATTGCCCTCTTTTTCTTTCTTTAAATTGTCAACACAGGTTAAGTATTTTTCTGTTTCCTGGTCATTTTTGTTCATCATAATTTTCAGACCTTTCATTTTAAATTTCCTCTTCTGCTGACCTTTATATTTTCCTCTTATCTTACAGGTTTATGTGTGCCCAGATGCCAAACCAGGTACTCCAAAGCATCAGTGTGATTGACACGCCTGGTATCCTCTCTGGGGAGAAGCAGCGTATTAGCAGAGGTGAGCTCTTGCTTATTTCACATTGCAGGATAGGGCTTCTCTTGACCAGCTGATGTATGTTATGTAGTTATGATATCAGGAATATCTATTCAAATGGGGGGTGGGAAGTGTCTGCTTCTGTCATTTGGTCTTCTTGAAGCTTGATGAGAAAGTAAAAATACATGGAGTCGTCCCTATTGAATGCAGGAGAATGGAGTGAGTGTTTAACTTTCAGTATGTGCTGGGGAAAATGGTAAAGGATGATACAGTATATTCCTGACTAAATGATTCGGCCTAAGTTTATATTAATGCCCCATGATGAACTTGCATGCAGTCAACCTATATTCACTCACTGTTGTGTATATGAACAGACCAATATGAACCATATGGTGCGTCATTACAGAATGGCACATTGGCCTGTATGAATCCTCAGCTTTATGTAAATTTTAGAACCACCTTTTCCACTTAAAGTATACAGGTGCCCATATACTCAAATATGCACATCTACTAGCACGCATGGAAGCAATCAGACAAGAATGTATGAAAGAAACCAGAATTGCAGGTTTTTTAATTTTTTATTTAATTTTAAATTTATCGTTACTTTTTGACCTAAGACTATACTTCTTAAATATTATTTTGCATATTGTGCAGTTAATTTTTTGATAATAAATACAGCAGAAAAAAAACAACAAAAAAACTTTTTTCTAATAGACTTTCTGTTCAAGTGTTCAAAGCAAGCTTATACTTGAAATGACTAGAAATCGCAATGTGGTACCACTGGGAGTGCCAGAACCATTCGTTCTTCTTTTGGCTACTCCTGTTTGGGGTCACCACAGTGGATCATCTTTTTCCATATTCTCCTTTCTTTTGCTTCTTGCTCTGTCCCACGCACTGCCTGCATGTCCTCTCTCTCACCACATCTGTTAACCTCTTCTTAGGCCTTCCCCTTGCCTGGCAGCTCCATCCCTAGCACCCTTCTCCATATATACCCAGCATCTGTCCTCTGCACATGTTCAAACCAACACAATCTCACCTCTCTGACTTTGTGTCCAAACCGTCCAACCTGAGCTGACCATCTAATGTACTCCTTCCTAATCCTTTCCATCCTCGTCACACCTAATACAAATATTAACATCTTTAACTCTGCCAACTCCAGTTCTGTCTCCATTTTTTGTCAGCGCCACCATCTCAAACACATATAATATAGCTGGTCTCACTACTGTCTTGTAGACCTTCCCTTTCACTTTTGCTGGTACCAGTCTGTCACAAATCACTCCTGACACTCTTCTCCACCCACTCTATCCTGACTGCACTCTCTTCTTCACCTCTCTTCCACACTCCCCATTACTCTGTACTGTTGATCCCAAGCATTTAAATTCATCCACCTTTGCCAACTCTACTGCCTGCCTCCTCACCATTCCACTGATCTCCCTCTCATTTACACACGTGTTCTGTCTTGGTCTTTCTGACCTTCATTTCTATCCTCTCAGGAGCATATCTCCACCTCTCTTGGGTCTCCTCAACAAACATCATAGTCTATGGGGACTCCCTTCTAATCTTATCTGTCAACCTGTCCATCACTATTGCAAATAAAAAAGGGCTCAGAGCCAATCCCTGATGTAATCCCACCTCAACCTCAAATGTATCCGTCACTCTTACCGCAGACCTCACCTCTGTTACACTTCCCTCATACTGTACATATCCTGTACTTCTCTGCCACTCCCGACTTCCTCATACAATACCACAACTCCTCTCTAGGCACCCTGTCGTATGCTTTCTCCAGGTCCACAAAGACGCAATGCAACTCCTTCTGACCTTCTCTATACTTCTCCATCAACACCCTCAGAGCAAACATTGCCTCTTTGGTGGTCTTTCCCTCCATGAAACTATACTGCTGCTCACTAATCATCACCTCCCTTCTTATCCTAGCTTCCACTACTCTGTCCCATAACTTCATGCTATGGCTCATCAGTGTTATCCCTCTGTAGATACTAGTTTTGCACATCACTCTTATTCTTAAAAATCGGTACCAGTACACTTCTTTTCCACTCCTAAAGCATCCTCTCACTTTCCAAGATTCCATTAAAAAAATCTGGTTAAAAACTCCTCTCCCATCTTTCCTAAACACATCCATACTTCCACAGGTATGTCATCTGGACCAATGGCCTTCCCATTCTTCATCCTCTTCATAGCTGTCCTTACTTCCTCCTTGCTACCTTCTCTCTCTCATTCTCTATTCATCAGCCTCTCAGAGTACTGCTCAAAACACTCTGCTGTCTTGCGAGTACATTTCCGTCTTTATCCTTCATCACCCTAACCTGCTGCTTATCTTTCCCAGCTTGGTGCCTCTGTCTAGCCAATTGGTTCAGGTCCTTTTATCCCTCCTTAGTGTCCAACCTCCTGTACAAATTAATCTTTTAGCATTCACCATCTCTTTCTTCACCTTATGCCTTATCTTGTGCTCCTGTACAACTCTACAATGAGTTTTTCAGGTTTGTCAGAATTCATTTACATGTCTTTAGCGAATGTCTTTATCTAACTCTTATCTAAAGGCATTATAAACCACAGTACATTTATTACCATACTATTAAGTAATGGCTTTTTGCTAGCAGTCTCTAAGAAATAACTTAATTACAAAACGATATTTTTTCTGTATTTGCTTTAATCTTTGAAATTTAAATAGCAAGTTCAGTTGTCTATCTGTTTTCATTTTACTTCCAAGTAATAAATGAAGGGAGTCTTTGTGGTGTAGAAGGCTGGGGAAGTGGAGAGCCGGTACGAGCGACAGCAGGCTCGCTTGAGCAAAGTCAGGCAGCTGGTAGGAGAGCCCCGGAGGAGTGTGGCCAACTCTCGGATGGGACAGATTGAAGCAGTCGCTCCAGCTGAGTAATTGGGAGTAGCTGGAGTGACCAGCAGAGGAGACGACTGGCTGCTGAAAGGAGCGGAGTTGTGGAGGCTTTAGGCGTGTTGAGCCCCAGCGTGAGCACCCTGGTCACTGGGGAATGAACCCAAGTCTTGGTCCGGCTGGAGCCCAACGTAGCCGGGGATCAGAGGGCTACTGGACCAGTATTGAAGGAGCTGCATTTTGCTGGTAGGGCGACTCCCCTGTTGCGGGGCCTGAATGGGAGAAGCAGGGGAGTCACTAGTGGAAAGGAGGCACTGAGCTTTGTGTTTTTAAAGAGACTGCTTCCAGCCGTTATTTTAACCTTGTTGTTTTTTAAAAGGATATATCTATTGGATTTTAACCACATTTTTCACTAGCTTTTATTGGATTATTTATTTATTGATGTTGTGATGCACTGCGCTTTAATTTGGACACTTTGGTTTTTGCTTTTGTTGATTTTAATAAAAGCACTTTTTGCACTTTTTGCACCATGCCCTTGCTTCATTGTTGTGCCTCACTGTCCAGCTCATCGGTGACATTACTGATGGTGTCGGGTTCAGAGCTCCTTCTCACTGTTAAACTAAACGACTCGTAATTCTTCCTATCACCATCCTGCTAATAACTCATAACTCTTAGAAAATTCTCAGATTCTTGGAAAATGTCATTGTACAAGATGCGTGTCTTTGTTAACTCCACTTCGTTCCTTTCTTTTGTGTAAGTGCGTAATACCTGAGTTACATAAAATACATACATATAAAATATATGACTGGACACTGTCCCACTCTACCATCACTTTAAATTAACAGAATTCTTCCCCCTCCACCTCTTCTTACTCTACACTGACTGAACATTCCCTGTCCAGTCTATTCCGCACTAGACTGGCAGCCCAGCTCAGCTGTCATTAAGTTGCTGCTTCTCTTCTGAGTTTCAGTGTTATGGCACAGATACACAAACAACCTTTCCCAAACACCTACCCATTGTCTTTTCTTCTATATGATTAGTGGTATTGAGCTGCACAAGTCTCTTTCAGTCTGGCTTATGCCCTCCCAAAAGGAGCCACCCTTTTGGACTATAGAAATATAGAATAGAAATCTGAGCTTCATGCCCATATTATGTCTTAGCATTGTTCTATTGTGTCTCTTTTTATGTCCAATGCTAAGTTTTAATGATCGTTTGCTGATGTAACCCATAGGCTGAAATCCATAAATGAGAAATCAAAATAATTTTTAACTAAAAGGAATAGGGAGGGGATTTGATTTGTGGGACGCACCCTTTTGGTCCTTACCGGCATTTTGTAATGAAATGGACGTGAGTAATAAGGACAAAGCTGGCAATTTAATAAAAGCCCCGTTCCTGGTAGTGGAAAAGAAAGGTTGCACATTTCTAAAGACTGTGATTTTTCTGATTTAGTATTAATAATTTGAAGTGGATACAATTGGTCACTTTTTTTTTTTTTTATTTGTGTTAACTCTGATTAATCCCTGGTGTCAGTGCGTTTAGACATTTACAGGACCTTCTTGTAACTAAATTTTAGAAAGGTGGAGAATCCCTGCATTTAGTGTTGTAATAATATTTATTTATATAGCACATTTTCCTACAAAATATGTACTTCAACATCCTTTTCAACAAGTAAAAGAATTACAAAGAGAATAAATCAATAAAATAGGCAATAGAAATAAACAGTGAAAATGGAAGTGTTTCTTAAGGAATTAAACATAAGCTAAAATACTGTACAAATGTGTGTAATAAATAGTATGTCTGTAATTGTAATATGTGGTAAAAGATGGGGTCATATGGCCAATGGGGAGAGGAAAATAAAAACTCCAGCTAAAGGGATGCTGGAGAAAATAAATCTCAGGGGGTTTCAAGGCCAAATGATTGCCCAGCCCCTCCTGTGCATTCTGCAATACATACTGTACATGTAATAAGGTTTTTTTTAAATAATACAAGGTAGATCTGGAAATGTGATCCATCATTATCATAGACTATTTGTTTAATGGGAATATGTGCGTCATGCTGTCTTCAGTTACTTTTGGGAACCAATACTCATGAATCAGAAGCAGGATTCTTCCAGCAGGAAGGAAGTGATAAGCATTTTAAGCACTCAACAGAAAAGAAGGAAATAGTCATTTGTGTTACATCAGCATACTGGCTGCCGTCTTGGATGCTGACTTTTGGGTTGGGTGCAGTTAGTTTGTCTTGGTTATACACTGAAAAGAAGAAAAAAAAACTTTCTTTGTATATCTTGTTTGCCTGGTAGGGTGGCACACTGTCTAATACTTACTGTATACACACATTTCCTTAATACACCACCCACTCATTTTTTTGGTTGTTTACACAGATTTCTAAACACACCTAGGAAATCTTTGAATTTTGTCTAAAGCAGTGAGTTTTTTTTATTTAAGTTGTAGTGCACTAATGAGAAATGGGTGCTGTATAAAACATACTTGAAGACACACTGCAGTTAGTTGCAGTAATGCTGCTTATTGTCATTGTATGTACCCTAGTTAGAAAATCTATTGATTTGTGGTTGAGCCCCCAATACTGCATTGCTGTTTGACACTCACCCCCTCAGTAAGTCGCACTGCATCGTAAGGGCTTTATGTATTGTATGTGAGAAAATATTAAAGAATTCTAAAGTATACCAATTAACTATCCATCTGTTTTCAATACTTGCTTCTTGTATTTCATTGCTGTGAAGGATTAGTCTTTCCAAAAAAAAAAAAAAAGTGGATGTATGGCTGAAACCATTCTTGGATGACATTTCCACACTCTGGCAAAGATCCACTATCACTTAGACCAGGCCAGCTTGGTTGTTTCAAATGCGTACATGCATATTCATATGTGTTTATTGTATGTACTAATTTTCCCCATAACCACTACTTCAAATAAATTGTTAAAACAGTTTAATATACAGTGGCATTGTAAACCATATATACCTAAATAGGTGGTAATGATTTAGAAATAATTTGAAAAACTATTTTTGCAATAATAGATGCTGCAGTTGAGAATGGCTGTGTCCATGCTGCTAACTCGTTTATGATGACTAGATAAAACAAAACTATACCTAAATATTATTTCTCTCTTACTCGCTCCATCTCTCACAGTTGTCCTTTTTCACTCTCATTTGCAGAGAATCCCAGTTGATTGTATGTTCTCTTTGTCCTCTCTGCCATCTTTCTCTGGTTTTTGTGGTTTCCAAATTGTACTTTAAAATCTTTCGAAAGTCAATTATTTCACTTTTTACCATTGATTTATTTGGCTGATGTTATTTTCTGTTGAAGCCCCTGGGGGTACATGATGGGTCCTTAGAATAAGCAGCTAGTGCTACAGCTTTCCAAATGGATTACAGTGTCTAACTTTCTGAGCTCCAAGAAACTCATCTAGGCAGCTATGGATTTTAGAAGAAGCCTGCATTTATTTGCATTTATTTATTTTGGTGACGTGTCTGTCCAAACTGCTTGCTATCACAACAGTACAATTCCTTTCATATTCTACAGTGGGTGCACTAGCAGAATATTTCATAAGCTCAGTGTTACTTTATCAGTTCCCTGTGGAAATTAATGCCCACCCAGGGGCAATGGCGACACTAAATGATATAAATTTAAGATGAGAAGCAAACCAAGTTGCACTGGGAAAAGTGGGTGGGAGCAGAGAATATGGAAAAACCTGACTGGGTCAGTAGCTTTTAAGTGGGTTGATGATCGTGGGTTTGTGTCCACCGTTATATACAAGTGCAGAGGAGACATGATGGGAGATAATAACTAGCAAATCATAAGGAGAACACTTTAAGCGTTAAGACTGTCATTGACCATAGACACCAACAGGTATGCAGAGTTTTGTCTTTAGTTCCACGAGTCAGTGAATGTTTTGTCCTTAGTAACACAGTGAAAGGTTGTCTTAATAAACTAATAGTGACACCTTTCTTTTCTCACCTGATAGCCTGGTCAGATATTAAGTTCTTTTTCTTTCCTCAGGTTATGACTTCACCCAGGTGCTGCAGTGGTTTGGTGAAAGAGTGGACCGGATCATCCTGCTTTTCGATGCACATAAATTGGACATCTCAGATGAGTTCTCAGAAGCAATTCGAGCTTTCCGAGGACAAGATGACAAGATCCGTGTTGTTCTTAACAAGGCTGATCAAGTGGACACACAACAGCTGATGAGAGTCTATGGAGCCCTCATGTGGTCACTAGGGAAAGTGATCAACACTCCAGAAGTGGTTCGGGTCTACTTGGGATCCTTCTGGTCTAAACCCCTTCAGAACACAGATAACCGCAAGCTGTTTGAGGCTGAAGCACAGGACCTCTTCCGGGACATACAGAGCCTCCCACGCAATGCTGCCCTGCGCAAGCTCAATGACCTCATCAAGCGAGCACGGCTGGCCAAGGTGCAAAATGTAGAAGCTAGGGAGAGGTGTAGTCATTGGTGAATTTCAAAAGACAAGTACAAGTGTGTTTGAACTAGGGCTGTCAAATTAACCAAAAAATTAAATTTTGATTTATTCAAATTAAAAACAAGTAAACATTTAAATATATTCAAATGTACAGTAGGTTAACGATTTTGGACATTGCATGCAAGTTTTTTCCTGCTGTTGCGGTTACAATCACCAACATCAACGGTACTCCACCAACAGTTGTTTAAATATAAGAGCCATCAAAATCCTAAGCAGCTATACCATATAGAAGGAAAGCGTCAGCCTTGCCATCTTGTTTTCAGTCTAGTACTGACGGTTGGGTGACAAAGTGCTAATCCTGTTGGGCATGAGTGCATTATCCCTCACCCCTGTTACTCAGCTGTCCACACCCTCAATAAAAGTGCTTTCCCTTGTGTTTAACCCCTACTCCGCTTCCAAGTCCTCACAGCTGTCCTTGCAGCAGCAAGACATGTCATAATAAGTGTGTAGCGCAGGACACCAGCTGAGTGCAACAGACAAGACCCACACATCATTGTCAGTAGCGCTTCATGCATTGAAGAAGCACCGCAAATAAAAAAACAAAATCATTAACAATAATGTAGTGAAGCATGTGTGGACTCACCTGGGAAAGCACTCCTTTGTGACTTCTCGAATTGTCACAGTATCAAGTCAGGGTCCACATAGTGTTTACTTTTGTTCTTTATAGATACAGTAATATTTTAATAAAGGTGGCCTGAATATTTTTAATTGTACCTCATTGTTTTTAGGCTGTTACATGTAAATCCAGCAACCATGTAAGGCATAGACTAATTGCGGTACACCTCACCAGAAAAGCATGTAGAAAAACTGATCCAATTACACCTGTAAATCAAAGTGCTAGGCAGTGATACAGCAAAGAAATTGGAAGGGGTCTGGCTGTAAATTTTGCTAATTAAAATAACAACCATTAAAAATTATGAAAAGTCTGACCAAAGATGTGAAGTACAGAAATAAATCTGTATAATACTGCAGCTTTGCACAGCATGCCTAGTGTAACTTGATGCCAAAATTGGTGCAGCTACAACAAACAGCCATCCTTTTACAATTGAATGTCAGTAGTTTCCTTTGCATAAGACCTTTTCCATATAAATTTGAATTATAGTGAAGTCCAGTCTGACAGTCCTAGTTTGAGCAGTACTGTATAACTAATATAAATGTGGAAGATAACTTTGCATCTGCACTGTAATTTGTCTGTATGGCACAATGCAGGGGAATGTTGCCACTGGAAGAAATTATTGGTACTAACCCTAGTTGTTATACAGTATTGTATTGCATGTCTGCTCAGGATTAGGAAACACTATATTGTCAGAGCAAAGCCATTGGTTTTAATATGTGCATGGTTATTTCCTGTTTGTTTCAGAGCATAGTCTTAGCTATGTTTGGTTCAATAGCTCATCAGCCTTTTGCTGACCCCTTGATGCTTATTTTTGAGTAGGACCTCTGTTTATATGTGCTGTCTCCTGCTGCCATTGACCTGTTGACCAGAAACCAAAACAGTCATTGTCACGATATCCGGCTGGAGCATATTAGTGTAAACCAGAACAACTCAAATTCTGTTCAAGCAGTATAGCAGTGACTACAAGTTTTGGTGTGACTGGTCCTTTAATATGAGGCTCCCTTCTGTAATTTACCTTCTTAACTTGGATAACATCTTAAATTATTATTTCTACACTCTTTATCAAAGTAGATTGACTTCAAGCCCTCTTTACCCACAAAGTGAGTCAAATCATACAAAAAGTTGTGCTTCATTAAACATAAATCAAAAAGGAGTTGAATACAAGGAAAACATAGGTACAATTAAAAAAAATAAAGCACCAATAGTAAGGCATCTCTGAGCCTGCCTAAAAATGTTTGTGCCTTGTCTGTTAAGTGCGGGGTGGCTTACCTACTTACCTATTAATGTAGCACCAAGCATTCTTCTTTTCATAATTCAACTGTATCACTTTTGACCCTGGTCTTTTATAGGGGACCCCAGTTTTTCTGTCCTCATAGCCTTGGACAAAGTCGTTCCTCCTATTAAACAGCAAGTCTTTCTAACCTCACACAAGTCCTCCATGATCCCTCTGTTAAATTAGGTTTAGATATCCCTTGCAGTTTCTAGTTTCATGACCCTCTAGTATCCTTGGAGATGCTATACACGTTATAGTGTCTACAGTGCAATTGCAGGGCTCACTGTACTCTCACATTGCCATTCTCTCAGTGTGTCATCACAGCCAGTACTCTGTTAGTGCCTTCCTAGATTCTTTCTTTGCTCTCTGCCTCTTGCAAGCCCCTTGTCCATCTAGTAATCCATCTTGCTAGAAATTTGTGATTTTCCTTGAGGTGTGAAACATTTGACACAGTGGTCACAAAGGTTCATACATGCCTTACAAGGCGTTTTAAAGAATTCCTGTTGTTTTACAATGCAACTAAAGGCATGTCTGTGTGCTAAAGTAATACCCAGTTCCTCCGTGAGGTTTTTCTTAATCATTTCTCTGTGTTTTGGTATTAAACACACACTATTTACATTTGTTTAGATGAAAACGTTAACATTTGTATTATAGATACGGAATAGAGTTCTGTGAGCTCAAATGTTAAGTCATATACAAAAAAAAAATCCAGTTTAAGTTGACTGAGAAATCTGAGAGCTGGCCATGTATTTCTGTCTGAGTACAGAGGGCTGTTGAGTGCTGAAGGTACTCATTGTGGGTACAATTATGTGCCTGTTTGTGGATGTTGGTAGTTGTTAATTGGCTTTACATGTCTGCTTTTAAGCTCTGGTTTAGTTTGTCTTCAGTAGGAGTGTAGTTAACCTAGACTTTTCTGTTACAGGTCCATGCCTACATCATGAGCTACCTGAAAAAGGAGATGCCTGCTATGTTTGGTAAAGAAAACAAGAAGAAAGAACTGATTACCAAACTGCCTGAGATCTATATAGCACTCCAGAAGGAGCACCACATCTCGCCAGGAGACTTTCCCAATGTCACCAGGATGCAGGTTCTCTGTTTGTTCTTTCCAAATTCTTACCCTGCAGTATCCCCTTTGATATGTCTGACCCAAGCATGTCTTTACATATATAGTGATCCTGCTGGATGTATTTTGTTTCCACAGTACTATGCTCTATGGAAATAAACTGTCAGTTCATTGTTGGGCGTATGCAGCATCATCAGTGAAACACAGGAACTTCCTTAGACAAAGTTGGCGGATATTCCTCTTGTGTCTAGGAATCTTGCCAGACTAGCTGAAGGAAATTTGTTACGTCTGTACTTTCTAGGCTTTGTCACAAAAATGCTCTTTAATAGGACACTTACACCTATCACACATCATGCACAATTTGTTCCAATTTTTTTTCCCCTTTTACTGTTTAGCCTTTGTCTGATTTATAGTTTTAGGTCATTTGCCAAAGAGGAGATTAAAATATCTTCATTAACACTGTACCTTTTCTTAGGTACTTAAATATGTTCTGTGTGCAAGGGCTTTTTTCCTTTGGTGTTTCTCTGAGATGTTCTGCAGCACTTCAGCCAGTCCTACACTGCTTTGGTGGTGCATTTGTCCCAGCAATCTCTTGTCAGTCAGGCACTATATTGTTTGTGTTTAGTCTGTCTTTTTGATTTTTCTTAGTAAATAAGTAAGTATTACTTGCTTACTATGAAAATTGTCAGAATAGAAGACAGAGGAGTACACACCCTAAAATTTTCAGTGTATGTTTCAGAGAGTTCCAGAATTTTTCACTGATACTCCCTTATTGTCATAATAAGAATATTCTGTAGCTTAGTTTCTGGGTATATCACTAGGTGAAATAGTATATTTTTCTCAGTGCCTATGAGTGATAAGAGTGGATTTTTTTTTTTTATTCTAACAATGACTTTCCTTCACCTCTGAAGGAACCGCATACAGAAAGCAATTAACTTTCTTTAAATGAAAAAATATCCCAGCATGTAGAGTATGCTATCTACATATTTTAGTTTATTTGTTATACTTTAAGATATATTACATTTTTACAGTGTGGCCTATAGCTTGCAAGCAGTGTGTTTTTTGTATCTCTTAATCTTCACCTGAATTTAAACCAGTTAAGAATTGAGGGGAAAAAAACCTGCAGTGTAATTTTTAAATTTTTAATATTAAACATGGATATTGAAAAACCTGTACTATCATGGTCCTACTAATCAACATTATTTATAATAAGTGCCAGAGGATATTGACCCTACATTATTGTGTGTATTCCAATTACAATTGTTAATATGATCTATTTGATTGGCATATTGGTAGAGAAGCAATTACATTTTTTTTTTTTTTTACACACTGTTGAAGAGAGATTAATCTTTTGTTGAGGACTATTTATTACTTGCACCTCACCCATGCTGTCAGTAAAGTGCAACGTGAAGCTCCCGACTCCTTAACCTTCATTTAATATGTCTGGTTTTATGATTAGAGCAGTACTTAAAGACTGAGTGTTTGTTGTCTGTTTGAGTGTTGCTTATTCCAGTATACAAAGGAAAGTGTATTCAGGTCTGTTGATTGGCAACAAGGCTTACTACTTTTATTTTTTTAGGTTTGTTTGTGTCCCGGTTCTGCCTATTTCTATTTGTGTTATTTCATGTTTTACTGGAAACGTCTGTTGAGCTGTGACTATAATAAATGTTGTCAGACTGCCACAGTGTGGGTGTTTGCTGTACTACCCTTTGATGTTGCTTGTATTCTTCTAAGCCTGATTTCCAGAAGCAGAACGATGTTAACATTTTATATACAAAATCAATAACTTCTAACCAAATACTTATTTTTTTTATCTTCCCAATATACCCTCATCCATGTGATTTTAATTTAAAAAAAAAAAAAGTGTTGTATAGGTGCAATTGTAGCGGAACACAGCCCAAATTGTTTTCATTCCAGAAAATCAAATTCAGATCAAGCATTTTTCCATTCTGTTATATTTAGAGGGTCTGTCCTTATGAATTCTTCAGTATGAAGTTATTGTTTATTAGTCAGAAATATGTACATTAATACTGATTGTTCAGAATTGTAACTGCATTAGATTAGATTGGTCAGTAGACTTTCAGGACTCTTACTCCACTCTAACCATATTGGCAGAAGCATTAGCTTGCTGTGAGGTTTTAAGACACTAAAAGTGCTGAAAGTGATATGTGGAAAACTGCTTCTTTTTCGTAACAAATCTCTTGGCCATGGATCCTAAGAAGGTACCAGTAAACCATCTGCTTGTCAGTAATATGCAGTGTCATTGAACCAAGACAGATTGTCTCAAATAAGGAGCAGTGGGCTCAGAAAATGAAGAGTGTCCTGCACACTCTTTGTCACAGCAAATCAAACGAATACGTCCGTTATGATGACATGCTGAGGGGGAGATCAGGGAATTTTGTGATTTTGCTGTGAGTACAGCAGACTTCCGTGAAATTTACCTCAAGTCAGAAAGGCTAGATGCTATACTGAATGGAACAATGGGTTCCAAAGCAGAGTTCAGAAAGTTGAGGGAATATTCTTGGACAGGCAAGAGTGGAGAAAAGGCTTCTCTGCGAATGAGGAGATTATAATGGATAATCTGAAGGAGCATTCAGTGGTTGCAGAGAGAATCTTTAACCTGTTGGGGCTGTTGGAGGTAGTATGTAATGTTCAGATTATAAAAGAACTTCTTGTGTCAGCGATAAGAGCTAGGCAGATGTACCACGTGTACAGTGATGAACAGAAAAGATGGTGCGAAGGACAGAGGATTAACTTAGAAGAAGAGCCTCATGGATGAGCTTGACAAGTTGCAAAGAAAGAGAATGCAAGTGAAGGCTGATGTAAAACACTTGAGCATGTAACAGGTGATTATGCTGTCAAAACAGAAACTACAAGCAAACTGACTTGAACTGCAAAATCAAACTGTCTCCATCACACTGCAAAAGAAAAACAGGCATATTTGATGGATTTCAACAAGCAACTTATGGAGAAATTGAATGAAATAAAGCAGTAATCACTGAGACTGATTTGATTCACAAAAAACACCTGTGAGAGTGGATATTTCACTTATCACATTCAGTTATTCATACAAAAAATAGTTTGTGATTATGAAGAGAAGCATTTCATGAATGTGAAAAGTCATATAACAGTTGACCTACCTGTTTTGCCTAACCGTTGAGAAATGTTGCTAATTTTCTAGGAATGAATATATTGTTGAGATGAAAGATAATGCAAGTAAAAATATTTTTCCTCTTAAGTTTTAACTCTGCAGAGGAAAAATGGGGTAGGAGTTATTCTGAAGGAACAATATCTCAAGAGTGTTTTGGAGGTGAAAAGAATGTCAGGCAGACTAATGATTATGAAGCTGGAAATTGGAGGTGTGATGATGAATGTTGTTAGTACATATGCCCCGCAAGTAGGGTGTGCAATGGATAAGAGAGAAGATTTTTGGAATGAGTTAGATGAAGTGATGAACAGTGTACCCAAGGGACAGAAAGTGGTGATTGGAGCGGATTTCAGTGGGCATATTGGTGAAGGGAACAAAGGAGACGAGGAGGTGATGGGTAGGTATGGTGTCAAGGAGAGGAATGAAGAAGGTCAGAGGATAGTGGATTTTGCCAAAAGGATGGACATGGCTGTGGTAAGTACGTATTTTAAGAACAGGGAGGAACATAGGGTTACGTACAAGAGTGGAGGAGGATGCACAAAGGTAGATTACATTCTATGCGGAAGAGTTGATCTGAAGGAGATTGAAGACTGCAAAGTGGTGGCAGGGGAAAGTGTAGTTAAGCAGCATAGGATGGTGGTCTGTAGGATGACGTTGGATATCAACAAGAGGAAGAGAGTGAGGGCAGAGCCAAGGATCAAATGATGGAAGTTGAAAAAGGAAGACTGCAAGGTTGAGTTTAAGGAGGAGGTGAGACAGGCAATGGGTGGCAGTGAAGAGTTACCAGACAGCCGGGAAACTACAGCAGATGTAGTAAGGGTGACAGCACGAAGGGTGCTTGGCATGATATCTGGAAAGAGGAAGGAGGAAAAGGAAGTGGGATAGTCAGAGAGATGCAGAAAGTAGACAAGAGTCCAAGGAGATAAGGTGCGAGGTGAAGAGAGAGGTGGCGAAGGCTAAAGAAAAGGCGTATGATGAGTTGTATGAGAAGTTGGACACTAAGGAGGGAGAAAAGGACCTGTACCTATTGGCTAGACAGAGAGACCGAGCTGGGAAAGATGTGCAGCAGGTTAGGGTAATAAAAGATAAAAATGGAAAGTGTGTTGAGCAGATGGAAAGAGTACTTTGAGAGGGATGATGAATGAAAAGAACGAGAGAGAGAAGAGGTTGGATGATGTGGAGATAGTGAATCAGGAAGTGCAACGGATTAGCAAGGAGGAAGTAAGAACAGCTATGAAAAGGATGAAAAACGGAAAGGCCGTTGGTCCAGATGACATACCTGTGGAAGCATGGAGGTGTTTAGGAGAGATGGCAGTGGAGTTTTAACCAGATTGTTTAATGGAATCTTGGAAAGTGAGAGGATGCCTGAGGAATGGAGAAGAAGTGTACTGGTGCCAATATTTAAGAATAAGGGGGATGTGCAGGACTGCAATAACTACAGGGGAATAAAATTGATGAGCCACAGCATGAAGTTATGGGAAAGAGTAGTGGAAGCTAGGTTAAGAAGTGAGGTGATTAGTGAGCAGCAGTATGGTTACATGCCAAGAAAGAGCACCACAGATGCGATGTTTGCTCTGAGGATGTTGATGGAGAAGTTTAGAGAAGGCCAGAAGGAGTTGCATTGTGTCTTTGTGGACCTGGAGAAAGCATATGACAGGGTGCCTTGAGAGGAGCTGTGGTATTGTATGAGGAAGTCGGGAGTGGCAGAGAAGTACGTAAGAGTTGTACAGGATATGTATTAGGGAAGTATGACAGTGGTGAGGTCTGCGGTAGGAGCGACAGATGCATTCAACATGGAGGTGGAATTACATCAGGGATCAGCTCTGAGCCCTTTCTTATTTGCAATGGTGATGGACAGGTTGACAGACGAGGTTAGACAGGAGTCCCAGTGGACTATGATGTTTGCTGATGACATTGTGATCTGTAGCGATAGTGGGGAGCAGGTTGAGGAGACCCTGGAGAGGTGGAGATATGCTCTAGAGAGGAGAGGAATGAAGGTCAGTAGGAACAAGACAGAATACATGTGTGTAAATGAGAGGGAGGTCAGTGGAATGGTGAGGATGCAAGGAGTAGAGTTAGCAAAGATGGATGAGTTTAAATACTTGGGATCAACAATACAGAGTAATGGGGATTGTGAAAGAGAGGTGGAAAAGAGTGCAGGCAGGGTGGAATGGGTGGAGAAGAGTGTCAGGAGTAATTTGTAACAGATGGGTATCATAGAGGGTCAGCTCAAGTCGGACGGTTGGGAGGCAAAGTCAGAGAGGCGAGATTGCATTGGTTTGGACATGTGCAGAGAAGAGATGCTGCATATATTGGGAGAAGGATGCTAAAGATAGAGCTGCCAGGGAATAGGAAAAGAGGAAGGCCTAAGTGAAGGTTTATGGATGTGCTGAGAGAGGACATGCAGGTGATGGGTGTAACAGAACAAGATGCAGAGGACAGAAACATATGGAAGAAGATGATCCACTGTGGCCAACCCATAACGGGAGCAGCCGAATAGAAGAAGAAGTTTTAACTCTGCAGAATCTTTGGAACTATATGACTTCTTTTAAAGTTTAATAAACAATACGGTTCACCTTACACTTTTCAAGTCTTTCTTCAAGTTCAATACTTATAAGTCATTAGCCCCTTACTGCAATCAGGTGAGCAAGAGTTGAGCTAGAGGAAGACTGGCAAAGCAGGAGCCTAAAGATATTATTAAAGAACTAATATGTTTTTAAATCCGACAAACCTGTCACATCTGTGTTTTCCTTAAGCTATACCATCTACAGTAATTATGAAGCCTACAAATGAATGTATCTTTAGTCTCCAAATTTCAAAAAATAGCAATAAAAATTATATTGGATAAAGCAAAGCAGGTAGAAACCAGACTTAATCCAGGACTGCGGTGTATAAGACAAAGAAGTCACATCATTTCACTTAAAGGAAATGAAGATTAAGAAGTGTCCAGAATTAAGGAGAGAATCAATATGGTGGATGGCAGTGGTTACCTTAAAATGAGTTACTCAATAAAAATTGAGAACATGGAGAAATTTCACAAAAACATTAGAAAATGTATTCAAACTGTCAGCCATAGGTATCTGAAATAAGTTACAGCATAGCATGCTAGATAGTGTAGTACTTTGAGGGACATCAAATGTGAACTTGATGATCTTTTCCAAAAGTTTAGCGAATACAGATTGAGAACCCTTTTTCGATTTAAATGGCCTGGTCTTATCAAATTTGTTCTAATGTTAACAATTCAATTCAGATTGTAGGCTCTGAGTACTATTAACAGGTAAAATGCAATTGAAAATATAGCTAATTAAATAATACATAACACCTACTGTAAATATATAGATTTTCATAGATACAGTAAGACAAATCAGTTGTAAACTGATTAACATGAATGCACCCTATCTGTATCTGTCCTTTAATATTATTGTTGAGTAATGCTTATTTGACGATGGAGGAGGGAAAATAAAAATGGCCTGAGACCATTTGGGCTAAATCAGCATGCATATTAGACACAAGTACACATTATAAGTGATATTTTACAGTAAGCAGGCAGGTCATTCTACATCTTTGGGAACCAAAAGCTAAAAACTTGACCTCCCATTGTTATTTTAGTAATCATTTGAATCTTTAGTAGGCCAGCATATTGAGATCTTAATGTTTACCAAAGTGTGTAATAACTTCAGATGGGTAAGCAGGGTCCCTATTTAAAAAAAAAAAAAAATATGTATGAAGGAAGATTTTGAAATCCGCCCTAAGCTTAACTGGAGTTATTTAGTTGTACCTTCTAGTTCTTGTAAAGATTCTTGCAACACAATTTTGAATCCGTTGAAAACTGGTTTTAGCAGCCTGCTTTGCAATACTTGGTCCTACTATAAATACTTGCATGAACACATTTCTTAGTATCCTCCACATTGAGAAACTGTATTTTTTAAGATGGAAAAACAGTATTTTAGACTTCAAGTCCTTTTTTCTTTTTTCTCTTTCTGGATTTTTCCATTCCCTAGAAGAAGTCTTTAAAATCCATAATCTCTCTCCTTTTCTTTTGTTGATTTTTCATGAACTTTTCTTGATCTTTCTTTTTCTTTGTTTTGGTTGTGCGTGTCTGTGACTTGAAATTTAAATGATTGGCATGCTGATCCACCAAGCTACCTAGCCACCACAATACGTGACTAGCAATAACGCTATATGTGCACAACTACAGTGGTGTTAGAAAATATTTTAAAACTAAAATTGGCACCCTAGCTATACAAAAAAATACTCCTAACACATCACAATTCCATACTGAAAAAAACCCTTATAGCAACAGATTGTAGCAAAACACTCTGACTGACCTGGTACTTTAACAGATGGCTCCAGCACGTTGACATGGATTCTGACCCTCTCCTCTTAGAGCAGTGCTGCAATGTGAGTGAGTAACGTGACCAGGGGTGGGCTGTGTGTTTTTATTTAGCTTTTAAGATATGACATCAAAGTTTGGTATCATCCACTGTATAATAAAAAAAAAAACAAGTGTTCCATGTTTAGTGTGAAGCAGTCTTTTGTAATGCTGGAAATCATTTTTCTAATTCAGATGGGCACATTTTGTTATTTTAATCTTTTAGCTGATCTGGCTGAAATTAACTAGTGTGGTGGTGAGGGTCGAGGTATTAACTTGCATAGATGTTGTTGGTCAGTGTTCTCCTTCATCATCCTGCTGTAGCATTTTTTTAAGAAAGAAAAATATTTCTGATACCAGAAGAGGGAGAGAGAGTTCCTTGTTAAACTGGTAGTAATGTCTGGAGACCAGAGAGAAGTTTCTTAACTCAGTCTCTTTTGTTTTTTTTCTTTGCTCTTGCAGGAGCAGTTACAGCACTACGATTTCAGCAAATTCCCTTCCATGAAGTCTAAACTGATTGATTCAGTGGACAAGATGCTCGCTGAGAATATTGCTGGTCTCATGATGCAGATCCGTAAGGAGGAGAGTAGCATGCCCTCACAGTCTGTCCAGGGCGGGGCTTTTGACGGGGTTAATGACAGTCCCTTTGGCCATGGTTATGGTGAGGGAGCTGGTGAGGGAGTCGACAACGAAGAGTGGATCGTGGCTCGGGACAAGCCTAAATATGATGAGGTCTTCTACAGCCTGTCCCCTATCAATGGCCGGATCACGGGAGCAAATGCCAAGAAAGAGATGCTCAATTCTAAGTTGCCCAATACAGTGCTTGGCAAGATCTGGAAGCTAGCAGACTGTGATTGTGATGGCATGCTAGACGATGAAGAGTTTGCACTGGCACAGCATCTTATTAGAATCAAGCTGGAGGGCTATGAGCTGCCCAGTGAACTGCCACCACACCTGGTGCCCCCCTCCCACCGGAACAACAGAGCATCTCCACTTCAGGGTTAATACTGACTGTGCATGTGAAATAAGTTCGACAGCATTCTGATGTGAGTGTGAGCCTGCTGGCTGGTTCATGTTCCTGGATTTTTATGACTAATGCCCAGGATATTGAAACCTTGGCTAAAATAAGCCAGTCTGTAAATCGTTTTCCTTTTTAATGAACGTACATCACCAAATACCTGACAAAGATGACTGACTTTCTGTTTCTTAGATTATTCACTTTAGCTGAGGCTGTCTGCATACTCTGTACCACGAATCCTATTATTGGGCCTGATATGACATGGCAGTGTACAGTGACAGCACAGCCTAAAGCTGGAAAGACCTTGAAGTGGCTGCAGAACTCTTCTAATTGACTGCATTTTTTTTTCCGCACATTGTTTGCAGTGCCTTATATCTCTCTATTCTTCTCTCCCTGAATTTGTTGGGTGAATTTAGGAAGCTTGCTTTAACAGGACCATTTCTTATTCCAAGTTTTATCCAATTTATTAGGACCTTTGACAGGATCAGGCTAGCTAAATAAGGAGATCTGCTGAATGTGGCCGGCTAAGCACCATTTCTGTTTATTGTACCTCTTTGATAACTCCTGTATGAACCTTTGGGTAGGGAACTGAAGTGCCGCATCATCACCATCCCCTCTCTGTAAGCCTTGAGACATCTTTGATTTATTATCACTGGTCTTGTGTTCCCTGTTTCTGTGTCTGTTTCACTATTTTCTTTGTCACAGCTTTCTCTCTTAGAGAGGCAATACAATTATGGCCGGTTGACCAAACTCATGGATTTCTTCTTCCTTCAACTTTTTATTGTGAGCCTTTTTTATTTCAACTGTTTATTTCTTTCTACTATGTATGTACAAGAGTACACTAATACTGCATATATTAGAAACTCTCAATCATTTATTTAAACTTTGTCACTTTAACTTTTTGATGACCACAGTGTCCCAGATTGTGCTGTGATCTTTTTTTCTTTCTTTCAGGTTTAATCTTTTTCACCTCTTCATTCTGACCACATTTAACATTCCCTTTACATTTTGTTCAAATATTGTATACTGTAAATGCGGATCAGGGAAGCCTGCTTTTCCCACCTTCTTTTATTTGTTCCTCTTTCTGCTCTTTTCTCTTTTTTGTGTTTTTCCCTTTCTCTTGCTTTCCTTTGTTTTGCTTGTACTCTGCATACTTTAGTGTTGTCTCTGCTATTCTTGGCTTCCTTCTTCAGCTCTCTAAAAACTCTCCTGCAGGCTCCTCAAGAAGGACCACATAAATGTTAATTGCTTTGTTTAAAAATAAATTGGTAATGTACAAAAATGTTTATTTTAACAGTGGAAAATTAATTAAGAAATATTCTTTATTTTAATTTTTTTTTAAAATGTTGCCGAAATTAACTCTTGGAATAAAATGCTATATTTACTGTTGTTGGGTTCCTTCCCCTTTTATGAAATTAAAATATTATGGTTTCTAGATTTCTGCAGTGGGTTGGCACCCTGCCCGGGATTGGTTCCTGCCTTGTGCCCTGTGTTGGCTGGGATTGGCTCCAGCAGACCCCCGTGACCCTGTGTTCGGATTCAGCGGGTTGGAAAATGGATGGATGGTTTCTAGATTTTATCTTCATCACAACAGGCTGGTACACAAACAATCTTTTGTAGGCCATCCAAAATAAATTTTATTTGTAGCATCAAACAACTGTATTTTCATGATATGGCTCTTGCTTTCAACAAGAGATATAAACAAGTTGTTAAGCAATACACTGCAGTACATGAGCTGCATGTCCTTTTAAAGTTGGTGGTAATAAGTAAGTAAAGAAGGGGGACACAGTTATGACCCTATTAACTCCATAACTATTCCACATTGGACTGTCCTTACCACTGGGTGCTCATTGAGCAGACATGAGTAGTGATTTACTCTTTGCTTTCTAAGCTTTTAAGAAACATGTGACTCTAGAAATTCCTAGTTTAGGTGTTCCAGGAACTTATTGGGATTCACTCGCCTCCACATAAGAGAGTGGCCCAGCTGACAGCATTAACCCATGAAATTCATATTCTGGGTAAGGCAGCAGGGATCCTAAAAGGTGCTCAAGGTACCCATGACTGTTTTATTTATGTATGTGTGTATATATAATATATATAAACATACACAAGGTCTGTCCGGAAACAGTCCAGTCATTGTTAATATAATGAGAACGGTTTGCACGGCATGGATGTAACTCGGCAGCCAAGGAGAATGGACTGGAATGTGCATGCATGAACAATGACGACTTCGCTGGACTAGTCCGTGGGGCCGCTAGACACCGTTGAGTGAACATGTGTACTGTGTGACTGTGGCATTCAAAATGACTGAGTGAGCAGAGCAAAGAATCTGCATCAAATTTCGTGTTAAACTTGAACATTCGTCCGTGGAAACTATTCTGATGATTCAGAAGGCTTTTGGGGACGATGCAATGAGTGCAGCACAAATAAGTGAGGCACAAACACTTCAATGATGGCCAAGAATCTGTTGAAAGTGATCCATGTTCTGGAAGGCCTGCGACAAGCAGAACACCTGAGAATGTTGAACATGTATGGGCTGCAATCAACAAAGATCGGCCACTGACAGTGCGAGAACTAGGAGCTGATCTGGGGATTCCAAAAACTGCTGCGTTGAAGATTTTGACGCGGGATCTTGGCATGAAACGTGTCGTAGCAAAATTCGATCCACGGCTTCTGTTACCAGAGCAGAAGAAACATTGTGCTGAAATTGCTAATGTCTTGCTTCAGACTGCTACCAATGAACCAGATTTCCTCGAAAAGGTTAAAATCAAAGATGAATCATGGGTCTACAGCTATGATCCGGAAATGACGGCCAGTCGTCTCAATGGAAGCCGTCTGGTTCTACACATCCGAAGAAGTCTCCGCAAAGTCACAGCAAGATCAAGACCATGTTAACTGTGTTTTTTGATTGGGTAGGTGTTGTCCTTCATGAGTACGTTCCTCTAGGACAAACAAACAATAAGGAGTACTACCTCAATGTTCTTCGTTGGTTGAAGGACGCAATACGACAAAAACGGCCGCAGCAATGGCCAACTGGTGATTGGCAGCTTCACCATGACGACGAGCCTACCTATGCATCATGTTTCGTGCAGTTTTTTGGCGAAACCTCAAATCACCCAGGTGACTGAGCCCCCTTCAGCCCAGATTTGGTGCCCTGCGATGTGACTTTTTGCTTTTCCCAAAACTAAAATCACCTTTGAAAGTGAAAAGATTTCAGAGTGTCAATGAGATTCATGAAAATATGATGAGGCAGCTGATGGTGATTCCAACAAAGGATTATGCAGAGTGGTTTGAACAGTGGAACAGACACTAGGAGAACTGTGTGAGGTCCCAAGGTGCCTACTTTGAAGGGGAATGAGGTGTCATTGTCCTGTGTGTGTATATACAGTATGTATACAGTATATGGGTATGTATGAATGTACGAACTTATGAATGAATGATCTGCTTCTCGCAACTGAGAGGATATGGTGGATGTTTGTTGACTGGCCAACCAAGGACAAGCATTACCTGGTAGGTAACCACCCACATAATATAATATATACATAATACATTATAATATTTATAATGTGTGTGTGCATGTTTATATAGTCGTCACACACGTTGGCAGGTGAGACAGTTTACAGGCTTGAATAAATGTGCTGCAGACAGGGGGTTGGCACTGTATTCTTGACACTTTCTCCTCTTTACCTCTGCAGACCATCAGCAGAACCCGCCTCATAAAGACATCACTTCCTCCTCCAGTTCCTCATAACCTGCCTCCCTATGACATTATTTCCACTTCCAATCCCATCTCTTTCTGCCAGTCAACTCTTTACCAGCCATCTTTTGTCATTGTACTGTAGCTCAGTTCTGTCTTGGACTTGAGTTTGTAAAGACTTCTTATTGCCTTTTTTTGCCTTTTCCTCTACCAACTACCATTGATTTAAATGTTTTGTACATTGTGCTTGTTTCTCAAAGGCCGTTTTGTAACATAGAAGCAGCTGAGACAAATCCAAAGCAATTTGGACCTGTAATGACCCATTTTTAACAAACTACTGTACAGGCCGTTGTGAGTGGCATTTGTATCCACTCTGTAGCTGCAAGTCCTCCCATCTCGAAGTAGCTGCAGTCTTGTGCATATGTCGGGCAAAAGTCATCTTCAGCTTTTAGATGGGAGCCACCACTCACCAGTTAACCTACTTTCATTTCAGTATTAAGCCCAGCCGTTGAAATATCCTTTCTTGTGATTTTGTTGTAGCAAGTTATGTCTTAAATGTCCATATTTGAAACAATCAAACTTTATGATCCCAGCAGTGCATTTTGGCTACACACCACATTGTCTCTGAAACTCAAGATATTTATTTATAATACACAGCAAGTGAAGATTTTTGCAAAGTGAAAATTAAAAAAAAAAACAACAAACTGGATGAGCTTTCACTCTGTGGTGCAAGGAAAAGGAATAAAACCTGGCTGTTCTGGTAACCCCTCTTCTCACACTGCCATCAGAACCCTCCAGAGGTCTGTTTAGCTGATTCAGGTGGGCACTGGCCTGCCTCCGGTGGACTTTCACTGTGCTCACTTGTGCCTACATCAGTACAGTTAGCACTATCTAGACTGTCACCTGTGTACACTCATAGAATATTCATTGTACGGGATTTGTAACTCCATTACAAAGGTGACTAACCTTGTGTCCAAGCCGAGTGGCTCTTAGCACACTAAGTGGTATTTAAAAATCTTTGTGACTACGCTCACTGAAATTTCCACTTAATGTGCTCCACACATTGATTATGAAAGAAGTTCTTATCTTTCGTATAATATCAGTAAAGTTAAAGAATCGGCCACATCAAAGCCAAGGATTTGCACAGAGGAAGTCTATGAAACGTCGGTGGTTCAGGCTGTGAAGGCCGTTTCAGGTTAAGACTGAGACGTTGCGCTGACTGAGAGCTGGCTTTGAACTGACAAGTGAAAGTTAAGAACAGATACAGAGATGTCTCTTAACTTGGGCACTGCAACGTTGTTTTTAGTTGCTGTTCGCAATTACAAGCAGACTTTAAAGTGTGCATGTTAGATAAAATAAAATACCAAAGCTGTCATCTTTGCAAAATTAATTAGACGTCCTTATTTAGGTGAGTAAGCAACTCCCAGTGGATATCGAATGTAGTTCATCCAATATAGGACACAATTCTTTCCATTCTGTAATAATCTCTATTCTGATGATTTCCAGTCCCCTGACAAATCATAACATAGTAAATTTCAAACACAATGCACACGTAACATTATCTGTGACTTGGCTTTTAGAGCCGCTGTCTCACAGGTTCAAAGTCCGGACCACTTGCTGCCTTTATGAAGTTTGCGTCTTCTTCCAGCTCCTCTGGGTGTTTCTCCAGGTCACTGTCTAACGCTGTGTGTGTGTGTGTTGATTTGGCCGCTCAAAGCTGCACCAGTATGACTGCACCCCATTGGCATGCCATTCAGGGTTGGTTCCTACCTTTGGCCTGATGCACTCATGGTGGGCTCCAGTATCTTCAGCATTGAACAGCATAGGTGGGTTACAGAGTGTCTGTGTGCGTGTGTGACATTTTCAGGACTCCTTAAAGACTTCTTTACTTTGCACACTAAGGTTAATCGTTTGTTAAAATGCCAAGTTTTCATATTACAGTTTAAGCTATATGAACTTGTAAAGATCAAACTGTTGCTGTTGTATCTTTGATGGCATTTTCAAGAGTGTCATTTTAAACATATTTTTCAGGTTGCCGTCTCATTTGGACCAGGATTTAGGCCACAGAGCCCTGCATGGAGTTCAGCAGATGACTCCCTGATGGTACTGCATGATGGAGAAGACTCGGCCTGTACTCCGCAGTGGCGGTTCAATCACTTTTGATCAGTCATCCTTGTAGTGTTCGTCAGCCCTTCAGTGGATGGCCTGCCTTCTGTTATCACATTTTGACTCCGTGGTCCTGTCACTTCTCTGCACCCCAGTCCTTGTGTAGGGCACTAGTTTGGCCTTATTTCCACCTCAGAGGAATGGCTTTTTGGTTCTGGGTCTTCCATGAAGATATCACTTCTGATGAGACTCCTCCGCACTGCAAATGCATTTCGGTGGTTTCTGCCCATTCTGAGCTGACTGCAACGCTGGGCATCTTTTTCAGATTTCAAAGGAAAGTAAGTTTGATGGATTTGTCATCTGCTGCGCTCAGTTTCTGTAGCTGACCAGTGCGTTTTGGGCCCACAGATTGCCCGGTTTTTTGTGCTTCTTCAGAAGAGCACATCTAGAAACCCCTATCTGCTGTGAAATGTCTGCTTGGAGAGCCCCTGTTGATGCAGAATGAGCACCTTGGGTTTCGTTGCTAAGCTCTCTCTTGCTATGGTGTATCACAACTTCACCTTTTCAGTATGGTTGTCCCTTGCCCAGTTTTATTTTCTCTTCACCACTGTTTCTGCTCCAGTTCATCCTATTAGTTCAAACTGCTCATGATGTCATTGCTCATTGGCACCTTAATCAAGCACTGGCCTCTGTGCCTACAAAGATCCCCCATATTTTTTAAATGGAGAGGGGTCCATTGCTATTTTAGGTCCTTTCTTGAAGGACACTTGAATATCTTCTTGTATTTCTTCAATTTTTTCTGTTAGTTCACTAATCCAGCAGTCCTTAAACAACCTTTGAACACAAACCATTAAGGACTGTCTCCAGTGTCAAAGACATTTACACACTACTCTACATTTTAAAACTTTAATGTTTCAGGTACTGCTAATCTTTTAGACCTGCTATTATAATATCAAGGCCTGATATGTTTATTAATGGACGTTGCACTATGAAGGTTTGGTGGTCCTTCCAGGCTTCAGCTCCCCACAATCATTCAGAAGGACGATTAGTTCATATGGAACCATATAAAAGAGTGGAATGGCCATCATAACTGGGCCACATCAAGATAGCCTTTGACCTTATAATGGAAAAGGCAGCTCCAGAAAATGAACGCCTGGACCCTTTTGTGTGCTGGATTGATTGCCCGTTCACTTTTGGGGCTTGTCTTGGACCTGTTGTTCTAGGATGATCTCCATTTTTCACTTATCTCCGTGTATGGGAATAAACAGAAGCAAAAAGTGGATGGGTGGATGGATGGGTGTTATGTTGCAGGGCTGGTGTTCATATCCAACCCTGGTAGACCTGTCCTGAAATTTGCAGACAACTCTGTCATTGTGGGTCTTGTAGAAGATCAGGAGGACAGCCATGGACCTGTTGTTAAGTTTGTACAATGGTGTGACCGCTCCTATTTATTATTGAATATTTCTAAGACAAAAGATACGGTGGTAGATTTCAGGAGCCCCCCCACCATCCACTGTCTCAACTTTAATTAAAATGGAGACAGTGAAGATGGTGGAGCAATACAAATATCTGGGGACAATTACTAATAACCAACTAAACTTTGATCTTAACGCAGAGCAAATCTGTGAAAAAGGGGCAGTCATGATTTTTCTTTCTTGGGCATCTCAGCTGTTTTAAAGTGGACAAAACCATAACGACACTTTTTTACAAGTCCTTCATTGAATCCGTTGTTACTGATGGTTTGGCCACCTCAGCAGTAAGAATATAAACTGGGGTGGTCAGCTCCGACCCTGGAGGACCGCAGTGGCTGCAGGTTTTTGTTCCAACCCATCTTTTAATTAGAAGCCAGTCCTCACTAATATCAGATCTTATTTAATTCCGTGGCTTGTTAGTGTTTTAACTCTACCATGTTAATTCATTCTTAAATTGTAGATTTTTTGTCCTTTCTAATGATACAAGTGATTTAAAGTGGATGAGTAATTTTCAGTTCTTCACTTTCTCTTCAGTTCCCTTCTGAGTACTGAATGAAACCAAATAGTGAATGATGAGTACACACGGGTGGAAATGGAGACAAGCTAGACGTAGAACGGCTGGTTCCTGTGTCATTGGCATCTTATTGCTAAAAAGGATCAGTTAAAACAATGAATACGGCTGTTTACGACTAGCATAAACAATTAAGGATTCAAAATCTTAACAAGTGAGACAACTAAAAAAGGTCACTTGAGCGATAAGCGCTTCATCAACAATGAATGATTTCTCATGAAACAAATAGGTTGGAACAAACACCTGAAGCCACTACAGCCATCCAGGATTGACGCTGCTCAGTCCTGATTCAAAGGGTATGAGCCTTAAATAGCAAATAAATTAAATGAAGTTAATTAGTAGCCAAAACTAATCACTAATTAAGAAGATGGTTAGAATGAAAACCTGTAATCACTGTGGCTCTACAGGATCGGAGTTGGGGACCTCTAAATAACCCAACAACGTTATAAAAACTAGCAGTCAAACGATTGGCTCATTGCGGACCTCCATCACTCATATTCCGCTCTGTACTTGTAATATTTCTGTTGCACTATTATATTGTATTGAGGATTACTTGTGTTTTATTTTGTTCTGTTTTGTGTATTTTGTTGTATTTACCCCTTTTTTTGACACCCACCTCACTCCCAACCTACCGGGAAAGGGGTCTCTATTTGAAGTGCCTTTCCCAAGGTTTCTTCCATTTTTTTTTTCCCTGCATGTTTTTTTTTGGGAAATTTTCCTTGTCTTCTTAGAGAGTCAAGGCTGTGTGGCTGTCAAAGCCCATTGCAGCACTTCTTGTGTGATTTTTGGGCTACTATGCACAAATAAATTGTATTATATTGCAAACACCTTAGAAAGAAGGCAAGCCCACTCAGCCATGCCAGACAGCCCCCTTCCTCTTTGCTGTGAATTCCAGCTGGTGCCTTCAGAGTGCACCTTCAGGTTTCCAAAGGTAAAGAGCCACAGCGTTAAGAAGTCTTTAATTTCCAGAGCTATAAACATTTTGAATTCTGTTACTAGTAGGGATGCTGCTAAATGTTCAATTGTGATTTATGGTTTTGTGTACTCCTGATTCTTCTTCTTTGTACTCATCTTCAGTGTGTGTTAATGCGGTAACAATGGTTGCCAACTGTTGTATCTTTTCATTTTGTACTTTCCCGCTGAAAACAAACGTTCCCTCCAGGATAATAAAGTCTACCTAACCCAACCTAACTGTCTGATGAGACTCTACTAGACCCTCCCAGGTTACGAGACTAATGGATAAAGTGAGAAACGGTCATTGGAAGTGTGACGATGACCTCGGGCGGCACAGACTCTGCTTGCATTTTGCATGTCACAGAAGTGGGATCCTGGGGGTCCAGTGCTGGAGCTTTCACAGTTCCTTGGGTGAACCAGTGGTAGGAGGCTTTTTTTTTATGTTGCTTGGGTCAAACCAGGCACCTTGTTTGCTTCTTTGTCTTCCTCTTGCGTTTTCATTGATTTGACGAGTGTTTCCATCTTAAAAGGCGGAATATAAACCAGACTGATGTTTATGAACGACTGTTGCTGTCGAGTCGGCTGCCCTGCTGCTGCAGTCTCTGCTTCAACCTTTAGTCGGGGGCGTTAGGTGTGGGTGGGGCCGCTTAAAGGCCGCTCCACTTGAACTCTGAACGCGTCTTGAAAGGAAAGTCGCACAGCGAGAAGGAGAAGCTCTGAGTGTGTCAAGCGCGCCTGCTCCTGTTGGCACAAGGTAGGCTTGCACTTTTTATGGAGACTTTTTTTGGTTGTGATTACATGTGCTGGGGGCTTCACTTCTTCTGACAAAGTGTGAGGGGGTGGGGGGGGGGGGGGGGGGTGGTTTGTTTTTGCCCCTCATTTAGGTAGGCTTTTGTTTTGATTTGTGTGTCTTTCATGGCAGCTCATCAGGATTGTCTTCAAGTGGGAATGTGCAGTGAACTTCATACCGGTGATGGGGGGCTCACCGTTCTGAATGGGTGGACAGGCTGGGATATGCACTAAAGGTGTTTGGTGGGCTGACATCGAAACCTTCAATCGGGAAAGAAAAACAGTAGAGCTTTTAAAGGAATAAACAAACTCTAATTGTTTAAAATTGTGACACAAGCTGTGAGAGAAGGGTGGTCTTAGCCCCACTGTGCTATTAAACTGTTTATTCGTATGACGTGGTCCGGCATCTTTTAGCTGCAATGGTGGGTGTACGGTAGGAGCGCACTTTAGATGGGATGCCAGCCCATGTCAGGGTCTCTTTACAAATAGTTGGGTGTTTGTAAAGAGCTTGGGACATGGCACACTCAATCCAATCGAGGGTCACGGTGGGCTATAGCCTATCCTGACAGCACTGGGTGCAAAGCAGGAACCAGGCCTGAATGCAGTGCCAGCCCAGAATGGCTAATTTACCTCAACCTACATGTTTTTGTGGGGGGGATGTGGGAGGAGAACCTAAGCAGACACGAGGAGCACATTGAAGCCTCACACAGAATCTGAAAGATAGCTGAGCTAACCACTGCACCACCAGGCTGCCTCTTGTGTTTCTGTGCAATGTTCTTCTCAGTCCACTTCTTATCACCCCGCCATCTAATTCCAGTATGCTTTTTAAAATGCTCAGACATCAGATTTACTCAGACAGCCCACCAAGCCCAAACTTTAAAAGGGGATATTTAAGAAAAGAGCACCGCACTTGTGATTTCTGTAGAATTTTTTCATTTTATGCACAAATGGCCTCTAACACAGCAGCCATGCCCAACAATGCTTCAGCTGATGGCTGCTTATGAGGGTAACGGCAGAACTGAACGAGACTTGGGCCTCTTAACAAAAATCTGCTCCCCTGCTCGAGTGGTCCGGGCCACCACACGTCTCTCACTCGTGACACCAAAGTCTGCAAGTCAGAGGGCCGTTGGCAGTCGGCTGCTTGCCATCGGCTCACGCAGTTCAAACTCTGCTTGTAAATTCTTGGGTGTAATCGGCCAGCGAAGAGCATGAAACTGAAGGAATGCTCTTTATCTGAACTCGCTGATGTCATCCCTGCCACATAGAGCTGGTCCTTAAAACACGACACACCTGGAGCCGTGCCCACCATTCAGTCCTACTAATACGCCTATGCGGTGGGCCTAACCTGCCACATTGGTGCACGCGACTCACCTTCTGTATCATCGTAGGACGAGCGGAGCGTGCCAAGTCTGTTATTGGGCTGGTCTGCTCTCACGCCCAGAACTTCACACATGTGGACTCTGTCCACACAAGCGTGGATTGTGAGTGATGCTGCCCACCCTGTGAATGACCCAGACACACATGGCCTAAACAGCACGGCAAAAACTAGAAACAAAAAAGAAAGGGGTGCTGCTCTGCTTTTATTTGCACCTGCACGTTAGAACAGGTCACCTACCTGAAGCTTGGCCAGTACTTGGATGGGAGACCATCTGGGAAAAGCTTGGGTGGCTGCTGGAAGAAGGGACACTTACCCTGTGGTCTGTGTGTGGATTCCAATGCCCCAGTGCAGCGATGGGGACACTGTGCTGTAAATATGGTGACGTCCTTCGGAAGAGACATAAAATCGAGGTCCTGACATTATGTGGTCTTTAAAGTTCCCTGGGCAGCCTTCATAAAGAGTCGGGTGTATCCTGATGCCCTGACTAAATCATCCACCACAGTTTGGTCATTCAAACCCCCTGTCCTTTATCTGTCTCATCACCACCTACCAGCTCATCTGTGGTGAGCGTTCTGGTGGATGAATGGCTGCCGTCGCATCATCCGGGTGGAGGCTGAAGTGGCTCCCCCACTCACTGTGTTAAAAAAAGCACTTTGAGTAACAAGAAAAATGTAATATAATAGTAAAGAGTTATTATTTAGCAAAACAAATTGAAAACCGTGTAAACAAAACATACTTGACAAGATTTCCTAAAATAAACTAAACAATGTTAAATAAAAATGTCTACTTAGAAGTCAATAAATCTTGCAATTGGGCACACAAGGTTGATATCAAAACTTTTCCTTTGGTAGATTTCATTGTTTACAGTGCACTTACAAATCAATTACTGTGAGGGGCAGACTGTTGGGGCGTCTCTCTCAGCCTGCTAGGCCCAGCGAGAACGACAGTGGCGATTACATCACTCTCTCTGTATCAGTCCTTCTTAAGTCTGTCTGTCTGTCTGTCTGTTAAATAGATAATAGTGCATTTCCTATCTAGTGTTAAGAGTGGTGTTCCACAGGGGTCAGTGTTAGGGCCGCTGCTATTGTTAATATATATAAACGATTTAGATAGGAATATAAGTAACAAGCTGGTTAAGTTTGCAGATGATACCAAGATAGGTGGATTAGCAGATAATTTGAAATCCGTTATATCATTACAGAAGGACTTGGATAGCATACAGGCTTGGGCAGATTTGTGGCAGATGAAATAAAATGTCAGTAAATGTAAAGTATTACACATAGGAAGTAAAAATGTTAGGTTTGAATACACAATGGGCGGTCACAAAATCGAGAGGACACCTTATGAGAAGGATTTAGGAGTCATAGTGGACTCTAAGCTATCGACTTCCCGACAGTGTTCAGAAGCCATTAAGAAGGCTAACAGAATGTCATGTTATACAGCGCCCTGATGTGTAGATCACAAGCCCAAGGAGGGCCTGCTCAGTCTTTATAACGCACTGGTGAGGCCTCATCTGGAGTACTGTGTGCAGTTTTGGTCTCCAGGCTACAAGAAGGACAAGGTCCAGAGAAGAGCGACTAGGCTGATTCCAGGGCTACAGGGAATGAATTATAAAGAAAGATTAAAAGAGCTGAGCCCCTTCAGTTGATGTAAAAGAAAATTAAGAGGAGACATGATTGAAATGTTTGAAATCATGAAGGGAATCCGTACAGTGGATCACGACTGTTATTCTAAAATGAGTTCATCAAGAACATGGGGACGCAGTTGGAAACTTGTTCAGGGTAAATTTCGCACAAACGTTAGCGAGTTTTTCTTTACACAGAGAGCCACAGACACTTGGAATAAGCGACCAAGTAGTGTGGTAGACAGTAGGACTTTAGGGATTTCAAAACTTGACTTGATATCTTTGTAGAAGAATTAAATGATTAAGACTGGTGAGCTTTGTTGGGCTGAATGGCCTGCTCTAATGTTCTAATGTACTTTATTAGATAGCTTGATAATGCTGTCTGTCTGTCTATCCTCATTGTAGTGTCCCATAATGTACAGTAAACATCATCGGACACCTACTGAGTTAATTTTTTATTCATTTTCTCTTCCTTTACTTAATGGTTTTTGAAGCTGTTTGTGTTTTTTGTCATCATGGAATCCAAATTGAATGTTAGTTTCTATTTTTCTTCTATAATTATGATTATTTAAATTTATGTGTAACATTTCAGACACCATTTTGTTTTTAACGGGCACTTCCATTTGATGGGTTTGATTCGGTTACATCCTGGCTGTCTGCCATGTGTCACATCGCTGGTGCCACCGGACTAAAGCTCTCTCCTTCCCCTGGTGTCTCCTCTCGATGTGAGAACTTTGTGTTTCGTTCATCTCAGAGTGTGTCTTTTTGACTTTGATTTGTCTTCCACGTATTGAGGTTTGCTGTTATTTTTGCTTCAATTTTTGTTTTTAGTTTTGTCTCATCTCTGGATCTTCTCCATCTCGGCTGTACGGGTGTGACTGAGATGTAGTGTACTGTGTGACACTCTATAGTGAGTAAGAGAGCTCAGCTCTGACTAATGCACAGCTTACAGGATGACAGCCATGATGTGGTGTACACAATCGCTAGCCAAGCTTTGTTGTAATGTATAGAAAGCAGCCATTGTTGTGAAATGGACACTACCAGTCAAATGTTTGGATACACCCGGACATTTCATGGTTTTGATAGAAGCTGACGCTACGATATCATTAAGTTGATTTAAAAATACAGCCAAGACTCTTCTAGTGTTGCCAAAGGCCATTACTGCTTGAAATGATTTTGACTTTAATATTCACATATGACTGCAAAGCCCCATTTTCAGCAACTATTCATTCAGTGTGCTGGTGGTCAGCTCCCTTAGCTTAGCCTTACTTTGGTTTTAAATTTTAATCGGTTATTAGAGAAACCTTTGTAATGGCATTAGCACCACTGTCACCTGTTATTCTGTCCATGTAGGTTGCATGGCACTGGCATTCCTAAAGTTCACCTTTGGGTTAAAAATGGCCAAAATAAAAAAGCTTTCTCAAGAAACACGTCAATCTATTGTTTGGTTTTGTGTTTCTTTGTTTTTTGCAGAATGAAGGCACTTCCATATGAGAAACTGCCAAGAAGTTGAAGATTTCATACAAAGGTGTCTGTTACTGTCCTGAGAGTAGAGAGTGAACTGAGCTAACCAGGACAGAAAAACCAGGGCAAGGCCCAGATGGACAGCTGCACAAGAACATCAGAGTGTGTCGTTTGTGAAATAAACACCTTACTGGGCCTCAGTTGGCTTCTTCCTTAAAAACACGGCAAAGGACGCTGGCCTTAGAGTCAGAGTTTTAGAAATAAAAGCTGTATCTGAACCTGGCAAATATAAAGAGAAGGTTAAAACAGGGAAAAGAACCCTGGCATTGGGCAGAAGACGACTGGAAAAGTGCATTATGGTCAGCATCCCAGAGTCGTCATTTCTTTGTTGCAGATGACACTGGTATTTGGTGTATCTTTATATCCAACTGAGGACCCGGAAGGCTTTTGTTTCTCAAGCTACACACTCTGATGTCTTTATCCTCTTACTAAGTTCTGATTCTCGGCCTTCCCTTTCTTTTTTTTTATCTTGGTTAGACCAGTTTGCTCTGTTCTCTTAAGAAACCTTTGTATGAAATGTTCAGTTTCTTGGTAATCTGTCACATTGAATAGCCTTCATTCTGCACACATACAACAGACTGACGTGTTTCTTGAGAAAGCTGTTTTCATTTTGGCTGAACTTTAGGAATGCCAGTACCTTAAGACTCTGGATTTCTGTCCCTGAGGCTGTGGGTTCAAATCCTGCTACTGACACTGTGTGACCCTGAGCCAGTCACTTGAGCTGCCTGTGCTCGAGCTGGAAAACCAAAAAGATGTGTAAGCGATTGTATCATAAATGTTGAAAGTCGCCTTGGAAAAAGGCGTCCGCCAAATAAGGAAATGGAAGTTTAAGATGGAAGTTTGAAATCAAGTGAACAGAATAACAAGTTTGAGAGGTGTGAATGCATTTATAAAGGTTACTCTAACAACCAATCAGCACTTAAAAATGACGAATTAAGGATAAGCTCTGGAAGTTGGCCATTAGGACACTGAAGGAATGGCACCTAAAAATGAGGCTTGGCGGTCATACGTGAATAATACATTAAAAATCAGTTATTTCAAGCAGTAATAGCCATTAGAAACAACAGTAATGTCACGGCTGAATTTTTAATTTGATTTAATCATATCTTGATAAAATCAAAAGTATCAGTTTCTATCAAAAACATGAAAGTTTCTGGGTGTGTCCAAACATTTGACTGGTAGTGCAGAACTGGAAGAGGACCGGCGTAGCTGGGCAGTGGCTGTGTGCCAACAAGGAACTTTGATCAGCTGGGATCAAATAACTGCCTGAAAGATCACGTGGGCAGAACTTTGGAAATCCGAGCCAGCGAGAGTGAAGTTTCTCATTCAGTCGGTGTATGATGTCCTTCCCAGACCCCCACTGATACCCCAGCATGCCGCCTGTGCCAGGCAAGTGGTTCTTTGGAGCACGTCTTGAGCTGCTGCCTGAAAGTCTTGGGAGAGAGGAGGTATAGGTGGTGCCATGACCATGACACCATCTGCACTGGAATTCAACAGAGCAAACACCCGCTTCCAGTAAGGCACACCACTGCCTTTGTTAAGACAGGCAAAACCCCTAAGTGGAGCTCAGGGACCCAATCAGGCTGCTGGCTGACCTAGGAAAGCAGTTGAAGTTTGGTGAGGACGACACTCATGCCGGGTTTGGTCTTAATATCTGACCAGTCTAACCGAGTGACTGTGGTGGAACTCACTGTTCCCTGGGGAGACTGAATAGAGAAGCCCCATGAGTGCGAGAAGGCAAAACACCTCGAACTGGTAGAGGAATGTGGAAAGCCTGATTAAGGTGGGCTGCAGGGGCTTTGCAGGATGGTCTCTACATCTGGCACTCAGTCTTCTTGGCATTAGGGGGTTGCAGGAAAGAAGAGCCACCAAGAACATCATCAGCGCTGCAGAAAAAGCATCAAGGTGGTTGTGAGTCAAGAGGGGTGATCCATGGTGTACTTGGACACAAGCTGGGGACCACCTGGGTGAGGGTGTCTGATGAGCTAATGCCTACAGCACCTTTATGAGCCTGAGTTCATTACTGATGATGTGTCCAAGTTGCACCACTTGGTGTATGAAGAAACTACATCATAATATCCTCGTACTAATTACTATCCACAGTTGCCTTCAAAATGAAAGTCACTTAAATATTGAATTTCATGTTGCTTTAATTTTTTTTAATTTGATATTTTATGTTTCTTCTTTTATGCCAGTATACCCAGACCCTCAATCAGACCATCATTTCCTCGGCCGGACTGTCTTGTTATGTCGGTGCTCGCCTCAGTCGCTCATGTTTTCTGTCTGTCTATCTCTCTCTCGTTGTCAGAATGGATGCAGAATATGAGAAGGGGAGAATCAAGGAGCTGCAGGAGCAGCGGATGGCCGTACAAAAGAAGACCTTCACAAACTGGATTAACAACGTCTTCTCAAAAAACAAGGTGACCACACGCAGACGAGGGGGACACTCAGAGCAACACACTGCACCTCTCTTCTCCTCTCTGCACATCTCCAGGGTTTTTCAAGCTTAGGGATATTTATTTATGATTCAGTGGAAAAATACAAAAGATGTTTGTTTCTGGAATTATATAAATGGTGTAAGGTGATGGAGACTGGATAAGGCCGTATAAGCACAATGCTGGAATGTTCTCTCACGTTGCAATAATTCATCAGGTGAAGGGTACTTGACCTCAGATATTTTCCCATCTTTGACAGTCCATAATGAACAGACCACAGCCGTTTCTTCACTTTCTTGGGCCAGTCCATATGTAATATTTAATCTTCTGAGGAGTCGGCCAACTTGCAATACTTGCTCATGCACTGCCATCCCCCCTGAAAGTCACACAATGTGATAGTCATTTCACTTGTAATACATCATCTTAGGTTTGCTTTATCATCTTGTTATGCACACCCAGAAAGGATCAACATGCTTCTAATAGTATGTTTAATGTAGTGGTCAGTCCTAATTCCATATTTCAGTTTTTGATTGCCAACATTCCTGTAATATTACATAATGGAGTGCACTTATTTAATCTTATGGAGATCAGCTCACTGTGTTTGGCCATTCAGCTAATTATATATGCTCATAAGGGGCCAATACACTTGTACTGCATGAAAGAGCAATTAATGAGTGCTCTATTAGTGTTTCATTTTGTGATGGGTCTGTAAATTTGCAATATTTTATCTTCCGACTGGTCCATCAACTTGTTATAAATGCTCATAAAGGGTCAAGACCCTCCATAACAGGGTGGTCAGTCCACTTTTAATAATTAATCTTGTGAGGAATCCAACCATTTCCATCTTCTGATTTGTCAGTTGGCTTCTTTCATGTGCTCCACTGCAGCCAGTCCACTTGGTATATTATGTAACACAGTGGTCGGACCACTTTGCATTTTTCCTCATGAGCTGGTCAGTCTTCTCATAATATTACATCACATGAGAAGAGCCCCTCTCCATCTCATTTGGACCCTAATTAATGTCTGTTTCTGCAGGTGGACATTGAGATAAAAGATGTCTACACAGAGCTAAAGACTGGTGTCTATCTTATCCGACTGCTGGAGCTCATTTCTGGGGAAAAGCTTCAGACCCCCAGCAGGAAGACCCTCCGTGTGCACTGCCTTGAAAACAACAGCATTGCTATCCAGTTCCTTAAAACAAAGGTAAGGCCCTGCAGCCATAGAAGCCGATATCTCTTGGCGAAGCACAACACCCAGTAGAGCATGTTCAGCCCTCAACTGTACACACCAGCCATTCCTACCAAAACTTTGGTATCCTCCTTTAGCCACTCTTGGCAAATATGGAGATCCAGGAGTCAAAGTGACTGCAGGTCTTAATGGTTTCATCCCCCAGCAAAAAAAAAAAGGTCCAGGATTCTTGAACCTCTGTAACTTTATTTTGCCTTTCCAGGGGGGCTCTGTGTGTGTGTGTGTGTGTTAATACAGTCATTTCACGGGCCTCTCTCCTTCATGTCATGACAATCACCTTCCTGATTACACTGCCATTGCCATTTTAACCCTCTGCAGATTAAAGTGGATTTGATTGGCCCAGAGAATATTGTTGATGAAGATCGGACCATGATTTTGGGCCTAATCTGGATCATCATCCTCCGTTTCCAAATTGCTGCCATTACTTTGGATGAGGTGAGTACCTAGTGAATTGTGGGCTATGGTCTCAGTTCTTATTGGAAGTAAGTGGTCTTGGAGGTCAGGAAGACAAGGCCTCTGGTGGTGGGAGGGTACCTACTCTATGGAGGGAAATGAAATGGGGAGTAGGGGTTTGGAGTTTCATCCCTTATATTATGAATCAGAAATCAAACAATCCCACTGTCAATTGTTACAGGATGAGTTTGTTGCCAGTGCAGCCCGTCGCTCTGCCAAAGAAGCTCTCCTGATTTGGTGCCAACGTAGAACAGCCAAGTACTCAAATGTCAATGTGCAGGACTTCTCCAGCAGCTGGCGGGATGGCTTGGCTTTCAACGCCCTCATTCATTTTCACAGGTAGGCTTGTCTTCTGCTGCTCTGAAGCTCGAGTGGGCAGCAGCTGCTCCACTGAATCTGGCTTTCTTAGGAGTAGAAGGGGGTACCTTAGGACTTAAGTCAGGGTTGGTTGGGTTTAGTAATGAGTTCCAAACCATGAAGTGTGAGGTTGGGAGCATGCGCTGATAGCTCATTGCCACACTCACCACACAATGAACCAAATCTTGACCCATTATAATATGTAAGCTCCAAATGAAGGTTTTGTTTTATTATCTAACAAGCATTTGCTTGTTTCCAAGGCCAGATCTACTTGACTATGAACGTTTAACACCAAAGCAGCCTCTGCAGAACCTCAACAACGCCTTCAACATCGCCGAAACAGAACTGGGTATCTCCCGACTGCTTGATGCTGAGGATGTAGCAGTGCCTCAGCCAGATGAGAAGTCCATCATGACCTACATCTCTCTTTACTACCATTACTTCTCCAAGATGAAGCAGGGCCAGACAGGACAGAAGCGGATAGCCAAGGTCAGTTGCAATTGCTTTGGTTTCTCATCAAAGGTTCTCGAAATCAGCATCTGTGGGTGCAGTGCTGAGAGTTTGAAAGAGCCTGTCCTGTTAATCTCACTGTTGTACTGCATTCCGTACATGTCCATGTTTCACGTCTGATCTATGGAAGGTATGTATAGTATTGTATATAATGTAAAAGCTGTAAATTAGAAGTGCAAAAGTACGAAAGTCCCAAAAGAACTTCCACTAGAGGGAGAAATCCTATCAAAACCCCCAACTAGACAGAAATGGCCTTGTAGAATCTTTTTACAATAAAAGATTTATTCTTCACAATCAAAATGAAGCTCCATGGAGGTAATTCAAAGTAAACAAGTCCCAATAGCAAGATCAAAACACAAAACAGAAAGTTGAAAAATCTAGAAATTCAACAAATCACAGAAGAACAATAAACACAAGCAGATTCACCGACCCCCTTGTGCATTCACAATGAACCGCCAGGAACTGTGGGAGACCCTCCAGATTTATAGGCTGCAGGACAGTGATTGGCAGTTGGCTCTGCTTCTTGGAGCACAAGATACGTGGAACAAAACACAGCAGATAATTAACAAAAGTAACAATAGCATAAATAAATGGCACAGCAAAGGACATTAAAGAAGACGTTGATGTGGCAGAGCATTAACAGTATGTGGTAAAACACAAATATTTTGCAGCTCTCACATATAGCATATTCAAACATCTATAGCACATTTCCCAACAGATAGCAATTAAGTGTTACGGTTTTCACATCTGGACATCGCCAAATGCCAGTAACTTCTACTAAAGTCTAAAGCTGCACAATATTGGGAATAATTGTGATGAACAATAAACTTGAAGATAATGCGATAAATTGGAGATTAAGGTTATGCACTGTGCAGTATTGCCAATTGTACAAGCTGTCAATACAGATGATAAATTGAGATTGTTAGCTGTACATGTGTTAAAACATAATCGTTACAGTCAATAATTAATACTGCAAAAAAGTAGACATGTTTCATGGAAAAAGCAATTTATGCTGGAAAATATTTACAAAAATAATTCTGTAAATTATTATGTGCCTATAACACTACATTTTAGATGACTAAACCTATCAAATCAGATTGCAGTAAAACTTGCAGTGCGCTTCAGGAAAAGGGGATAAAGGAAAAATAAATAAATAAACTCGCCTGACTGTCTGGTCAGGAATCTACTTTGTTAGCAACTCTGGTCTGTGATTGCCAGTACACTTGAAATATTTCCCTAGATGACTGCACAGCACTCACCCAACTTTGCCTAAGAGCGTCAGCCAAACGTGGTAAATATAAGTAGTGCAAGACATAACAGAACGACAAACATTTTAAACTCCACATTATTTTCTCTTACTAGCCAGTTAACAATAATTTAAATTGTTTTATTCATTGCACAAACATCCATCCATCCTCTTCCGCTTATCCGAGGTCGGGTCGCGGGGGCAGCAGCTTGAGCAGAGATGCCCAGACTTCCCTCTCCCCAGTCACTTCTTCTAGCTCTTCTGGGAGAATCCCAAGGCGTTCCCAGGCCAGCCGAGAGACATAGTCCCTCCAGTGTGTCCTGGGTCTTCCCCGGGGCCTCCTCTCGGTTGGATGTGCCTGGAACACCTCACCAGGGAGGCGTCCAAGAGGCATCCTGATCAGATGCCCGAGCCACCTCATCTGACTCCTCTCGATGCGGAGGAGCAGCGGCTCTACTCTGAGCCTCTCCTGGATGACTGAGCTTCTCATCCTATCTTTAAGGGAAAGCCCAGACACCCTGTGGAGGAAATTCATTTCAGCTGCTTGTATTCGCGATCTCATTCTTTCGGTCACTACCCATAACTCATGACCATAGGTGAGGGTAGGAGCGTAGATCAACTGGTAAATTGAGAGCTTTGCCTTACGGCTCAGCTCCTTTTTCACCACGACAGACCGATGCAGAGCCCTCATCACTGTGGACGCTGCACTGATCCGCCTGTCGATCTCACGCTCCATTCTTCCCTCACTCGTGAACAAGATCCTGAGATACTTCAACTCCTCCACTTGGGGCAGGATCTCGCTACCAACCCTGAGAGGGCACTCCACCCTTTTCCGGCTGAGGACCATGGTTTCGGATTTGGAGGTGCTGATTCCCATCCCAGCCACTTCACACTCAGCTGCGAACCGATCCAGAGAGAGCTGAAGATCACGGCCTGATGAAGCAAACAGGACAACATCATCTGCAAAAAGCAGTGACCCAATCTTGAGCCCACCATACTGGACCCCCTCAACACCCTGTCTGTGCCTAGAAATTCTGTCCATAACAGTTATGAACAGAATCGGTGACAAAGGGCAGCCTTGGCAGAGTCCAACTCTCACTGGAAACGGGTTCGACTTACTGCCGGCAATGCAGCCCAAGCTCTGACACCAGTTGTACAGGGACTGAACAGCCCTTATCAGGGGGTCCGGTACCCCCCCACAGGATTCCCCGAGGGACACGGTCGAATGCCTTTTCCAAGTCCAAAAAACACATGTAGACTGGTTGGGCAAACTCCCATGCACCCTCCAGGACCCTGCTAAGGGTGTAGAGTTGGTCCACTGTTCCACAATCAGGACGAAAACCACACTATTCCTCCTGAATCTGAGGTTCGACTATCTGATGGACCCTCCTCTCCAGGACCCCCGAATAGACTTTTCCAGGGAGGCTGAGGAGTGTGATCCCTCTGTAGTTGGAGCACACCCTCCGGTCCCCCTTCTTAAAGAGGGGGACCACCACCCCGGTCTGCCAATCCAGAGGCACTGTCCCTGATGTCCATGCGATATTGCAGAGGCGTGTCAACCAGGACAGTCCTACAACATCCAGAGCCTTGAGGAACTCCGGGCGTATCTCATCCATCCCCGGGCCCTGCTATCAAGGAGTTTTTTGACTACCTTGGTGACCTCAGTCCCAGAGATGCGAGTCTCCAGGCTCTTCTTACTCATTGGAAGGCATGTTAGTGGGATTTAGGAGGTCTTCAAAGTACTCCCCCCACCAACCCACAATGTCCCAAGTCGAGGTCAACAGTGCACCATCCCCACCATATACAGTGTTGACATTGCACTGCTTCCCCCTCCTGAGACGTCGGATGGTAGACCAGAATCTCCTTGAAGCTGTCCGAAAGTCGTTCTCCATGGCCTCCCCAAACTCCTCCCACGCCCGAGTTTTTGCCTCAGCAACCACTGAAGCCACATCCCGCTTGGCCTGCAGGTACCTATTAGCTGCCTCCAGAGTCCCACAGGACAAAAGGGTCCTGTAGGACTCCTTCTTCAGCTTGACGGCATCCCTCACCGCTGGTGTCCACCAATGGGTTCGGGGATTGCCGCCATGACAGGCACCAACCACCTTACGGCCACAGCTCCGGTCAGCCGCCTCAACAATAGAGGCACGGAACATGGCCCATTTGGACTCAATGTCCCCTACCTCCCTCGGGACGTGGTCGAAGTTCTGCCAGAGGTGGGAGTTGAAGCTACTTCTGACAGGGGGCTGTGCCAGACGTTCCCAGCAGACCCTCACAACACGTTTGGGCCTACCAGGCCTGACTGGCATCCTCCCCCACCATCGAAGCCAACTCACCACCAGGTGGTGATCAGTTGACAGCTCCACCCCTCTCTTCACCCGAGTGTCCAAGACATGTGGCCGCAAGTCCGACGACACGACCACAAAGTCGATCATCGAACTGAGGCCTAGGGTGTCCTGGTGCCAAGTGCACATATGAACACCCCTATGCTTGAACATGGTGTTCATTATGGACAATCCGTGACGAGCACAAAGTCCAAAAACAAAACACCGCTCGGGTTCAGATCGGGGGGGGGGGCATTCCTCCCAATCACGCCCTTCCAGGTCTCGCTGTTATTGCCCACGTGAGCATTGAAGTCCCCCAGCAGAACGAGGGAGTCCCCAGAAGGTATGCCCTCTAGCACCCCCTCCAGGGACTCCAAAAAGGGTGGGTACTCCAGACTGCTGTTCGGCGCATATGCACAAACAACAGTTAGGACCCGTCCCCCCACCCGAAGGCGGAGGGAGGCTACCCTCTCGTCCACCGGGGTAAACCCCAATGAACAGGCTCCAAGTCGGGGGGGCAATAAGTATTCCCACACCCGTTCGGCGCCTCTCACCGGGGGCAACTCCAGAGTGGTAGAGAGTCCAGCGCCTCTCAAGGAGATTGATTCCAGAGTCCACGCTGTGCGTCGAGGTGAGCCCGACTATATCTAGCCGGAACCTCTCAACCTCGCGCACAAGCTCAGGCTCCTTCCCCTTCAGAGAGGTGACATTCCACATCCCAAGAGCCAGCTTCTGTAGCCGAGGATCGGACCGCCAAGGTCCCCGCCTTCAGCCACCACCCAACTCACACTGCACCCAACCTCCTTGACCCCTCCCACAGGTGGTGAGCCCATGGGAAGGGGGACCCACGTTGCCTCTTCAGGCTGTGCCCGGCCGAGCCCCATGGGTGCAAGCCCAGCCACCAGGCGCTCGCCATCGAGCCCCACCTCCAGGTTGCACAAACAATTACACATAGATTACATCATCAAAATCGAATTTGTCTTGCCTTCTGCTTCGCAAACGTTTTCACCAAATCCTTCAAATCCTGTATGGAAGCTAAATCATATATATCACGTCTTCAAGTCTGGTTTACGAAATACTCAGACGTACAGTTGTTTGCATGTCAGAAAACTGCGCTTCCTCTGCCAAAAATGAAACGACTCATGGCAGACAGACGAGACATCTGCACAGTCTGTGTGTGTGGGAAAGGTAGAAGACGGAGACACAAAGCTCTTAAAATGTTTTGTGTGCATGGCATGCGTTTGCTGTGAAGTATGAAGTAATAATGTATACCTTTCTCACTCTATTTTATTTTATTTTATCATTTTGTAATTATTGGCTTATGAATAAGTGCAAATACAGACCACTTCAGAAAGCAAACAACAGTTGTCTATTGGAAAATGGCACTGTTCAGTAGGTAACCCATGCAGCTGCGTTTTCCCCCTTTTATGATCTGCCCAATCCGCCTTCGTGGTGGTGGCGGCGGCGGCCCTGTCAGCACAATGCCTTTACGCAGTTAATGAATGGCCTGCGTTAAGGTGACTAGAATTTTTTGGGACAATCTGGGGACATGGGGGGGGGGGGGGGGGGCTAGAGGAGCATAGACTACAAAACGAAAGCTTATCACGTGATTTCTCGCCAAAGTTGCAGGATGCGGTAAAGCATAACCTCCATCAAAACACCGCACATGCGCGTCAAGTTCAAATTATCATGGTGATGAGATACATTCAAAAAAGTGAACCAGCTGAAATCGGGGACGAAATCTTAAACCGGGGACAAAACGGGGACATGTTTCTGAGTGGGGACAGTTGTCCAGAAAAGGGGACTGTCCCCAGAAAACGGGGACGGATGGTCACCTTGCCTGCATTATTTCTTTTTGATATCGGGACCTGGGCTCGTATGGTGATGGAATTCAATGGCTGCTTTAGACATGGTTCAGATTTTGTCTTCAATCTGGCCATGCTGCTTGAACATCTTTGCACTCTTTGTACTGCTCTTTATGACTGTGTTTCAAACGGTGGAACTGGCTTGTTGTGTTTCCTGTGAAAGAAGCCACCTTCGCTCAACATGATTTACAAAATACCTGAGTTTGGAAATGGTCTTCCTGTTTAAAGGCATGCGACGGATTTGCCAGCTCGTTTGGGGACCAAATCTTCGGCTTTTGAGCCAGAACTTACAGTCTCGGGTATATCCAAGCATTCGCTGCCTTTGCCGATAAATGAGTTGATGGACACTGAGATCCTGTTGCTTCTCTTACTCATACAACGTAATTATCTGCAATGAGTGTGGGCAGCGTGAAAGAGTCTCTGCTCTCAGCCTTTCACCGTAGTTTGTAATTCAGTTACAGTACTTGCCTTATTTAATCGCAGCTATATATTTGATACAGCGATGTGTTTACCACAGAAACGACTTATCGGAATAATAATAAGAATGCAATTAATCGTTCAGCATTACTATGGTCCTTTAGTACTAGGGTGTTGTACCGTGTTCACCATTACGAATGTCGTGAGAAGTCACACAAAATGACACCTTTTATTGGCTAACTAAAATGATTATACATCTTGCCTGAAGAAGGGACCTGAGTTGCTTCAAGAGCTCGCATATTGTAATCTTTTTAGTTAGCCAATTAAAGGTGTAATTTTGCTTGACTTCTCACTAAGGTCCTTTAGCAACTGAGATGAGCAAAGCAAATCGCCAGTTGATAACAGAACACGGATAAAACACATAATTTCGGTCAAGGCCAGATCTCATTGACCAAGGCCACTTGTCTGGCCGGCCCTTCCACAGGAACTCTGCACTCTGTTAGCGTGAAGACCCGTGTCTAATAATGGGGACGGATCACAGGTGAAGAGACATCTCGGAGATGATCGATAGAATGGCAGCCACGTTTCAAGTGTCATGGCAAAGGGTCCGAATACTTTGATATGTTTTTTGGTATTTGGTACACTGTATTAATCCGCGAGGGGAAACTGTCTTTTCGCATGACCTTTGGAGGTCCGAGCACAGGGTCAGCCATTGTCCAGCACCCCCAGTATAAATTTCAGTTTAAAGGCATTGCTGAAGTGCCCATCAGCATAGGGCAGTAATGGGATTTGAACCGGTAGCCTCCCAGATACCAGAGCAGATTCTTCAGCTTCTCTATTTATTCAATTTGCAAAAAATTCTAAAATCCTGTTTTCACTTTGGCATTCTGGGGTATTGAGTGTTGCCTGATAAGGTGAAAAAAACAATTTAAATCATTTTAGCACAAAGCTGCTACAGAATAAAATGTGAAAAAGAAATTGAAGGAGTCCGAACAGTCTCTGGATGCATTAATCAGTTCCTGAATGACGGCCAGTTCTGCTAAGCCCTGTCTTGAGGTGTTCGGTCCAGGAGGTCTGAAACTGAAGCGTGAACATTAAGAACCCTAATGTCACCTCTGCTTAGGAACGATAAGCTAATAACCTGGGAGACCCCCTAGGCCCAGCTTTAGACACTATTTAATGGAATGGCACAGTCAACTGGGAGCAAAGTTGGCACTTAAGTGTGAAAGCATAGTGGCTGTAGAATGGCCTGTGCTGGACGCTGACAGAATTTTATCTAAAGCTTACATTATTTACTTGCAGTTCACTGAAAGGTTTCAAATAAGGAGCAGTTTGTCAGAAGATCCCCTAAGTGAAGCTGTCAGGCTCTGCTGCTTTCAGGAGGCCACGTCTCGTGTCATATTCTCTCACCCTCCTGTGCAGTTAAAGATTGATGGCCGTCAACCATTGTTTTCAATAAACTCTTTATACATGCTATTAAAATACTTTGGTGTTTAATAAGTCACCATATATGTTGGACTGCAGTTCACTTTCTTTTTCTGGTGGCTAAAGTCCAAATGCTTCAACCAGTTCAGCTTGTTCAAGAAAAGAGTGTTAACAAGTGTAGCTGTATGAAGGAGCTTTCCATGGCTGCATTCAATGAGAACTGCCACAAGTTAAGTGACTTGCTCAGGGCCAGTCGAGCAGTGAGCCACGGGGTCAGTCTGTCTCCACCAACACAGGGTGTAACTCCATTATGCTGCTTACTTCTTTCATCCTGGGCTACCAGCGTCTAATAAAGAGGGCGAGTTATTCGTTAGTCACTGGTGGGCTGCCAGCATCTGGTCACTCCATTGCCCCATTTGCTTTGCTGTGATTTTCTGTAGCTCTAGATTCATTCATTTGTTCATTCTCTGAACTAGTTTATTACACTAACACAGCATTTATGGGGGTCTGAAGCCTATCTCGACAGCTGTCAGGGTACAAAGGTAGGAGTCAACCCTGTTACACAAGAGCTGGTACGGATTAGGCTGGCAGCAAGGGCGATGAAAAAGGATCACGAAATGAACTCGCAAACCAAAAACAAAGCAGGGGTCCGAACCAGACAGACTACCAAACATGCAGCTAACTCCAATAGCTGAAGCAAGAATCAAAGTCAGGAGAACTTAACTGAAAGTCACCATTCCAAGGGTCTAACTCAAAGTAGCACTCATGAAAGGTTTTATATTACCATCCACAAACCTGGGTGATAACGATGGTGATGTGGTGTTTGTAAATACCAGCACCCCATTCATGCCATATGTCATGTGGCAGCAACGAGTGTCATTAATAACAAAATGCTACAGCAAACCCCAAACCGCAGACACAGCACAGAGAGCGTCTCTGATGCCAGTAAAGAGGTTTATTGCCACAAATACCTTAACGTTCTCCACAGCTTCGGCAATATGACTCTCTACTTCTCCAGTCCACCCAGATAAGCTTTGTCTGACTGCTCTCCTGACTCTGACTCGCCGACTGAAGCGGAGCAGCTTCCTTTATATCGGGCCCCATGCCATCACAGTGCATTCTGGGTCAGGCAGAAACCCATTTGATAGGAGAGACTGCCTCCAGCAGCTCCTCCAGGTGGCACCTGAGGACCCCAACATGGCCTTCCACCAAAACTCCAACTGCCATGCAACTCTGCGGCTGTCCAAATAGGATGCTCGCCAGAGGGATGTCACCAGCGAGTGTACCAGGGAAGTACATGGCCCTGGCAAGCAGTCTCCTTGTGTCCATACATTATAACGGCCCCCCGACCAGGTAAGACACCACTAACCGACATGGTTGGGATGCTCGTCCACCCACGTCCTTCTATTAAAAAGGCTTTTTCTGGGCAGGTAAGTAAACATCCATCTTGGCCGGGATGCCAGACAACTCCTGTTGCCTATTTAAAGGCAGCACCCATTATTAAAATAAGAGAAAGAAAAATAAAAAAGTAATCAAAAATAAAACCAAAATAATAACAGAATCCTGTTCATCATATTCCAACACCATACAGTTTGTCTTGAGGCACACTAAGGCTCTCCTCTCAGGCTGACCTACCAATCTGACATGCACAGTTTAAGAATGTGGGGGAATACTGAGTGCACTAGAGAGGCCATGCAGCCCTGATGGGAGTCTAGAGACCCAACACGCCGTGCTTAAGCCACGATTTGAGCCACGTCTGTGGCCAACAGAGTTATGTTGATTTACATTTTGGTGTGCGTAAACAAAACAAACTGTACACTTCATCTGCCTAATTGTAACACTTGGAGTCAGTCGTAGCCCCCTTGGCTTCCCGTGTGTAGTCTGACATACCCAGCGACTCAGTCCCACCCTTCTACAACTTGCCCCCATAATATCAAGCCGGTTTGAAATTGTCTAAAGTTGTAAGGGCAACTCTGTGTGTGAAAACCCACGACCAATGAGTGGTAGGCACCAAAGCTTTGGACTTCAGACACTGAGGTTGTGGGTTCAGATCCCACTGATTACACTCTGTGACCCTGAGCAAGTCACTTCACCTGCCTGGGCTCCAAGACATGTAACCAATTGTGTCTCAAATTGTGTAAGTCGCCTTGGGTCATCCTAATGAGTACATGTAATGTAATTGGGTTTACATCCAGCATACATACAATGCAGTGTAAGTCCTGTGCTGGACCCTCTCCTGGCTGGAACGTCATAATGGAAGATCAATATGGAAGCAGGCATAACCTGGCCCGGGATGGGACTGTTACCACATCCCATTCAAAGGGATAGATTAATGGACAGTAGGGGGAGCTGGGATATCAAGAGATGCTCCTCCCCCAGTATAATAGATGGCAGTGCTCAGCAGGCATAGACCCAGGATGCCCGCAGGGATATGTGGGAGTTGTAGTCCTGAGGGACAATCCTGTTGGGGTCCTTAGGTGATGCTGAGGGGTGCTGCAGGGAGAGGACTCCCTGTTTCAGGAGGCTTCAGTCTGAACAGAAAGTGCTTATCCCTGCAGCACCCCAAGCAGAAGGACCCTGACAGGATTGTCCCTCAGGACTATGACTCCCATATATCCCTGTAGGCGTCTTTACCTGGTCCACGCCTGCTGAGCACTGCCATCTATTATACTGACGGAAGAGCGGCTCTTGATATCCCAGCTCCCCCCCCAAACATACCCCCCACCCCTGTTAATTTATTTATTAATTTATCCCTTATTATGGGATGTTTAAACAGCCTCATCCCAGCTGAGTTTGGCCTCCTTCCATATTGTCCTTCTATTATGGTGTCCTGGCTGGGAAAGGGTCCATGATGTTTGGACCTTGAAAATGGAATAGGGACTTGCCTGTCACATGTCTCATGTTTTACATACTGTGGCATAATGAAAAAGAAGGGGGCCTGAGATTACAGCTGGACTCACCATACCTGGACCGCATTCACACAGCACCAATGAGGTTAGTCAGCACATTCTTGTTTGTCAGATAAAGTGGTGAGCTCACAACACTTTGGAAGTGTAAAACTGGGCTGGAAAGTCATCATGGAGTTGTTTCATTTCTCACACCCTGACATTTCTAGGCATGTTGCTGGATAATGTCAGATTGCAAGATCTGCAGCCCGCATCATCAAGTATGACATCCCCTCCCAGCAGAAGTTGTGTAATGGGACATCAGCTTAATTCTAGCTCTCCAATCCATTGGGCGAATTTTCAAGATGGGACAAAGCAAAAAGTCATAGTGGAGAAAATGCTGTAATCAGGAGCCTCAAATTCTGAATCAAATTTAATTCTATTATCAGAGTGAGAAAGCAGGCCTTTCCCCTCTTGTTAGGTAAAGTTCTGATGAGAGGTTATTGCACCTGTCACTCTTGAGTGACATATCTTCACAAAAATGACGCACAATAATCCTGGGAGGTGGCCACAGCAATCTGCTCGATGCCAGTCTTGAATGCTGCCTTCAAAAAGACGACGAGATTGTAAATCATAAATGCAAATACATTTTAAAAAACAGAAGGTTAAAAATATTCCAATATAAATAACCCTAACCGTAACCTTCATCTCATCTCCTGGTCCCATCTGCTTTTCCTGGTGAGGGTTGCGGTGTGTCCCAAACACTCCAAAAATAATGGCATTCATGACACTATAAAACATTATGTATCTCTGAACCATCACACCAACCACCACTGGATTTAAGACTTAAGAAGTTGGTCTTTGTTTTATACATTTTTTACAGAAAGCTCATTTACAAAAAATAACAGCAACACATAAACCAAACCAAAATGACAATCAGGACTACAACACAGTTTGTGGCACTGAGGTGTCTGCCATGCTTGATCTTCAAAGGAAAGGCAGCAGACTTTGGCATATCCGCGGTTCCATAACTGACCACTTTCTGTGTTTGGGGTGGTCTGGCTGGTCACACCACTTCATCTTACAGCCACTTCAATAGTGAAAATAATGCAAAGAAGCAACCCACGTAAATGTAAATATGCAGGCGCCAACTTAATAAACCAGTCCAGTACTAAAGCCACATCACGCACAGGCTCAACTAGGCTATAACGGCTGATTTGTCACTGTGACTTCATAGCCATTCCCATGAGCTGAGAAAACGTTAAACATCTGATAGCCTCTCAGTGACCATCTTTAGACCTCCCCCTGCTGTTCTGGAGATGACATGGCAGCCAGCACACCACTCACTAAAGCTTCTTCTCTAAAGGATTACAAGCTTATCAGCTTGAAGTGCTCACCAGCTGTCTCCCCTTATACACACACACACACACACACACGCACACACAAGCGGCCTGTGACCCTCGGGTGAGCACTGCAGAAGTGTGTGGCGCTGATGGATACCTTGGGTGTTATGTATGCATGTGGCCTCAGACTGGGAGCCAAATATAAAGGAGATGTTACAGGGAGGTCTTCAGGTGCCCACGAGCTGACAGAAAGGTTAACCAAGTGCTGATGGCTGCTGACCTGTGTGAAGAATGGACCTCTCGACAGACGTACACCAACAGATGCTGTTTCATCGAGATGTTTTAGATTGTCAGTCCAGCTTGTAGAAGCTTTGTTTATCGACACTGCAAACCTAAACTCCAGAAGAAGGGCCATGACATTTGTTGGAAACTTCAGCCACCTGTGGATCAGATGGCAACAAATGAAAGAGACCACCCTAAAACCACAATTGGGTGTCGTGTCTGCTGGCCAGGTGGGTGGCTCACTGGGGTCTCCTTGTCTTTACCTTTTATCCTATGTAGTCCTTTAGCAGATCTGTAGCTCATTATACCGCCCCCTTTAATTCCTTATTTGCAGTAGACTCCTCCTCAGTCTTTTTCATGTACTTCTTTGTGGACGACATCACTATTATTTATTTATTTAATTAATTTATTTTCTATATGTGCCCCCTTGAAGCAGATCCCATTTTCCTCCACTGCAGCACACTCTGAACATTAGTTATTTTTTTGGATTCTCTTCTCCCCAGTCTGTCCCTTTTGCCATTTCTTGTGATAAGGTCCAGTTGGATGGTCAGTCTGTTTCTGTATCCCTTGTTAGTGGTCACTCTCCACCCCACTCTTGCAGTATCTTCAAAAGCCTTTCACCAGAAACTCTTCCCGTGCTTAATAATGCCTGTAGTAACCCACATGTTGTCTTTTACTCATAGATTGTTGGCCTCTTGAAAGACATTGATGACCTCAAGCAGCAGTATGAAAAGATGATTTCAGATCTTCTCCGGTGGATTAAAACAAAAGTGGTGGAGCTCAGTGACCGCTGCTTTCCCAACTCACTGCAGGGCATGCAACGAATGATGGCGGTCTTCAAGACCTATCGTACGGTGGAAAAACCACCAAAGTACCAGGAGCGAGGAGCAATTGAAGCCCACCTATTTAACCTCAAAACCAAACTGCGTGCAAATAATCAACGGGCCTACATCCCACCAGAAGGCAAAACACTTGGGGACCTGGAAAAACATTGGGGGATTCTAGAACGGGCTGAACATGAGCGAGAACGTGCCCTCCAGATGGAGTTACTTCGACTTGAGCGGCTGGAACAACTGGCACAGAAATTTGAGCGCAAGGCGAAACTTCGGGAAGCCTACCTGAATGAGACCTGTAAGTTACTTCAGCAACAAGACTTCAAGGACTTTGACAACTTGCAGGAAGCCGAAGCGGCCTCCCGTAAACTTGAGGGCTTCATTACTGATGTCCATGCCCGAGACCAACGATTCAAAGCATTGAAGAACATGGGAGCTGTCATTGAGAAAGAAAACTACCACAGCAAGTTCAAGATCAGCCAGAGGTGAGAGCAGCGCTTGATGTTGTCTATTTGTGCAGATCGATTAGTTCATTGGGTGTGTGGAGAAACCTTTTAATACAATTTGGCCTGACATGCATGCAGCCAGTGATAGCATAATGTGAAGGTTTAAGGTGTGAGCTGGCTAATAGGCCCAATCAGACTCCACACTGTAAACAGTGCCCTTTCTGTCCGTAGCTGCTTTTGTTAGTTCTTTGGTACTGTCTATATTCGTGTATGCAGGCCACAGTACCTGTGATAGATGCGGGACATTTTTGAACTCTTGGGTTTAAAGTCCTCAGATCATGTGCCAGACCATGAAGTTCTTTATGTTTCACAACAAAGATTTTAGAATCTTCTCTCCATTCATGTCTGCCTATAGAATAGATTGTGTGCCTCGTACCGTGGTTTATACTGCCATTTTGCTAAAGCAATTCCTGAATTCTGCTTTTTTTGGTCTCAGACAGGAAGAGATTGAGTTACGCTGGAAAGAACTTTTACAGGTGCTGCAAAGGCACCGAGAGACTCTTCATAAGATTGTCAAGACCCTGGTCCTGCTGAGAGACATTGATGTTGTGAAGGCTGACCTTATTGAGCTGCAGGTAAGCAAGGAGTTAAGGTTAAAGTCGACATTCACCGCCCGCCTTTATCTCTTCTGATTTTTCTTTACATTTCCTCCAATTCTAGAACCATGCCATCTCAAATGATTATGGTAAGCAACTGGTTGACACAGTTGACTTACTGCAGAAGCAAAACCTTTTGGACTCTCAGATCTCTTCTCATGGAGAAACTCTGCAAAGCATTAGCCGAAGAGCAGCATCCACTAAAGACCATCGGGTCTTGGGGAAGGTCCGCGAGCTCAACCAACTATACGATGGCCTACTGTCCCAGAGCAAAATTCGGTGAGCCATTCTGTTATCCTGATACTTCTCTACAAATGAGCAGCCCTTGAGTTAATTCACCTTGAAAGTTTAGATGTAGATGTATAAAGATGTAATGCTATACATTAATTTTTGTTCTGTAGTAGGTCTACTAAGGGTGCAGGGTTAAAACGCACTTCAATTGGCCATTAGAGAGTGGAGTCGGGGAATGAAAGTGAATGTATTTGAAGTAAATAAGAAAATATCAGAAACTGGTGTCTCAAATAAACACTGTGTAGACCAAGGTTCTACTTAGAGCAGTGTCCATGCTCCAAACTGGTCCACTCCATTCAACTCTTAGTTGAGGCCTTCCCTGTTATTTGTAAATACATAAAAGTCAAGTCTTATGTCCACTTATTGCACAAGCATGGAGTATTTTTCGTAATCCCTCCAGATTTCTTGGTTCCTTCTCATATTTTTGTCTCATCCTTTGCTAATGTTTTGACTTAACATAGTTTTTATTGAAGACTTTGCCTGTTCCTTTAGCTTCTGTTTTTGAATTTAACACTTTGAGTAGTTTGTACACTTCAATACGTGATGTTGTCCTGTCTTAGATAACCCATACTGTAACATTACTAGCAACATTCCTTCCTGTGTGCTCGATGCAGTCCTCTCTGGTCACTTAAATACAATGGCCAGCTCAATAAGAAGGATGAGGTGTTCATGGAGGGCTGACGTTAGGACTGGCAGTTGGCTCCATCTCTGAACCCTGCAGTTTCTTACTCCTTGGTGATATTTATGACTTTTCTCTGCTCCAATAAGTAGTAGAAGTAGCATGTGACTCAGCATTGTGACTCTTTACCCCTATGAAAGCCCTCCTGTTTTCTGACAGGTTTGACATTATATTACATTTACTTATCTGGCTGATACCTTTATTTAATGTGGCTTACAACATTTTTGATACAATTAGTTACATTTCTTTTTATTTTTGCAATTGGAGCACAGACAGGTCAAGTGACTTGCTCAGGGTCACATGGTATCAGTAGTGGGATCTGAATCCACAGCCTCAGAAAATGAAGTCAAAAGCCTTAGATAGATAGATACTTTATTAATCCCAGGGGGAAATTCACCCACAAATTTAACCACTATATCACACTGCGTCTGTTTTAAATGTTTAGTTTTGCCTCTATTTTAAAAGTTTGCTTCTCTGTTTTTTAATTTTACAAAAGTATTTTATGGGTTTTGGCTTATTTTGGAGGCCATTTACTATTTAAGATGGTGGTCTACTATTAATATTGTACAGGTCTCTGGATTGAAAACAAATCTTGACCATGCATTTAGTTATTGTAATTTTTTTTGTGGTGTCAGGATCTTGTATGTCATTTTGATAAGGACCTTTGGTTAATATTTTGGATTTGGTATGTTGGTATGTTTTTGGTTTTCTGGCTTTGACCCCTGCCTATTTTGATCATAATTTTCTCTTTCATCTCTTGGTCAACCATTCTATTAATCCTGCCATTATGGTTTGACATTTTTCAGTACTGTCAGCACAAAATCTGTACTTAACAAAACCTAATGTCACACAGAATTCAAAAACCAGCAGTTCAAGAAGGCCACAGTATTTAGATGTAGCTTTTATCTGCCGTAATGGCTAAGTTACCTCACATTTGCTTTGGAATTGGTACCTTCTGTACTCAGTGGTTGAAATGGTTGTGATGACACCACTTCTGGGCTATGTGCATGCGTCTTGTGCCACTTTGAGATGGGAGCACATGATGCAACGCGTGACACCAACTTAGGGTGCCGGAATGACGTCACTGAAATGCACCCATCATAACGTGATAGATAGCTTTAGTATTCAGTAACTGAGGCAAAATATTGTTGAGATTCTATAATGGCAGAAGTCACAGGCCGACTTCTTTTCTAATCCTTTGCACACAGTACTCCAGATAAGGCCTCACCAGTGCGCTATTGTACTGACTAATGAGAGATGGTAAAATGAAAAATGACCAAGAGAATTGTAGTCAGAGAATGGGCTAGAGGTCAAAACCAGGAGATAACACATGATCGAGTGTCAAAACCAAAATGTGAACCGGAAATCAAAGTCAAAAAGCAGGAGCAGGGATTCAATAACCAAAAAGGCAAAAATAAACTCTTTAGAACAGCAAAATAGCATTTATCCATCAAACTCCGATACCTCGAAACGACTTGGGATGATCTTTAAGTCATCAATCCAAAAGCAATACCAACTAGTGGGCCCCGGAGCATTCTGGGTATTGTTTCCAGAGCAGCAGCAAATACAAGAGCTCTAAAACAGCAGCACTCTTGTGGAAGACAAAATGGTGGCACACTAAAGCATAAACAAAATCTGAACTTGAGTGTCAAAACCGCTGATTCCATGCACTCGGAGGGAACATACTGCAGATCATTTATGGAAATCAGAGATTATGACAGTTATAAAGCTGGAGCATAATCTCCTTGGACTTGGATTTGTGGATTCAAATTTAACATTTTTAATTCTTTCTTGAAATACTTTTACATGTTAAGGGTGAACGTTTTTCATCACATGGAGAACCATAGACACATGGAGTAAATCACCAAATATACCACAGGAAGTGGTGTTTTGGGTTGTTTGAATAAAGTGATGGCAACTGGTTGGAATTTTGAAGACTTTAGATGAAGGACGGTGAGCTCCACCTATTGTTCCACAAGAGCGTCAAGTATGCCGTAGACAGTAGGACATTAGGAACTTTGAAAACTTGAACCTGATGGTATTGTGGGAAAATTAGATTAATGAATTTTGCTGGGCAATAATGGGCTGTTCTCCTCAAAATATGTTCTAATGCTATCACTTGTTTGATAAACCATAGGAAGTTGACTTCTGGAAGTTTTTTTTAATAATAAAGTGGTGGCAACTGGGTGGACTTTTGAAGACTTTGGGAGCGGTGAATTCCACTTATTGCCCTACAAGAGTGCCGAACTGAACATTTAAAATGGGGTGGAGAGTGTTTGATCTTTACATGTGAATAAATGTGAATGCTTGATTGTCTTGGGTTTGATTTCCTGGAGTGGTGGAGTTCCGGGGACACTGTTGTTACACCATGTCGGACTCCTGTAAATGGATTATCAGAAGACAATCTGCTACATTGTCCCTGTCCTTCATTTCTACAGGAAGCAGGCATTGCAGGAGCAGCAGAACCTCTTTGAATTCTTTCATGACTGTGAGGAAGTCGAATCGTGGATTTATGAGAAGTGGCAGCTGGTCCGCACTGCTGATCTTGGCCGAGATCTTATCCAGATTTTTGTTACTATCAACAAGCAAAAGGTGAGTATATAATAGAATAGAATAGAATAGAAAGCCTTTATTGTCATTGTAAAATAATTTGCAACAAAATTACGAGCGCCACTCCAAATGGATACAAAAGCAAAATGACACTACTGTTGTGAAAAACAAACCAATGCTACAACACATAATATAAACAAGATAAACAAAAAAAACAGTAATGGTATTGCTCTGCGTGGGCACGATTGCACGACCGCGGGAAGTTAATGAGGTAGTTGGAGCGATCGTGCAGGTGCGATCGTTCTCAATTGCTTCATTGGCTTCCTGTGGCGTGTGGCACTGCGCCCACAGAGACGTGAGGGTATATATACAGGTCTGGACAAGGAAAGAGGGGAAGAAATGAAAGAAGGTAGAGATCAAAGATGGAAGAAATGAAAGAAAAGTAAAAGATCGAAAGAGGTTAAAAGACATGAAAGGCAGTCTTAGCAGGAGGATCTGGCCACCTGGAAGGAGGAGACAGCACGAGCTGTGGCCCCGTGAAGGAGCGTTAGCTGTGGCACTCTAGGGGCTAGTTCGCCCCTCTGAACATTCGGGTGGAGTGTGGCAAGCAAGGCAGGTGCCCTCCCTAGGCTTCCGAGGTGCGACCACGTGAGCGCGAAGGAAGAAGGGAGGAGAGCCGACCTCGGACAGTCTGGCCGTGATGCCTGGAGGCAGCCAATACAGAGGTTGGCCAAAAGGAGCTCGTGGCTGCTGAGTCTCCGCCAGCTATGCGAGCAATGGGTGAGCCGGGGAGAAAGAGAAGGAGGTGGGCTGAGATCAGAAGGAGTTAGACTGCATTTTAACCTCGGATTTTAATGGATTTACTTATTGATTATTTTTATTCCCACTTTTCATTGGATTTTTATGGATTTACAGTATATATGTACTTTTTTTTTGAACACTGCACTATTGACACTTGTTGGTTTTACTTTTGTGTTGACTGTTTTTTTTAATATTAGCCCTTGGGCACTTTTTCCACCATCCTCTGGCATCATTAGAGAATTGTCATCATTTGTCAGCTCATCTCGGTCATAACTATCGACGGTGTTGGTTCAGCAGACACCCATGTGGGAAGAAGGAGTTTTCAGGGGACCAGCATCGTCACAGTTATATGTAAAAAGTATGCTTAAACAAAAATAATATAAAATAACAATGAAACCAGTAGTAATAAAATAATTAATACCATTTCACTGGGGAGTAGCTGCACGAGAGCAGCAGCAGTATATATGAGTCTATTACCCAGCACTGACCAAAAATTATTAACCTGCCTTATTTGCTTATTTTTGTTCAATGTATTTATGGCCATTGGATAAAAAAATGGATCCTGAGTTTATCGGTCTGTACTTTCAAAGATCTATAATGCCGACCAAAGGGTAACCGTTCAAACAGGTGGTGACCAGACTGTGAAGGATCCTTAAAGATGTTTGTGGCTCTGGTGAGATAGCGGGAGCGGGCAATGCCTTCCAGGGAGGGCAGACAGTAGGCTGTCATTTGTTGTGCTGTGTTTACGACTCTCTGGGGAGCCTTCTTGTCGGTGTACCATGCTGAGATACAGCATGCCAGGATGCTTTCAATGGTTAAACAATAAAAAGCCACCAATAGTTTTTGCTCCAAGATGTTTTTCCTGAGCACTCTCAGAAAGTGCAGTCTCTGTTGCACTTTTTTGACCATTGCTGTGGTGTTCTCAGACCAGGAAATATTCTCTGAGATGTGGGTTGCCAGGAATTTGAAGGTATGCACCCTTTCTACATGGTCTCTGTTGATGTAGAGGGGAGCAGGTTCTGTGCTGTACTTTCTCAAGTCCAGAATGAGTTCCTTGGTTTTTATTTAAAGTTATTCACTGCACACCATTCTATCAGTCTCTGGACCTCGTCTCTGTAGACCAAGTCATCTCCTTCTGAAATGAGCTCCATTACACTGGTGTCGTCTGCACACTTAATGATAGCATTTGTGGGGTGCAGTCAAATGTGTAAGTTGAGGGTTCAGCACACAGGCTTGAGGAGATCATGTGCTGAGTGATTTGATAGCGCCCCCTTGGGTGAACTATACCATACTATATATTGAAAAACCAAGGACAGACTTTTAAAAATTATTTTATTAGAATATATTAACAATATTGGTGTATTGCTCAAAGTATGATTAAAAAATATATATATTATTAAAAAAAATGAATATAATATTATAAGTGAGACGGCTGAGCTTGGTGTGACGACACTAATTTTTTGATGTTTGGTGCCATTTTTGTCATCAGCAATCTTAAATCGCCACATTCCACTATTGACAATCTGTTTCTTTTCTTTTTTAATAGATTGTTGACCATGCTAAATCCTCTTTCAGCTAAATATGATTATGGGAATGCAATGAAATACTTCTTTGCTGCAGCCTATAAGGCTGGATAAAATATTGGAATTTTCCTTTGAAGCCAAAATTCTTGATATCCATTTTTTAATTTCAATTTCAACTTTTCATTTGTTGACAATTCTATCAACTCCTCCTGCAGTGATAATTCTGCTATTTGTAGGTTTGAGGAAGGTTCTAGGACCCAATCTGGAATGATCATGTTGAGTAAATCCATCCATCCATTCATTTTTCAACCCGCTGAATCCGAACACAGGGACAAAACCTATTTGTAAAATCTTCTTTAAGTGCTTCCAAATGCTGGCTACAAACCAGAATGTCGTCATCATTTGTTTCCACTGACGAAAGATTTGGAAACTGATAAAATTGTCTTCGACCCAAATTTTGTTTGTACAAGGCAAGTTTTGACATGAACGCAGAAATAGCCTTTGCTTTGATCAAATTCTAATCATCTCTTTGCAGCTGTAGATTTGTTTAATTAAATTTGTTGTTTAAATCTGTCAAATAAGCTATATCATTCATAAATTTCAATAAATTCTCTCTTATTGAATCATCTTTGTTTTAAAAAAATTACTAATTCAAAGAGTTCATAAAATCATTTTAGACAGGTACCCTTTGACAGCCAACGAACTTCTGCGTGCAATAATAAATGATTGAAGTCCTCGTCGTTTTCATCACAAAGCTTTCCAAATAATCTATCATTGAAAGCATTGTTTCTGATCTTGTTAACTGCTGTAATTACATACTGTAGCGAGCGATGAAGGCAATCACTAAGGTTTTTTGCAACCAAATGTTGTCGGTAAATTGCACAATGTACAGCGGCTACATTTGGTACCGCCTTTTTCAAATATGAAATCAACCTGCGGTAGAGAATTAAAAGATTTGTTGTTTGGTGAAAGTGAAATCCACATATGCAAATGGCAGAGACACGAAGTGGCTGGCATGTAGCACAGGCCGGGGTGGGGGGGTTGGCAAGCAAAACGAGCAGGGGGCAAAGCCCCATAATTTTTAAGAAGTAGGTCCACGTAAGTTATCCTTTGAATGTGATTTTTAGGTACTTCACTGTAATTTCAGGTTTACACTTGCTCGGAAGGACTTCTGAAACAATCTTGTATTGATAAAAAAGTTCTCACGTATTCATAGTAATGTTCAACGAACCTGTCAAAACGTGCATAGATACGGTCCTCTGCACGCGCGTTAATCTTGTAAGGACTTGCATGATCAGAGAATGCATGTAAATATAATGTACCAATACCTACTATTTAATACGGACGGGTCTTTCTTAATGGACATTTAGAATAATTGGTTGAAACATGCATTCGATGATTTTTAGTATTAATCAAACTTTTCAGTGCATTCTTGCGAGTATTGCCCAAGGGGGCGGTGGCTGGTCCTCAACACCCCCTTAATATGTCTTGGACCAGAAATGCCTCAGTGCAAGAATTCCTTGCCATCTCTTGTAGGCGAATGATTGAAAGCAAACAGGTGTGACTAGGCAAGTTCCTGACCAGCCAGGTCAAAGTGTTCCTCCTTCTCACTCTGGACTGTCTTTCAGGGCTTAGAGGCAGAGATGCACTCCTATCAAACATTCTGCAATGCGGTGGTGCAGAGAGGTCGCAATCTCTGCCGCAGAGGCCACCCCAATGAGGCGGACATCAGGAAGTGGACAGACACCCTGCAGAAACAGTGGCAGCAGTTAAGAGATGAGATGGCCAATCGTATGGCGCGACTGCAGGCAGCAAGCCTCATCAAACAGGTAAGGCAGGAACGGGAGACGGAGGCTTGGGGAATGTGACTCAGATGGTGTTCTTCTTCATTTTGGCCATTTCTATCTATCTATTTCATCTTTCTAATCCCACTATTCTTTGATTTTCTCAGCCCTCACACTCTCTTTCACCACTGTCATACCATTCTTTCTTTTTCTTGTTCAATGGTTCCCACTTTTTGCTAACCTCTCATCCTTGTCTTGGTTTGACCAGAGCTCCGTTCCTGGCTATACTTTTTTATTTTTATTTGTTTTTTTTTATAAATGGTTTTGTATTCCATCTTTTGTTCACTTTATGTTTATATAGCAATTTTCACTGAGTGCAGACTCCAAGTGTCATAACAAGTCCACAGGTAAAATGCCATTACCCACTTTACAAATTGGTAACTGCATAATGTATTCGCATGAAGAAACTGACTTTTTTAATCAGACAGGAAGACAAAGCAATTCCAAACCGATCAACATAAATGAACCTAACAATCCTGAGGGTGTTTAGGACTACGAGTACTTGGGGGTGTCTATGAACGGTAAGTTAGAGTGGTCTAAGAACTCACTGGCCAGATATAAGAAGGGTCAAAGCGTAGGAAATGCAGCCTACTGACTTACATCCTTACACTATGCTGCAGATGTTCTGAGTGTGTGTGGCTGTCAGTGCCATTTTTTTGGGGTGGTAGCAATGAGGGTAGCAGACATTAAGAGGTGTGGAAAGCCAGCCCCCGGACACAGACAGTCAGACACCAGAATGTCCAAAAACTCACTCCTTTATTTTCTTCACAGCACCACAATGCCTTATCCCAACACTCTTCTTCTTTATTTTTCTCTCTCTTTCTATCTCTCTTTATCTTTCTCTTTCTTGGACCTCCACTCCCCTCCTCACAAGCTCCATCTCCTTCCTCCCAACTCTGGCTCGTCTACTGGAGGGAGGCGGCCCTTTTTATAATGACCCAGATAAATTCCAGGTGCTCCGTCTGACGACACTTCCTGGTGTGGCAGAAGTGTCAGGAGAGCACCCAGAAGCACTCCGGGTGCCCCCTGGGATTTCTTCCGGCAGCACTTCCTGGTGTGGCGGAAGTGCTACCATCCAGGGTTCCATAACCATCCGGGCGCCCCTTTGCAGTGGCCACGTCCTCCCATAGGGATGAGCTTCCCAGCTCCGTTCCAGTGGCCCCCAAGCAGACCTGGGCGGCTGCCCTCTTGTGGCCCAGGGGAGGTATCGTCCCTCTCGTGGACCATCCAGGCGTCCCGGCTGGGTAGGGTCCCCAGCCGTCTGGCACAGAGGCTTAACAAACCGATTCAGAAGGCTGGCTCTGTGGTAGGAGAGGAACTGGACAGCTTAGAAACTGGCAGATTGGAGAACGTTGTCTGCACTTCGGCCTATTATTGAAAATGCTAATCACCCCATTCGCAGTGTTGTGGTTGGACAGCGGGACATTTTAGCAGTAGACTGACTAGCATAAAGGGCTCCATTGAACGTCACAGGAAATCCTTCCTCCCCACAGCCATCACACTGTGTAACTCCTCTTCTGGTCACTCATCCGCACAATATGCTCTTCCCTCTTTCCTTAAGGATCTCCCTGAACATTTTTTTAGCTCCTTAGATGTGCAATAACTCGTCTGTTGTTTTTCATGTGAATAACTTTGAACTTTATTTCTTCCTCAAAATGTGCAATATTATTATTTGAAATATTTCCTGCTCAGTGTGCTATTCTGTTTAGTAAACTAGGGATTTAGTAAGAGACTCAAATGTATGGTATCTATTACATTTAATTCACCGCATTCCTGTAGAGCATAGTAAATGAAGATTTATTATACTGTAGTTTAATTTGATATTTATATTCTATTTTACTTTATACACTTATTTTTTAGATTTGCTCTTCGTGTTACTCGTGCCTTTGTCTATCCGTACAGTTGTAACATAAGTAATTTCCTTTTGGTTTAATAAAATATTCAGATTCTCTTACCATCATGGCTGTGCTCTGGGCAGATGGCAATGGGGGAGAGGAAAACAAAAACTCCAGTCAGCAGCTGTATCCAGCAGGTGGTGTTTGCTTCCTTTTTGGAATGAGTTATTTTGTAATTATGGTGTGTTACATAACCTGAATCGATAGATATAATATAAAAAGGCGATACCCCTCCCTTAGTGATATGGCGGTAAGAAATCACATAGAAGAAATAACTTAGCTTTCATAAATGATGGCTTACTCAGCGTAAAAGACGAAGGAAGCCAATGGCAAGAACCCAGTTTGGGAGTGGGGGCCTGATGTGTAGAGTCTGCCATTTTCTCCATGCAGTGGAGATATTTTCAGGATCAGATGACGTTATCTTCCATTCGTCTGTCGGCTTCAAAGGTGTGCTGGGCAATGTTCCAAGGCTTTATACTCTTTCTTCATGTGCAGGCCCCCACTTAGGTGAATCATGCCATTCCAAACAAGGCAAAAGAGGATACAGTTTCCTGCTGACATCAACACACAAAAATAGTATACAATGGTCATCAGTCTGACTGCCCTTTTCACAGTTGTCCCTCACTGTCTTGTCTTCTAATGCTTACCTAGCCGTTCTTATATGGTGAACCCCTGTGCTAAATCTGACTCTGTGTCAGCTGTGCATGTGAGTAGATAAATGGCAGATTTATCAAATTTATTTGCACAGAGCAAAGTGACATATTAAACTTATACACTTATTACAGCTGCTCTGTGGGGTCCATGGTCAGTTATAACGGACAAAAGTGAAAGACAAAGTCAGACACCGTCACAGTCCTGTAGACCTCGTCCACCCTCCCAAGGGCAGTGTAGCTCTTTACTTGGCCATTAATATGACAACAGAGTCAGGTTTTGTTTTCTTTTCTTTTCTACTATACTGTATTGTAACACGTAACTTCTTGTTTAATAACTTATTTATTCATGTCTTCTAAATTTCGTTAATTATCTTCCTTGTCTTCTCATTGAGCAAAATAGGCCGATGTCAAAGCTATGGAACCACCAGTGGTTTTAGTTAATCGCGTTGACTGGATATCTGGAAAGTTGGTGGCTTGGAGCAGCGATGCTTTTCAGAATTGCTTTCCCTCTGCAGAAAAGACCACCCTTTGTTGTCTGAAAAATTAGATTATCTGGATGTGTCTAATGAACAAGAGGCTCACAGTTTGTCTTCTCTAAGGCATATGATTATGCCATTGATCTTCACCAGGGGTTCTTCTCCCTAGATGGAAAACGTATGTTTTATCACGACCAGAAGCTTGATGATTACATCAAGGAAAATTTGGAAAAGGATTTCCATTTGCCCTTCTTGTAGTCTGTTTGGCACTGGATTTTTTTTTTATTGTCAAAAAGAAAGATAAACCTGTCTGGCCATTCATTGAATATCAGAAACTTGAGAAGATTACTATAAAGAGTGATTATCTCCTGCTTATCTCTTACACTATTGAATCTGGTTGCCATCACACGACACATGACTTCATTACAGTGTGACTATTTAAGTCGGCACCAGAGTAACTTCATTTCCTAAGTATCAAGACAAAAAACTTTGCAAACACAAGATTCTTGTTATTTAGGAAAACGATTGCATCCGGCGCCGCCGTGAGTGGCAGCCTTTTCAGCAGCTCCGTGTATGACTGTATATGTATGTGTACTTTTCTACTTTTATTTTTCTATTTTTATTTATTGATCACTCCTACCACTTTATTTTATGTGGATTCCTTCCCTGGACACACTTACTTTTACAACGTGGGCATGGATTTTAACACGCCGAGACTCGCCTATTCAAGTACTCAACTTCGGGCGCTGAGAACAAATGCCAGTGCCGGTGTGGTTCCATATTTACCCGACGAGGTAAGAAGGCGGTATCGTGGCAGCAGAGCCGGCACTAAGCTAAAAAAGAAGCGGCTTGCGAGAAAGTGGCGTTTCAAGCCTTCGGTGCCTTCTGTGATTCTGGGGAATGTGAACTCAATCTCAAATAAGATCGACGAACTGGCTGCGCTGGTGAAAAATGTAAGGACCTACAGAGAATGCAGTTTGTTGTGTTTCTGCGAAACGTGGCTAAATAACACCATTCCAGATGCCAACGTGGAGCTATCCGGGTTTAGCACAGTTAGAGCGGACAGAGATGCAAGTGCCTGTGGTAAGCACAAAGGAGGAGGACTCGCTCTCTATGTTAATACAAGGTGGTGTCACTCTGGACATGTTAACGTCAAAATCTCCACTTGCTGCAGGGATATCGAACTGTTGGCCGTAAGTTTACGTCCCTACTATTTGCCCAGAGAGTTTGGACATGTCATTGTTGTCATCGTGTATATTCCTCCTCGGGCAGACGTGGAGTCAGCGAGTGACATCATCCATTCCGCTGTTGCTAAGTTACAAACGCAGCACCCTGAGGCGCTTGTGCTAATCGCTGGAGACTTTAACCATGTGACGCTGGACAAAACATTGCCTGCATTTTCCCAGTATGTGGACTGTAACACCCGGGGAAATAAGACTATTGATTTACTGTATGCAAACGTTAAAGATGCATACAGTGCCACCCCGCTGCCTGCGCTTGGGAAAGGAGATCATAACCTGGTTCAGCTTCAGCCTCACTATAAACCAAAAGTTAGAGTCCTACCTGTAACCACACGATCATTCAGGAAGTGGACCCCGGAGGCTGAGAATACTCTGAGAGAACTTTTTGGAACTACAGACTGGGATATCCTGCAGGGATCTCATAATGAGAACATTGAGGAAGTTGTTGACTGCACTACTGACTACATCAACTTCTGTATGGACATTGTAGTTCCAGTAAGAACAGTACGCTGCTATGCTAACAACAAGCCATGGATTACAAGTGACATCAAGGGCCTTTTGAATCAGAAGAAAAGGGCTTTTAAAGACGGTGATCAGCATGAGCTCAAGCGCGTGCAGAAGGAACTCCGAGTCCAACTCAGGGCGGCGAAGGAGCAGTACAGGAGAAAGCTGGAGCAGAAGTTGCAGAATAACAGCATGAAGGAAGTGTGGGATGGGATGAAGATCATCACTGGCTGCAGCTCGAAGCGGGGTACCACCATTGAGAGAGACGTGAAGAGAGCAAACCAAATGAACAACTTTTTTAACAGGTTTGACCACCCTAACCCACTCTCACTCTCACCTCGGAGTACTGCACCCTCCACACATCCTTCTGCTGATACCAGCATAGGAAAAACATCCCCACCCATAATAACAACAGCGCAAGTGAGCAGAGAGCTGAGGAGACTTCGTGCCAGCAAAGCAGCGGGTCCAGATGGAGTATCGCCACGACTGCTGAAGGTCTGTGCATCGGAGCTGGGGGGTCCTCTACAGCGCATCTTCAACCTGAGCCTGGAACAGGGGAGAGTCCCGAGGCTTTGGAAAACATCTTGTATCACCCCAGTCCCAAAGGTATCACGTCCTAGTGAGCTGAATGACTTTCGGCCTGTTGCTCTGACATCACATGTGATGAAGACCATGGAGAGGCTGCTGCTTCACCACCTGAGGCCACAGGTTCAACACGCCCTTGACCCTCTGCAGTTTGCATATCAGGAGAAGGTGGGAGCGGAAGATGCCATCATCTATATGCTACACCGATCCCTCTCCCATTTGGACAGAGGCAGTGGTGCTGTAAGAATTATGTTTCTAGACTTCTCTAGCGCCTTCAACACAATCCAACCTCTGCTCCTTAGGGACAAGCTGACAGAGATGGGATTAGATTCATACCTAGTGGCATGGATCGTGGACTATCTTAAAGACAGACCTCAGTATGTGCGTCTTGGGAACTGCACGTCTGACATTGTGGTCAGCAACACAGGAGCGCCACAAGGGACTGTACTTTCTCCGGTCCTGTTCAGCCTATATACATCGGACTTCCAATACAACTCGGAGTCCTGCCATGTGCAAAAGTTCGCTGATGACACTGCTATCGTGGGCTGTATCAGGAACGGGCTGGAGGAGGAGTATAAGGACCTAATCAATGACTTTGTTAAATGGTCCGACTCAAACCACCTACACCTGAACACCAGCAAAACCAAGGAGCTGGTGGTGGATTTTAGGAGGCCCAGACCCCTCATAGACCCAGTGATCATCAAAGGTGACTGTGTGCAGATGGTGCAGACCTATAAATATCTGGGAGTGCAGCTGGATGATAAATTAGACTGGACTGCCAATACTGATGCGCTGTGCAAGAAAGGACAGAGCCGACTATACTTCCTTAGAAGGCTGGCGTCCTTCAACATCTGCAATAAGATGCTGCAGATGTTCTATCAAACAGTTGTGGCGAGCGCCCTCTTCTACGCAGTGGTGTGCTGGGGAGGCAGCATTAAGAGGAAAGACGCCTCACGCCTGGACAAACTGGTGAGGAAGGCAGGCTCTATTGTTGGCATGGAGCTGGACAGTTTAACATCTGTGGCAGAGCGAAGGGCGCTCAGCAGGCTCCTATCAATTATGGAGAATCCACTGCATCCACTAAATAATGTCATCTCCAGACAGAAGAGCAGCTTCAGCGACAGACTGCTGTCACTGTCCTGCTCCACTGACAGACTGAGGAGATCGTTCCTCCCCCAAACTATGCGACTCTTTAATTCCACCAGGGGGGGTAAACGTTAACATTTAACATTATACAAAGTTATTGTCTGTTTTTTTTTTCACCTGTATTATTATCAATCTTTAATTTAATATTATTTATTGTATCAGTATGCTGCTGCTGAAGAATGTGAATTTCCCATTGGGATTAATAAAGTATCTATCTATCTATCTATCTATCTTTAGGTAGTTAGGGTCCTATACTTTGCTTCAGTCTCTCATAGACTTCTTGCTTTTGATTTATTTGCTTGTCTCTTGCTAAGGTTTTGTGTATTTTGTACCTCCACTTCACAGTCGCTCTCTGTTAGTTTCTTAAGATCTTAAGCACTCTGCTCATCACAGTCATATTCAGCTTTCCTCTCTTAGATTCCCTTTCAATTCTTGTTCACCGTAAGTTCTTGGTTTAGATTTTTTTTTTTTAATTCTCTGCTCTTGATTTTGGACATTGGATTTGTTCATGTCTGTGTTGCCTTAGGAAAGCGACATTTTGTATTCTCTTCTCATTTTTTATTCTCTTATTAAGATTTTTGAAACTCTTTGTATAAACTTAATTATGATTAGTAACATTATAAGGACTCTTTTAGTTAACTGGGACACAGGGTCTTTTCAAAGCTCCCCACTCCCTTTTGAGAATTTTTACACTTTGGTTTCATTTTGTGTATGTTGTAGGCCACAAAGCCTGCTTCTTGAGTTTGAAGACCATGCCAGACTTGTGGCCTAGGAGCACAGGCCTGATTTCGAGCTTTGTGAGCCCTGCATTGATGATTCCCATTCATTTACCTCTCCACTCTTTTTTTATTAATTTCTTTTCATCCTTCTTATTTTTTTTGTCTATTGTTCCCACTTTTTTCTGCCCTTCTTCACTTTTCCCATCCACCTTTCTTTTTTAATTGTTCCTCATACCTTTTCCATCCATTCACTCTTTATATTCTTCTCCTACCTGCCTTCTCTCCTTGCCTATAAGGATTCAGGATACCAAATGTTGTTTCTTGATCTGTTGTCATTTTTGTTCTTTTTAAAGTTCGTTTGGCAATGTCACAATCAGCACCCTTTTTTTTTTTTGAAGATGCTTATACATTGTGGAGCATGACGTTATGGCTTCCATCTTATTTAATCTTTAGTGAATGAAGCCCTCGCCTGAGGGCTGACTACTCTGTTCGTCCACCCTTGCATCTCTCTTTATTGATTTTCAGATCATCTCCATCCTGTTTCTCTTAGACTAAAACAAACACAGCACTGCCGGGCTCCTCTTTCCTGTTCATTCATCTTGCTTTTCACTCATCATTCACTTCTCTCCTCAATCTTCATTCCTCACTTTTGCCCATTTTCTCTTCTCTTTCATTTCTTTACTTTCTTCTCTTCCTCACTTGTCTCTGGTTCCCCTTCCTTGTTTTGTTTCAGCTGAGGTGTATTTCCTGGCTTAGGTTTATTTTCCTTTGTTGTGCCTTCTTTGTTTATTTCAAAGTATGATTTCTTATGTTTCATGTTGTGTATTGTTTGCTAATATTTTTCTGTATTTTTATTATAACCATGTGTGCTATGTTGTTCTCCGGTGTTGCTTGTACTCTGTGGGTGATACCCTAAGAGGCGCAGCCCCCGTCACATTCACCACTCTTGAGACCTTCCTCTGGCTATGCAGAGTAAGTCCTAAAGGAAGGGATCTCAGGAGTGGTGCCTTGAAGTGAGAGTACTGTTGCTCTGACGCAAAAAAGAGACTTTAAAGAGATTTTTAAATAAAGAGATTGGGAGATGAGACATAGTGCAGAATCCAAGCCGAGGTAACTGATAAGACATCGAGAGAGAGAGGAGATTGAGAGTGTGTGCTGATTACAGCGCACACCCACCACAAAACAAACCACATGGATTGGGACCCAAGTGCAGCCGTGTAGTGGGTGACACCTCAGCACTACACTGGAACAGTGGGAGAAATTTTTTATGGTGACTGGAGTGCCAGTCCTGCCACCAACCCCCAGGTTTTCCCTGCAAGTAAAGAGGACCTGCTTTGCAGGGCTGGAGGCAGACTAACATCATACTCCGTATAGAACAACATGCAGGTTAGGGGCCTTGCTGAAGGGCCCAATGGAGAGTCACCTCTGGCATTTAGGGGATTCGAACTGGCGCAGATCCCTAGTCTCAGAGCCACCACTCCACCTTCTATAAGACTATATAAGTGAAGTTCTATAAGTTAAAAAATAATTAAATCAAAGGTCATGAAACCAAAAACAAAGATGTATAACAGAAAAGAATTAGACAACAAAAGAATCACACACAAGCACTGTTAACATCCCAATCTTGGATACTAAAGGGATCTGTGTGTGTGCGCCAAGCTTTAAGCAGTCACGCCAGTAATGTCAAACATGGCGCCATCCCAATGTCTTCTGGGAATGATCATCATGGAAACCTTGAAACTACAGTATGTGCAGTGCACAACAATGGCTACGTTGGAGAACGATTAAAAACTTTATCTTTTCCTACTGTGATTGCATTCACTACACTTTTGACACGCAGACTTATTCTGTTAAATTGGAAGAATCCTAACTCTCCTCTGATAAGTCAGTGGGAAACCGATGTTTTATATTATTTGAAATTGGAAAAAATCAAATTTTCAGTTAGAGGATCTGTACAAAATTTTTTCAAAACCTGTCAGGATCTAATCAATATTATTTTAGAATAAAAGAAATAACTATTACCGCATTTAATTCCCTTCTCCATTTCTTATTTACATATATATATTTCTCCCTTTCTTTTGTTTATTATTGCCTTATTAAAAAGCCCTAAGCAATTCTCCTTTGGCTAAGCTCTCCTTCTCAGGGGTGGGGTTTGATTTGTCTTCAATTTTGTTTGGTTATAAATTGATCTATCTGTATGGAATGATTACAATAAAAATAAATTAAAAAAAAAACTTTATCTTTTCCCAGCAGACTTCTATGGACAAATTAATATCAAAAGTGAATTCACTGAGTAGAAATAAAACTAAAATGGGTGCATTAAGGTCACAAAGGACTCAACACCTTCTACAAAAACCTTTACAACTTCTTATCACTCTTTTGATCCCAGGCATTTCTGATTTTTTGGGACTTTGCAGTACTTTTTGAACTTTAATACTTAGTTTCCTGTTTTGGGGGGGTCTTCTTGGGTTGACGCCTGCAGCCAATAGAAATCCTGGCCTGCTCTGGTGGCTTATTGGAATGCTTCACTTCCATCTCACCGTGGTCCTGATTCCTGCATGCTCCCCTCACACTCTCCAACCGCCCCTAGTATTTTGCAGATGTGAATGATGCTGAGTCCTGGGTTCGAGAACGCCTGCCCTTGCTAATGAGTGATGACTGCGGGAAAGATGAATCAAGCGCAGATGCTCTGCTCCAGCGCCACCTGCGCCTTGAAAAAGAGATAGCAGCCTACTTGTCAGAGATGAAAAGACTCCGGGAACAGGCCGAGTGTGCGGCCACACAGATCCCGTTGACTGTAAGTAACTGTCACTGAGAAAGGAGACATTAGGAGGGATGGCGTGGGACATCTTTGAGTGGCCTTTACAGTGCAGGTGCACCATGGTAGAGGTGACCAATGCACACTCATTGAAGGCCAGCGCTCTGTGCAAGATATCATATCCATGTAATGCCTGCTCACTTCACTTATACTTTAATATGAATTTTCATGTTGCTCGGTCACTCTGGATATTTTAGAGAACCCGCCATTTCCATTTCAAGCTTCACATAGCGCGAGTGGCCCACAAACTGCCTACTTAAGGCACATTTTAATTGATAATGTAAGCCTGGGCCGGCGCGTGGAGTGACAATACCTGAGGCAAAGTGCATTTGCCATCCTTTAACTGCAAGCCTGCATATCCGAGATTTATCTTTACTAGGCATGGGATGTTACTCTTAATTGATCTATATTACACACACAGGCTTTAAGATACTGTACATTCTCGGAACAACACACAAAAAATACTTTTGGAAAATTTATAAAACAATGAAAAGTAAAGCTTTAAAACAATAAAATGCAAAATATGTATTTAAACAATGCAAATGTTTAATGTGAAACTCATCCCGCATGCTTGTCTTTTTTTCGTTTCAAACTCCGTCCTGCAAGCTAAAAGGCAATTTACGAGATTCTTAACAAAACAGTGGTTGTGACGTACACCTTACACAGATTCCAGAAATTAACAAAATTTTACAAAATGGTAAAATCTAAATATATGCAAAGTTATAAGCTGTGGAGACTGGCTCGGACACAGACAGGCAGACACGCTCATGTCACCCAACACACGTTTATTTACAATATGTACAAAGTTCTTCCATCCATCCATCCATTTACCAACCCGCTGAATCCGAACACAGGGTCACGGGGGTCTGCTGGAGCCAATCCCAGCCAACAAGGCAGGAAACAATCCTGGGCAGGGTGCCAACCCACCGCAGGACACACACAAACACACCCACACACCAAGCACACACTAGGGCCAATTTAGAATCGCCAATCCACCTAACCTGCATGTCTTTGGACTGTGGGAGGAAACCGGAGCGCCCGGAGGAAACCCACACAGACACGGGTACAAAGTTCTTGTGCTCACAAACCCCAAAGTCCTGGCCACACAACAATGCCTTCTTCAGGCTGCCTCCTTGCCTTCCTCCTGACTCTTGTCTCCGTCTGAAGGGAGGCGGCCCCTTTTATACACACCCGGATGTGCTCCAGGTGCTCCCCGGCAATCTTCCACCGGCACTCCCCAGTGTGGCGGAAATGCCGGCTGTGTACCCGGAAGCACTCCAGGTGTCCCCTCTTTTCTTCCCCCCCAGCACTTCCGGGTGTGGCGGAAGCGCTGGGGTCCAGGGTCCCCAAGGCATTGGGGGGCCCCCTGGCGGGGGCCCCCAAAGCAACCAGGGCGGTCGCCCCCTCGTGGTCTGGAGGAGGCACAAGCCCTCCTCCGGTCCTCCTGGGCATCCTGGCTGGGTACCACCCCCATCTGGGCACCACAACGCATGTGCACGAACTTATAGACACTGGGGGAAACAATGATAGACTACAATATGCAGATAATAATCCAGCAATAATAATCAAAATAACAATCCTTAAACTAGCATTGATTAGGAGACACAGACATGGCAAAGTTAAATTGAAGGGGACCGCAACTGTAAATGTACTGCTAAAGACAAATTTAACTCGAAGTATAAGCATCTCTGACATAGGAATGCATTAAAACTCCGTAAATTCCGTCCTCTGTTTTTTAAGCACCATGAATGACTTGATGATTGTGCTCGTTACATTCGCTCCTGCCGCACTAAAAAAGTTCTCCATAGTTAGAAAACTGACGTCATACATTCCTTGGATAATAACATTCGCGTTATTTGCATGCATTAGGAGTCATGAGTAAATGTAAGAAATAATCCTTTTGCTTTATTTCGTTGAACTTTTGATGATATTAGTAGAGTTAGTTTAGTTTAGTGGCCTAAATATATTACAGTTTATGGCTCTTAATGTAAAAAAAGGTAAAATTCTGCTTTTGTCATCATTATAAAATACCTTGCATTTTAGGAATTTAAATACTGAGCTACCCAAATAAAATATACCTGTTTGTTTTCAAATTGGCCAAATATAACTTTACTAATACCTGTAACGCAACTTTGTGCGAAATAAAAAAAAAAACAGTTACATTATGTCAAACATAGAACTTTCTAACACATTTGGCAGTGACAATTCAATTGAAAGCGTATTTGAGCACTTGCAGTTCGCAGATGCCCTGGTCTATAAAGGATTTGAAGTCAGTATGTAACTGCTATTCATGGTGATAAGGTTGCATCTGTCTGAAAATTACTTTTATTAATTTAGCAGTTTCTGGATAGATATGAGGAAAATGAACTGCTATAACACGGACTGGTAAGTCGCTTCGAAATGCACATGTGCAGTTTTCGTCAGCCGCTCGTAATGTGCCGAGCGGCTGTTCACTACATTATGTCAAACTTATGACTTTTAAAATTAAAATATTTTTCATCCTTATTAAAAAGTTTTTGAACGTGTGTGTAATTCTTAAGGTTTCTAATTAATTTTTTTGTATAGCTATTTTGTAATGTTAAACAAACAGTTCCGTGAAAGTATCGCCTCGTCATGTCACTCCATGTGTCGGCTCAGATATAACCTTTTGTATGTCTATGACTATAAGAAGAGTCTTTTCGAAGAAGCCCTCCAAATTTCAGATCCTGGCCATATTTTAATAGAAGCTGTGTGTTTGACCAGATACCTTCTCCACCTGCAGGAGGAACCTCAGGAGAACAAGAAAGCCCAGGACAGCCCGTCCTCAGAAGAGGAGTGTGACCGGGGGAGACCTGTGACGCGGAGGTCAGAAAGGGCTCATCAAACGAAGACCACTCGTCCGCTGCAGGCCAGGATGAGATTTGGCTACAGAGGTACGACATGTACTTTAGTAGCATTGAAGGTTTTTTCATTCATTGAGGTATTATTGTAGCTGGCTCAATGGATTACGAAATTAAATTGCAGGGTCACACAGAGCTTGTTGAATTCCCCGCACAGTTCTGGGTATATGCTGAGAACTAAAAGGCACACATTCACACCAGGCCAACTTAGGACAGACGGCCAAGGCCATATCACATTAGACGACTATACCAGCGATTTTCATTTGTCACCTTCATGCACATAAATGAGTCAGCAGCTTGTCGTATGAAGCCATTGACTCCAACCAGTCTGCAACTCGCTCTGACAGAATCAAACTGGTTGAAATTCCAGCTCTACTCAGAAGACGCTGTTTAACTGCCCTCCTTGTGCTACTGGTGCTTAATCAATGGCACTCGCTCCCCAGCACAGGCCTGTACCCCTGAAACTTTCTCGTAGTCATGATGGACTCACTTTTGTGGACGGAGACAAAAGTTGCAAGACTCCCAAGTTCTTTTATGTCATTTCTGAGGCCCACTCCTACTAGACCTTAGCTGACCCCCTCCTGGGGTTTCCTTGCCTGGTTTACATGGCCACGGTCACCTGATCCACTTGCTGACCGCTACACGCAGGAACAACCACCAGGCACTGTAATGTGAATATACAAAGGGAGACATTTAATTTGAGCCTCGATTTTCAATTTTTATTTTGTGCTCTTGGTGCCATGTTGCTCACTGGGGCTTACGCAATACATACTGAATTATGACAAGAAAATCTCAATAGTGCACCAACTAATCAGTGACTGTTTTTTAACACAGTATGTTAAAGCACCAACACAGGGTGAAGCTTGTCTGGACTTAGTATTTTGTAGTAATCTGTATAAAATTGAGGGTGTGGAGGTGATTGAACCACTAGGGTCAAGTGACCATAATATAATACAGTTCTCAGTGTTTTGTAAGAGTGCAGATGCAAAGACTAAAATTGTTAAGTTAAACTTTGGCAGGGCAAATTTTGAGCCAATGCAGCAATGTCTAAGGAGGATAGACTGGGATAAGCTTTGAAGTGTGGAGACAGTCGAGGAGCAGTGGGACAGGTTTAAAATTGTTTTACATGTAATGCAGGACAGGTACATACCTAAATTTGGAATTAGTGGGAAATAAACATAAAATAATCCACAGTGGATTAATAAAGATTTAAAAAAGACGATGCATCTATATATATAAAATCCCTGTGTGCGTCCAGGTGTCCGTATGTGGGTGTCTTCTGGTGAAGTGCGCATGCGCAGGCCACGGTGCGATGCACGATATTACTGTCAGAGAAAGTTAGAGGCATTTTATGGAAATACAAACCAGTATTACTGCGAGAGGAAATTAAAGGTACACAATACAGTGACACATATTACAGCCACATACAAGCCAGTATTACTGTCAGAGGAGATTAAAGGCATATTACCGACGGACACGCCTGTATTACCGCCAGAGAAAATTAAAGGTATATTACGGACGTACGGACATATATTACGGACGTACAAGCCGGTGGACGTACAAGACGGTATCCTTCAATAAGGGCGCGCACGGGCATCCTTCAATAAGGGCACGCACAAAAAGGTGAGCCTCAAAAGGGCGACCTCAATTGGGCACAGCGAATAAAGGCGCACATAAATTAAGATCTGCACCTTTGTTGCTCTTCACATATTCCAGAGCCATTTGAACTAAATTATCTACGAACGCCTTTATTCACCGCGCTCAATTGAGGTCACCATTTTGAAGTTCGCCTTTTTGTGCGCGCCCTTATTGAATAGAGCCGTACAAGACAGTATTACTGTCACAGAAAATTAAAGACACACAATACACGGCGGCAGCCCACGACGAACGGTCAGCTCAGCAAGTAAACATCAACAAAAAAAAAGGCTGAAAGAAAGAAAAATACGACCAACAAAAAGAATGAGGTCAAAGTCCCTTGCCATTTAATATAGACTGTTCCTACTAATGTTTATGCACTACTGTTCTAGCACCCGTTATTGTAATGGGCTAAATGACTAGTAGGAAAGAATTGTCTGTTAAGGCGTATAAGACTGCAAAGTGAATCATAGGGTTTATGTTGGAATTATTTATGTTGGGTTTACATGTTGGAATTCTATGAGTGAGCAACAAAAGGATACGATCAAAGTGGAGCAGATTACTTATCTTCTTTCAGAAAGCATTTGATAAGGTGCCAACTTCAAACTGAAAGAAGTGGGAGTTCATGGTGATTATTTTAGATGGGTGCAGAATTGGCTCGGACACAGGAGGCAGAGGGTGATGGTGCGAGGAATCTCTTCAGAATTGGCCGATGTTAAGAGTGGTGTTCCACAGGGGTCAGTGCTAGGGTCGCTGCTATTTTAAATATATATAAATGATTTAGATAGGAATATAAGTAACAAACTAGTTAAGTTTGCAGATGATACCAAGATAGGTGGATTAGCAGATAATTTGGAATCCGTTATATCATCACAGAAGGACTTGGACAGCATACAGCCTTGGGCAGATTTATGGCAGATGAAATTTAATGTCAGTAAATGTAAAGTATTACATATAGGAAGTAAAAATGTTAAGTTTGAATACACAATGGGCGGTCAGAAAATCAAGAGTACACCTTATGAGAAGAAGTTAGGAGTCATAGTGGACTCTATGCTATCAACTGCCAGACAGTGTTTAGAAGCCATTAAGAAGACAAACAGAATGACACGTTATATAACACGATGTGTGGAGTACAAGTCCAAGAAGGTTCTGCTCAGTCTTTATAACACACTGGTGAAGCCTCATCTTGACTACTGTGTGCAGTTTTGGTCTTCAGGCTACAAAAAGGACATGGCAGCAAGATAAAGAGGAATGTGACAGTAGGGGGTGCTGTCGCACCTCCAAACCCCCAGACAACACGTCCAAACACCAGGTAAAATTCCCAATAATGAATTTATTATAACAAAAATGTGCACAAAGCACCTCCACCTCCACATTACCCAATAAACAACAATAAATCAACAATTAACAATAATCAATCCTCCTCTCCATCCAGCAGCTCTGTCACACTCCCTCCCAACTCCGGCTCAGTCTGCTGATAGTCCTTTATATAGTCCTTGACCCGGAAGTGCTCCTGTCCTTCAGTCCACGTGATCTCATGGCACTTCCAGGTCAGATGAAAATTCTTCTTTTTCTTCAGCCCAGAAGCACTTCATTTCTTCTGTCCCCTTGACGAGGTAGTACTTCCGGGCTATAATAGAAACACTCGTGCCTCCCTGCAGCGTCCCCTGGCGGCCCCCACGGTAACCAGCAGGGCTGTGCAGCTGAACTCCATTGTCCATAATGCCCTGCGGGAATTCGGGGCACTTCCATGTTGCAGGAAGGACTCCCTCTAGCGGCCTGGGGGTGCTGGCCGGGATAAACTGCCAGCCATCCCTCACAGGAGATATGATTGAAGTGTTTAAAATTAGGTAGGGAATTATTCCAGTGGATTGAAACTGTGACTTTAAGATGAGTTCATCAAGAACATGCAGACACAGCTTGGAAACTTGCTAAGGGTAAACTTTGCACAAACATTAGGAAGTTTTTCTTTACACAAAGAACGACAGACACTTGGAATAAGCTACCAAGTAGTGTGATAGACTTTAGGGACTTTCAAAACTCGACTTGATGATTTTTTGGAAGAAATAAGTGGATATGACTGGCGAACTTTGATGGGCTGAAGGGCCAAATGGCCTGCTCTCATCTAGATAGTTCTAATGTTCTTTCATGTTGTAATATTGTGGCTTTCTGTGAGACTTGCCAAGTCCATTTCTAGGTTGGTCTATTCGTGCACATTAAGATGAACACACACACATACGTAGGGATCCTATAGGCAAAGTCTCGGGTGAAAGCATAATTGACAGTCACCCCACAACATTCTGTTTAAGACCCCCTTCTCATTCATAATTAAGAGAATGGTAATACCTGACTGCATCACTCAATATTGTATAGGAGTCTCTGCTTTCACCAGCACTGACAAACCTGCAGGTGTCATCACGACACAGTTAAGAGTTCATCTCTTTAGGTTACATGCCACTTACCAACCAAATGATACGCTCCGCTTTTACCGCAGCTGTCTTTCTTTTGAGGAGCGACCTCTAGCCTTGATAACCCTGTGAACAAGAAAAGCAGAGAACTTCTCACACAGGTGTCTTAGGTTTCAATTCATGACTTTAGTTACTCAAGGTAAAAGGTAAAGATATAGAAAATGTAAAAGCAAAATGGTATTTATTAACGTATAATAAAAATACCAAATAAAACAAGATATAAGAGAAAATAAAATTGATAGTAGCAATCTGGATATAATCATTAGAAGAAGAGAGGTTGGGAGCGCGTGCTGATTACAGCGCATTGCCGCACCCACCACACCACGAACCACATGGACTGGGACCCGAGTGCAGTGGGTGACACCTCAGCACCACACTGGAACAATGTGAGGTTTTGTATGGTGGCCATCAACCCTCAGGTTTTCACTGCAAGTTGGAGGGCATGCTTATAGGGCTGGATGCAGATTAACGTCATACCAGGATGGTGCAACGGCAGGTTAAGGGCCTTGCAAAAGGGTCCAATGGAATAGTCACTTCTGGTGTTTACAGGACTCAACCTGGCAACTTTCCGATTGCCTGATGCAGATCCCTAACCTCAGAGACATCACACCACCCTGGAGAAAAAAAAAGACATTTAAAATTGGAAAAAGCGTACAGAAAATTTCAAGGATTGGATGTTATCCTAGGCGGCTTTTGATTTAGCCATCGGTGTTATTCATAAGATACTTTCGCTGACGTTCAGATGAAACAGTCACACTTGTCTCGGTCTCTGACGTCACTTTCGCCCTCTCCTTTTTGGTCCATCAAACAAGCCATATTTATGTTAAAATTCCACATAGGGCTTCAGGATGTGTGATATTACACACATTTGATTGCCTACCTGTCTGTATGATGGATGACTTTACTCAAAGTTTTTCATCTTTTTTGGCAACTCCAATCCTAAATTATAAAATAATCAAAAGGGCCTGAGGCACCATAGTTGTTTCCTGGTCTTAAGTTAAAATTAAATTTAAAAAAAAAAAAACAACCTTCTGCTTCGTTTCCACTTCACTTATGTTGTAAACCGCTGAAACAGATGTTTTAAGGTGACAGATTGCTGGTATAAATCAGGAAGAGAAGAAGCTTTGATGTTAGTTGCCCCTATAAGTGTCCTGTAAATTCAGTTCATCTTGTTTGTCTGAGCAAAATATGATAAAAATATAAGCATCTGTTATTTAAAAAAAAAAACTGAAGACCTGGCACTCCAGGACACACAGCCACCCACTTACACGACTCGATGTAAGCGTTGTGAGCCAAACACAATGGGATCCTTTTGAGGTCTCATGGATGGTTTAATTTAATGTATAGGGTGGGCCACAGAAAAGTAGCCCACCTCCGGCGATAGTATGACAAGATGAACAAGCAAGTGGATTGTTTTTATTCACTTACCCCCAAATTGCAACAGATGCTGAAAGTGGTCCCCGTTCACATCTATGCACCTTCGGGCATATCAGAGCATGTTGGCGGATGCTGCTTGCAGCTCTTCAACAGTGATGCTGCTGCGGATGGTGTTCGTGATGTTTTCCTTGAGTTCATCCAGGGTATGTGGATTGTTGGCGTACACTTTCTGCTTTAAATTTTCCCACAGATAAAAACTGCATGTGAACAAATCGAGGGGAACTTGGTGGTCATAACCCCTCTGTAAACAGTTCACGAACCCGTGCCAGTGAGTTGCGTGAGGTGTGGCATGTTGCCCCATCTTGTTGGAAAAAGCAGTACATTTTTTGTTCTGTTGTTAGTTGGTCATAAAATTTTTCAAAGATGTCCAGGTAAAGCCGGAACACTGCACACAAGGCGACACCACGTCGCCAGACAGATGGACAGTTGGCAGACAGAGCAAGGGACTACGGCCTCCTCCAAAGAACGTGGCACCGGTATTGGAGGCGGGCTACTATTCCATGGCCCACCCTGTATTTAAACTTCTTTGTTTTCGTCTTTTGGCTGCTCCCCTCAGGGGTTGTCACAGCGGATCATCTTCTTCCATATCTTCCTGTCCTCTGCATCTTGTTCTGTTACACCCATCACCTGCATGTCCTCTTTCACCTCATCCATAAACCTTCTCTTAGGCCTTTCTCTTTTCCTCTTCCCTGGCAGCTCTATCTTTAACGTCCTTCTCCCAATATACTCAGCATCTCTTCTCTGCACATGTCCAAACCCATGCAATCTCGCCTCTCTGACTTTGTCTCCCAACCGTCCAACTTGAGCTGATCCTCTAATGTACTCGTTCCTAATCCTATCCATCCTCCTCACACTCAATGCAAATCGTAACATCTTTATCTCTGCCACCTCCAGCACTGTCTCCTGTTTTTTGGTCAGTGCCACCATCTCTAACCCATATAATATAGCTGGTCTTACTACCATCTTGTAGACCTTCCCTTATCCATTTCAGATTTGTGAATTTAATTATTTCAACACAACCCGCTTTTCAGACCCACTTAACCAGTTCACATTTGTGAGAGTCAGTGCATATCCTGGCACATTTCAAGGGGATGCCAGTCCATTGCAGAGCACACTCGTGTATACCTTTTCCCACACTCACTTCAAGTTGCTTGATGACCCAAATACATACATATACCGGGGATGAGGAAGGAAAACCAGATGAACAGGTACAAAAGCCCACACCAGGCCCCAAATTCAAGTCTTCCACTCCAGAGCCGTGAGACTGCAGCACCACGCCACCCTAACACCAGCTGTCTAAAGTAACTTGTTTTACTGTTCATGGATGCATCCTCGGGTCAGGGAACAGAAGCAATGAAACAGAAGCTCATGACATGGAACGAGTGGCGTCCAATCAGTACTTAAGTGTCGCTTACAGAAAAAAATATTTAGAAAATGCAAATTTAACTTTAAAAACTGAAATCAGCCACCGAAAGCTCAACCCTCACTCTCCTCTATAGGATAGTTTTCTTTTGCCATTTTTTGCAATTTAATCCTCTTTTGAATTCCCACTTCTTAAATCTTCATAGGTCTGTGAGTCAGGTTTTTGTGTTTCAGCTCCTATTCATCAACATGACTCTTTTATGTTTAGCCGATGATGTGGTCCTGAAGCGGGGTGACATCCTTGAAGTGGAAAGCAAAGGTAACGGTGACAAATGGCAGCTGAAGAACAGCCTGGGACAGATGGTGCTCGTGCCAGCTACTTACCTCACCGAAATGCCAACCCAGGTGAGCACTATGATGATGGAAATGGGCACATACACCAGTAAAGACTGCTTAGAGGGGCCGCAGGTGCACTTTTATGCCATGGGAAGGTAACAGAAATGAAACCTTCAGGAGGACAATACAAAAAGATGAACGCCTGCCTTTCCTCACAGCAGGGGTCCTGGCCAATCACCCAAATGAACCCCTCTTGTGTGATTTATCCTCTCCTGTCCTCTCTACAGTTACTGAGCATGTCCTGAAGTAAAAGAGACTCTGAGGTCCCATCTTTCATAAATTGTAATGTTTTCTAATTTAAAACTGTACTTTTGTTTTGCTTTTGTTGATTTTTTTTCTCATTTTAATGGCATTAGATGATGATGATGATGATGTAATTGCAACATCTTGAATTTTGGTTGCTATGGTATCAAGTTTTGCTGAGGGGTGTGGCTACTTGTCCATGTGGCAGTCACCTTACTAAAGACCAAAGCGTCTGCTCTTTCATTGCCCAAGCTTGGCTTTCAAAAGAAAGCCTGATGAAAACACCACTTCTGTCGGTTTCTTTTGGACTTGACTTTTTCCCTCATTGCATTAAGGAAGGTTCAATCTATGAAGGAATCTTAGTTCTCAACTTTCACAAAGATGGTAAAATAGAAAACCGACTGCTACATAATGAAAAAGAAAAAATGCAGAAGATGTCTTTAAATTTAAAGGGGTTTACAGCATGCCTTTCTGCCAAGATGCTCTGAAATGTAGAGGTAAAGGCTTTCAAAAGACCAAAAGTGGTTTTCGGTGAGAGGTCGCCTTCCTCCATATGCATTCCAAAGCAGCATGCCGGCCTTCAGGCTGAATTATAACCGACATGTGAGGGCGGAGTGGTGGTTCTGTGGCTAAAGGATTAGGGCTGGTAGCTTGAAGGTTGCCAGTTCAAATCCCGGCAGTGTCAGAAGGAATGCTACTCTGTTGGGCCCTTAACCTGCAATTGCTCCAAGGGCGCTGTACAAATAGCTGACCCTGCACTTTGCCCCCAAAAAACTCTCTGGAGACTAAGTTGGGTTATGCGAAAACTGAGAAATTCCTAATACAAGAAATTGTATATGGCAAATAAAGGATTAAAAATCGCTAAAAATAAGGTGTGGGATTTCTTATATCAGCTAGCTGAACATTTTGTGAATGCTGATGGCGTTCATATTCATGTTCCATTTACAAAGGCTGGACCTCCCTGTCTTGCCTATTTAAAGATGGTGTTGTTGTTTTTTGTTTCTAATGCTGAATAACAGACAACCACTGAGGCTGCAGTTGAGAATGGCGTGCAGAAGAATTCTCCAACAAAGATAAGCCGGCCTCGGCGGCGCAGGTCAATGCGACGTGGCACTGCAGAGATTCAGTTTTCCATCTCAGGGGGCCGCGACCCAGACTTTGATGCCAACACCATCCTCAATACACAGAAGGCACTGGACAGCGACTTTGACAAAATGGTGGAAGTGGCCCAGGTACGTTCTGCATATTGTGCAGTATAAAGGGAAGAAGATGATCTCTCTGGACATTGCAGGGCTTTTCACTTTTATTTCTGGGGTATTGTTCCATTTTCCACATATATTATGTGTCCATCTAATGAACATTTGATAAAGCTCAGTGTAAATTAATAGTAGGAAATAATTAAAACATGTGTATGTGAAGATATTGAGATAATGAGTGTCATCTTTATTTTATGGTTAAAAAGTAGCGCTGCTCCCCAGCCCTTCTCATGATGGGGTCCCAGGACACACTCGGATATTTGCATGCAAAGCTTGCTTGCATAAATTCCTTTCCCAGCATGCACTTTCTGCAATAACTGCAGCACTGCTCCCTTTTCTCACATAAATGATTGTTATGACCTGCCATTTTGACCAGCTTGATTGAGAATGTTTTCTTCTTTTCTGTGCTGCCCCAAAAGGAACCCTTTAAAAAATGAAATTGCAAAACCTAAAAGGTCAACAATTTGTAAGTGTATCCAGCAGGGGGCGCAAGCCCATTTGGAATGTGCTCTTTCACTCAGACAAAGCCATTGATTTGCTCTTACTACATATCCCTAAGAGACTAATTGATGCATTGTGGGTAGTCTCCATTTTTAAAATGTTTGACGTTGCTCAAATGTGCTACCACTGTGACTTTGGTCACATGTCTGCCAGTTAGACCTGACTGATGTCCAGACTAACATTTAGGCAGACTGCCGTCTCACCACCAGAAGTATCTGTATTAAAAGAAACCCTTGGCCTGATTGTTTTTCCTCTGTGTCAGAATCTCTCGAGACTCTCTTGTGCCTTCATCATCTCTCCACTACAGCATATCCAGTGTCCTTAGAAAGGCAACACTGCAAGGTTTGCAAAGTAATCATTATATTTTCATTTATAACAAAAAAAAAACAACATTTAGCATTGTCATTTAAAACATTCCATTTACTCTGGTGGCATATCTTGGCACTGCAGCATTCAGAAAAAAATCCCCAATGAGCCCCAAGACCCCACCACACCCAACCTGATCCCCCCCCACCCCCCACCACAAACACACACACTTTCAGCATGGACTCCAGTCTTTGTTTGTTGTGGGAGATCTCTGTCTAAGGTAATGACCACCCAATGTGAGTCTCGTCCAAAATGTCATTCAGGGGAGTCCCATCTGATAACCCTGACCAATGCCATCCAAACCTCTTTTTAGAACATTAGTAACATTTTGGCCATTCAGCTTGCCAATCCAATCCACTTGTTTCTTCAACATAACATCAAGTTTGTAATGGCAGACCCAGTCGTCCGGACTGGCAACTACACCACCAAGACCTGTGGCCTGCCAACCTGAGGGACCTCAGGGAACCTGTTAGACTAGACAAGCCATACTTCTTCCAAAATATTTGCCCAATCGACGATCAAAATAAGCAAAAAGGCAAACAGTATGTAAAATAATAAAGTGGATATATATTAATAAAAAGAAATGAAACAAACTCCAAATGATGTGTATATATCACACCTCAACCAGCCCCAACATAACACTCACAACCCCAAATGTGACCGGCAGAATAAAATAATAAAAGGTGCAGCAATAAATATATAATACAAATCCTCCCTTGTCCCTACTGTGAACACGAAGCAGTTACGACACACAGAGAACATGAAAGACCAAAAGAGTAAACAGAAGATGAGTAATGAACGTGAACCTTGTCCAGCTGATAAGTGTCCCCAGTAAATAACATACGGATGAAAACGTCTGTTCGTTCCTTCCCCAAATGACAAAAAACAGTCTCACCGTGCTCTCCTCGGCATGTCGGTATAAAACCTGAACCCCAGGGTTTGCAAAGTGATGGTGAAGCATTTGAATGTTTGGCAATCGAAAACAGCGAGCATGAAAAGGGTGTAAATTCCGTATCTGCGTCTTTCTTTGGTTTCCAGTACAGTGTCCGGGTTGTAACTGATCCTCCATTTCTTTTCGTCCACTTGTTTATATGTCAGTGGCCCAAATGGAATTGATGTGATTAACAGGGACAATTACCTAGAGGGGTCACGGCTCTACAGCTTTCTCCTTCCCCCTTTGTTTCCAGGGGGAAAACATTTACACAGACACACAATAGACTATATAAAGAGACAATGCTATAAAAGACATGACTCAACACAGAATATATTTAAGATGTCTCCATTCATGTAGCATCTCTATAAGTTGAGCTCTGAAGGTTCCTAAAATCCTGTTCTCTGCCACATTACTCGGTGACCTATTCCACGCATCTATGGTCCTCTGTGTAAAGAATTGGTTGTCTTCCATTTGACAGATGAGAAGAACGGCACTGGAGGAGAAGGTCCGGCTGTATCGCTTCTACAATGTCTGCCGTGACTTTGAATCTTGGCTGGAGGACAAAGAGAAGGTCCTAAATGCTTTCCTGCCCAAGTCAGAAAATGTGGAAGTGATGCAGATGAAGTATGAGGTAAGGTTAGCTCCAGCCTGAATCACCCAATACTTTATCAAACACAAAATATTCTGGACTAGCTGTGCTACCTGTCTAAGGTGGGTTGAAAACTAAGTAATCAACGTAGACCTCAGCATTAACGTTTGCAGTGCACCACTTCTCTGTTATGTGCCATTTGATTTGGGATTCGTAAAAGCAGTGTTAATGCTTGTGATGTGCCATCTGTTGGAGTGAGAAATGCAATGTATTTTATTAGTAAAAATGTTTACAATGCACCATCTTGTAGATGTGTTGCATTCTGACAAAGTTCTCTTGACTGCATTTCAGAATTTCCTGACAGAACTGGCTGGAGGGAAGAGGCGCCTACAGGAGATACGGCAAACAGCCCAAGCACTGTTGAAGAGCGATCATAGCCAGGCCCATGAGATCCAGGCGAGGCAGGCCGAAGTCCAGCAGAGGTGAGAGCCCACAACACACACACACACACTTTTTACTTATAACTTCCTGAATGGCCTTCAGGGAGAAGTTCAGATGAATTCTGACCCCTAGTAAACCTCACTGTTTTGTCTTTGAAATTTACCAAATCAAGCAGTAAAGAATAAAAAGGACAAGATAAACAAGATAAAAAGCATTTAGCTCTGAGACTACAGCAGGGACACATCTTCATAGCATGAACAGATGTGGGTCCTGCGTGAATTAAGGTGCCTAATGTTCTCTTCAATGTGTGTACCTATGTGGCGAGCAGGTGGGATCACATTCAGCGGCTGAAGGACGAGAAGGCCAAAGAGCTGCTGGGCACTGCCGATGTCAAGTCCTTCCTGCAAAGCTGCCAGGATGCACAAGCGTTGCTGGAGGACAAACTGGCACAGCTGGAGGGCACCCAACCCTTGGCACTGGAGACAGAGCTGCGCAGGCAAAACCAGAATGAGAGAGAAATCCAAGTGCTGGAGAGCAAGATTGCATACCTCAAAAACATGGCCAAAATGTGAGTGCTTCATGCTTGTCAGTTTTTTTTTAACTTAATATCATTTGTCACACCTTAAAGTTCTATTACCCAAAGAGCAGAGACTGGTTTAATGATAACAAAATGTGTCAAACCAAAGGGAGACAAAACACAGCAGTTCGAAAAAGAAAATCTGTGACTATGTGGGAATAAAAATGGAAATGAAGGCCAAAGAACAAAACTTAGTTATAAAACGGCTGGAAGAAATAAAAGTTTACAAACAGGAAAAAGTAAATAAATGGAAGAATAAAAAGGAAAGAGATGGAGGGAAAAAAGGGGTGGATAAAATATAAACAACCAGAGAAAAGCAGAGAGGACGTTGGCTGGCAGCTAGGACGTTGAAGGTTGTCTTCCGCATTAACTTTATTTTACAAAGACCAGGACTCCATTTCCCAACACCCATCATGTTGGGTTTGCCTTGATCTTCTCCTTTAAGAAAAAGGAAAGAGAGTATAATCACACTCTGGGTTACAGTATGTGACCTTTCAGTGAATAATGGTGTAAAATAAAGAAAACAAGATGGACGAAGGGTGGGGAGTCCAAGTGAGGGAGAGCCTCATTTAATGCAGGATGTGAAAAATGTAGAGAAAAATAAAAAGACACCAGCAACGCTGCTATGAACTTCTCTCCACTTGCGGTCATCAGAGAGATGGACCTTGGAGTGGCAGAGGGCAGGCAGGTGGACACAGTTGACTGGAGGTCACTGATCTTCTGGACCAGTGACTTTGAAGCTATGAACACAACTGCCCAGGTGTCTTCTGCAATCTTGTCCTTTGACTGGTCAGCCCTGCTAGGTATGTGTGAATGATCACAACTTTCCAAAGGATATCTATTAATAAAACAGCAGCCACTGCACTTACACGGTGTGATATGTAACAGAGGCGCTATATAGGCGCCTGATCCGACACAGAGGCACGTATGAAACACAAAGACTTTATTGTTTTTCACCCAAGGGCGCACGTCTTCCCCGTGACCCACAGGCAATACACAGTCCCAAAGCACTATTCCACAACACAACACAACAATCCTTTCTCCTCTCCCACCACTCCTCCTCAAGCTTAGTCCCCCTCCTCCTGACTCTGGCCCCTGAGTGGTGGCTGGCCCTTTTATAGCCCACCCAGAAGCGTTCAAGGTGCTTGACCACCTGGTCCTAATTGCACTTCCGGGTGGGGCTGAAGATTTGTTTTGCCGGGCTGGTGACTCCATGCAGCTCCCCCTAGTGGCCATCCGAGCCCCCAACCAGGCTGTGGAGGACTCCATCTCCCATGGAGCCATGCAACAGGTTGGGGAATCACCGTCCGCCAGGGAGGCTGCCATCTAGTGTCCCAGGGGGAGGTATTAAGCTGCCCATGGTTGCTCCCCTGGAACAGATGCAGCAGGGGCATCCCTGCCGGGCATGGGACCTGGCTGTCTGCCACATATAGTAAGGACTCCATTTCTTAGCACATGCCATGTCAAACATCACCTTGAATCTTCTTCTGATGACGATGAAAAGTAATAGAGAATGTGAGTGAAAGAAATTGTTTGATTTTAATCAATCAATCTACAGTATGTTCAGGTTTGACTTAAAAATTTCAATTATTAATTTAAAAAAATCTAGAAAAAAACATTTCCTTTAATTACTAGGCTGAAAAGCTAGCAGTTCAGCTGGGTCATGAGGTATTTAAACCCAGACTTCCCTGCTACAAAGATACGCTGGCATAAAGGGATTCTTAAATAAGAGAATGTCAAATCCAGGAATCTGAAAGTGCAACCCTGTCTGGGTCCGGCTTGAAAAGGAACGAAACTGAAGTGGAGGCAGAAGAAGGAAGAAATGCCCTTGTCTGGTGTGTTTTGGCTGCCATTTGTATTTGATAATGTTGGTGAAAATAAAAAAATATTTGATTTGAAAGCAGAAGTTTGTGAGGTAGCATTGTGCCTGAGGTTTGCACCCCCTTGTGGTCACAATCAGCATATGAGAAAGGACTCGAGATAGAGTCAGACTAATACATACCACAGAAGCTGTTCTGAATTAATAGGTTTTCTAGATTCTCTTAGATTTACGAACTATTTGATTTAGTTTTTCACTATTGATAATTCAGTCAGCTTGCCTTTACTTGAATGCACAGAGAGGGTTAAGCTGATATATTGTGACTCAATACTTTTGTTGTCCATTTAGTTAAAAGTAAAAAGACAAAGTTCAGCTGCTCCACTCCTGAGTAGGGCACACGGTAACCCTCAGACATGAGAAAGCAGGGCTTCAGACGGCTGTTTAGTTGCGACTTTGAGTTCAAATGTATCGTGGCACAGATAGTACCAGATCTTAAGGACAATGTCCACTGCTGTGTGGTGCTTTTTCTGCTCACTCTGGCTTCAGGTGGAGAACTTTGCTTATGGTGAGGTGTACCCTTTGTCTTTGCCTCTGTCACAAAGTGTGTTTGTTATTAATTTTTACAAATTAATGGCCATGTTCTTTTTTTCATAGAACTTTTGTTCAAATAGAGGAATTTTTTAGTGCACGAAATTGGATTTTGGCATTAGCTTTTGAATTCAGTAAGCGTTTAAAGTGTGGAAAAGTATTCTACGCCATTATTGATGCCATTTTCTTTTCTCTGGGCTGTGCCCATTTTATAAGTCCTGTTGTTAGGATGAGACTCCCTCTTGCCAGGGGTGTGGTCTTAGAGGTCATGACCTCTGACATCATTTATGTAACGGGTTACAAGGTCAGCTCTGGCATCCATTTTGTAGCTGAGCATTATGGACAGAAACTACCCTTTGGTAGTGACTCTGTTTCAAAGTTTCCCCGGTTACTAATCTTTTTGCTCTGAAGCGTTGATTGTGATTTTCATTTCATGTTTTAGTTTCTTTATTTTCATGGTCATGACTTTCTTTTGTTTTTTGACTACATTTAATCTCCTGGTCTAATGTCTTTCTAAAATTGCTAGCACTCCACCTCTAGCAGAACAGCCACAAGGCCCTTTGTGTCCATAGTGTGGTGTTGCCAGGGATGGCATGGGGCGCCCCACCAAAAATATCGGAATGGTGATAACAGCCTGAGACGGTCAATACATTAAGAGTGCCGTTTATGAAAGTTAAGGGGTACACGCTCAAGACACAAAGAGCCATGTGCCCCGTAAAGTCTCTTGCGTTTAAGACCCAATTATGTAACTGAAGAGGCGTACGCTCCAAACACTGAGGGGGTGGTCTATCAATACTCTTTACTCGCCATTTATGAAGGCTAAGGAGCACGCTCTCTAAGTTTTGCGGTATGTACACAGAAGGTCGCCATTTGTGTAACTGAAGGGGAGCATGGTATTAAAGTCTGATACTGACTACCTGCTGTGGACACCGAGGGGCCTGTCAGCAGTCCCGGCATGCTCTGCGGGAATCGGTGGTGCCACTGCCACCCAGGAGGGCTGCCCTCTAGTGTCCCAGGGGAAGGCAGTGCCTTATAGATGCTCACTCCCCCAGTCCTTCCATCCTACTGGCGTCCCAGCCAGATTCAGTGCATCCAGAAAGTATTCACAGCGCATCACTTTTTCCACATTTTGTTATGTTACAGCCTTATTCCAAAATGGATTAAATTCATTTTTTTTCCTCAGAATTCTGCACACAACACCCCATAATGACAACAAGAAAAAAGTTTACTTGCGGTTTTTGCAAATTTATTAAAAATAAAAAAACTGAGAAATCCCATGTACATAAATATTCACAGCCTTTGCTCAATACTTTGTCGATGCACCTTTGGCAGCAATTACAGCCTCAAGTCCTGTTGAATATGATGCCACAAGCTTGGCACACCTATCCTTGGCCAGTTTTGCCCATTCCTCTTTGCAGCACCTCTCAAGCTCCATCAGGTTGGATGGGAAGTGTCGGTGCACAGCCATTTTAAGATCTCTCCAGAGATGTTCAATTGGATTCAAGTCTGGGCTCTGGCTGGGCCACTCAAGGACATTCACAGAGTTGTCCTGAAGCCACTCCTTTGATATCTTGGCTATGTGCTTAGGGTCGTTGTCCTGCTGAAAGATGAACCATCGCCCCAATCTGAGGTCAAGAGCGCTCTGGAGCAGGTTTTCATCCAGGACGTCTCTGTACATTGCTGCAGTCATCTTTCCCTTTATCCTGACTAGTCTCCCAGTCACTGTTGCTGAAAAATATCCCCACAGCATGATGCTGCCACCACCATGCTTCACTGTAGGGATGGTGGCAAGTTTCCTCCAAATGTGACGCCTGGCATTCACACCAAAGAGTTCAATCTTTGTCTCATCAGACCAGAGAATTTTCTTTCTCATGGTCTGAGAGTCCTTCAGGTGCCTTTTGGCAAACTCCAGGCGGGCTGCCATGTGCCTTTTACTAAGGAGTGGCTTCCGTCTGGCCACTCTACCATACAGGCCTGATTGGTGGATTGCTGCAGAGATGGTTGTCCTTCTGGAAGGTTCTCCTCCCTCCACAGAGGACCTCTGGAGCTCTGACAGAGTGACCATCGGGTTCTTGGACACCTCCCTGACTAAGGCCCTTCTCCCCCGATCGCTCAGTTTAGATGGCCGGCCAGCTCTAGGAAGAGTCCTGGTGGTTTCGAACTTCTTCCACTTACGGATGATGGAGGCCACTGTGCTCATTGGGACCTTCAAAGCAGAATAAATTTTTCTGAAACCTTCCCCAGATATGTGCCTCGAGACAATCCTGTCTCGGAGGTCTACAGACAATTCCTTTGACTTCATGCTTGGTTTGTGCTCTGACGTGAACTGTCAACTGTGGGACCTTATATAGACAGGTGTGTGCCTTTCCAAATCATGTCCAGTCAACTGAATTTACCACAGGTGGACTCCAATGAAGCTGCAGAAACATCTCAAGGATGATTAGGGGAAACAGGATGAACCTGAGCTCAATTTCGAGCTTCACGGCAAAGGCTGTGAATACTTATGTACATGTGCTTTCTCAGTTTGTTTATTTTTAATAAATTTGCAAAAACCTCAAGTAAACTTTTTTCACGTTGTCATTATGGGGTGTTGTGTGTAGAATTCTGAGGAAAAAATGAATTTAATCCATTTTGGAATAAGGCTGAAACATAACAAAATGTGGAAAAAGTGATGCGCTTTGAATACTTTCCGGATGCACTGTAATGGCCAAGGTTGCCCGTCACACTGTGTGTCCATTTTTCTAGGCACAGGCAGTGGGCCGTCTCTTCTGTCTGTCCTCTTTGACAGGACTAGCTTCATTAAGACTATCAGCCCTTGGTTCCATGAGTAGCCATTTTGACCAATGCTATGGATGGATTAGGGTTTCTTCTTACCAGATTAGCACATTTATTGACGATCTGCTTGACCACACTACCCCCTTGAACCTTCTGTCCATTACTAAATACAGTATGGTAGCTCATTTACCTTCTTGAGCTTCTTCTGTTACACTGCTCAGATTGGCACAGGTTCTAGGAAGTCCTTGTTCTGCTTGGAGTCCCAGTTAGCAAGTCTTATTTATCTGCTGTAGTCCAATATATTTCTAAAATGTCCTATATAAGGTCAGCATGAGTGTATTCAAAGCAATCCGGCCGACAGATCACTGTGTCATACTGACTACTAGCTGTGCTTTTCTTCTCTGGCTACAGCACTGTTTTTTATCTTGGTAGAGTAATATTTTACTCTACTTTCCCCTTTTGTGTTATTAATCTGTAGCCTTTGTCAGAATGCCTCAAATCTCACAGACTTACCACTGTTTATAAGGTATTGTACCATATAACTTCTCCCTACCTTCCCTTCTAGATTTATAACCTCAGGCAATTAGGTGTAGTAAAAGACAAGCAGGAGTTAAGTTACACTTTAAATAATGTATTATTGATAATATTCATAAAAAATAACAATATGCAAAGTACAAGTGAATATTGGCAACCATACAACCTGGTAATTGGTGATGTGTAGTTTCAGGCGGCACACAGACTTGTAGTTACTTAAAATGTCTCTAGTTAAGGCATCATTTGTGGTCAGCTTTCTTCAGAACAGGCCACATGCCTGTCTCAATATGGCTGTCGAGCTGTGCTCTTCATTGTGTTGTCCTTTTCAGTTCATGATTTGTAAGATGAGAGAGAGAGAGAGAGAGAGGGGTAAAGCAAGCAAATTTATAGGTTTTCTGTCCAATCCCTAGAACCAATAGGGCGTCATGATACTTAAAGGCTTTTGATCAAGCCAATTCCAAACAGCCATACAGCTGACCAATAGGGCAGACAACACCTTCACACCTGCTCCCAAAACCGTTCATTGAACGGTTTGCCAGCTAGGCAATCTGGATTTCCTGTGGAGGTTAACTGAGAGACTCCAGCAGAGAAACATTTGCCAGACTTGTTTGAGGCACTTCTCCCAACCCTGTCGTAAAATTACAAAGGACTTGTTCTTATGAGGGGGGAAGGGGTTCTTAACCATCTAACCATTGCTGTTCTTATCAATGATAGACATTAGTGTTTGTTACAAGTTACCAATAAAGACATACAAAATATTTATCAACTTATATGCAAAATTTCACACCACACCAAGCACTATGGGTCAGTTGTCCACAGTTCTGCAGAATTTTGTGAATTAACGGGAGCCATTGCTACTCCAGAAGTACTGATTTTTATCTTTGGTTCTCTGTTTCTTCATCAGGAAGCAAGACACCAGCCCTGCCGAGAGTGCTGCCATTCTGAATGAAGTCCGCAGGCTGCAGCAATTACTTGAGCGTGTCCAGAAGGAAGCCGCTCACAAAAAGAAAACCGTGGAAGATGGTTTACACCTTCAGAAGTTTTTGCAAAACAGTAAAAATTTAAGTCTCTGGATAAAGGGCATGCAGGAGCGGTTGGCAAGGGAGGAGAGTGGGTCTGATGTGGCATCAGCAGAGACATTGCTTAAAGAGAATCGAGACCTCTGGGAGGAAATTGCAAGAAAGGGGGAGAGGTAAGCTAAAGTGCACAGATGTCTCACCAAGGGATTATCAAGGAGGGGAGGGTGGCATCAGAAAGGAGAATGTCAGGGTCAGATTTTATGTGATGGCTCCCACATGCTGTAGCAATACAGACGCTTTTCTCCAATTTCCATTCCTAGTTATGTAGATGATAAGCACAACATATGATATGAAACGGGTCAGAAGGAGAGGCATCTGCTGCTTAGTTATGGACACCCCACTGTTCATTAAGAGGGTCACACAGTATAATCCTATATTTGGAGAAGGATAAACTTCAAATCAAACATAAAACACTGAGAGGTAAAGCCGTTCTATCTGTTGAGAGTCAAGCGGTTCTCCTGATATCAACAAGGATGACTTCAACTAGGACAAGATCTTCTTATTTCACAGTGTCCTGCCATATATCCTGCTACTTTTTGACACTCCCAGTTAATATGAATACACTAAACAATTATTATTATGGTTGATGTCAACATAAAAGTTTATATTAAAATGTTCATTTGTTCTTTCATATTGTTAACACATAATATAATGTGTTAAAATGTCCAATTCCACATTAGAACATTAAAACACTCTAGACGAGAACAGGCCATTCAGTAGCCAGTGTCTTATTTTTGAAAGAGGCTGCCATGTGACCTTTAAGTCACATAACCTGCTGGTGCTCCACAAGTAGAAATTATGCCATTTATTTTCACACATTCTTTGTATCATGGTGCTGGGGAGTGCCGATGTGTGGTTTGTTGCCTGAATATGTAAGTAAAAATTTCACTATATTCTAAGTCTACTACTACTACTAAGTCTACTAAAAAAAAAAAAAAAAGAAAAAAAAAAGCTTTACGTTAAAGTGAAGCCCATTCTTCATTTTGAACATTTGATCCAACCTTATTCTTGATTTGCTACCATGCAGGATGAAGGAGCTGAAAGAAATGGGGAACTTTCTGGTGCGAGCCATCCCAAGCAAAGCCTTCGAGTTGCATCAGACCCTAACAGAGCTAGGCAGGGAATGGACGGAGTTTAATGAGCAATGGGCCAGTCGTGACAAGAAGCTACAGGGAGGGGTGGAGCTACAGAAGTTCAACCGAGAGGCAGACCGCATTGAGGCGACAGTGTCGAGCCACGAGGCAAGGCTGAAGGTCGAGGACCTTGGGGTAAGAGATGAACAACGTCCTACATGCTGTCTCTTTTACGTGTTGTAATATTTTTTTTTCCCCCTTGGAAAATTGCCAGCACTGCATAAATGAGAGAGAAAATATTCGATAAGGGATTTTTCAGGTCTGCTTATTCTTTATAAAGTGTTGCATCCACAAAGTCTACAGCATTGTGAAGGATCGCTCCCACCACTCCCTTGGTCACTCTGTCCCATTTCCATCTGGCAGAAGTTACCGTAGTATCTGAATGAAATCTGTCAGGCTCTGCAACAGCTTCTACTCCTTGGCTGTCTAGATGCTGAATTTGGTACTGCTCCCTGCCCTCAGATCTGCTCCAAGTAGCTTGTTTATATGCAGTACATTTGTCAGATTTGTTACTACTGTTTTTTCTTATTATTAGTTGTTATTATTTATTTATTTCTATCTACTTCAAATTACTAATCTCAATCTAATCTACTAATCTTCAGTTACCTATTATTTACTTATTTATCTACGGTATAGTTCTTTGCCTGTGTTCATTTTGCACTGCGGTCCTGGAGAACTTTATTTCATGCCATTGTATGCTGCAATACGGTATATGGATGGTATGACAATAAGACCACTCAACTTGGCTTGACTCAACTTGACTCTTTGGTGTCACAGGGCCAGAGGGTCTTCTAGAAACATCAGATGCAAGGCAGGAAGCTGCCCTGGGTGGGGTGTCAGTCCATTGCTGGGCAGACTCACATACACACCCACACTGAGGTGCCAGTTAGCCCAACTAGTAAATCTTTCAGATATGGAAGAAACGTAGGAGAACCCAAGTAAATATGGGGAGCACATGCATCTTCTACAAGTGTAATTTGTAGGCTAGGAATACAACCTATGACTTTGGAGGTGTGAGGGAACAGTGCTTACCATTACACCATCGTGCATCCCAGTGTTAAGACTGGAGAAAGACATTGAAGCCAATGAAGAAAATGAAGAAAATGTGGAGTGGGATGATACTGACGTTAGTGGTAATGGACCCAAGCAGCAATATGAAAAGTGTGGTTTTAAATGGCAAAATCAACAAACAGCACAATTTGAGTGTGTGAATAGCTCAACCACTGGACTTTGTTTAAATTCTCCTAGTTTCTAATTCTGAGTTGAAGTCTTCACCATATCCAGTACTGTTCTCTTTCCCCAGCATGCCCTGTATGACAACAATCCATCACCAACAATAAAAAATGATAATAAAACAAAGTGTAACACAGCAGCACCTGCTACAAGGTAGGGGCACTCAACGAATGTTTTACTGCAATTTTCTATTGAGTGAGGTGGCACAACAAACTTCTCACCAAAGCTTGTCCAGCTTTTTTAACTCTACAAATAAAGCTTTTGGCTTCTTCCATATACTTACACCTGCCCCTCTATTTTCCCTTCTCTTGTCCCCTTTATAATATGAAGGTGTTCTCTGTTGGGCGTACACCCGTGATCGACACGTCTGTTGCAGACTCAATATTACTATCAACTGTACCTAAAACTCTGTCATCTTGATGTGCCCAGGGTACAAAAGTGTCAACAGGTCACTGCATTGCAATTCCGTGGCACTTTTCCTCTAAACAAAGCCCACTGTAACTCACTTTGGAGACCTCAGCTGTGCACCATTAGATTTTTCTTTTCCCTATGAACCTGCCTATGAAGTAACATCTCATTACGGTATTCGCTTTGGTGCTCTGGATTGCTGACCAGAATGAGTGAGTTGAAAAGTTGGTCGATGGATATACTAGATTATAATATACACAGCTAGGCACTTGCAGAGCAACAATGACGCAGGGTGTATATATAGCTTCACTGTAGCAAGCTGTAATAGATAGATGAACATTGGAACAATATGTCTTATTATACTGCATGTATAATTCTCATTTCTCACAGATTGTTCAGTGTTACTATTAACTATATTTCTGCTGGAGCAAGTGAACTTTCCTTTAGGACACCAATAAATCTATCTGTTGTGACCACAAGGGGGTGCCAGTAACCCAAGACACAGCAATACACCACAGGTTATTAGATTAGAATAAAGGATTTTGAACAATCAGCCACAATAAGTACAATAAATTAAGCAATAACCAAACAATTCTTCCTCCTTATGTCCAACGCTGAGTGTTGCCCACTGCCTCCTGACTCTGAATCAAATGAAGTGAGGCAGCAGACTGCTTTTAAGTCGGACCCGGGTGTGCTTCCAGTGCTATGCTGTATCCTTGTTGAAACACTTCAGGGCCATAGAGAAATAGGGAGGTCCTCCCCCAACAGTGCCCTCTAATGAAAGCCAGGGCCCCCCATAGGGCTGTACTTCCTGACTCCAATTTCCAAGCATCCCTTTTGGTCTTTTGACTGGGTTACCATATGAGAACCACTGCTACCTATTATATGAGGGATGGAATGAGTCCTGATCCTTGGCTTTTCTCAGTCTGTCTGCTAAATGATACCAGCACAAAGTTATTTTTCATCCCACCAGCCAATCCATGTGCGTTGTTGCACTGGCCTTCTGTTTGGGTAATGAAACATCTTCCAATCTGGATGAAATGGCAATTCCCTTCTCTCTCTCTCTCTCTCTCTCTCTCTGTCTGTCTGTCTGTCAGCCAGCTGAAGAACAGATTGGCCACTGATCCCATTTGTTACTTGTGTCCCTTCATGTCTCTGGCCCATTTCTTGATGTGTTTTGAGATTGTCCTCCCAATGTTTCTTTTTGGTCTGCAGTCTCTAACTGCTCATCTTCTATTCCCTCTCTCTGTTAATAATCCTTTTTCCTTCATCTTTATCTTATTCTGGACCTCTTTACTGTTGATCTTGCCTTTCTGTAGCACCGCAACTGAACTAATCTTAGCCTCTTGCTGAGTCTCTCTCTTCAAATTTCTTGAAATCCTCTTTCTTTAATCTTATTTGAGCTTTCACCAGGTCATTTGACCCCATATATTGTAAAGTGGTAGTCTGTTGACTGGGGGTCCGGGTCATGCTCCCATCTTCATTTCTTATGTGTCTCTTCTTCTGTTTCCCCTCTGGCTTTGGGCTCACCATGTCTGTCACCCCACCTTGTTCCTTTAGGTACTTCGTTTAGAAAGCAGAAGCAAGTGGGAAGGGTGGGGACTTGATGGGCACTTGCCTTGGTTGTTCATACTTGACCCAAATTGATTTTCTTGACTCTTACTTTAATATTTGACCATCAATAAACATTTGGTCACAACAAATCACAGATTGCTGATGGTTAAAAACATCAGGAAAGCTGGTTCCATGGCAGTCACATTTAAAATTTTATAAATAAGCGTTTTTTCCACTATCAGTGCAATAGCTTACTTACTAAAACAAACCATCCATTGCTTATTAATTTTTTAGACTTGCTTACACCAGTATGAGGACAAAGAGCCTTTCATGGAACTGCTGGACTCAATGCAGATGCCAAACCTGGACAGTGCACCAGACCATCACAGTGCAGCCCAGTTTAGAGTCCCCAGTCAATCTTTGGGAGGAAACTGGGGAGAAAATCCACTCAAACACTGGCAGAGCAGGCGAACTTCACACTGCACATGAATGAGCTGGCATTAGATTGATTTGCCTTTATTTTGTGTAGTGCTGTTAATAACCTGCACCACCAACAGGCGCTGCACAGAGCACACAAGAGTACAATTCAGTCGCCAGGGACCATCAGAAAGTGCTCTTCAGAATGAAGTCTAATGTACTTTTCCCTTGTTTAGGACTCTGTGGACAGTGTGCAGAGCCTTTTGCGGAGACAAGATGAGCTGGAGGACCTGATGAAGGCACTCGACCAGAAGATTGCGGCTCTAGAAGAACGAGCAGAGAAGCTCCGGCAACAAGGTCACTATGCTGAGAAAACGTAAGTATTGTAGTCAGACTGTCACTTGGCCATCACTGGGACAGGGTGGAGAAATTTGGAAACCACTGACCTTCTCTTGATTTATTTACTAATAAATGTTAACTGCTTTTCATGTCATTTTCACACTAATCCACTTAAAGTGGATACACATAAAGGAGTAAGAACAAGTAAAATTCACTCACGAAAGCAAACATTCTGTAATTCTAACCTTAAAGGCGACTTCCAATTCACAACTTAGTCTTAAATTCCAAGATTTCCAGAAAAAGGAAAAATAACTCATGCGGTCTGGTCAGCACCTACTGCTGGGAATTTCCAACAATCCATCAAATGGCAGGGTGGCAGTAAATGCAAACATGAAGGCTGCCAGCCAGTTTGATGGAGGGCCATGCAGCTTGAACAATCAATCATAATTAATTTTCTTTATAGGAGAACATACAGTGGAACCTCGGTTTGCAAGCATAATTTGTTCCGGAAATGTGCTCGCAGTCCAAAGCACTCGTATATCAAAGTGAATTTCCCCATAAGAAATAATGGAAACTCAGATGATTCGTTCCACAACACAAAACTATTCATATAAAAATGATTAATACAAAATATAAAGTAAAAATACATAAAACAAATTAACCTGCACTTTACCTTTGAAAAGAATCATGGCTGGTGTGAGTGAGTTTCTAAACTCTTGTGGAATTCCACCCAATGGGACGACACGTGGAAGAGCGTCCCAAAGCAATCGCAGTCTCCCAGCGCTGTAGCAGTTTACCGTAAAAGCGAATCCGAAAAGATTGCGGACATGCTATAAGCGCCTGCCGTCGATGGGTGATACAAGGAACAAGGAACATTATAAATGCGCAGGGCACAGTATTACTTGGCCACGACCATGCCTGACTGCTGTGTCTGTGTATAGGAGAGCGGCAGATCCTGCTACAATAAATAACCGCGCTGTTGCTGTTCAAGCTGAATAAAGCTGGTGTTGCTAAAGTACTGAGACTCAGCTTCGTGTTTTGGGGTGCAAGACGGGAACTCAAACGTCACAGCACACACATGTGCATGCACACACACACACACACAGTCACAATGTTGTCTATATGAGTGAGGCACGCTGACTCAGACGGAGAATAGGAGACGATTGCCCACAATCCCGCAGCGAGAGAGAGAAGAACCATCAGCTCAATTGTGATCAATTGACGCTCAGCAGACAAAGCGTGTACATACTACTCGTACTGCAAGACCTCGCTCATTTATCAAGTCAAAATTTATTAAAAATTTTAGCTCGTCTTGCAAAACACTCGTAAACCAAGTTACTCGCAAACCGAGGTTCCACTGTATAAGGTTATTATCCATCCATCCATCCATCCATTGTCTCCCGCTTATCCGAGGTCGGGTCGCGGGGGCAGCAGCTTGAGCAGAGATACCCAGACTTCCCTCTCCCCGGCCACTTCTTCTAGCTCTTCCAGGAGAATCCCAAGGTGTTCCCAGGCCAGTCGAGAGACATAGTCCCTCCAACGTGTCCTGGGTCTTCCCCGGGGCCTCCTCCCGGTTAGACGTGCCCGGAACACCTCACCAGGGAGGCGTCCAGGAAGCATCCTGATCAGATGCCCGAGCCACCTCATCTGACTCCTCTCGATGCGGAGGAGCAGCGGCTCTACTCTGAGCCCCTCTCGGATGACTGAGCGTCTCACTCTATCTTTAAGGGAAAGCCCAGACACCCTGCAGAGGAAACTCATTTCAGCTGCTTGTATTCGGTTATAAGGTTATTAGATACACAATATAAAAGAATAAATGAAGGGCTATTATTTGAACCATTGTAACAGCCCCCTCAGGTCAGTGACTAAAAAAAGTATTCATCCCCTTGGACATTTTTACAAGTTCTTGTTATGCAACATTGAATCGTAGTGGACTTCATTTGGCATTTTTGACCCTGAACAACAGAAAAAGAGTCTTTAAAGTCAAAGTGAAGACAGATCTCTGCAAAGTGGTCTGAATTAATTAAAAATATAAAAGACAAAATAATCAGTCACATAGGTACTCGCCCCTTTTATTATAACATCCCTATATTATCACCTGTGGAGCCCATTGGTTTTGGAAGTCACAGAATTAGTGAAATGGAGGTCACCAGTCTGGGGTCTCTTTTGGTTAAAGTATAAATGCCCCTTATCTGAAAGGGCCAACTTGTGGTGAGCCAGTGTGATGGCCTAAACTACACACTGATGACAAAAGAACATCTCCAAGCAACTCTGTGAATAGGTGACTGAAAAGCACAACTAATTTAGACCATTTTGTAGCGACCTGTTTTAAATTTGACATTCGAGAGATTTTTTTTTTCTGCTGATCACTGTCAAAAAAAATCAAATCCACAGTGATTCAAAGTTGTGTAATAAATATGAACACTTCCAAAAAGGTGAGTACTTATTGTAGGCGCTGTATTGTACGTATAATGTGCGCCATTTCCTTCTGATCAGTTATGCAGGCCTCATAAGATGCTCCATCCATCTATCTTATGATTCTGCACATTCCACTAGAGGGGGCTGCAGGTGGTCAGAGTTTCTCCCATCAGCATCAGCTGCCAGGCAAGAATTAACCCTTGATAGGACACACACTCATTCATAGTAAACAACAAATACAGCAAATCAGCAGACATGCCTGAGGATGTTGCATGAAACTAGAGGGAAAAGGAATAACATGCAAAACCCTCACAGTTAAAGTGTGAACAGGTATGAAAATGCAACCTTTCAACAATATACTTGGGGGCAACATTTGGAATGTATCCGTACTTTTATCAAAGTGGTCCCAATGATTAAGAACTTTGCATTTGCACCATTAGAGGCACATTCACTGTGACGCCATGAAAACACAAATACATTCATATAGCATGGCAATCGGCCACAATTCCTGATTCACACACACAAGCTGCCAGCTCTCTCACTGTAACCATCCTTCAATTGAAATTTCATCATTGGGGACATGTTTATTCTTCTGTTTGGAGTGAGTATGATGCTATTAGTCTGTTAGGATAAACACATCCTAAGTGATAGCGCTTGATCGGTGCCTGTGTTGTAAATTTCACAGCTCCAGAATAAGATTTCAGTGTTCATCCAACAATGGACCACCAGAAAGATCCCCCCACAGGGCTTTCTTGCACAACACATATAACGATATTTGAACTGGACAAAAGCCATTGTGTTAAGCAAGTGGCAGGACTTGATAACCTCAGAATGTGCAATTTCAGTAGCTGCGGATTGACTAAATCGCTACCGGGTGTGCTCACTGCCTTGTAACCACACTTTCACAGGATAAAGCAGAGGGTGCAAGCTGTTCAGAAAAGGAGGATGCATTTGGGAAAAGCAAGTGAAAGGAGAAGGAAGATGCTACAGGCATCTCAGAAATTTCAGGTGAGCTGGTACCAATCCAGTTGTAGCAGTTTGTTTCTATTTTGACTAACTCGAGTTTTCGCTCATTATTTTTGGGATCTTCTTGAAGGCAAATACTGTTATTCAAAAAACTGAGGTGCACTTAAAGCTCAAGGGTTTTTCTTCAACACGACCCAACACAGCAAATGTGTATGCTGTAAAATATCTTGAGTCATCTGTCGACTTTCAATGGCAGGAATTTAACCGTGATGCTGGGGAACTTCACTTGTGGATGGAGGAAAAATTTAAAATCGCAGAAGACGAGTCCTACAGGGACCCAACCAACGTGCTGCGCAAACTGAAAAGGCACGAGGCTGCCGAGCGGGAGATGAGCGCCAATGAAGTACGTTTGGAGGAACTGAAGCAGGTGAGCAGGTCTTATCAGAGATAAATTAAATGAAATGATGGCTAAGGAATCTGGCCCTCAAGATTCTAGGTACTCCATATCTAGAGGTAGATGATGGAGAGAGGTATGAAAACTGTGAGCGACTTTGGTAGGACGAAGCACCTAGAAAATGGGTTAAGTAAATTGAGCTCTGAATGGAAGAGTTAGAAATAGGAGTGTAGATATAGAGGAGCAAAACGGCATACTGAGCTAAGTGAATGAAGTGAGGATAATTTAGGAGAATATCGCATTGGGAAAATCCGCAAGAGATAACAGTGAATGAAGTCGGTAAGCTAAAATGTCTAGGAGAGAGGGAGATACAATAAGCTGTAGCAGGTGTCATTAAAGAATGGAGGGCTTTGGTAGATGATCTCAGAAAGCAGACATTCAAAATGGAAGACACGGACATGAGGAACAGGAATGTGGAATGGCTCAGATTTGGTAGACATTTTAGGGTAAAGCACACATGAGAGGCTTAACTGGAAGAATAAACGTAATGAAAATCAAGTGAATAAATTAAGAAGAGGAAATCACTACATTTGTAAGATGGAGATGATTTAGACAAGATGACGTAACAGAGGTATCTGTGGTCGAATCTTTGAAGAACGATTTAGCCAAACCAATGGTATGGTTGGGGAATAAGATGATTCTCAATGACACCGGTGTTCTCTCAAGGACAAGCTGACAGGCTAATGTGTTTGTTATTGACTATAAGGGAAAAGTAAGACTTATAAGTCCTGGAGATAGGAGATACTAAAGAATAAACAGACTGTCAAGAGGGATAACTGACTGGGAAGAGGAGATGAGTCTGAAAAGATGCTGGAGATTTATGGAAGTTGTTTACATTCGGAGAGGAAAAGGAGAGCTGCTTTAAAGAGGCTATCCGTTAGATTAAATTAAAATCACAGAATTCAGAAAAGCTCAGTAGATAGGAGGTCTCAGAGGGAGACTTATGAATTTAAAATAAATGAAAATTGTAAAAAAAAAACATTGAATTCCTCAAGGTGACAGGAAGTAAAGAGTGGCAACTTTATGGATTGCTGGGCAAAGTCAGGAAAGCTATGCACTTTAGATGGCTGGTGTCAATAGCAGAATAAATTTTAAGGGAGCCTCAAGGTAGATGGCTAGTATGAGGATGTTTAGTGCTACAACAGCTCAGTCATTGTCTGTGTGGCCTTTAATGCTGCCCTACTCAGACTCTGGAGTTTCCATGTTCCTCCATTGTCTATGAGAGTCTTTCTGACAATCAAACGATATACGGGCCAAGTGTTTTGACAGTCCTAAAAATTGGCCCAGGATGTATATATGGATGGATGTTTGTGTGAGGCCTGCACTGAACAGGCAGGTTTAGGAAATTGCTGGATTGTGGAGGAATTAACTCTTTTAGATTGTTCCTTTTCTATCTGGCAAACTGAAAAATTGGTGGATTTGGGAGATAAATTCAGTAGGATGGCCAGACATGGTTTGTTTGAGAGTAGTTGCAGTGTTCCTGATTGCTATTGTTTCATCATACAGCTGAGATTTGGACTTGTTTGCAATCTTTATTAAAGTTTGTAGTTTTACTATAGTTCAGTATTATGAATTTGAACATTTATTCTTCATATGGTGAATTTCTATCACCATACACAAATGTAAGAATATAATATATATACAGTATGTAAGGCCGATTTCTCTATCCAATGTTTATTTGTGCTTGTTTGGATTTTCTTACAGCTGTAGCACAGGCATGTTAAGCCGTTTGCTTTGGTCACCCACTTAGTCACAGGAGAGAAGTGAACAAGCAATGATGTGTTTAATTGTTCTAATTAATTCTATAACCCTGTAATTATGTTTGTTCTAAAATTCCCATTCTGATCATAACATTCTTAGTCTAGAAATTCACCATGATGCGTTTTCTCCCTTACAGCCTAATTTCTTGTATTTTTCATGCATTGCTTCTTCCAGATAAGCGCATACATTTTTACTTTGTTGCTTTTGGTACAGGCAGTTTATAGGAAAGCACTTGTTGTCATCATTAAAATGCGTTATCCACTGTCTGACACTACTTGTGCCAATTCAAGCATCTTCCTATGTGCAATGTCAGTGAATTTCAGCCATGGCATTTTACTCCTTCACCAGAAATGTAATAACTACATGCAAGTGAATCAGAATGTCCATTTTCTCACATTTAACTATGAATTGAGGCATTTTGTTTAGGTGCAAGCTGATAGAACTGCTGATTACAATTCTACTTGTCAACATAGTTGGGCATTCATTATTAACTCCAATATCCTCATTACTTTTCATCTGACCCTCATGTATATTTATTGCCTAATTTGAAATGCATTTCAAAGTTTAACTTTAAATATATTTCATTTTATTCTGATTTATTAGAGTTTAAAAGAAGGTAGAAGCCTATTTATGAGTTGTCTGCCGGTGAGCTACTATGCATGTGTGTACAACATGAATGTGTGCCTTGGCTTTCATTTGTTCTCTTAATCATATCCATTGTAATGCCTTGGGATTTAGGCAAGTGAAAACCTGTTGGCTGATGGACATTATGCCAGTGACATCATCAAAGAGAAGACAAAGGAAGTGTGTAACAGGTGGCTGGCACTCCAGCGGAAGATGATGGACAAAGGAGACAAACTGCGGCAGGCGGGTCAACAAGAGCAACTAACTGAGCTCCTGCAGGTGAGGATTCTGATGAATTGGTGCACTTCCTGCTGAAAAAGGAAACAGACCTTAGTGTAAATTGTACACACCACACTACGCTTACTCCAGACCTACCGTACCACAAATGGTGCTCTGTAAAAAACTGGTGAACCTGGAAAACATGTGCATGCATCCATGTGCAAAGCACTATAACCAGTGATGCCATTCCTCCTTGTATTGCCGCCCAAGGTCTGTTGAGAATGCTCTGTTGGGGTTTCATTCAAATAATGTCTAAAAACTCACTCTGTACCTTCTTACTCTTTACCTTCTTGCTCTGTAATCAGTGATATCTGTAGTTGAATTTTCTGTCCCAGTCCAGGCTGATGATGATTCCATGTTTGTCATCTCATTCTGTAATTTTGCTCCCACTTCTTGTGTAGAATCTTCAAAGTTAATTAGACTGTAATTTATCACATACTGAAAGATCTTTAGTTTTATCTTATTACATTTACCCATGCTTTCGTTTTTAAAGGATAAGTTTGGTATTTTTTCACAAATGTGGTATGCATGCTTTTGCCACACAAAATTGTGTTCTAAAGTTAAGCATTTTCTACACATTTTAAAAAATACATTGCCAGTCCTACCATTTTATTATGAAACCTTACTGTGCATGAAAGACTCTGAAAACAAAATCCTAAAAACTCACTGAATACGTCCATTTTTCAAACCAAGACAGTTGTCGGGTATTGATCTGCATCTTGCGATTAAACACACTTTGTAAAATATCTTATATGTGTCACTTTTGAACATAAAAACACCAATATTATGAGATTCAACCATTTTAAAAGAAGGACAGCTCTGCATGCTAGTTCATCACTTGTCTTCTTCCACAATAATCTTCCACCCCTATGGTGTGGTTTCCTCTCAAAAGACCAAATCACAGTAAAGTTTTTGTGGTACCTGGTTGGTATCGGTTTGAGTTAGTGACGTATTTACGTGAGAACTCACACGAGTGAATAGAAAACGTATGCCTTGCAGTGAGGATTGCAGTGAAGCGGACAGGTAGACTTCTTGTAACAATGGCATAATATCTCAAAATCAATTATATCTTTGTAAAAATGTATGGAGATGAAGTATTCTAATATGTGTGAAAGCTCAGGAAAAATAGTACCAAGAATATGTGATAATATGATTATTTCCAGATCTCTTTTGTTGTCACAAACATGCATCAGAAACACGGCAGGTGTGTTTTCTTAAAGCAAAACCTTTGCCACTTCATCTGTAAGTTTTTAGGTTTTTATTTTCCAGGGGCTCCTCATGCCCCCTAAGGTTGCATTGTAAAACACAAGGACTGTGTTTTGTAAAATTTATAGAAAATACTTACAGTAACTTTAAAACACAGTTTTGTGTGGCAAATGCATTTATAGGATGTCTGTGAAGCTATAACTTTGGCTTGAAAAATGCAGAACTTACCCTTTAACCACTCTGTGAAAATTCTATAACTCAATGATTAATACTCCGTGTTTCCTCCAAGATCTTAAAGACATGTGTGATGCTGTAACTTATGACCCTAAATTGGCCTTGCATGACTGAGTGTCAGTCTGTGCCCTGCAAAGAACTTGCACCCTGCCAAGAGTTGGGCCTTGCCTTGTGTCAAACTCTGAACCCCATGACTCTCAGCTGAATTAAGCCGGTTAGGAAATGAATGGACTTACAATTCATAGACTGATCCTCAACCCCTATACTAGGAAGCAAAGGAGAACATTGAAGCTATTGAAAAGATGTTGCAAAATGCAACTGAAGGGCATGACCTTCGATCCAGCCGGCAGCTGCTGAAGGAGCACCAACAGCTCGAGAATGAGAAATGTGAACTGTCAGAAAAAATGAACACCATTGTGTCTCATGCTAAGAAGATGGCTACCAACCATTTCAACTCCAGGGAAATCCAAAAGGAGACGCACGCATATCTCCAGCGGTAAGTGTGAGGCAAAATGTGCCTCTAATGCAGCCATTGATTTAGCAAAGTAGATTTAAAGTTTAGACTTCCCACTTGCTTCAGCTCTCACTGTGCTATACCAGATTTTAAAGAGGATGTAGTTTTGTGGTCCTCTCTGAGGCGGTTTCTGTGGTTCTTTGGCTGTATTAGGCAGTGGCCACTTTAGCCCAAGATATCCCATGGAGCTCCTCTAATTGAGCACAACTGTTAGGCTTTTACCTGTCAGCTCTGACAGACTTTCATAGGATAGTTCAATATTGTTTAGACCAAACTTATTTTTCTACCTGATAGTAACCACAACCCTGTGGGTGAACGGTTGGCACGTTTGAAGAGAGGATTGCAATGAAGTGGACAGGCAGACTTCTTAACACAATGGCAGAATATCTCAAAATCAATTATATCTTTGTGAAAACAGTATGGAGATGAAGTTTTCTAATATGTGTGAAATCCCAAATCATGAATTAACACTCTGTGCTTCAAGTTTCCAGGCTTACATTTCACATGTTTTCTAGTGCCCTATTGATTACAACTGTAAGCTTTCAATTTCACTTAGGACGGGCAAATTAATATAGTCCACAATTGTGGAAAAACAACATCAACTTCAAAAGTTCCAAACTCTTCCTTTAAACATTATACCTAAACTGCTACCAAGCTGTTTTACGATGACTTGACCAAGTAATTCTGAAACAGAACAGTCACCATTTAGAATATTCTGTAGTGAATGGTTTGGTGGCCATTTTATCAAAGTGCTTCTAAGATAACATTGATGTTTCCAGACAGAAAGATTCAATGAGTGTGAAAGCAAATGGGGAGGTGGGGGGAAACAATCCCTTTAATGTCGTTGTGTTTGACAGCTTCGAGTCCCTACAACAACCCCTGGATAAGAGACGGGCACAGCTGTTGACCTCAGTTGCTTTTTATGAGTTCTGTCATGATCTGGACCTGGAGCTCAGTTGGATATCAGAGCGCCAACCTGCAGCCAGCTCATCCAACTATGGCAGATCGCTGGACTCAGCTCAGAGTCTGCTGCAGAAGCACAAGGTAAGGAGAGCGGTGCACTTAAGATGCTGTTACGCCCATTTACTGGAGAATAGGTAACAAAGGAAAAATGATAAAACGTAGAGTGGCTCTTGGGCACATTTGGTAACAGTGATTGTGAAGTGGCACCAGAAACTAGATGATCGTGTCTACGGTGGGCCATTGTTTTCTCTTTCTTTCTCTCTGCTCTTTGTCGGCCATCTAAGAATTTGTCCATTCTGTCAGGCTGAGGATAGTTTTTATTGTCAAACCACTGAGCAGAGTAGAGACAGACGTCTGGGTCTAATGGTGACTTTTTTCATTTTCAGTAGAAAACGAACTGCCATGTTAGTCTTCTGATCAAAGACTCCAAATTTGGCACATCTCTCAAAAGGGTCTCTGTAAGAGCCAATCAATGGCCAGATCTGTGATACATCTTGGTACCACCCTTGTATAATTTCAGTGGTCTCTCTCGGTTTATCTCTTCAGGAACTGCAAGCAGAGGTCAATGCTCACAAACAGCACATTATACGCATCCTGGAGCAGGGGTCTAACATGAGCCAATCACAGCAGTTTGCAGAAGCAGATATCCAACAGAGGTGTGAAGAACTGCAGAAAGCATGGGATCTGCTGGAGGAAATGTGCAAAGAAAGGGCAAGAAGGCTGAAGCAATCTGTGGCCTTGCAGCAGGTAAGGCACAAGTGTGTAGGTGTACTCACTGGGGAGCAAAACATCTGTATCCAGCAGGGGGTGCTCTTTCTCCCCTGGGATGTGTTTCTTGATGCCCAACAGACTAGAGCCAATACCATCCCTTTTGTACCCATGGCGGAAAATAATTACAAGAGAGAAATATAATACAAAAACAAGTTAGGAGACCCAGGTTCGCTTCCTGGGTCCTCCCTGCGTGGAGTTTGCATGTTCTCTCCGTGTCTGCGTGGGTTTCCTCCGAGTACTTCCACAGTCCAAAGACATGCAGGTTAGGTGCATTGGCGAGTCTAAATTGTCCCTAGTGTGTGGGTGTGCGTGCGTGCGCACTGTGGTGGGCTGGAACCCTGCCCAGGGTTTGTTTCCTACCTTGCACCCTGTGTTGGCTGGGATTGGCTCCAACAGACCACCGTGACCCTGTAGTTAGGATATAGTGGGTTGGATAATGGATGGAAGGATGGATGTATTTAACTTTCTTTAAAAGATAACATTCATTCCCAGAATGCAATGTATAATCATGTATACATACATATTCAAGCCAGAGAGAAGTCAAGGGAAAACACAGCCAAGTGGGAGAATGCTGACAATCACATGCCCCATCCAGCAAGGAATGTCGACGGAATAGTGAGATGCTTCTGACATTGTTCTGGATCCTTATTATTATAAACACTCACATAATTACATATTCATAAAATTATTGTCAGATATGGGCAACTGCTAGATGGGCTGTGTGCCAAAATAACATCTTCACCTGTTCTCATCGTTTATGACTTCTACAGTCTTGGTCTCTGTTTTGGTCTATCAGCACTATTTAAAATAACCTGCCTGTGTGTCCTTCACCTGTTTTCTACCCATCTATGGCAGTCTCTCTCTCTCTGTCTCTCTCAGCTCAATTGTAAATCTTTGAAATACATTTCACAGTTTATTTTGGCACAAAATAACCTTCTTGTTACAACATCTTAAGACACATATAAGCTAGGACTAAAGACATCAGGCTAACTGCGAGTTGTGTAGCCCTTTGATGGGTTGCTGGGAAAGGATCCCACAACCATATAGTGTGTAAATGAGGTCATAAAAGAATGAACAGATGATATCTCTGTTTTATACTGTGTTGAGTTACCAATTATTCATCACGCCTCAGTCACTACCACACTGCTCCCCACACCAAGTAGCTTGCCGTTTATCTTTAGCCTGCCTGTCAGTACCAGTTGCTTGACAATTGCAATTACAGAGCAGTCCCCAAAGGCCCTACAGCTCTTTACCTCGGTCATTGAATGGTTTTAGTTTCTTGTTTTTCTTGGTTTTGCTTAGTCATTAATGACTCGGTTTTTGGCCAGGTCTTTCCTTCACAATGCTGCTAATATTTGGTCACTTCTTAATTAAACATGATTTGCTAGTTCTTATTCTTCACCTTGTCTCCTCATGCTTGGGTTGACAGATTCACAGCTCCCTCACTCTTCATTTTGTATGACTCTTTGCTTTTCATGTTTGTCCTTGTGCTGCTTGCACAGCTCCATCTGGAAGCAGCAGAGCTGGAGTCCAGAGCCGCTGAGATCCATTCACTAGTCAGCAGTGATGACTATGGCAAAAACAGCTCGGCCACCCTTAACCTCCTGAAGCAGCAGAAGGTAAAATTTGCATCTTCACATATTGGATGTTATTGGAATAAGCAGGGTCTGAAAATGTAGCAAATGAATTTACAAGAATAATCAATGATGTGAAACATAGTGCACATAATGGTGATATAAAACCAGAAAAGAATCTATTGAAAAATCAGTGTTTTTGTAACATGTTTTAAAGTATGATGCTTAATTAATCCATAACAGATAAGAGCTTAAATGGCTTAGATGCATATAAGCAAAAATGTTTTTATTGTTAATTGTGGGTTCATTTAGTCAAGGTGTCCCAGAAGATCTTGAATAGCGGCATTGGCTATACTGTAAGAGTGCCCGGCATCCCCACCTGTTATTATGTATAGAGACATCCCACCTTAGCAGATAACATCAATTCAAGGTGACTGAATGACACAAAAACCTGTTTAGCTCAGTTGTGTGTTTCACTTGTGCATCCACAGGGTTTCAACGCTACTATAGGAGAACCTAATCTCAGTCCAAAGATGACAGATTTAACCAGAGAGTGCAACAGAAAAGTTCTTTTGTATCTGAGCTGGTTAGTTTGCTTGTGTATCTGCTCCTCTACTGGAGTGACCCACAGGTTTTCTATCTCCAATGGAAGTCAAATGAGAGTGAACCCAGTCTCAGCTGTAACTATACTATCCATGACATTTGATGTGCAGTCCTGCTAATGTACTGCTGATAGGTTTCCATACCATATTTGCTTCACGTTACAGTAAGTGAATGCTTTGTTTCGATCACAGGAAATCAACAGTGGACTTTGAAAGCTACAAATCAGTGCTAGACCATTAATAGTCTTAAAACTAAAAATACAATAAATCAATCTGAATGAAAAAAGGAAGTCGAAGGAAAGTGTCCAGAGAGCGGTATTATGTTCTTGTTTTCTTGTTCTAGTCAGCACTCCCTTGTAGTCAGTTAGGATGCTTTTAGGCTGAATTTCAGTAGTCCAGGCAGCTAAAACAAAAGAGTGTTTCAAATTCTTTCCAAACAGAAAAGCAAGTGGGTAACAGGGAACAAAAGAATGAGCCAGTTATGAAGAATCCCAATGAACTGATGGAATTCTCCTTTGGCTCAACTGGCCAAAACAAGTGCCTTTCTGGCTCTATTCAGGGACGTTTTATTATATATAGCTTTATTATAGCTTTATTGACAAGTTTGCTCTTTGGGCCTGGATAGAGGACTTAGTCCTTGTTTCATTTCATTTAAGGATCAAGTTTTCTAAAAATAAATGTTTTTATTTCTGGAAACAGGAAGGACACTTAAAAGTAGCCCACACCAGTCCTTCATACTATGAGTTCATTTTTATAACTGGTGTGTAATAAAGGATCTGCCTTGATGACAAAGGCCTTCTTTATTCCAATGTGTCACAACTGTCAACGTTAACAGGGTCACCAGCTTGTTTATGGAAATTACCTAGTCTGTCAAGTAAACGTGCTGCCCACATGTTAATGAGAAGATGTAGATAAATGGGCGCTGAGGCTGATAGTGATAAGTGAAACCACTTATGTGAAATTTAATTTGCAGTTGTAATTGAGTCCTTGTCTATGAGTCTCAGATCAGGGCAATACCGACGGGTGGAGTTTCTTAAATAACTTAACAAAAGAAATTCACAGAGTAAATGGCATTTCGTATTCATTGTTCTATTGACACAAGCAGAAAGGTTTTTATGTACTGTTAGGAAGAATTTTCATACATTAATTCCACATGTCTACCTGTCATTTAGTCTTAATTTAAAGATCTATAGTAGAAAAACAAAATCACTGGACTCGTGTCAGGTGTGTAGGCAGTTTATTGTGTGTTGTGATGGTTGTTGTAGCTTGTATTGTGATGCCCACTTTACCAATTATGACAACAGTCTTAGTGATTACAATCCTGAAGATGCATCAGAGCCTGAAATGAAACTCAAAGCTCCACTGGGAATTGGGAAATAGGAAAGAGTGGCTGCTAGGTAACAGGGTAGCTTTTGGTATTGTGAGATTTCCTGTGCAGAAAACACAGAATTGTGTACGATGGTGTGTTTTGGAGCTTCTCTGGCTGTAAAATATGCAGCATTTGACATTTTAAAAAAACTACTGCACCTCTGAGGTGATGTGATTGAGCGGCATGAATAGAATTGATTTTTGGCTGGTAGACAAGTCTTCAGGGAGCAGTATCAGTTGTTTTCTTCCCCCAAAAGCATTTAAGCCCACCCCCAAAATCCTCTTTTTAAAGAGTTTCTCATTTTACAATTGTGAAATTGCCTGTGAGACTAATGTTAGTGTCAGAGTCACAAAACTGCATAAAAAAAATCAAAATGTTCCTGTTATGCTCATCACTAGTGGTGGACAATCCAAAACCTGTTCAGATTTCACAGAAATTACAACTATTTTAGAAAATGAACTCTGGACTATGCAAACAAAGTGGCCTAAAATCAGTTTAGGGATGCAGAACAGGGATAATTTCAGAATCTCATCTGGCTACTCAATACAACATAGCTGTCCAGTAGGTCACATTACCTCTGCTATTTGTACATCAGGATGCTGGGTCAGTAGAGTAACGCACAGTATTTATGTTATCTAGAGGTGTAAAGCCCCTGGTAAAAGCTGCTAGTTCTTCATTGGAGTCATTTTGTAATGTTTGAACTACTACTCCCTAACTTGTAATCTTGCCAGTTGCGGGATATTGTAATCTTGGATGTTGAATTATATAAACCTAATAATATCAGTTAATAATTCTGCAGGTCCTGAAAAGTCAGATTGAAGCTCTCAATAACCAAGCCCTGGAGCTACAGAACGCCATGGACAAGGCTGCACATGGTGTCTTTGAACTTGGCTTTGATGAGGTGGACTGGCCACAGGATCGCATTCAGAGCCAGCTGAGCAAACTGCAGCACTTGGCTTCCTCACGGTAAGAGTCGTGGCCCAAAGAGCTTCTTGTTGCTATGGCCTTTTAAATTCATTTGTTGAAGATTGAAGAGGAAAGGGAAGATATTGTGAATTTGACGAGAATCCTCAGCATTTCTGAGTGGGACGCTGAGTTATATTCAGCCTGTATTGTTATATCTCACAGATCCAGGAGTGCATTTGAATCTTCAGCCCTGGCATGCTCTCTGAGGGTTTTGCTCATTTCCTTTAAGTCTGGATACTGCAGTCTCATTCCCCCATCCCAAGAAAGTGCAGGTTAGGGTGACTAGTAGCACTAAATAAGCCCAGGCTGTACCCTGGGCTGGACTGCCCAGACACCCCCCATGTTGGGATGGCACATTGTGTACTGCCCAGTGCTGCTGAGGTAGACTCTTGACTCTCTGGGTCCTACAATTGGATTCGGTGGTTCAGGCCGGTGGAAGGGTGGACAGATATTTGTTATTGCATCCCGCATCGAGTATTGTAATTCCCTACTGTCAGGTGCCCCTTCTAATCATATATCACAGCTCCAACTTATTCAAAACTCAGCTGCAAGAGTCCTTACTCGAACAAGCAGCAGCGAGCACATCACACCCATCCTGCTCCGTCTTCACTGGCTCCCTGTGTCTTACAGAATCGAATATAAAATCCTACTAATAACCTACAAAGCCTTAAATAACCTTGCGCCAAACTACATCAGTGACCTTCTCCATCACTATGTGCCTGCCCGCCCACTAAGGTCCTCTGATTCTGGTAATCTTGTTGTGCCCCTCACTAATCTACACTCCATGGGTGACAAGGCCTTCAGCTCTATAGCGCCCAGACTCTGGAATGACCTACCGAAATTAATTAGATCAGCTGACTCCATGAATTCTTTTAAAAAACAACTCAAAACTCATCTGTTCAGGAAGGCTTTTAGCTCTACTTGACTTTATTACCCTTCTCTCAGTTTACTTCTCTGTCAAGATGCTCATGTAACCTGTGTGTGTGTGTGTGTGTGTGTGAGACCATCAATTATGTTGTCTGTTAGGCTTTTTTTCTCTGAATTCACTGTCGTAATCTTCTTTATTTATTTATCTGGTTTGTACAATGCTATATACTGTATACCCTGCCGTTCTTTCTTATATTCTGTAAGTGCCTTGAGCATGGGAAAGGCGCTATGTAAATAAAATGTATTATTATTATTATTATCTACGCGTATCTGTCTCCATTACACTCTGTGATTCAGTGAGTATGTCTTTTCATAACAAAACAAAAGTAGTAAAGATTTGAAAACTTTCATTAAAGGGCAAAGGGAGATTCACAGATGTGAAAGCAAAACCCAAAAACCTGGAGTTTTTAAAATGTTGTACTTTTAACAAAAAGCCTTTTGTTTATTTTAATTCAAAATTCAGATAAGGGACCACTTAAATAAGATGGTGTCCAGCAAGTATTATCATGACTTCTTCATGCAGGCAGAGACCCCATAAGAAAGCGTCTGTGACAAACAGGAAGTCATAAAATATGGTAAATAAACAAAATCAAATGTTAGTTTAAAAGAACTAAACAATACACAAAACACTCCAGATGTGCTTGAGTACTGCAGACCCTGACCCTCTGAACACATCGTACTGTAATCCAGCAGCTAAGCCCTAATGTGAGTGGGACCCTCGCCCCCTTAAAGGTTAACAGATTTCCTTGCAGTCCCCAGAAGCTCATATTGTCCCTGTCGTGGTTTTCCAAACCAGTTCTCCCAATCTCCGTGCTCTTAAACACTTTGCAATAATGGCTCACTATTATCACCTGACGTTAAGACAATGTCGATGCAAAAGGCAGATGTATGTGATTTTACATTTTCCTTTTTTTAACTCTTTCATGAAAAAATTTTGCTTTGCTTGAAAAGGTTTCACTTATGCATCAGAAATCCATTTTTCCCATTGGCTGAACTGTTACATGGCTGCTAAATCACTGTAAGTATCCTTTGAGAAAGTCTGAAGTTAAACGTACCGCCAGACCAGACATACTGCTGTGTGGCAGAACATGACACTGTTGGGACTGTCAGTGATGCTTGTGGCTGCTTGAGCCGCGGTTTGGCTTCAGGGGCTGCTCTTCACACTTCTGTCCAGTTCATGCAGCCTGTCTTCTCTCTGTCTCTCTGTCTGTCTGTGGTCAGGACGCAGCAATTGGAGGAAGCTCTCCATTTCCATGAGTACACTCGAGAGTCATCGGAACTGGAAGAATGGATAGCTCAGCAGTGCCAGATAGCTGCCTCTGAGGATTATGGGAATAACTACGAACATGTTCAGGTAAGAAGTCTCTACATTTTAAGAACCCGCACTTTCACTAGAGGGCGGCACAGTGGTGCAGTGGTAGCACTGCTGCCTTGCAGTAAGGAGACCTGGGTTCACTTCCCAGGTCCTCCCTGCGTGGAGTTTGCATGTTCTCCCCGTGTCTGCGTGGGCTTCCTCCTGGTGCTCCGGTTTCCTCCCATAGTCCAAAGACATGCAGGTTAGGTGTATTGGTGATCCTATATTGTCCCAAGTTTGTACTTGGTGTGTGTGTGCTGGCGCCCTGCCCGGGGTTTGTTCCTGCCTTCCGCCCTGTGTTGGCTGGGATTGGCTCCAGCAGACCCCCGTGACCTTGTGTTAGGATATAGCAGATTGGAGAATGACTAACTGACTTTCACCAGAGTAGACTTGTGATGAGACATAGAGAAATCAGCCTTGGATGGGATGCCCTTTTAACTTAGCCTAACCCACAATTTCCCACAGGAAGCCCACATAAATAAGTGGAGAACGTGCAGTCACCACATGCAGATGGGATCATAACCTGCGTGCAGCCTGGTGAAGCAGCAGCACTGATTGCTGTATCTTTCAACCGTTTACATACTTGGGCCTTTCACTTTAATAGGAAAAAAAAGGAAAAGCACTGCTTACTGCCAGAAAGCCTTTGTTTGTTCTGCTTACATTTCTTACACACTAAATGAATACATTTTGACAAGATGTCTTTTCTTAACATTTCACAGCAACTAAGAGCAAAGTTTGAAGGGTTCCAGCGGCAGGTGGAGTTGGGAGAGGAGAGGGTCAAAGCCTGTCAAGGTCTTGCCGATTCTCTTATTGTCCACGGGCACACGCAGTCCAGGGCCATCCAGCAGACACAAGATCATCTGAGGTAAAATTAATGAAATTAATAAAAGATAAGCGGTCACTATTTGAGTGATATTATATAGTCATATGAAAAAGTTTGGGAACCCGTCTCAGCCTGCATAATAATTTACTCTACTTTCAACAAAAAAGATAACAGTGGTAGGCCTATGTCTTTCATTTCCTAGGAACATCTGAGCACTGGGGTGTTTTCCGAACAAAGATTTTTAGTGAAGCAGTATTTAGTTGTATGAAATTAAATCAAATGTGAAAAACTGGCTGTGCAAAAATTTGGGTACCCTTGTAATTTTGCTGACTTGAATACATGTAACTGCTCAATGCTGATTACTTGCAACACCAAATTGGTTGGATTAGCTCATTAAGCCTTGAACTTCATAGACAGGTGTGTCCAATCATGAGATATAAAGGTATTTAAGGTGGTCAATTGCAAGTTGTGCTTCCCTTTGACTCTCCTCTGAAGAGTGACAGCATGGGATCGTCAAAGCAACTCTCAAAAGATCTGAAAACAAAGATTGTTCAGTCTCATGGTTTAGGGGAAGGCTACAAAAAGCTATCTCAGAGGTTTAAACTGTCAATTTCAACTGTAAGGAATGTAATCAGGAAATGGAAGGCCACAGGCACAGTTACTGTTAAACCCAGCAGGTCTGTCAGGACAAGAAAAATACAGGAGCGGCATATGCTTAGGATTGTGAGAATGGTTACAGACAACCCACAGATCACCTTCAAAGACCTGCAGGAACATCTTGCTGCAGATGGTGTATCTGTACATCATTCTACAATTCAGCACAATTTGCACAAAGAACATCTATATGGCAGGGTGATGAGAAAGAAGCCCTTTCTGCACTCACACCACAAACAGAGTCGCTTGTTGTGTGCAAATGCTCATTTAGACAAGTCAGATCCATTTTGGAACAAAGTGCTTTGGACTGATGAGACAAAAATTGAGTTATTTGCTCATAACAAAAAGTGATTTGCATGGCGGAAGAAGAACGCCACATTCCAAGAAAAACACCTGCTACCTACTGTCAAATTTGGTGGAGGTTCCATCATGCTGTGGGGATGTGTGGCTAGTTCAGGGACTGGGGCCTTTGTTAAAGTCGAGGGTCGAATGAATTCAACTCAATATCAACAAATTCCTCAGGATAATGTTCAAGCATCAGTCACAAAGTTGAAGTTACACAGGAGTTGAATATTCCAACAAGACAATGACCCAAAACACAGTTCGAAATCTACAAAGGCATTCATGCAGAGGGAGAAGTACAATGTTCTGGAATGGCCGTCACAGTCCCCTGACTTGAATATCATCGAAAATCTATGGGATGATTTGAAGCAGGCTGTCCATGCTCGGCAGCCATCAAATTTAACTGAACTGGAGAGATTTTGTATGGAAGAATGGTCAAAAATACCTCCATCCAGAATCCAGACACTCATCAAAGGCTATAGGAGGCGTCCAGAGGCTGTTATATGTGCAAAAGGAGGCTCGACTAAGTATTGATGTAATATCTCTATTTATGGATCTGTCTAATTTTGTTATGATGCATATTGCATATTTTCTGTTAATCCAATAAACTTAATGTCACTGCTGAAATACTATTGTTTCCATAAGGTAGATCATATATTAAAAGGAAGTTGCTACTTTGAAAGCTCAGCCAATGATAAACAAAAATCCAAAGAATTAAGAGGGGTTCCCAAATTTTTTCATATGACTATAGGCCTTATTATCGAGCGAATACAATATAAGATGACTTGGCCCACGAACTTCAGCTGGGCAAACTATGGTGTACTCAATATGGTGCCTTTCACAGAGCACAGAATCACAATACACAAAGTAAAATGATGAAGAATTAACTCTTAAGGGGGGCTACACCTACCTAAATGACCTTAAAGCTTTACCTTAGAAGAAATGGAGACACACTTTTAAATTGGTAATAAATACAAATAAAAAAACATGGAAAGAAAATCAAACACAAATGGGCTCTGTCCTTATGTTGTTGACGTGCTATTCCAGCTTGTATCCAACAGGTGGCGCATGATCCCTGGGAATGTGTTCTTTTAGACTCGCAGCTCATACTTGAACCTGAACGTATTCTATCATGGTAACCATGGAGGAGATTTTAGGACAAGTGAAATATGAAAAGAAAGGATATGTTGTATAAACAGGGGTGGGCAACAGCAGGTTTACAGTTATCTGTATGAAAAAAAGACTTGTAGGTTATGATTATTACAATAGCTTTATTAACTCAATAGCTTTCTTAACTTTATTAACTCAAATGAATGTCATAATGGAACAGTGCACTGAGATTCAGTCTTGTAAGTACTGAAATTGCTGGCCTCACGTACTCACAAATGTAAACCTACTTTTGCCTACTGCTGTACTGTATATTTAACTAACATTACAGTTTATAATATAATATATGTATAGAGTGCATACAACTGAAGAAAAGCCTTTGAACAGCACAGTCACATTGCAGTCGTTTAGTGTGGTCTTTGATGATTTATGTTCATCTTCACAATAGTCGGATGGAGGGTGGATGCTAGACCAAAGTGTGAATGCTCCCCAGCATTGCAATAATAAAAATACAAATAACTGAAATTTAAAAGGGCTTTTTTCTTAAATTCTTCTTGGCAAACTGTGAAATGATTTCTTCTTTCTTTGAGCTGGTTCACTCTCCAAAGATAAGGCTGCTGAGAATTATAGTTTTTCTTTAATTTCTCAGATTATTCACATTAATGTCAGTTTAGAATGATAATTGGAATTATAGTAATGTAAAACAGACAGGCGGCACGCTGGCGCAGTGGCAGAGGGGGATTAAGGAAGAGAACACTGATATACCCAAAGAAAATAATAAAGAAACAAAGATGTTCAGCATAAAGAAAGCTTCTGGGAAGTGGAGTACGGGGCATGCTGGCATTTCAAAGACCACCTGTAAAGGGCTCATGTAGTTCATCAGCCATTAAGACCAAACACTGATAACATCTAAAAGTCCTATACAGTACAAGTTTAATGGGAGTTGGACAACTGAGTGTTCATAGGTCAGGGTCTGCATTCTTTCATAAGAAGTGGTGCCCTTCCAAATTCTGCTGCCCTAGTTGACTGCCAAGTTGTCTAAAGTGGTAATGTTGGCCCGGGTCAGCATCATTTCTTTTAGGCACAGGTCTGTTGGGATGTCTCTCATTAGTGCATTTCAAAAAGGCTTCTACTTTCAGCAATATCTAACAGTCCTTTTATACTTTTTACATTATTTATTTTCAAAAATAAGAACATCCATTCTTCTGTGCATGCTGTCTTTCCTGCTAATGCAGTGGAATCTCTATGAGCCATTGACCATCTGTTGACCATTAGAAACAAGGAGTGAATCAGCGCCTGTGAAGCAGAATCATTTAATGGCCTTCTTGAGCTCTTCCAATTCTTTCCGTCTTTATTCATCTTTCTGTCTCTTTCTGCCATTATACTTTCACGGCTGCTTCTAGCCCGTCTGATTATCAGCTTGAGCAGCTACATGTTTAATCTTCATCTGCCCCTTTTTACAGTCTGCATGTCATCACAACTCCTACAAAAGTCTTTGAGCCTTTAACAAGTCTGATGTATGCTTTGGAATGCCATATATTTTAGAAATGGGTGTGTGTATATACACTAAACAGAATTATATTTCTACAAACTCAGGGTGACAGGTCACAGGGTCACATTGGCCACTAGTGCACTTTCAACTCTGGAGTCCATCTCAGTGATGAGAAAGACTTACAGCAATGCTAAGACAAAGACCGAACAGGGGAAACCATCATAGTGAGGAAGTGTTGAGCCAGCAGATAAAAGATAAATTAAAATTAAAAAGTAAGCCTTCCTTAGGCTATTGAAGCGTTACACAATTTCTGAGGAAAAAAGTCCAACTAGAGCAAAATGGCACCGACCATCTCACTGACAACACGCTGAGAAAAAAAAATGAATTGAAGTGAGATGACCTCCACACTGAGGAAGTGTTACGACAACACTGAGAAAAAAGGTAAATCAAGGTCCACCATCATACTCAATAAAGAGTTCCTCAAATCCAGAGAAAAGGCTAAATTAGAACAGAGATAGACTCAACTCCCATGCTGATAGAGAATCACTTCAACATTGAGAAACAGGGAGAGATGAGAACAAAAATGGACTTTAACACCATATTGATGAAGCATTGCAACATCACAAAGAAAAATACATTGAAGCAAAAATGGTGTCCACCCCATGCTGATAAAATGATGAGATACAGTTTGGGGGCTAAAGTGGAGTAGAAAGTGGCAGACCTTCAGGCACCATGTTGGAACCAAACAAGACTCATTGACAGGTGTTTGTGGAAATAAATGTGAACCTACTGCCATCAAGAGGACCTTGAAGGATGACAATAAACTTTGTTTCTTATGTTTGAGTGGTGATTCTGCTCTGTTAGTCAGAGTCAGAGATACTGAGAGGGCTGAAGAAATGGAGTGCAATGTGATAGTGAGGGTGGCCTTTGTCGGCCTTCTGGGTTCATGTGTTGACTTCTTTGTCCTTTTACATACACATACTCTATACGCATGTATACAACACACACACACATATAACACATACAACACACACACACCCAACACATGCAAACACACCAGAGTATTTCCAGAAGAGCAGTGGAGCCAACAATGCAATCAGGCTGGCAGCATTCAACCATATTTGAGCGCTTTGAGTAGTGAGAAAAGCGCTATATAAATGCAAAGAATTATTGTTATTTATTATATTACTGAGTCTCAAGATGGCGTGTCTGACTTTGTTGTTTTCTGTTATAGATCAGCCTGGAAAGAGCTTCTGGAACTGACCCATGCCCGTGGAGAGACCCTGCAGGCTGCAGAGACGATTCACAAATGTTACAGGGACCTTACAGATGCCCTGTCTCTTATTGAGGTCAGTTAATGGAGGTTCTTTGTCAGCCTCACTCTCTTTTATGCACTTGTAGGATTGTAATTGGATGGCCACAAACCTTTAGCACATCAACGGACTCCAAATAACGGAATCTAAATCTTCTTTTACCTCTGAGACACTGACATTTGTCTTTTTGCCAAAGTAAAATTAATGTCACTTTTTACATGCAAGGGGACAACATTTTGCTAGCTGTAGGCCTCTTGACTTGTGTAGACTTTGAGAGAAAAGGCAGCCATTGTGTTTACTTGTGGACTTTACTTGGTTGTTTCTGTGTTATGATGTTAGCTGAAGGATGGATTGAGTTTCTGTCAACAGAACCCTGCAAATATTGCTGAAGATGGAAAAAGTAGTTTGCAATACAGGCTTGTAATTCACGCCTAATCTCATCTTCTGTTCCACTTAGGAGAAACATAAGAGCATTCCTGATGATATCGCCAAAGACTTGCATGGGGTACAAAAACAGCTACGCAAACATGAAGAGCTGGAGCACGAGCTGTCTGGCAATGAGCAACAGGTCAGTGCTTTTTCAAGTGAGGCCATTGAGCCATTTAAAGTCTCAACAAGGCTGAGGTTTGAAAGGCCTCTGTTGTGGTCTGGCCAGCCAAATAATGATTGTGTGCTGCTGCCATTATTATGTTGGTATTCTTGACTGCCAAGAGTTAAGTTTATTAGTTGCTAAACAAAGTCAAAAAAAATTCTTCAGGGTGTCTTTTCAGATGCTATTAATTCTTTAATTTTTCCTTTTGTTCCTCATTATTCTGTACCTCTTCCATATCCTGGGTTTGCTTTTCCCACACTAAGTTGTTTTTAGCTTTCTTCTTACTAAATCTGATTATTATGGGATTCTCTTTGATTTATAAACACAACTCTTTTTAGTGCTAAACACTGAATTTATTACACAGTCAATTTTTCCTACTGATTTCGCTACAGTTTATTTTTATTTTTAAAAAAACAGTAAATTCTTCTCTTATCATGTCAATATTGAGATGAGGAAGCTGAGATCACCAAATATTTCTATGCTGTATAAAACGACACCTCTGACATCATGGCCACATGTCTGGTACTCCTACTGGGCAACTGTGCAGCATTTGTGAATGTTACTGGCAGGCATGGTACAGCAAATTCCAAACCAATAACTATGCAAAAGACAGAAAAAATAAACTTTTGAAACAAGAAAAAACTTAGACCTGAGCGTCAGTAGGGTTTGCTCCTTAGGAACCAAGTTACCCAAACTATTCTATAACATTTCAGTAATTATTTACCACTCTGATGCTGATCTTTCAGATCATAAAATAAGTCATTACGATAACAACTGTTCACGAGTGAGGGAAGAATGGAGCGTGAGATCGACAGGCGGATCGGTGCGGCGTCCTCAGTAATGCGGGCACTGCATCGGTCTGTTGTGGTGAAAAAGGAGCTGAGCCGTAAGGCAAAGCTCTCAATTTACCGGTCGATCTATGTTCCTACCCTCACCTATGGTCATGAGCTTTGGGTAGTGACCGAAAGAACGAGATCGCGAATACAAGTGGCTGAAATGAGTTTCCTCCGCAGGGTGTCTGGGCTCTCCCTTAAAGATAGTGTGAGAAGCTCAGTCATCCGGGAGGGGCTCAGAGTAGAGCCGCTGCTCCTCCGCATCGAGAGGAGTCAGATGAGGTGGCTCGGGCATCTGATCAGGATGCCTCCTGGACGCCTCCCTGGTGAGGTGTTCTGGGCACGTCCAACCGGGAGGAGGCCCCAGGGAAGACCCAGGACACGCTGGAGGGACTATGTCTCCCGGCTGGCCTGGGAACGCCTCGGGATTCTCCCGGAAGAGCTAGAAGAAGTGGCCGGGGAGAGGGAAGTCTGGGCATCTCTGCTCAAGTTGCTGCCCCTGCGACCCGACCTCGGATAAGCGGAAGAGAATGGATGGATGGATAACAACTGATGAGACGAGTTTATAATTAATTGCAGAATTGCGGTATTTGCCATAACTCTCTAGATATTATTTAAAAATTAATTTCACAGTTCATCTAAAGTGCCTCTTTCTCTTGCATGATTTGGTTGCTATCAGGGGACCCTAAACACAGACATCCGTCAGAAACAGGAGAACAAAATTTTTGCTGAAGCTTTCGCTCCTCTCCATAGACAACAGGTTATGGTGGGGGAGGGCGCAAAGCAAAAATCAACATACAGTAAATGCAAAAACAGGCGTAAGTACCCCAAGACCCTGATAGCCCCTAACTATGGAAGCAGCATTCTCCACAGAAAACAAACTTTTATTCCAATCTGACATTTAAAAACTTTCCCTTCAACCATCAAGCTAATATCGATGCGTTGACCTTTATAGTTCTGAAGATCAGTAAAACTGTGAGGTCTACACATGATGCGTTTTCCCTTTTGGTAGAGAACCAAAACCTTACGATCAAACTAATAAGATTAACATAATTAATACAACAGTAGACTTTAAAATAAAAATAAAGCTGATATTGAGCCCCCACCCAAAAAGAAGAAAAGGCAGCCCTGTATAAAATATTGTTTATATCTCTCTATTATAAAAAAAAAATCCTCAGAAGGAGACTAGGGAGACAAGACGTGATCTTCTCGGAAGACAATTTGACGTCCCGCGAGAGACACTTTAATGTCACGCGAGGCAGGACAGTGAGACAACATTTAAAACAAGTTCACAGACATCTAACCTAGCATTTGTTTGGAATTCTTTTGGCAGACACACTTCATGTGCTCCCAGCTCTTAAAACAATGAGAAACAACAAACATAACACACAGCTTGCCAGCAGCAGCAGCAGGAAGCCAGCAGATGATGTGACTGCTTCTTCTTAGCGTGCATTCAGTCCCCCCCCCAAATCTCACAATGTGAGCAGCAGAGACACAAAGTGGCAAAAGGACAGCTGCTGTACAGGCTTTTAAATGATCGATGTTCAGCGCGACAAAAAGATCACGCAGCTCGACAACAGCAGAAAGACAACAGATGATCCGTTGGCATCTCCTTAGCATGCGTTCAGCTGCCCCCCCTTCACAACACGAGCAGCATTATATGTCCTGTGAGAAAGCTTTAACCACGCCCGGGGCCGGAAATAAAGGACAAGTATTGTTTTTACAAAAGTTATAAAGTAAAAGTGAAAATAATGCATATGTAACAATTCCCATGAAAATAACAATCTCTTTAAATTGTATATCCAGTAAACCAAACCCGAGGGTGGGCGAGCGAAGCGAGAAGGGGACAGAGCCCCCTAGTATTACAAAGTATCAAGTAGAATAAAAAAGTTTAGCATGGCCTTGGAATGCTTACTTTAGACTTATATTAATGAGTTCTTGTCACATTTTGAATACGTTATGAACAGATCATCTTAAGGAGAGTCTGATTTTTTTCCTGTTCTAGTTAATGTAGAACATCACTTTCCCACTAAATTATTATAGAAGGTGATTTGGGAGTCTTCCAGTTCACGTGCTAATAGCATGATATAGGACATTACGAGTGATATCTCGTAGCACTCACGTTAGTCCCATCTGGTAGAACACAAAATCTTGCTGTTAATGCGTTCAAAAGTTTGAATTTAGTTCAAATGTTGCCTGAAGATATCCAAACATTTTCTCCCAAAATATTTTAAGTGTATATTCCCAAAATATGTGGCCTAGTGATGCAGGGGCTTGATAACATCACACACAAGCTGGGTACATTTTAGACAATTTTTGAAACAGATATTTGTGATCGACAAAACATTTGGGAAGATATTATAAATGAAAGTTTATAAAAAAAATATTCTCTTATTTAAAAACAGCATTGTTGCTAGTGTACCATATCCATAGCCACACTTTTAATGTTTTTCTAGCTTCAAGAGCTCCTGGACTCAACAGATCCAATTATAGGCCTCTGTACCCCTGATCAGGCCACTGACCTTCAGGAAATACAGCAGAGGGTGGTGGAAACCTGGGAGGACCTGCGAGTGCAAGTAGAGAACAGACGAGAGGAATTAGAGCGGGCCAAATCGCGCTTTCGTTTCTTTAACAAGGTGAGAAAAACGCTTATGATTAATCTTTAGCTCTGATTATATAATGGAGAATACCACAGGAGAATGACATGATCACGGGGAGGTGCAGACATCTTCCAGAGACAACGACAAGTGCAAGCAGTAACTCAGTCCGAAACTGTGATCAAAAAGAGGTGGTGATTGGCAGCTAAAGAGCAGATGTGCATTAAAGGAGAATGGCCAAAGGGATGTGTGTCTCCACGTTGGAGGTGATAACCAGGAGAAGGAGAGACTCAGTAAGAAATTAGGATCACAAAAAGTTGTGATTGATTTTCAGTTGAGGTATTAATGTGGTTCAGTGCTTTTGAGGATTCAGATAATTACTTAGGGAAGGTGGCAGTATGTGTAGATGAAGATTCTTCAAGATTAGAAGAATGGCTGGAGACTAAAACTAAAAAGGGATGACTTAATGTTATATCATGGATGGATTTTGGTTTAACTCTATTCTAACTTTATTGTGTAGACCCACAGATATGCCCAGTGGCCAGCTCTTGTTCTCCTATCCGGCCTGGAAGGAGACACAGCCTGTAGCTGCAATGTACTTGCAACTGGGGCTAATAGATCTATTTTACACCCAGAACTGACTGCTACTGTGCTTCATATTCCCTATTAGGGAACATCTTCTCTTAATTTGTTTATAACACAGACAGCAGGTTAGAGCAAATATTACATGGAAGCAAGGAGAGCAGGCAATGAACTTTTATCTAGTCATTATAGTCTTTAACATTCTTAAATAGTCTTGATGTGCCAAAAAGTGAAAGCAAGTAAAAGGGTCTGTCAAATCACCAATAATCCAGCCTGGTTATTTCAGTAGCTGTCATAAACGATGCTGGCCAAGGTCTAAAAGTTACATTGCTGCATCATCTTGGTTCTTCCTTCTTCTCATTCACCTTCCTGGTTCTTCAATGTCTCTTTCTGCTTATATCTGACTTTTTAAAGCTTGTCAAGGCCAGGGTGAACACCCCCTTAGCCCCTCTATGTCCAATGTCATTTTGACAGACTACAAAGGCACATGTTCACAAGGTGTGCATGCCCAAAGATAACCAATGGTTGGAGTCCAAAAAATGACCATTTTACCATTTGAAGGTCTGACCTTTTCATCTTGCTAGATGGCCCTTTTACAGAGGCAATATCATTTTTTGCTACTTTAGTCTTATGTCTGCTGTCTCGACTACCACTTCTTCTTTCATGTGTTATGACTGGTGTATTTTATTAACTCTTTCTGCCTAATAAAGAGTGTTTTTTGACCTCTTTGAATCGAACCTGGTGTTTTTGACCTCAAGAAATTAAATTTTGGCATATATTTCTTACTGTTTTCATTCCTGAAAGACATTTTTTTTACCATCTTCTGTTATGTCACAGTGGATTATTGTGAGTGCCACCGTTAGGCAAATCTTATGTCAGCCGTTGCCTAGGGGAGTTCCCAAGATTCCCTTGGAGTGCGTGTTGTGTGACATCATCAGTGCAACCAATTAAAAGGGTCACCAAAGGCATTTCTTTCTCATCCAAGTTTGGATCAATTTAATATTTCATGGACAATTTTCTGTTTCTTTCCCTTAACACTGTTTTGCTGCAACTTTTGACTAACAACTTTTGATTTTTGTTTAGTGTTTTCTGATTTGTGTGAAAGATTTTTTTTTATTTCCCTTTCTACTATCAACCCTTGCACATATTTTTACTTTGCTTCATCTTATGACCCCTTTGATTAAAAATTTTCTCTGACTTCTACCGAGTCAGAACATCATGTGGTTGCTAAACTGTTACAGAGATCAGAAGTTCAAGTCAGTCAGTAAGTCAGTCATTATCCAACCTGCTATATCCTAATACAGGGTCATGGGGGTCTGCTGGAGCCAATCCCAGCCAACACAGGGCGCAAGGCAGGAACAAATCCCCAGGCAGGGCGCCAGCCCACCGCAGGAAGTTCAAGTGCAAAACAAAATAAAACAACTAACAGTTAAAAGGATACAATTATAATAACATAACAATTGTCCGCCTTAACATTTTAAAGCACAAGAATAGAATCACATTACTCTAGACCTCACCATGGAAGTAAGTCATTAGGTTGTAGAGAAGGCCTAAGAGGAGGAGGATTGACAAAATTGGCTAAAAGATTGAAAAATAATAAGAGGAATGTACTGAATGGTTTAAGAGCAAATCTGAGAAGAGGAGGAACTCATTATATATATAAATGAAAAGAATTATTATTATGTTTTAGAGAAAGCTGAGAGGGACTATTAAGTCTGAGCTGGGAATGAAGACTTACTGAAAGAGTTAGAGATGAGATCTAAGAAGAGGAATGAGTCATTGCATATCTCAGTGTTGGTATGATTAACAGAATGTTGTGAGACTGTTTCAAAAATGTAGAGAGGAATACGTTGTAACCACAAGGGGGCACCAGATAGCCCCAAACCACAGACGCAGAAATACAGCACATAATATGTGAATCAAATAAAGGACTTTTGTTACCTCCAAAGCACCTTTCCACAGACATCTTTCCAACCATTGGCCACAATTACAATCAAAGTAAATCACTAATTCTTCCTCCTTCTCTTCTCTGCTGAGTGTTGCCTGTTGCTTCCCGACTCTGAGTCGTCAATGAGAGGCAGACAGCTCCTTTTATCTAGCATCTGGGAGTGCTTCTGGTGACATGAAGCGGCAGTCCCAAGGTACGTTCAGATCCCACAGCTCCCCCTGGCAGCCCCCAAAGGACCCAACAGGGCTGTCCCACAATACACAACATGCCTTGTGGGCACCCATCCGAGGATCCCAGGATGGTTTTGCAGTCATCTAGTGTTCTGGGGTAGGTAGTGCCCTAAAGAAGCTGTCTCCCCCTGTCCTTCCATTGCAAGAGCATTCTGTCTGTGTAATGACGGTGGTCACCCCTCACAACATTAAACAATGTTAGTGTTGTGATATGGAATCTCTGATATGGCAAAAAGGGTGTGAGGCCTCCAAAAATGATTTACTGAGCAGAGAGGACCTTTCCCAGCCAAACCAGAATTCGAGCAAAGTCAGCCAGTCCCCAGCTACTATCAGTAGGCTTCGACCTTCACAGGCCCAAAAATGGGTATCTGGGTTTTAAAGGTTAAACTATGGCAAAATATTTCAAAATGTCTCACAAGGGAAAGCAAAACCATGAAACTCTGTCTTGTAGAGATATGCATCACAAAGAATATTTATAAATTAAGATATTTAATATAATAAAATAACAAAAGGGCAAAAATAAAGCACTAAAAAGGAAACCCAAGGTGAACTAGTCCCAATTCACATTCTGACAGCAATATCCAAAGACAGAAGCAAACTAAATCCAATAAACCAGAAAGTCAATAAAAATGATACTTACACAAAGTCATTGATCCACTGCTCAGAACCCCTCTCTTTCTGACTCAAATATGGAGGACTCAGCAGCAGTTATTTCAGAGTTGTCCTGCGTACTGATACTCCACACACATAATACAACAATAAAAACACAAAATTAACGAAATTAAATTTTTCTTGACCATAAATGCAAACAACATGGGGGTAAGTAACAGATACATTATATTTTTTGGGTGGACTATTCTTTTAATGGTATTTGCTTTCTCCTTTTCTTTAATTGATCTTTCCTAGGCCAATGACCTTACATTATGGTCGATGGAGGTACTTCATGGAATGAAAGCAGACGAATCCATCCGTGACATGTCCACTAGCAGTTTGAGACTGAAGCAACACCAGGAGCTCAAATCTGAGATGGATAGCCGTGAACTGACTTACAAGCAAATCATTGCTATTGGAGAAGAGCTTGCGCGACAGGATGTTTCTGGAGCCACAGAGGTGTGATTTGATACTAAACACTGGCGAATGTTCCGAAAGATAATTTTGTTAGTAGTTTAGTTGAGAGGGGATATTGAGGAGCAGTATAAAGTAAATGAGATAGAAAAATAAGACTAAAGTGTGTAATAAGGCAGTGCTTACAGTAGCTGATGCAATACTTTTGGACTGGCTAATGCATTGCATGGAGATCTGCTGTCCCAGCTTAATGTGGATATCTATCAGGTGACCTCAATTAGGTGCTTGATTTTGTAGCAACTTTGGATCTTTAATGGATATTAAAATATAACCGCCTAGGTAAGAGGCCTAATCTAAAATGCTTCTCAGAGGGAAGACTTCCACCAATTTAGAAAGACAAGTTTCTTTTGGACACCACTCATGGTTTATAAAGAATATCACTTACCTGTATAGTACAAAAAAGCAGCCCTCCAAAGTATGCACCCTGTAAGCTGAAACATGAAATGTTCATCACTGCCTTGGAAGACCATGCCAAGTACTAAATAGAAGAACTTTCATTTCAGATGGTTCCATTTCATGTATTCTCTGGTTTTAGGTCAGAGAGAAACTGGTAGCACTCCAGGATGTGTGGAGTAATCTTCATAAGCACTGGGAGATGAAGCAGCAGTGGCTGGAGGGAGTCTTTCTGGAGCACACCTTCTACAGAGACATTGGCAACATGGAAAAAGTGCTGAACTCACAGGAGGTAAAGTGTTCTGATTGTGCAAGGAAACTGAAAAGAATAGTTAAGGAAAGATATCTTGATATACCAGTGTTATCAAATATTTTGTTTTTCTGTCCTCCTTGCCATCTCATGATATTATTGTACTCATCTTAAGAGGCTTAAAATACAATATTACACTCCCCGGTCACTTTATTAAGTATGGGGTTGGACCCTCTTTTCCTGTAATATTTCGTGACATTGATTCGACAAGGTGCTGGAAACATTTCTCAGAGATTTTGGTCCACATTGACATGATTAGCGTCATGCAGATTTGTCAGCTGCACATCCATGGTGTGAATCTCCAGTACCACCACCTCCCAAACATCCTCTATTAGATTGAGATCTGGTGACTGTGGATGCCATTTGAGTACAGTGAACTCATTGTCATGTTCAGGAAACCAGTTGGAGTTGATTTGAGCTTTGTGATATGGCACGTTACCCTGCTGGAAGCAGCCATCAGAAGATGGGTACACTGCAGTCATAAAGGGAATGGACATGGTCAGCAACAATACTTGGGTAGGCTGTGACATTTAAACAATGCTCAATTGGCTGTAAGGGGCCCCCGAGTGTGCTAAGAAAATATCCCCCAAACCATTACACCACCAGCATCAGCCTTTACTGTTGATACAAGACAGGATGGATCCATGCTTTCATGTTGACATCAAATTCTGACCCTACCACCCAAACGTTGCAGCTGAAATCGAGACTCATTAGACCAGGCAATGTTTTTCCAATCTTGTGTTGTTCAATTTTGGTTAGCCTCTGAATTGTGAATTGTAGACTCTGTTGCCTGTTCTTAGCTGACAGGAGTGACACCCGGTGTGGTCTCCTTCTGCTGTAGGTTCAACATGTTGTGTTCAGAGATGCTCTTCTGCATATCTTGGTTGTAACAAGTGGTTATTTGAGTTACTGTTGCCTTTCTATCAACTCAATCCAGTCTGGCCATTTTACTCTGACCTCTTCCATCAACAAGGCTTTTTCACCCAGAGAATACTCACTGAATATTTTCCCTTTTTTTGACTGTTCTCTATAAACCCTGGAGATGGTTGTGCATGTAAATCTCAGTAGATCAGCAGTTTCTGAAGTACTCAGATCAGTCTATCCAGCACCAGCAACCATGCCACGTTCAAAGTCCCTTAAATCACCTTTCTTCCCCATTCTGATGCTCAGTTTGAACTTCAGCAGGTCATCTTGACAATGTCTACAGGCCTAACTTCATTGAGTTTCTACCGTGTTATTGACTGATTGGATATTTGTGTTAACAAGCAGTTGAACAGGTGTACCTAATAAAGTGGCCGGTGAGTGTATATACAAGGACTCTACTTTTCTACTAATTATTTATCTATGTTATGTAAGCTCGCATTGACTTATTTTGCATTACTTATTCAATATTATTTATTTTTGCCTTATTTAACTTGTTTGTCTTTTCTTGACATCTTGTAAAGCACTTTGAGCTTCATTCTGTGTATGAAAATGTGCTACAGAGAGAAGTGTTGTTGTTACCATGGGAGTCGTCACTACTGAATGGCAGTAGGTATTGATTGAGAAGAGTTTATTACATCAGATAGTAATGAAGTTTAAAACTGACCCTAGAGGGGAAGAAAAGCTTGAGCCCCTGTAATTGCCATGGAAAAAAATGAAGTCCAGAAGTGTCTCAGAGTAAGTTAATTGCTTAAGAATCTATTGACTTTAGGAAAAACTAAATGGCCCTCAAGACCTTGGGGAGAGTTAATGAGGTAGCAGCACAAGGCTGATTATGGATAAACCAGAAGTGCATAAAGGCAAGTGAACATGATGAACTACTGAGATTTGTCTGTAATTGGGGGTGGCCAACCGTGAACTAGGGAAGACCACTTACGTACCTCAGAATGACGAACTAACTTCAGGAGAATGATGTAGTCTGATGCTGCGTTTTATAGCCCAGATCTTCATGACACACTGCAGTCAGTTTAGTAGAATTCACCCTTTAATACATCCATCCATCCAGTTTCCAACCCGCTGAATCCGAACACAGGGTCACGGGGGTCTGCTGGAGCCAATCCCCGCCAACACAGGGCACAAGGCAGGAACCAATCCCGGGCAGGGTGCCAACCCACCGCAGGACACACACAAACACACCCACACACCAAGCACACACTAGGGACAATTTAGAATCGCCAATCCACCTAACCAGCATGTCTTTGGACTGTGGGAGGAAACCGGAGCGCCCGGAGGAAACCCACGCAGACACGGGGAGAACATGCAAACTCCACGCAGGGAGGACCCGAGAAGCGAACCCGGGTCCCCAGGTCTCCCAACTGCGAGGCAGCAGCGCTACCCACTGCGCCACCGTGCCGCTCCCCCCCTTAATACAATAATGTGGAAAATGTAAATATGAAATTATCATTGATAATATGCTAAAGTAAACTGTACCTCTTGAAATGTTCACCTGTGTGGCTGGATGTGCCCAGTAAATAATGGGATTTGTTGTACAGGAGGATAATTAATATAATAACAGTAGTAGCAAACAGGAGGAGACTATTCATAAAAAAGATAATAGAAAAACAAAGGCTGTGTAACAGTAGGGGGCGCTATTGCTCCCTTGAACCCTCAGGTACCACGCCAAACACCAGGTAAAAGTCCAAGACTTTTTATTTTTATAATAACAACATGCACAAAGCACCCTCCACTCCACACTACTCATGCAATAAATCAGTAATCAATCACCAATCCTCCTCTCCCAGACGCGTTGCCACCCTTCCACCCAGCTCAGCTCACTCGTCTGGGGTTTCCCCCAGTCCTTTATAGTCCCTGACCCGGAAGTGGTTCCAACCCTGCAGTCCATGGCTTGTTATCACTTCCGGGGCAGATTAAAAGTCCTTTTCTTCTTCCCGGAAGCACGTTGTTCCTTCTGGTCATGTGATCAGACCTACTTCCGGGTTATAGGGCACGTATAAGTCCTTGAGCCTCCCTGCAGCGTCCTCTGGTGGGCCCCACGGTGTCCAGCAGGGTTGGGAATAAAAACTCCATTGTCCATGATTCCCTGCTGGTCTTTGGGGTACTCCCATGCTACAGGGAGGTCTCCATCTAGCGGCCTGGGGGTATTGGCCGGGATGAACAGCCGGCCATCTCCCACAGCTGATAATACTGAAAACCAGTCATTAGAGGTATGGACTGTTGAAGCAGGCAGGCACGGGCACCCTCAGCCCCAAAGACGGCACTCAGAGTCTCGGGACAGGCAGCAGAATCAAGCTTTATTACGTGATGCACACATGGTCCCAATTCAAATATACTGAGCCCCGAGCATTCCATGAGCTTCAAATTTATTACAATTCTTATCACAAAATATCCCTGCTTCACACAATTTTGCATCATCTGCTTTATAGGGTTTCTAATAATAATGAACTCGCTCAGCACCTTTTCTCATAACAATTACCAGGTGTTGCAGACTTTCTCATAACAATATCCTGCCATCATAGAGTTTCTCATAACAATTTACCCTTTGCTGTCTGTTTCTTCATTAAAGTCCCTTTGGCTCAAAGGACATATTTGCCACCTAGAGGGATGAGCACCACCTAATCACTCCTCCCTAATCCTACGCTGTTAAAGATTGAGGGCCTTTGGTTAATTGGTCCTCACCACTACTATGGACTCAGTAGAACCCACCTGTGAAAACTGGACTGCTTAATTAATAATTCAATTAATGTTTACTCGCTGCACTAGCATCTCTTAAGGCTAACATAATAGACAGCTGCGCCAGTTAGGCGGCAGTGTGCAGCATCACTGATAAGGGCTAAGCTTGCAGACAGCCTGGTGTGGTGCCTCTTGACTACTTGAAATAAAGGTACAGGCCATTAACAATGAATTCTTACATAGTTCAAAATTGGTTTAATATAATCTTCTGTAATTTGATTATTATTATTATTATTATTCATAAGGAGGCACAGACATATAAACTTAAATGCTCCTTTATATCTATATGCTTGACGATGGTGTTCCAATAATTAAGCCCTAAATACTTAGAGAAACTTGTTTAATGTATATCAGGTAGAAGCCCCAGCACCTGTGTTCTCTAGCTGTTTGTTAGCGCACCTCCTTCAAAGAGCACAACGTCTTTGAGTCACAGAAACTCAAAAAACAAAATAAGTAAAAGAGCAGGCAGGCCACCCTTTTATACTAGAATCAGTTTCTTAATGAACTCCTTTATGGTCTAAGACTAACTGTAACCCTTACTAACGTGCACCAGGATATAATGACTATTTTCATATATGCTCATGATTCTCTTTGAATATATGCAAATCATCAACTTTGAGAATATACTTTTCTATAAGAGCAATGCACACTGAGGTACATATATCCTGAATCTTCGTGTCTGTTATAGCATTGCTTTTCTACTGTAAGTACCATATAAATGTTCTTCATATAAAGACCATCACAAAACATAATCACAAACAGAACTTTGCACGATACCTTGGCGAGCTCTGTAAGCCATGCTGTTTTGTTGTGTGTGGCACATTGACCGGCAGGATGACGCCCAACCTGTTGCTGCATCCATCTTTCTCCTTTATGCCTGGTGCAGCTGCGTTGTTCTTATATGTGAGTGGACCTTTCTTGCGGGGAGGGCTTCTGCTCTCTTTCTTCGATGTAGAACCCATGTCATCATCAGAGTTCACCTCTGATATAGCACATGATATAGCACATCTTTATTTGAAAATAGCTGTGTCAGATCGGGGGAGCGTGTACACGACTGAGAGAATAAAACTGAATAAAAAAAAATGCTAACCTTTACAAGTACCATACATTTACATCAGCTGTTACAGACTCAAATCAAATGTATGTTTTTATTCTATAATAGTAACAATAAAAGCAGCTCACTATTCAAAACGGTAAATGTAGTAAGGGCCCAGAATCGAACCCATGACCTCTTCATTATGAGTCAGCGGTTTTTACTGCTGCACCACGCAAGTGGTCGTGTCAGCATTGCACCCTAACCCAATTTCTTTTTCTTTGGTTATATTCTTGAATAAAAGTGCACTTGTTTTGTTATATGTGCAGCTTTCGTGAAAGTGTTTATTTGATATTTGGACTTCAGTCTTCTTATACACTTCATGTCAAAATTTTGACATTAGTACTATATAACATAAAAAAAGTTTCTGTTTTAGGTATGTGTTCAACATTTTTTGCCTCGCATTTCATGTCATCCTACATTTACCCAGATCGTTGTAGATACGGAACACACATGAAATGCATGTGTTCCAAATAACGATATAATGTATTATTTACCCTATACAACACCAGGCAGCTCACACTCAGATAAACAGACTTGAGCTGGGAGAACTTTTTGCCCGAGATAAGCTCCAGCAGTGGGGGGAGAGAGGATAGCAGGCTGCTTTTGCTGATCGACACATTTACAAAACAAAAGACGATAACAGAGAGGTGCAAAGGAATTTAAGGTGGGCTGGGATAACGCATTTTATCGTAGGATTCAGGGATTCTAGTGTTAAGGCACATGGCTTCAGCCATCCTGTAGCAATTCATGGTTATGCTTTCGTACTGAGCGTGTTTGTTATTTACATTTATTATACAATTTAAAAAATTTTTGTCAGGGTCTCTGTTTTTTGCTTTGTGCCCTCCCCCACCATAACCTATCTTCCATGGTGGAAAAGCGAAAGCTTTAGATTCGTCAAAAATTTTGATCTCCGGTTATTGACAGGTCTTGACGTTTTAGGGTTCCCTGATGCCGAAAGCATCAATATCTTGATGATCTGTGTGTGTGTGTCTGTGTCTGTCTGTCTGCTATAGTTTCTTGAGAACAGTCTAGAGCTAAAAGGACTGGATGGAAAAATACCAAATTTGAAACTTAAGCCTGTTACGAGATGACAATGTGCTGATTAGTTTTTGAGCCAAATTATGCAAGAGAAAGAGGCACCCTAGAGGATCTCTCAAATACTATACTTCTGCAATTATGAAGTCTTCTCGTCAATTGCTATCATAATTTTATGATCAGGAAAATCAGCATCTGAGTGGTGAATAATTACTTAAGTGTTATAGAATAGTTCGGGTAACTTGGTTCCTAGCGCACAAAGCCTACTGATTCTCACGTCTGAATTTTTTTTGTCTAACGTTTAAAGTTTGAAGCATTGATGTGTAATATTATATGATAATAATGTTTCTCTTCAATAGGTATGTATTTAGTTTTGAATTTTTTCCAGCAAAACCATCCTGTTTTTTTAGTGATTGCCACCATTTCAGACAGTGGTTACTCTGACACAGCAGCCTGTCCTGAAAAGGCATGGCCTCAGACACCGTGTTTGATGATGCTGTAGGTGCAACGAAATAAATGCTGGTGACGCACTTTGCACACCATCCAATATTGTTGACATTTCTTCAAAGATTTCTAGTGTGTGCTTTTAAATTTCTTTTGGTGTTTGACTTCTGGATGGGCTGTTTTTGACTTTAAGTTTGATTTCCATATTGGACTAATTTGAAAGATCACTTGCTCCCTAGTCTTGACCCTGTAATTTGTTTTGACTGCGATTCACCTTTTGGTCCTGTCTCTTGCTTACTCTCTACCCTTTTTCCATCCCAAGGCAGAACATCTCCAGTTACTCTTTACAACCTGAGGCACACTCAAGTTTTCTGTGCTGACGTGAAACCCCACCATCACATTTGGGTCTATTGTACTCTCTGTGAGCAGAGGAGATGAAGAAGGTTTTCAGCAGGAATGATTGTACTAGCAGTGCTAGCAGACTGCAGCAGCAGTCTGATTTAAGGAAGAACCGAAATATGTAATCTGAAATGATGGACAAATGTTTTTGGGTGCCGCAATCAATGTCAATGGGATGACCGTACTGCCTTCACAAATAAGAGCAACACTGTCCTCCTTGATAACAGAATATCCTCCTCATTCAGTCACTTAGATCTTTTGCATCTCTTGTGCATTGCATGACAGCCTGAGTTCAGTCCTCCATGAGGAACAACTGGCTTTATAGTAGGTATTATGAGTCAGTCTTATCTTGGCCTTGAGCCTGTGGCAGTACAATGAAAACATCCCTCCTTAGTCACCACATATCTTCTGTATACTGTCCACTCAATTACGTCACTTGTGTGGGATTAGGTGACATCACTTAATGCAGTTCCAGGTAAGAGAATTGTGGCAGCAGGTAGTGTGGTCCAGCGTGATCTCCGTATGTAGGACTGTTATCCTCACAGATGACCGTGATTCCCTCATGTATGATTATAAAAGATCTTCTATGCAAAATGTGTTAGGTCACTTGCTTGACTGGGCTGAAGCTTTGACATCCTGGGTATAATCCCTTGTGGGAGGTGGGCTTTTTACTTGTAGAAATTAGGAAATAACCTAGTAAATGTTTTCATGTCTGCTCTTTTTGATTTATGGAAGATGTTTTTTGTCTTTACATGCTGCTGCCAAACCACGAAAAGAACAGATTTTCTAGAAATGCTTATAAGAAGTACAATTTACTTTCAGATCCAGCTAAAGAGCAGTGATCTGGGGTCTTCAGTAGATGAGACTGAAAGGCTGATAAAGAGACATGAGGCTTTTGAGAAGCTGCTGAACTCTCAGGAAGAGAAGGTGGGTCAGAGTCTCCAAATCTGCTCTGGTTTTCATTGATTTCTTGTATGCACCTCACCACAGCAACACGTCACAATATTAAACATCTCAGCAATTGTTTCTAATTGTATGATTCATTTAGGTGGCTGCTTTTGAAGACCAAGCTAATCGATTGAAGAGAGAGGGTGTGAAGATAGACAGTGCTAAAACTATTCAACACAAGCTGAAGACTATTCTGGACCGCAGAAGGAGGATTGAGGAGCTGTCAGCCTGGAGAAGAGAAGAGCTCAACAAGGCCCTCCTGCTGGCCGTGTTCAATCGGGATTTGGCTGAAGTACATATACTTCCCTCAAATGGGGGGAAAATACTTGGGCAATTTACCAATTAATGTCAGCAAGTGTAGTATTTATGCAGTCTGCTAAATAATAGAAACTATCAGATCAGTAAACAACATGTAAAATTAGTTGATGAATTAGTAATGAAATAAATATGGAGTATCTGTGTTCCGGAATTTTCAGAATACTGTAAGGAATAGACAATTTGTGAGAAAAATGTGAGGTGGACTACTTCAAGGGAGATCAAGATTAAAAAATACTGTTGATCTGATTTATCAATTAAGCATAAAAAGAGCAAAATAGATGTTATAGTGTTCACAAAGTAGAACTGCTTGCCAAGAAAGTTAATACGGTCTTACATTGGCTCAATGATGTGTGTGCAGGCAGAAGACTGGATCTCTGAGAGACTGCAGAAGCTCCAGGAAGACTCAAAGAAGGATATGAATGACCTTCAGGTGAAAATGAAGCTGCTTCAGAAACACCAGGCCTTTGAGGCAGAGATTCTTGCTCACAATGAGATCATCACTGCTGTGCAGAAGGTACGTGAAGCACCTCTTCACTTCCTTTAAATTTAAAAAGAATTTTTCAAGATGAACTCCTTCTGTATTTTTGTCTTAGAGGCATGTTTTATTGTATAAAAAGTAAGAATGAAGACCATCTTCTGGTGCTTTACTTAAGGTGTTACTGGTTGGTGATTGGACCAGCAGGTACTTCAAATAACATGCCATTGCAGGGCAGGTGATGATATGTTATGGTGTGTCCAGATTCAGGAGTTGGACTCAGTTTCAGACCCTTTACATGACTTATGGTCTTGGGACTTCCTACCATCTCAGCTTTTCACTCTAGACCAGCTGTGCGCAACCTGCGGCCGTACGCCCGTGGGCAAGGACTTTGGCGGCCGTGGACGTGTATATTAAAGTGTACGTAATGGCGGCCGTGCAGGTGTAGGGTCTCTGGACTCCAGCGAGTAAGGGGTCTCAACGCCGCGGAATCTTTGTCGGCCGGGTCGGTATGGTGACGCCGAAAGCCGATTTGGACTCTGGGGTCTCTAGACTCCTGCAAGTGTAGAATCTCAAACACCACAGAACCTTCCTTAGCCGGGTCGGTATGTTGACCAAAATGTTGCCCTTTATATATTCATCGTGGAAATCAGCAGTAGAATACCCACAACTACGAGAACTGGCCAGGAACATTCTCGTTCTTTTCGGAAGCACTTATTTGTGCGAAGCAGCGTTTTCCAGAATGAAATATCTGAAAAACAAGTACCGAACCCGATTGGTAGACAGCAATCTAGAGTCTGGAATACGGCTAATGGTCTCCAGCGAGTCCCCTGACTTTGCAAGTCTGTCTGCAAACATGCAAGAGCAAGGAAGCCATTAATGGCGATGTTTTCCAAACTTCCTGAAACAATTGCTGTAAAGGTTTTTTGTCCTATATGACGTTTCGTAGACATTTTTTTACATATGTAGACCAGTAAATTGAATATTGTCAGATATATCATACTCTGTTTTAATGTGTAATCTGTAAATTTTTACATAAATCATAAAACATTATTAAGTTTACTTGGACTTACTGGCGGCCGTTATTAAAGTAAAAAGTCTGTAGTGCGGCCGTCAATAGCGGAAAGGTTGCGCATGCCTGCTCTAGACCTTAAGCTATGTCAGACTTGTTTTTGTCCTTGCATCTTTAGATTATACTGGTTCTGATCTGGTATTCTTTAAGTAGAACACACACAGGTTTTTTTCTTAACACTTTGAAGCGAGGCACAAGTTAACTCATATCTCATTTAGCCTGTCAAGGTGCGACATAAGCTATAACTCTTATTTCAGGATACAGAAACAGCCAGCATGCTGGTGATCTCTGCTGCCTACTATAGTGCTGCCATCTAGTGGATAGTTAGAGGATTTTTTTGGACTCAACAGCTTGTGGAAAATAGTGTTATAAATAGATAGTATGTAGTTATGTCGTGAAAAACCCATCAGCAGCTTTAAACCTTTACTTTTCAGACTGGTGAGAAGATAATTACTTTACGACACCCCAAGTCCTTTGAGGTTCGTCAGAATGTAAGTGCTCTTCTGGACCACTGGGGGTCCCTGAAAAGGGCTGTGGCTGAGCGAGGAAAGGTGCTAGAGGACAATCGGGACTTCCTGGAATTTCTGCAGAAGGTAGATGAAGTGGAGGCCTGGATCCGCCAGAAGGTAATGTTTACACAGTAGTTGACTCAGGCGGGGGTTCAGATAGTGCCATGATTCTTATTTAGATGTAACCTACTAGTAACATCATGCTTTGTAGCAGAGGTATCACAATGGACTATTAATGTGCTGCAGTAGTAATACTAGTCATATATGGAAGATTACTGACAAAGTTAAATGCCACCCAATGTGTTCACTACATTGGAATGCAGTGCGTATGTACTGCATGTGGTGCATTTACTTTCGGCACGGTTTTATTGTGACATTCATAAAAACACATCAGCTGGTTGATTGCTTTTTACTACAGCACACAGACTATGTGAACACAGTCATGATTGGAATGCCTCCTACCCCAACTGTTGATAGCCATTGACCCACTTTTTGATGCATGATTAACGTGTGGTCTTGAATAGAAACGCAAAGCACTCAGGGCAGCCGAGCTCAAAAAATGCTTCTAATCTCTTTATATAATACGCTACCGTGGCTGTTTGTTTGTCTGTCCAGGATTTTATATCACCTGTAGCTCGCAATCCATTTGAAAAATTGACCTGAAATTTGGAACACATATACTACATGACGACTACTATCCGCTTTCGGGGTGATGATTGACCTCCAAGGTTATTCTGCTTTTTATTTTTATTTTATTTTATTGTAGAATCAACTCTCGGTAGCAGCCAGCAGGGCGGCCGTGAGGTGCATGCGTATGGGCGACGTTCTCTTCCCTTCGCCGTCACTTCCCTACCTCTTTTTTATCTTAAATCATTCTTGAGGCAGGTTGAAGACTTAAGTGCCAGCTTAAGTGAAAAATTAAAGAAAACGTACTAATTGCAACACAAACATTGACTTAATCAGTTTTAATGCGAAGAGATGCCGACGAAATAAGAGAAGACGCGGGCCACTAGGGTGGAGAAAAGAAGAACTGCTCAGAAAGCAGCAAGCACATCAACCTCTGAGCAAACAAATGATAAACATACAGAGAAAGAGTTTGAAAACGAGGAATGCTCAAGTCAAGTGTATTCACTGCACATTATCGTGTAGTGCGCCATTACTGGTATATCATAAATGTGTTAGTGTTGGAGAGAAGGACGCTTTTCATCAATGGAATGATTTTCTATTCCAGGTTGACTCATTCAATTTAATTTGCCTCCTTGGCTTATGAACAAGCCTTGGAATAATCGGCTATCCATCTTTTCTCTGTCTTTTTGAATATCATGAGAGCGTTTGTAGAAGATACCTTAGTTTCTTGTTGCAGGCAGCAACAAGTCAAATTCATGGACTAAAACTGAAAACTCGATCCAAGGTCATAGAGCTAGAAAGGGCTTAAAAACATAATGTGTAGATAGCGCAAGAAGAGAATTCTGAGGATGCTGATGTCCGAGTATTATTGTTGTACAGTACTTAAATGAGATGTACAGTATATCTCTCATCCTCTGCAGTATAGAAATTAAAAATGGCTGGATCAGACCTAATTTTTGAGTTATCAGGTTAGTCACTACAGACTGGAAGTAGCTACTTAACAACAGTTTGCTGTGTATTTGGACTAGCTATCGGTGAGGAGCAAACATAAGGTTATGGTCTACAAACAGCTGGAGAGGGCCAGACAAGGCTGGCTTACCTTAGCTGAATCTTCAATGGGTGGGATGTTGTGCCAGCACTTCACTGTTCTCTAGATTCCTTATGGTGTGGGCCATATGCTTGCTAAAGTTACACACTGTAGCTGGCAGTGACATAAATTGTCTGAGGTTACATGATTGTACATCCACACCATTGAGGCAAACTTGAGGCAATGGTCTGTCATTCTAAATTTGTTATATACTTTGTCATGTACTTATTACCAGGAGGTGATGATTAATGTAGGAGACATTGGCACGGATTATGAGCATGGGCTTCAGCTGCTCAAAAAACTCAATGAATTCCGGAGCACTGGATCTCGGGTGAGTTCAAGCAGTAGTTTGTCTGAACAATTTGATGTAAAATTTAAGAGAAAGTGATCACTGGAGGGTACCATATTGGTTTGCAAGTCTTTATTTCAGACTTCACGTCGGTATCATACATCCAAGGGCTGGAGACAAAAGGTTTGTTCTCCAGTTTGTGAAGAAATTAGTTGTTTCATCTCAATTGTCTTTTGAATGTTTCTGGGACCATGGAATGAGTTGTGTAAGTGGTGGGTGTAAATGGCCATTAACGTGAAGTTCACCATAAGAAGTGAGTAAAAAATGGAAAGGTCATACGTATCAACTTTTCCAACAGGATACAACTGTGGATGATGCACACATCAAAGCTATCAACTCACTGGCTGCCAAGCTTGAGAAGCAGAACCGTAAGGAAGTGAGCACCGTGAGACAACGTCGACAAAGACTCAATGACAGGTGACTCTAGTACTAGCTGTTAGCCTTCTCATCACACACCTTTAAGCATTGCAGATGCATTTCTCATGCTCCTGATTTATTTCATAAAAATATAAATCAATATGTCAAGTAAGTCATCTCCTTGTTCTAACCCTCACACTTGCAGATGGAGCAACTTCCATGGTAGCCTTAACAGGTACAGAATGACACTTGAAGGAGCATTGAAGATTCATGCGCTTATCAGGGAACTGGAAGATATTCTGGAGAGGATTGGGGAGAAGGTAAGACCCACAGGTGATGACTCGACAGCTTCCTGTTTTGGTTGATACCAAACACTATCCACCCATCTGGGACGGATTTTAGTTAATCTTCCGGATGACGTTTCAGAAAGAATGTAATGCTTCTTTGTGTGTGTGGCTATGGGGTTCAAAAACGTTTTTGTTAATATCATACATTTCTGTGACACTGCAATTACTTTGTAAACACTTTACATACAAACGTAAGCGATCAGTTTATTATTGTGTCTCATCTTGAGCATGCATGTCGCCACACCGTTGGCCATAACTGTTTGTTGCCGACCATGCCTGCTTCTTTTAATTTCTCAGCTCATCAGACAGTCCTGTGACCATCAGTCAGTGCTCAGCTATTACGTTTAACCTACCAACAGCCCTAAAGATCTTTCTTTTTTTCGTTTTGTGATGTCATTGGCCTGTCATTTCATTTGTAAATATGGTTTTCCTTAGTGATCTGGCTTGCATTTGCTTGATTAGATTTTCTGTTATTTTTTTTTTTTTACCTTTCCCTTCACCTGTCTTATTTATTTTTTTACTGATATGCCACAGATCATTTTCCCTCTGGTCAGGTCTTTTCATTCTCCTGCTATTGGTTTGATCAATAGGAACCAATCTTTTATGAATGTACAAACCATTGTCCTACTGTAATTTTGAACCATAACTTAGCATTTAGCAATATGATAAATAGTGGAATTAAAATCAGATTCTTGGATGCTGCTTCTTTTTTTTTTGGAAAGAGTTCATTAATGCATGGAAAGGACTACGGGCAAGACGTTGAAAGTGTGGAAATCCTTATCCGTCAGCATGAAGAGACAGAGCGTGAAATCAAAGTGATCCAACATAAAGCAAAGGTATCTTCCAAATTCCTACTTCCAGATTTATATGTTTTCACCAAAGTGGGATTCTGCTCTCCTGTTCCTTCAAGTCACTCCTTCCATGTTCAACAGCTCATTTCAGACAGACTTGTACCACTCCTATACTGTATCAACACCTCCTACAATGTTGTATATCTTCCAGTTTTAATTACTGCACCTCTTTCTCACCTTCATCAGATTCACACAACATCCTGATCTTCATTTGTAATCTATAGCCATGACATCCCCTTCATCTTTATTTCTAATAGGCACACTCATCTCTCACTTGCTCATAACTGTTTCTGATGATCATCACCTTGGCGTCTGTTCTTAACTATTAACCTTGTCCTACTGATCGGTTTCCACGCGTATCCTCCTTGTCAAACCTGCTTCTTCATGACGGAGTGGTGACTCTCCAGCCACTGTAATAAAAACTCACACCATTCCACTCCATTTGATCTAGTGTGGTCCTGAGGTGTCACCCATTGCATGATTGAGCTTGGGCCCTAACTTGGGTTCCTGAGGTGGTTCGTCATGTGGCAATGTGCTCTATCAATGCCTCCTTCCAACCTCTCTCTCTCTCTCTCTTACCTCATACTTGTCCTCTTCCTTAACTCAGTCTTATTTCCGCCAGGTTCTCGTCTTTAACAGAGTTTCATTTGTCATTAACTGCCATCATCTAGACCATGTGGCCAATAGAGGGTGTTCCAACTGCCCCAACCTGACACAGACACACACAGAGGCACAACTTCAAAGCACGCAGGACTTTTATTTTCTTCTTTCTTTCATGGGAAACACCTTCCCCATTCCCCACAAGTAAGACACAGTCCCCAAGCACAGCACAACACACAATTCTTTTCTTCTTTTCTCTCTTTCTCTTTCTTCCTCCTCTACTCCTCCAGGCAAGCTTTGTCTCCCTCCTCCCAACTCTGGCTCCCCGAGTAGTGTCTGCTGGCTCCTTTTATAAGGCTCCTGGAAGTGCTCCGGGTACTTGTTGACCCACTTAAGGCAGCACTTCTGGGTGTGGAGGAAGAGCTGCTCTCCACCCTGCAGCACCCCTGGCGCCACCCATGGATCCCAACAGGGCTGTATCCAACTCCAACTCCCATGAAGCCCTGCGGGAGTCCGAGGCACTACTGCAATCCAGGGGGGCTTCCACCTAGTGCTCTGGGGGAGGTAATGCTCTGGATACTCTCCCTCCCCTGGTCCTTCTAGTGTGGTGGCGTCCCAGCCATCCGTCACAACCATCAAGTGCTCTTGTGTCCCTCTCTTAGTCTTTGTCCTCACTTCTGTCAGAGTCAGTCCTATGTGTCATCTTTACACAAATTAATAAATGCTCTCTTAATGTGTTGAATGGCAGGAGCTGGAGAAAGAAGCGAGAACCTTGTCAAAAAAACAAGCTGATCTGGAACAGAAACTGAGTAAAAAGCAGCAGGAAGTAAGGGATGCTCTGGCTCAGCTGGAAAAAGAGGCCAAATTTCGGTATGCATTATCTGTGGGGTCTTTACCCACTCAACAGACATGGGTGCCTGACTGGTTATACAAACCAACTGTTTATCATTATCTGCTTATCATCTTGTATCTTAGCCCTCTCGTAATGGCTGACTGTGTTGTGTGCAGGTCCTTTCTGCTCCTAATATGATCAATTCTACTATTTGTAACTAATGATGAGACGTAACAGCCACAGATTTTATTATTGGATTTTTCCTTTTGTCAGTCAGGAGAAGCTGCAGGCTTCACTTCAGCTGCAGCACTTCAAGGCTGACCAGCATGAACTTCTGGACTGGGTGTTGGCAGTCACCGCTTTAATGGCCGACAGTGTTTTGCCTAAAACCAAAAGGGAAGCCGAGGGCCTCATTACGGAGCACCAGGAGAGAAAGGTGGGAAGTGTCACTCGTTCTATCAAGACAGCTTTATGTTTTCAGATGTTAAATTTTAATTCCCAGAAAAATACAAAGCGAATTAAAATAATGCTAGCAGAGTAGAGATGTAGTTGGTTCAAAAGCAGACTAAGACCCCATCCACACTATTCTGTTTTCATTTAAAATGCATTAATTTGTCTAAATTTTTATCTTTCATCCACACTACCCCGTTCGTTGTTTTCGACCCTTGAAAATTCAGACTTTTAAAAATGCTCCCCAGAGCGGCAGTGAAAGATCAGCTATGTTATATGGACTGGAGTCGGTGGCACTGACCAAAAAACAGGAGACAGAGCTGGAGGTGGCAGAGTTAAAGATGCTAAGATTTGCATTAGGTGTGACGAGGATGGACAGGATTAGAAGTGAGGACATTAGAGGGTCAGCTCAAGTTGGACGGTTGGGAGACAAACTCAGAGAGGAGAGGTTGCGTTGGTTTGGATATGTGCAGAGGAGAGATGCTGAGTATATTGGGAGAAGGATGCTAAGGATAGAGCTGCCAGGTAAGAGGAAAAGAGGAAGGCCAAAGAGAAGGTTTATGGATGTGGTGAGAGAGGACATGCAGGTGATGGGTGTAACAGAACAAGAGGACAGGAAGATAGAAACAGATGATCTGCTGTGCAACCCCTAATGGGAGCAGCTGAAAGTAGAAGAACACAAACGCTTTCCAGAGGTGGATACTTCATAAAATAGCATCAGCACTTTGGTGTGGATGGATGCAAACAAATTTTTCAGAAAACGATACCCTAATCCTGCTCATATTGGTTCATGCTTATTTGATATTTTCTTTTGCAACCTGCCAATGTCCTGCTAAAGAGTGAATGAAGTGTATGTCAAAGGGACATCCTTACTGGGATGGAGAAGGGACCTCTTACATGGCTGGGCAGCCATAATAGACGGACAGCGTAGATGGAGATGCAGCCCGGCTGGAATGGTCCCCTTTCTTTTTCCCAGTCGAAGAGAAGAAATAATGGATAGACAGGGGGAAGCTGTTTATCAGGAATAGTTCATCCCCCAATGTGATAAGTGACAGTGCTCCTCTTGTATGGTTTCAGTTTGGGCTGCATGGGACTAGCAGTTTGGGTGGGCAACCCTGTTGGTGTCATTGGGTGCTGCCAGACGGCACTTGCCAGGAGAAGACCTCCGTTTTATGCAACTTCCACATGACCTGAAAGTGCGTCCTTGTGTGATGCTGTGGCACCAGAATTACTCCAGAGTCCAAAATTAAAGAATTTGGGGGGAGGTGGACAAGGCTTCCATAGAAGGAGTGGAAGGAGTGCAGAAGAAGAACTATATTTGTTTGTAGGAATCAAAATCACTTTCTTTTGAACCCAGGGTTGTGTTGGTACCACTGTGTCTGTGGGAGACCCCATAAATGTCAGAAAATGCAGTATGTTATTGTGAATACTTGTTGTAACAAAAATAGAGCAGAGGCAGAAAAAGGTTTGGGGATGGCCACCCTGTATACCGAAAAAATTATAGCAGAAAAATAAACACCTCTTTACAGAGAGGAGTCCACAACTGAACTGAGTAACATTGAGAATGCTGTTCTATTAATATGGAGTAGACAGGAAGAGGTGGGATTTCATGGACCGGAACTGGAAGTGAGATCATCAGGAGGAAGGTTCAATGAGGCGGAAGTAATGTCATCAGTAGCCCGGAAGTGACCTTACTGGTCAGTTCTGTGGCTGGTTTACAGAGGGAAAAAGGGAGAAAGCATTCGATGACTATAAACCATCTCCCATGCACATTTGTGTGACACTGTATATTGCCCCAGAGTGACATTTCCCTTTCTTTACATTTTTAGCTTTGGTTAAATTTCCTTAAGCAGCATATTTTGGGTTGTCATTTCAGGCAGAGATCGATGCTAGAAAGGAACGCTTTGACAAAGTGAAGAGCTCCGGTCACAGACTCATCACAAAGGGCCACTACGCTTCCTCTGAAATACGACAGGATCTAAGCCAGCTGGAGGATGTGCATATGAAACTTTACAGCAGTTGGAAAGACATGAAGAAGCGACTGGATGAAGCGCTGGAGCTCCAGGTAAATCCAGGAGCAGGGAGGTCTCCATGTATAGTCTCACCTGTGTACCTCCTCATAAAGATGACCAGATGACCCCTATCACTTGTTATCCTTCCTCTCTTACTGGCTTTAATCAACTATGGCAAAATTACTTGCAACTTGGGTGTTTACCAGTTCAAAAAAACGTTTTCAAGTAAACCTAACATAAATATCTTTTTGACAGCTTGCTCACTGTGTAAGTAACTGGCTTTATTCAGTGAACGTGCTAAAATGGACAGAGTTCTGTTTTATCCACTTTCTAACACATTTATGTGGCATGCAGGAGCTGCTCACCCCCTAAAAACGTGGATTGGTTATTCTTCAAAGAAAGAATGAGGTGCTCTTGCCAACAGCAGTGTAGTCAGAAATTTCTTGGTGGGTGGGCATATATGAAACTATGTGGGCGATTAAAATTTCTACTAACATAAATATCAAAACTGTTTTACATAAAATATATATGTATTTCAGTTTGAAAATTGAATGGGTGGGCATGGGCTTTGAGTGGGCGGGCATTTGCCCTCTCATGGCTACGCTACTGCTTGGTAAGTAAATGCTTGTTTAAAACTGCAATGCATGAATACAACACTGGATAACGAAAACTTTGCTTCCTGAACTCTTGAGTTTATCACATTTTCTGGTCTGCTAATCACAAAAATCACAGTTTTATTGCAGTCCCCTAATTTTGTGATTTCCTCTCATAGTTTAATTCACCCCCAAAATAAACTTTGCTTACTTCAGACCTGACTTTGGCCTGTCAGTGCGACTCCCAGCAATGGCGTCTTTATACTGATACGTCACTGTTCAGTCTAAAATCTGACTTGAAACATGATGGCAATGTCCACCCCTCGATACCGATTGGCTAAACAGTACAATTTAAAGAAAACTACTGTGAATGAACTTCTGGGTGGACAGGTGACCAGGTGGGATGCCAGTATAATGGATGGGCAGTGGATGACGGCTTGTCGCAGTGATATGCTCCACCAGTAGGCTGGCTGGCAGAGTTCCGCTGGTGCTGCTTGAGTCTGCATTTCCACAAGGCTGCATGGGAATTGTAGTTTGAGTGGGCAGCCCTGTTTGGGACCTCTGGGGCAGCCGGAGCAAGCTCCTGAAGGGTAGCATCCCTGCTTTATTCTGTTTGACCCATAAGGGCTTCCAAGGTATACCAGTGATGTACTGGAATTACTTCTGGGTCCCACTTTAAAAGTAGCCCATTCTTCCTCAGCCAGGTGAGTCAGAGTTAGGAGTGGAGTGAGACGAAGCTCACCTGGTGTGGAGCTGAAGTAAGAAAAGAAAAGAAAAAGGTGGTGGATGCTCTTGTATTTTGCAATACTGTAGCAAAGAAGCCCGATAGAAGAAAGGAAACAAAGAATAAGAGGCTTATTTGAACCTGGGATGGTGTACAGCGTAGTTGTGTTCTGTATGTGGTTTGGGGCTATGTGACGTCTCCTAGTGGCTACACTACGAAAACACAGAACTATTGTTAAAGCATGCACAGTTTAGCAACTACAGCTGGAACATCTGTGGTGATCTAAAGGTAGTGTCTCTGCTACTAGGAGCTCAGCAAATGGGACAGACGTACTAAAGAGTCTCGTTACATTACAAAGAACAGGCCGCTCCGTAAAGGCAGAAGAGTGTGGCACATAAAGCACTTGCCGACCCAACAAAGATCCACTTCACATAAAACAGTTGAAAAAAATTTGTAAAAATGATAAACAAGGAAGGTGAAGGAGTTTGATGTATGAGACGGATATTTCCATGAATAACTGATGTCAAGATTAAGGAAGACATTTTTTAGTCCACAAATCAGATACATTATCACTGACAAGTGGTTCAAAGATCTGCTAGTTTGGCTGGTGGAAATCACATGGAAAACATTCAATGGTGTTGAATACATCCAGCTGGCTGACAAAATGGCTATAAAGGTTCATTTTCTGCATTCACACTCGGACTTCTTCATTGCTAATCTTGGTGCATTTTGAGATGAAAATGGTGAAAGATTGGAAAACCAAGTGGAATCCAACAATACCTCCCAACTTTTCTTGGACACTGAAACGAGAAGCATCAGATGCTGAGTACTAAAGAAAATGAGCAGCAAAACATTTGAGTTCAAGGGAACTAACACAACATGTCAGCGTCATTAAGCGATTAACACTAAACTAAAAACAGTCAATCTAAAGTTATATTTGTTTACCTTGAAGCTGTCTACCATACTCACCGTTTTTCAAAAAGCAAAACTTTTCAAAAATTTGTTGTCCAGTGTTGCAAGTTCAACACTGAATGAGCCAAAGCTTTGTTTGTCAGTTGATTCAAATTGATGGTAAAAGAAAAAGCAAAAATGGGCTGATTGTTGAAAACGTTTATTTAACCTTTGATGCATTTTATTTATTGCATATATTGTACATTCCCTTTGTTTTTAACAGTTTTGTATGGATGAAATGTAAAATTCAGGAAATAAGGAGACACTTAAGGACACTCTTCTATAGTAGTGTAATACCAAAAAGTTTTTCTTAAAAATGGTGGCATTTGTTAATGGGGTACAAGCAAAAAGAAATCACAAAGTATCAGCTGAAAATACATGAGACAAAATACTGCTGTCCCTCTTGGCCTACCTTAGCAGTCTCCTGTGTTCTCCCATTTGCCCACCTCCCTACTACCTCCAAACTTCCATCCTTTACTGTTTCTCACCACCTTGTTCCAGTTCTTCCTCCAATTCCAGCCTCATGGAACCTTCTGCCAGGACCACTTCCAGTCAATTTCCAGACTTCGATCCAGCTGAAGGCCACAGTAAAAGTCCAGGTTGCAGTCTGAGGTGCACCACAGAGCTTTATGTCACCCTTAAAAGACCAGGGGCCTCATGGATCCTATAGAGAGCTTTTGTTCTTCCAAGCTGGAACTGACATGACATGAAGGAAATGGAGAATTTAGTATCAGGAGATGAAATCTTAGTCAGGAAGGGGTCAGAACTGGAAGGGTAAGAGATAGTTTGTCAAACTAAATACATATAACAAGAGAAAAAATTAGCTCAACAGTCATAAACCAGAGTCCCTAGAGAGAACATCCACAAACTCAGATAGTTGAAAGATATGTGATGGTGGTTTAGGTAATGATGCCTCATTGATGGGACCATTGGAAGGTGGAACATGGCATCTGCATCCGGTCAATCCATGAGGCGTTGTAGGTGTGCCCTCTGTACCTTTCCATTATGCCCACACTGTGGACAGCAAGGGAGCTGCACACACACCTAAATTCTTGAAGTGTAACAATAATGAAGGTGCACTATAGACTCCAACAGCGCATACTCCAGGCCCTTCTGACCAATCCACTTTGGCCACATTATGGATGCCTAGTGCACTGTTTTGGTGACAAAAGGTGCACATACTTTCCCAGCCCGCCTAGCCTGGCACTGATGGCAAAAATATGAAGTCATAAAGTAACAACAAGTGAAACCAAAAGGAAAAGTGATCAGAATGCTAGACAAGACTAAAGCAGTCTAAGAGAAAAAAACAAACTTGTGAGGCTGAGTTCAATTTATAAAAAGTCATAAGAAGTTTGTCTTTCTAAAAGAAATTGCATGTCTCCATTCCTTTTAGTTAGAGAAAATATTCTGCCACCAGATGGGTTTGTGCCCTTGTTTGTCAATGTTCCCTTTGAAAGCTAAGGGGTTATGTGCTGCCATCCTGTCACCTGGAGGTCTTCTGATCTTTTTCCAAGCCCTCCATGTCTCTCTGGTAAACTCTTACAAATGACGACATCCACGGGCTTGCTTTCTTTCTCCTGCTGTCTGTGTCACTGTGCCCTGGTGTATATGCACGCCCTTGTCCTCTCTGTCTCTGCCTTTTGCCTGTGCTGCCTTCTTCATTGATAACCCGCTGTGGACCTTCATTTATCTTTTCATAATGGAGTACATTGCCCAGTTGACTATTAGATATTAATTATTTGTAATACTCTGTTACGACTCTATCTAGTTAGCCACAGGTGTTTCTCCAGAAAGCATGTTTACAACATTCTCCATGATGAGACCATCCCAGTTCTGACCAGTCCAAGTGGGCCTCTTGCTAAACCTTCCATCTTGGGCCTCGTCTACAGATATGAACAGTCATCTGCTTTAATCTTCACCTGTTCTTGTTTGTCTTTCAGATATTTTATGGCTACCTGGAGCAGAGTGAGAGCTTGTTGGGCAGCAGTGAGGCTTTCCTTACTAATGAGGATCTCGGGGTGAGCTGCTGATTATTAATTCAGGAAGCAGTGATCTCATTTGGACAGAACCTTGAGCGTGGTAGTTTCATGTTTGATCAAGCACTTTTGTTTTACATGTAGGACTCTCTGCTAAGTGTGGAAGTTCTCCAGAAGAAGCATGCTCATTTTGAGAAGTCATTAGAGGCTCAGCTAAACAAAGTTCACCTCCTGGAGCAGTTTGCTAAGGGCCTTACAGAAAAAAAACATTTCGACTCGAACAACATCACCAGCAAGTGCCGGAGTGTCAAGCTTAGGTAATGCCAAAACTCAGAGACTCGGCTGCTTTATGAAAGTGCACAGTCCTTAGAGAATATTAGAAGTCTGCCATGCAAGACAAGACCATTTAGTCCTTCAGGCTTGTCTGGTTAAGGTCTTATTGAGTAACGCCTGCTCAAATATCTCATCCATATATTTTATAAATGTCATCGAGGTTTACACTTCAGCTGTAAGTCTCAGTAGTTTGTTCCAGATCCTCCCATGCCTTTGTGCCATCTGTACGTACTGCTTAAATTATTGACAGAACTTTAAAGAAAAATGTAAATTTTACAAATATTAACACTTTCGATATAATGTACTTGGGGAAACTTAGACATGTAACAGCCTCCGTTGGCTCAAACTGCCACAACGTCTTTGATCCCGAGACCGTCGATAAAATGGCTGGAATGAGCGGTGCAATGAGGACACCTAACAGACAAGGGTATCTACTAAAAGTGCCAGTGCTTTTATTTTACAACAAAAGTCTCACAACGTGCTAGCAGTGCAGTGCATCTTCTAGAAATAAATAAATAAATCCAATAAAACGAATGTTCTCAGGTGGAGGTTAAAACTAACAATTGAGCGATTAATAGTCCAAGAAAAATGAGGCAGACTTCAATCTTTTAAAAATCATCACAAGCCAAGGTGCTTCTTTCGTGTCTTCAGCAATAGACGCAGTCCACTGTTTAACTAGGACTCGGGTCCCCATTGCCGACCCAGTCATTCAGGGGGCACCATGCCAAGCCTTGCTCTTGTCTCCCATCATTGATCTTTGGACTTCAGCTGAGAGACACCCAGAGCGATAGTTCAGCTCCGTTCCCAGGTACACTCAGCATCAACCTCTGTCCCTAAAGTGCTGGCCAAATGCTCCTATCAGGATCGATCTCAACTGCCTGCATCCTCTCCTCATCTGCACCAGCTCCACCATGATTCTGCCAATGTTTTACTTTTGTTTTAACCTCCGTTCTTCATGCTTGGTTTCTGTTTTTCTTTATCTGTTCTGCTCAGGCTCCCTTTTTATTGCAGTCGTGTGCAGGTGCCTCCAAATTGCTGCATTGTCATTAGCTAGTGATCATTAATGAATGCCTGCATATGCACCCCACACCCCCAAGCCCGAGCGTGCCATATTTATTCATTTAAAACCGTGTATCACCACAGACTTTTAACACATCTCATTACAAGGCTCTATTAACATTGCAGTGTTGTTTTAGATGTAAAGAAATGCAATCATTTAAGGTTCATCTTGTGTGCTTCCCAGGAAAGAGAAGATTTTAGATGGCTTTAAATCACGTAAGGAAAGACTGGAAGAGTCATGGCAGTTGCAGAAATTCCTGGGCAGCAGCTATGAGGTGAGTGGTATGTGTGTGTGTGTGTGTGTGTTTGTAATTATAAGTCAGCTAAACTGTTGGATCAGAAACTTTGAAAAAAGGACAAAAAGTTAATAGAGGTGCCCAAAACCAACTTGGGGCATTAAGAAGATTCTGGGCATGTAAGGAAATGGCTAGGGGGTGTTAGAAAAATCATGGCAGGGATTGTGGGAGGGGGGGGGGGCTAGGAATATTGAAAGAGCAGAGGCTACTGGGAAGAGACTGGGAACAATGGATTACTAAGATCAAGAGTGGATGTGAAAAGAAATTGCTGGAGAAGATTAACAAAAATCAAAGAAATCCTAAATAGAAGAGTACATTTGAAAACTAAATACTAAATAAGCAAAGACAACCTAAATATCAAAGAAAAGAGCAACAGGGAAAAAATGGAAATCCATAAATTGTCAAAACCAGGTGCTCAAAGCCAAAAAAAAGCACAAATCAAACCAAAGGATTAACTGAAAATAGTCAAAAGTCCAACAGACTTTTCAAAAGCAGAAGAAAAGCACCAAAAGGAGCCAGCGAGCGCAGCTAAGCTAGCCAGCATCACATCCGGGTGTCTTAAATGGGCACTCCAGGTAACATCTGAAGACCCTCACTGAGTGGATCTGGGAAAAGAGATAAGGGCAGAATTACCAAAAATATAACAAATAAAGAGAGAGCGAGAGGAAAAACAAGGAACATTACGAAAAACAAAGACGCCATCTTAATTGAGAGCTGCCAAAGCTGCTCAACTGATGAGACCTCCAGCTTTTGGTGGGATTGGAGCCATTGTAGGAGATGATGCTTGTTTATAAAGCAAGTAATGTAACATTTCCATCTTTTTCACATAAATTGTTTCTTTTGTTTCCTTCCCTGTACTCCTTCCTTCTGTTCTTGGATTTGACACAGAGAGCGAGAGCTGATCGTGCTTTATGTTTCAGGTGTGTTGTTGGCTGAATGAGAAGAACACCACTGCTCAAGAAGAGAACTGGCGAGAGCCCAGCAATCTGCAGGCCAAACTGCAAAAGCATCAGAGTTTTGAAGCTGAACTTTCTGCCAGTCACAACCGTGTCAATGCCAGCCTGCAGGTGAATATGAACTACTGATACTATCAGGCAAATAAATGAGTTCAGCAAATGTTGTTAGGCAATATAAAACTATGACTATGTGTATTGCTAACATCTCAGTTGCATATATACAGTGCATCCGGAAAGTATTCACAGCGCATCACTTTTTCCACATTTTGTTATATTACAGCCTTATTCCAAAATGGATTAAATTCATTTTTTTCCTCAGAATTCTGCACACAACACCCCATAATGACAACGTGAAAAAAGTTTACTTGAGGTTTTTTGCAGATTTATTAAAAATAAAAAAATTGAGAAAGCACATGTACATAAGTATTCACAGCCTTTGCCGTGAAGCTCGAAATTGAGCTCCGGTGCATCCTGTTTCCCCTGATCATCCTTGAGATCCTTGCAGCTTAATTGGAGTCCACCTGTGGTAAATTCAGTTGACTGGACATGATTTGGAAAGGCACACACCTGTCTATATAAGGTCCCACAGTTGACAGTTCATGTCAGAGCACAAACCAAGTATGAAGTCAAAGGAATTGTCTGTAGACCTCCGAGACAGGATTGTCTCGAGGTACAAATCTGGGGAAGATTACAGAAAAATTTCTGCTGCTTTGAAGGTCCCAATGAGCACAGTGGGCTCCATCATCCGTAAGTGGAAGAAGTTCGAAACCACCAGGACTCTTCCTAGAGCTGGCCAGCCATCTAAACTGAGCAATCGGGGGAGAAGGGCCTTAGTCAGGGAGGTGTCCAAGAACCCGATGGTCACTCTGTCAGAGCTCCAGAGGTCCTCTGTGGAGAGAGGAGAACCTTCCAGAAGGACAACCATCTCTGCAGCAATCCACCAATCAGGCCTGTATGGTAGAGTGGCCAGACGGATGCCACTCCTTAGTAAAAGGCACATGGCAGCCCGCCTGGAGTTTGCCAAAAGGCACCTGAAGGACTCTCAGACCATGAGAAAGAAAATTCTCTGGTCTGATGAGACAAAGATTGAACTCTTTGGTATGAATGCCAGGTGTCACATTTGGGGGAAACCTGGCACCATCCCTACAATGAAGCATGGTGGTGGCAGCATCATGCTGTGGGGATGTTTTTCAGCGGCAGGAACTGGGAAACTAGTCAGGATAAAGGGAAAGATGACTGCAGCAATGAACAGAGACATCCTGGATGAAAACCTGCTCCAGAGCGCTCTTGACCTCAGACTGGGGCGACGGTTCATCTTTCAGCAGGACAACGACCCTAAGCACACAGCCAAGATATCAAAGGAGTGGCTTCAGGACAACTCTGTGAATGTCCTTGAGTGGCCCAGACTTGAATCTGATTGAACATTTCTGGAGAGATCTTAAAATGGCTGTGCACCGACGCTTCCCATCCAACCTGATGGAGCTTGAGAGGTGCTGCAAAGAGGAATGGGAGAAACTGGCCAAGGATAGGTGTGCCAAGTTTGTGGCATCATATTCAACAGGACTTGAGGCTGTAATTGCTGCCAAAGGTGCATCGACAAAGTATTGAGCAAAGGCTGTGAATACTTATGTACTTGTGATTTCTCAGTTTTTTTTATTTTTAATAAATTTGCAAAAACCTCAAGTAACCTTTTTTCACTTTGTCATTATGGGGTGTTGTGTGTAGAATTCTGAGGAAAAAAATGAATTTAATCAATTTTGGAATAAGGCTGTAACATAACAAAATGTGGAAAAAGTGATGCGCTGTGAAAACTTTCTGGATGCACTGTAAACATGTACTGTATGTTTTTCTAATCATTAATTCAGGGAGATTTTTGGTCTTTAATATATCTGCAGAACATTCACTTCTTACAGCCTTGAACAATATTCATCACCAAAATGAAATTCGAGGATACAAAACATTCAGTCCATAAACCACCTTGCTTAGCTGATATCTAAGGTTAATATCTATCTAAAATAAAAAGATAAAATCTATTCTAAATTTAAGCTACTATCTAATATTTAAAGTTTTGTTTTCAGAAACATTCCATTTCAATTGCTATACAAGTCTCAGAGGTCCTCTTTTAACCAACGCCTATTCCTTTTGACTTCAGACATTCTCAGTCTGCTTGGCGATGGATCGTTGGAGTTCATGTATTAAAACAAAAGAATATTAAGGGTTGACTGACCTTTGCTCAAAACCAGCTAAAAATATTTGACAGTGAATAGCACTCAGAAGACATATTAGTACACCAGAAGCAACACTGTGATGATCTAGCATCCCAAACTATTTGGTGTCTACCTTAGATCTGTTGCTAAAGAGTTATGCTCTGTCTGTCTGCTGCCCATGACTGGATTGAGCAGACTGGTCAAATAATATTTTGTATTTCATTACCGTTGGTTCTTGAACACCTAGATGACATAAACCCCTGTGGCAGATTCCTGTTTTATAGACTACAGCTAAGCATTTTAAACTGTTTTACCATGCTTCTAGCCCTGGGATTTACTGCCTTTACTTCCTAACTGGTAGATGCCAATACATGTGGATTGGCAGTGTCATAACCTCCATACTGATACTCAACAAAGACATCCGACAGTGTAGTGTGCTGAGCTCTGTGCTATACTCCCTGTGACTGTGTGGGCAAATACATCTCCAACTATAGAATTAAATCTACTGATGACATCTAAGGCCTGATTATCAACAATGATGAGACAGCTTACAGTGAACAGATTTTCCTTCTAATGCTTTGGTACAAGGAGTATTTAACTTTTAATGTTAGAAAAAAAGCAACTGGTCATAGATTTCCAGAGGCAGAGCACACTTTAGTCTGCCTTATAGAGTATATTATGGGGAGGATTAGTGGCTTCAAATTTCCTTAAGTTGTCATCACTGACGACTTAAAGTGGACATAGCCCATATCAACTACTGTCAAGAAGTTTCACCAATGGCCTCATTTCTTTAGCCATCTGAAGAAGCCCTGAATGTCTGTACAGTATCTGTGTTAACCGTAATTGTAGTGAAACTACAAGACATAATGTTCAAAAGAGGGGTGAGCGGGCCTCAAAATAAACAAAAACCTAACCAGGATTTCACTGGTCAGCCTCTAAAACAAGCCTAACCCTAGACAGCCTTACCCCAAATTTAAAGGCCTGCATCGACCTAAAATGCCTTACCCCAAATTTAAAGGCCTGCATCGACCTAAAATGTAGCACAAGCTTTGAACTTTTAAAATACTCAAAAATACTTTACAAGAGAGAGGAAACCATAAAACCTCTGGCTTAAATATAACTTAGGCAAATGAAGAATCTTTCTAAATAAAACAATGGAAAGGCAAAAAATAGGCAAAGGGTAATTCAATTAACAGACATAACAATCTGAAAAAAAAAATCTGCACTGTACAAATGTGAGAATGCAGGTCAGCTTCATGCTACCGGGTCCTTCTGGGAGCCTCTTGAACCCGCCACAACTGATAACATAACTGCTGGATGAGCCAGGCAAATGAGGACACACATGCATCAGCAAGCACTAGTCCTAGTAGATTCAGACACAGTTTTTGTTCACAGATTATACGATCATTCAACTGCATGATCGCTCCTTGTGTGTATGTTTATGTATTTATATGGAGTGTGCACACACCCTCATACAGTATATGATACATTTAATGTGTGAGGTAGCATTCATTATCTTTACATTTGAACTATAATGACACCAAGCACAGTTCTAACCCATGGTGATGCCACTGATTTTTGCTCATTTTTTAATTGTTTTTTATGCGATTCTAAGATGGTCATGTAAGTGTTTATTTTAATCACGGTCCACCAGTCTGCTATATTTCCCTGTCTTAGTGCTGATGCTGTTCATATTTGCTGCACCTCTTCACTGCTGCTGGAGTTGGCACCTTTAAAATACAGTACTTGTGATAATTAATTAGAATTTATTTCATTTTTATACCTTATTGTTTTTTACCTATGGACACCAAAAACATGGATACAAAATTTGTACTAAGCCTGCTTTTATGTGTTTTCCTCTCCAGGAAGGGAGAAGGCTGCTTGGCTCCATTCACTTTGCTCACGAGAAGATTCAGTCCCGACTACAGGAGCTTCAAGACCTCTGGGACCAGCTGCTCACTAACAGCCAGACAAAGCGAGTTCGGCTGCAGGAAGCCTATGAGGTAGCAGAGTCTGTAAACAAAGCGCCTCATTTACAGGGCCAATTCACACCACAACACTTCCAGCATTTAGCATTTTTCAGGAGGCTTTTAAACATTTTCCAGTATTTTTCAAGCATTTTCAAAGAGGTGTTTTTCAGAGAAAATAATGCTTGACATCATTTCCTGCCACAATTTTGCAGATTGGGAGGTGATTGTGGTGTCTCCAGAATGTCTTCTGTGACTTTAGTGCTTTTAAACCTGCTGATCACAATCCCGCAGAGGAGGTGTCATCCACATCGTGAGTGCAGATGTTGGGTTCACCCTGTTCTGTAGCAAAAGGAATCTAGAAGACTATTCTGGACTCTATGCCAAACTCTGGCAGCATCCTGAAAAACTCTGGGATTACACAGAGAGGCTGATGAGCATGGAAGTACAGGGGTCTGTGATAGTGGCTTTATGATATTGCAGTCACAGATCATCCTGAAATGAGCAGGGCTCGAAGTAGGGTTGTAGTACTTGAGTATGGGCTTGGACTTGAGACGTTTTTTCTGTTGTCTCAGACTTGGCCGTTGGTCTCATGAAATATATTTTTTAGTCTTGATCAAGTCCAGCTGCCTTCCTTTCAGTTTTTTTTTTGCCTCTGCACATGTCCCCAAGTCACGCTTGTGTCAAGTTTCCATTAGTACAGGTTTAAACTTGCTGTGCTTAATTACTTTGTGCAGTTTAACTGTGGTTAGTTTTGTTTTTGTTTTTACTGGTTAGACTCACATTTCAGAATGTAATAAATTCTTGTCATTACCTGTCACGAAAGCCATTAGCTAGAAGAACTGACCTGGTGCACACACAACATGGTGCCTGATCATTTGAAACCACAAAACGACTTGAGCTCATTCCAGACAAGGGTGTTCGTGAGATCTTTGGTAAGACTTGGCAAGTCCTGGTGACTTCCATTTTTGGCTAGCATCTTGGTCTGATTTATTAAACTGTTGGGAAGTCAACTGTACAGAGCCCTGCTAGTTAGAAGTCTTCTCTTTTGAGTTTTCCTTAAAAGCGTGCCAGCTTGATCTGTCTGTCCATCGATACAACTACTGTGGGTTTAGTTGTATCACACTGAGGCATTGCAACCATAGTTTCATTTGACAGAAAATGCCTTTTCTTCTCAGAATTTGTGTGTTAGAAGTTCTTATAAACAGACAATATTAGCTGGATTCACAAATCATTTTCGCTAACTAGATACGGTATACACTACAGTGTCCATCACTGTCCAGATTAGTTGGATTAGTCATAAACTTTATTGTGTTTTTTAATGATCTAAACTTCAATCACCAAGAAATTTAACTTCAAACAGATTTACCACAAGAGATTGTAAACTAGCAGCTGTGTGGCTTAGGAGATGTTAGGTTTTTGTTAGCTAGTAGATTTATGTATTCCTGGGTACCAAAGCATGCAGGCTTACCCATCTCCTATATTTTCCTTCTTCCATGTTGGCAAATGAATCATCAGGAGGAGATCAATCCTGCTAGACGTTTGCCAGCTTTTAAGGCGACTCTTGAGATAACCATCTCAAAAAGAATTTCATAAAAATAATGTTACAGCCAATCCCATTATTTTGTAAAACTTTTGTTGATTTTCATGGTTTCCACTGGGGTTTGTGGACATCATGGCTGGACAGGTGTGATATTCCATTAAGAGGTGTGGATATTCCATTCACTCTTTTTTAAACACTTCATTTCCTTCTGTTTTCGCTTTCATCTGTTTCTCCCCATTTCTCTCTCAGGCTCTACAGTTTCAGCGTGTGGTTGAGGACATCGATAGCTGGCTTACATTTGTGGAGTTGGCCCTTGGACTCGAAGACTTTGGGTCTGACCTGCTCTCTGTAGAACTGCTTCTCAAAGACATGCAAGAGATTGAAGAATCTGTCGATGGTCATGTTGAGAGGATCCAAGGACTGGTCAACAGTGCCACGGACTTCAGAAATAAAGGCAACTTTTTGGCCGAGGAGATCCAACAACGAGTTGGCAACATTGTGCAAAGGTTGGCGTGCATTTGGTAACATTTACAAAGTAGGCAAAACTGGAGAATTCAAGAAAGAGATGGTGGGTACACAAGTGCAACACCATTGGAGTTCTTGATCTCTTTGCTACAATTGCCAGAGGAATGTCTATTACAATGGCAGCTTGTCCTCAAACAAATTATTTCTACGTGTGATCATGGGCTTCCTCCGTCATGGTTCACTTTTAAACAGTGTTCTCAAAATGTGGGATGAGGAAATGCTTCATTTTTCTTTTCATGACCCCAAACCCAAATCTTAAAGGGTTGTTTGTCATTCATAAATTATCATTGATCATTGTTATTTCTCACCTAACTGCACAGGTTCAGAAACTTGCAGGACCCTCTTGAGACCCGCAGGCAGACGCTGGACGCAAGAAAGTTGCTTTTCCAGTGTTACCATTATGTGCAGGAAGAGATGGACTGGATTCGAGACAAACTGCCCGCTGCCTGTTCTCAAGATTTGGGACAGTCTCTGCACAGTACCCAGGCACTTGTCAAGAAGCATGAGGTGAGACAAGTCAAGAGTCCGTCATGGAAGGCTCATCTTGTTTAGACTCGAGCAGCTGGCACAAATGTCATGACCCGAAATTGCTTCAACCCCTCAAGTAAAGGGCATCAAAGAGATAAGACTTGGATTTTTCATCCTATTTCTCATCCAAAAATCTACAATTCTTGTAAAATAATTGATTAGTAAGTAGGTACTGCAGAACATGTATTGTTTATTAAGATTAGAATGAAATATTCTCTCTTTTCATAACTTCCATCTCACATATCATCAGCAAAACAGTTTTTTTCTAAACTAAAATGTGCCACAGTCCACAGGCCACAGTGCACAACGTTGGAGGACTTTTTGACCTTTCATACGCAAGGGAGGTGGCGTTACAAAAACATCGCTTCAAAAGCATGTTTGTCAGACCTACACTTAGGTAATTTCCCTGTTAGTAAGATCAAATTTACATTTATCCTCAACAATAGTCTTAAATTTAATAAGCAGACAAACTCTGTTGTAAGAAGCAGCTTTTTCCAGTTGAGAATCATTTAAAAAATCAAGCCTTTTCTTTGGTTTGCTGATTTGGAAAAAGTTGTTCATGCTCTTGTTTCGTCTCATCTTGACTATATTGTAACTCATTGTATGGTGGTGTCAGTCAAACTCTTCTCTCTCGCCTGCAGTTGGTCCAGGACTCTGAACTGGGTCACATCAGCGTGAGCACATCACTCCTCTTTTGGCTTCCCATCAGTCTTAGAATTGACTTTAAATTTTTTTTGCACATTTTTAAATGGTTAAATGGTCTGGCCCAGGCTTATCTGTCTGACCTCCTTGTCTCTTATGCCACTTCTTGACCCCTGAGATCGTCTGACCAGTGGCTACTTTGGTGGTTGTGTTTTTGCAGTGTAGCGGTCCGGTACTGCTAAGATTCACACCGTCGCAGGGAAGGTGATATATTTATTTTTTTGGTGGCGATTCCAGGGATGCACCCAGCCTTGGCCTGACCCGCACACACTCACAAGCAGAGACAAATAACATCAGGTAATAAAACAATTAAAGAATGTATTTAACACTAATAAACGAAATATAACTACACACTAAATAGTCCCTCCCCAGTCCCCTTACTGCGATGTACAATAAACACAAACAAACCACAACAATAAACACTCAAGACGGTGTCCTCATACAGTCCAATACAACAAAATCAGGTGAAATGATATGGTGTGAAGATGAGAATCCCAAGAACAGCTTCCGTAGATAATGAGTGAAACAGTCATACCGGTAGTCCTGAGCGGCGAGGGGTGAGATTTCCAGAAGCGCTTCTTTTGAAGATGCACGACAATTAATCCACCACTATAACATGACAGGCAAGCACGAGACAATCCATTCATCTAACGTGAAACGATCCAGAGCACAATTGACTTTTCAGACAACATGTTGGACAGGATACACAAAAACACTGATCTCCTTTTGCTCTGTCAAGCCTCCCTTTTAAACTTTCCCGCTGGCCTCTTTCGTCCCCAGCAGCCCCTACTTCTGTTCCCATCATCCTATGCTGGTATCCCCCTTGGGCTGCTGGGAAGTGAAGTTCTCCCCACAGTAGCTCTGCTACAGTGGTGACTGGAACTCTGCTCTGGAACAGCCTACCGCTTCAGATAAGAGCAGCTCCAACCCTGTCAATCTTAAAATCTTCACTCCCTTTAGTAGCTCATGATGTGTTTTTTGTGCTGCTAATTTTTATTTGTCAATGTTTTATTGTTTTTATTTACTTCTTTTCATTAATTTGTATCTATTGGAACCACATGGGGGCGCTAGAGAGCCCCAAGCCACAGACCCAGCAGTTCACCATACATTAACAGAATAAAATAAAGAACATTTATTCCTTAATGCACCTTCCTTGAGATTCTTCCAGCAATGTACCACAAGTATACAATAAATCAAACACAAATTACATAATTCTTCCTCATCCATGTGGGGCAACAGGCTTCCTTTTATGGTGGAATGCTTCTGGAGCCACTCCACCTCTTCTGGGAAGCACTTCCAGGCCATAATGAAAATGGGGAGGTCCTCCCCTGACAGTACCCTCTTTCGATCCATAGGGACCCCTACAGGGCTGCACTTCCAGACTCCATCTCTCTAGCACCCCTGAGGGTGTCCCGACTGGGTTCTCATACGAGGACTACTGCCACCTAGTGCATGGGTGGATGGATCGATTCCCAAGTTCCGCCTTCTGCTGGTCCATCTATTATTTTAGAGTGGCTGGGCACAGAATTATCTTTCTGCTCAGCTAGCCAATCCATCATATGCGTCACTTGCCTAAAAACCACAAAGCTTCCTAGTGATCAGACACACAAACTGGCGGCATCCATAAAATGTAAGCACACAAGGTCCCTAAAGTCCTTCTCTGCTTCACCCTACTGGTAACTTATCCCATACCTCTATGGTTCTTTGCATGAAGAAAAACTTTCTAACATTTCAGCAGAATCTGCCCATGACAAGTTTCCAACTGTGTCCCCGTGTTCTTGAACTCGTGTTAACTTTTTCAGGACGGATGTTGATTTTTGTTAAGAGGAGAGGTTGATGATGATAATGAACTATAAACAAGGATAAAACCCGCTGTTATGTTGTAGTTGGGCTCTCTTTGCTAGAAGGAAAGTTAGCTTTGTTGGTTTGACTGAGATTCCCTGCGCTCGGTGAGTGGCAAGGAGCAAACAATGACATCTGGCGAGAGATCAAAGCAGATGCATAAAGCAAAATACTCTCTCTGAATTGGACTCTGCCTTGTCAGACTCCAAGTGATCGAAAAATGAATGTGAGGTACCAGCATCAGCTGATTGTGATGCTGAATAGGTTTGTGTAGCTGACACACCTACGGCAACATTCGCATGGGAGGACCACCACTTACGATGACAAGAGGTACAAACTGTGACGTGTCCACCGCTGCATCCCCCGCCACATGAGGATAGACTGGCAGTCACAGATTTTTCATGTTGATTTCTGCATGAAACCATTGCTTTGTGTGCTTTTCAGAAAACTGTGATTTTTGGAAAGATATTCATCCCTCAAACAGTTCAAGTACCAGTCTCTATTCGCTATACTAATTCCTTTTTATAATTTTGACCACTTCAATCACGTCACCACTTAACACTGCTAGGCTCAACTCATAGCTCTTACCTCAGTCCCAGAATGAGCCCAGTTGCTCTTCTCTGGAGTTTCTCTATTGCTACTACCTCTTTTTCATTTTGAACACCTTGTATTTGTATTGCTGTATTGTTTACTGAATTGGGCCTTTTCTATTTAGGCTTTGTTGAGTGACATCGAGAGCCGAGATCCTCTCTTCCACACTGTGCTCGAGATGGGACAACGCTTGATAAAAGGCCGGCACTTTGCTTCAAAGGACATCAGTGCTAGAATGGAGGAGTTACAAGAGGCGATGGATGAGCTCAAGAAGGAAGCCGAGAGACGACAGCAGCATCTCCAGGCTGCTCTGCAAATCCAGGAATTCCTTTCAGAGGTAACCATCGCAAAGAAGCTGAGAGGCAGAAGAATTCACATTTCTGAGGCATCTGAGAAACAAGCAGCTACTTTGTGCTTTTCATACAGCACATTTTTAAGTAGATTACATAACTTTCATGGAAAAACGGTGGATTCGGAATACATAGTATGCCAGGACAAATGCAATTATCTTTCTGTATAATACACTACCTGGCTGTTCGTTTGTCTGTCCAGGATTTTTAATCACCGGTAGCTCGTAAGCCGTTTGACCTATTGACCTGAAATTTGGTATGCATATACTACACAACGTCTATTATCCACTTTCGGGGTGACGATTGACCTCCAAGGTTATTCCTTTTTTTATTTTTATTTTATTTTATTGTAGAATCAACTCTCGTCAGCAGGCAGCAGGGTGGCCGTGTGGCACATGCGTACGGGCGCCGTTCTTCTCCCTACCACCTTCGCTGTCACTTCCCCTAACTTTACATATCTTAAATCATTCTTGAGGCAGATTGAAGACTTAAGTGAAAGCTTAAGTGAATAATTAAAGAAAATGTACTAAGTAATTGCAACACAAACACAGACTTAATCAGTTTTAACGTGAAAAGATACCCAACGAAAGAAGAGAAGAAGCGGGCCGCTAGGGTGGAGAAAAGAAGAGCTGCTCAGGAGCAGCAAGCGCATCAACCTCTGAGCAAACGAATGCTAAACATACAGAGAAAATATATGAAAACTCATGTATGAAAAGTCAAGTGTATTCACTGCACGTTATCGTGCAGTGTGCCGTTACTGGTTTTTATATAACAAAAATTGTTAGTTTTGAAGTTTTACCTCTTACTGGTCAGTTTATCCAAGTGAAGAGTATTGTAGCACACAACCAAACCAAACCAACACTCAGAGCCCAATTACACTTGCATGGAGCCACCACTTAGCTTAACATGCACGTCATGGAGATGTGGGGTAAAACTGAAGTGCCCATAGCAAAAGGGGCACAGTGGGGACATGCAAACCCACATGTACGGTGACTTAGCCAGTATTCATTCTCAGGACTCTGAAGCCGTGAAGCAAGAAAAAAAATCTAACATGTTTTGTGACAATATTGCACTTACATGTTAATTTTCCTGTTTTCTTTCTCCCGTGTGATGCGATGTTGAGCATGTGAGGAAGACAAAGTTGAATTATCTTCCTTTCCATTAACCTGTGACCAGATGTTATGTTTGGAACCACTTTTTGATGATCACTTTGTCTTTCTAAAAAGCAGAGGTTGGGTCGTATATGAACTATAGAAACATGTGCTTGTTGTGATTAGCCAGAAAAAAAAAATATTTCATCTTCCTAAAGTTCACTTTCAGTCAGTCTTGGTATCTTTAAATGATGAACTGACTTCACTTCCCTTTTATCCAAATGCTTACCCTATAGCTGATGGAGCTGGAATCCTGGATAGAGGAGCAACGAGCGCACGTGGAGAGTTCAGACACTGGAAAAAATGAGGAGTCCACTCAAGCATTGCTCCGAAAGTTGGATTCCATTGAACGAGACCTGGAGGGATACGGCCATCGAGTTAAGTCACTAGAGGAGGCTGGGCACAGCCTGGAGAAATGCCAGCACCCCGACAGGTAATGTAGTGTAGCGCCAAAGTCACTAACTACCATTTTTAGTAATTTTCTAAAGATGGAATTTCATTTATCTTTCATTTTCTATAAGCACATATAATGCTTCTGAAGGGAATATCCTTTCCAGGTATGTGGGTAGAGGCATGTTTTGATTTTTGACCTTTGTTACGTGTAGTGATGAGCAAAATGATTCATGTGAAATGGAATTTGCAGGGAAATTCTGCATTGTGCTTTGTTAAAAAAAATTAGCAAAACAAAGGGCATTTCCCTTCCGGTGAAATTTGTATAAGAGAATAAAAGCCCTTAAGTTCTTGTCAGGAACCATTTAAATCCATTAATTCCACATGCATTTGCCTGCCATTTAGTATTAGGGTTAGGGTTAGAATTAGGGTTAGGTCTTTATTGAAAATAAAACAAGTTTTCTGGATTCATTTCCCGTCACGTGTTTAGCCATTAGCCGTGTGTTGTGCTCATTTTGCCGGTATGACAGCCGCATTGCAAACCCTCATCTGCAAGAATCAAGAAACAGGAAGGAGCGTTTGGTAGGTAACAATAGAGGGGAAGTAGCTTTCCATGTCCTGTGTTTTCCTGTGGAGTGACCGCTTTGATGCGTTTGATGGTGTGTGTTGGTGTTTCTTTGTCTGTAATATGCAACATGGCCCTGCGTTCCTCTGTGGAAATAAAGGCAAAATTAAACTGGTTTGACTGGATTACAGCAGAAAAGAATACAAGAGAACATGGAACCTTTAACCCCCACCTGACCCCCTATGAAAACCCTCTTCTTAGTGAGGTTCGCATTTTGTAATTATGAAAATTGCCTGCAAAATGAATTTTAGTGTCAATTTCACAAAACCTTAATGCAATTTGGAACTCCATCACCTTCATGAATCCACAAATAGTCACACTAACCACATTACTATCTCTTTGTGTTGGCCTGTGCAGTAAGCTAGACTGAATTACAAAATAAGCCAAACAGACAGTTTGTTTAGAATCACATGGGTTACAGAAGATGGATAACTGTGTATACTATTATAACAAAGTGGGTACTCTGGACAACCATCCAGACCAGACCAGGAATTTGACTATAGAACGTAAGTGATTTAAAAGGGAAAAATAAAAGGAAGGAAAAAAACACAATACAAAAGGGTTACCTGAATAATAAAAGTTGTGCCCCCCATGGCCTTCCAAAGCACATCAGTGCTAACTAATCCTCTAAAGTGACCCATCCTACCCCCTCACCAGGGGTGACTTTGTCTCTGTTCCTCTCCCGACTCCAAACTCGCCTGCTTGTGTGTACGATGGCCACAGTTTAGTTGTGAAGGTGACCAGAAAATGGAGATGAACCTCAAGGTCTGAAGTCGTGAAGTCAAGTCAAGCAACGCGACAAAGCCTAAACGTCTAACTAGAGGAGTCCATTGCAAGGAGTCTATAACCAAGATGAAAACTTCACTAAATAATTATTCATGCAGCTCTTACAGTTTGGCACTCGGAGATGGCATCAAAATGAGAAAAAGGTGCAAATCACCATGACTGCCACAAAACATTGTTGTTATTGAAATGAGAAGCAGCCCCTTCAAAATACATAAAATGGTGGCTGTATTATCGTGGAATGAGTGGAACTCACCAAGTTTGTTATTGGATTGGTCTGCTCTCGCACCCTAAACTTCATACACACAGACTTTATCCACACAAGCACTGATCATGAGTGATGCTTGGACAGCCTATCACTTCTCTGTTCTCCACAAAGGGACTTACTAACAATAACATGAACAATGCACAGGTGTTTCCAGATATAACCTGGACCTAAGGTTACCTTGGTCACTGAAAATGACCTGAACACATAACTGTCCCCAGGAATAACTTGCTGACACACCTTGTTCCCTGAGAATACCCTAGACACATATGAGTGTCCCCAGATATCACCTACTGTAGACTTAAGGCTGCCTTGGTCCCTAAGATTAACCTTGACATATAAAAGCTGTTTCTGGGTATCACCTAGACCTAAGGCTGGTGCATCTTGATCCTAGAGAATAACTTAAACGCGCTCCTGTAAATCAATTACCGTGAATTTCACTCTTCTTGGGGTGTCCCCCTCAGTCTGCAATCTCCTGTCATCAGGTGCCCTCTATTTCCTTTATTAGTTCAGTCACTCTAGATCAGGGCTTCTGAACCTGAGGTCCGTGGACCCCTAGGGGGAGTGCCAGGGGGTCTGTGAGGGTCAGATAGAAATTAGCATTTTTATTCACTATACAGCCTGGTACTGTTGATTTAGAGTAGATGTAGTAGTAATAATAGTAGAAAACGTAGTACTAATTTGCACAAGAGGATTGTATTTCATAATTATAATGAGTGGCCATTACTTTTTGCATAAAAAAGAGTGTTTTTTATATTGTTTACTTTAAGTTTTAATAATACTTTGTGTATGTCATATGTGTATGAGACAATCAAATCTCGCTAAATAAAGTACATTATATTCATTGTATGCAAATTTGTGTTTATGTGAATATTTCAGGGGAAGGGGGTCCATAAATTTCATCAGATTCTTAAAGGGGTCCATGACTCATAAAAGGTTAAGAATCACTGCTCTAGATAGAAAGACTAAATATAGACATTTAAAAAGCAAAGTAATATTTATTTAAACAGAATCTGGGTATACAGATTCTTAAAAAAAAGCTTATTGAAAATTAGCAGCAATGTCAAAAAAAAATCTGATGTCCATGGCAACTTTTACATTTAGCTGTCCATCATCTTCTGCATGATGTCTGGATGATGGAGAGGGAGACCAGCGTTATGCCAGTCCTTTGGTTTCATGTTGCACTTCATAGACCAATGGGGTGTTGTGGTGTAGGGTAGATCTCCAGATTTTAATTGGAATTTGAACCAGTAACTTTGATGCTTTGACTCTTGTTCCTTTAATCAAGTCCCACATTGGGAATGCTGGATTCCATGCTTTCATCTGAGTAGCTACTGTGAATTGAGTCATAAGTTATGTTATTGGTTTTTTTCTACCCACAAGCCCTTGTAAGTGTTATATTAGTAAAGTAAAGTAAGGAAGCTCTTGAGTTCACTCAGCCAAGGTGTTCCGAATTCTGAAGCCAAATGAAAATTGTCATTGTCAGGCTCTCGGCTATTTGGGTGAAGGGTGGTCATCATCTTACTCTTCAAGTTGTATGGCTTTCCATGAAGGTTGCACTTAGTGTATCTGACTGTATCAGGTGAAAGGACATGCCACATTGACCAGGATGCTTGTAAAGGAAGGGGAAGTGATCTGAACACAGGGACAATTCCATATTATACATATGGAGGCTCCACTGATCTCTTTAGTCCAACACCACAATATACTTTACTCTGCGGTTTAGCCTGCTCTCTCTTTCTCTTTTTTTCCCCCACAGTCCCCTGGTATCTGAGCAACTTCATTCATTTTTGGACCAATATGAGATCCTTCTCCAGCTCTTTAAGGACCGCCGGGCCTTGCTGGAGGAGCAAAAATGGATATATCAGTTTGACAGGGAAGCCCAAGAGTTCTGCAGCTGGGCTATTGCTAAAAAGAGCCTGGCAGAGTCAGAGGATTATGGCCAAGATCTGGAGGATGTGGAGGTAATAAAAATATAAAATGGAAGCAATGAGTTGGGGCAAATAAAAGCCATGTGTACTCCTGTGAGGTCCGCAGTGGGCTTGCTGAGTTTGACTTGATGCCTTTGCACTTTCACAGATTCTAAGGAAGAAGTTTGAGGATTTCAATGCTGATGTGAACATGTTGGGCCCTCTTAAGTTGGACTCCTTATTTAAGATAGGAGGGAAAGTGAAGTCTCTTGAAATCCAGGAGAGGCAGCAGAAGATGAATCAGCTGTGGGAGGACCTTCTTCAAGCCATAGAGACACGGGAGGAGGTAAGAGTTTGGGAGGCACGTCGACACAGTAGGATTTGGGCTGCATCCACATACTTTGGGAATCATGGCAAGTACATTAAGAGCTTCAAAATGGGAAATTTCACAGTTGGCAACTTCTAGTGGGACAAATGTATTACCTGAATTACCTTGACATAATGGTCATCTCTTGCCTCAATGCGTTATATAAAATTAACATAAAAACTTTGGCCCAATGTGGCATTTGGATTTAATTTTGGATGATACCGTGTACCTAATCTTTAATTTTTTTTGCATGGATTGAGCCACAAATTAGCAGTAACCTCTCAAAACTCTGACCAGAAATGCCTGAATTAAACCAAGTTGGGAGGTGCGATGTCACAAATTACATCTCCAAAAATACAGTGCATCTGGAAAGTATTCACAGCGCATCACTTTTTCCACATTTTGTTATGTTACAGCCTTATTCCAAAATGGATTAAATTCATTTTTTTCCTCAGAATTCTATACACAACACCCCATAAAGACAACGTGAAAAAGTTTACTTGAGGTTTTTGCAAATTTATTAAAAATAAAAAAATTGGGAAAGCACATGTACATAAGTATTCACAGCCTTTGCCGTGAAGCTCGAAATTGAGCTCAGGTGCATCCTGTTTCCCCTGATCATCCTTGAGATGTTTCTGCAGCTTAATTGGAGTCCACCTGTGGTAAATTCAGTTGACTGGACATGATTTGGAAAGGCACACACCTGTCTATATAAGGTCCCACAGTTGACAGTTCATGTCAGAGCACAAACCAAGCATGAAGTCAACGGAATTGTCTGTAGACCTCCGAGACAGGATTGTCTTGAGGCACAAATCTGGGGAAGGTTACAGAAAAATTTCTGCTGCTTTGAAGGTCCCAATGAGCACAGTGGCCTCCATCATCCGTAAGTGGAAGAAGTTCGAAACCACCAGGACTCTTTCTAGAGCTGGCCGGCCATCTAAACTGAGTGATCTGGGGAGAAAGGCCTTAGTCAGGGAGGTGACCAAGAACCTGATGGTCACTCTGTCAGAGCTCCAGAGGTCCTCTGTGGAGAGAGGAGAACCTTCCAGAAAGACAACCATCTCTGCAGCAATCCACCAATCAGGCCTGTATGGTAGAGTGGCCAGACGGAAGCCACTCCTTAGTAAAAGGCACATGGCAGCCCACCTGGAGTTTGCCAAAAGGCACCTGAAGGACTCTCAGACCATGAGAAAGAAAATTCTCTGGTCTGATGAGACAAAGATTGATCTCTTTGGTGTGAATGCCAGGCGTCACGTTTGGAGGAAACCTGGCACCATCCCTACAGTGAAGCATGGTGGTGGCAGCATCATGTTGTGGGGATGTTTTTCAGCGGCAGGGACTGGGAGACTAGTCAGGATAAAGGGAAAGATGACTGCAGCAATGTACAGAGACATCCTGGATGAAAACCTGCTCCAGAGCGCTCTTGACCTCAGACTGGGGTGACGGTTCATCTTTCAGCAGGACAACGACCCTAAGCACACAGCCAAGATATCAAAGGAGTGGCTTCAGGACAACTCTGTGAATGTCCTTGAGTGGCCCAGCCAGAGCCCAGACTTGAATCTGATTGAACATCTCTGGAGAGATCTTAAAATGGCTGTGCACCGACGCTTCCCATCCAACCTGATGGAGCTTGAGAGGTGCTGCAAAGAGGAATGGGTGAAACTGGCCAAGGATAGGTGTGCCAAGCTTGTGGCATCATATTCAAAAAGACTTGAGGCTGTAATTGCTGCCAAAGGTGCATCGACAAAGTATTAAGCAAAGGCTATGATTACTTATGTACATGTGATTTCTCAGTTTTTTTATTTTTGATAAATTTGCAAAAATCTCAAGTAAACTTTTTTCACGTTGTCATTATGGGCTGTTGTGTGCAGAATTCTGAGGAAAAAAATGAATTTAATTCATCTTGGAATAAGGCTGTAACATAACAAAATGTGGAAAAAGTGATGCGCTGTGAATACTTTCAAGATGCACTGTATATGTATTACGTGAATGTTATTTACATGAACTGATCTTTCAAGAGGGCAGTATGGCGGTAGAGTGTGTAGCAATGCCACTTCACAGCACTGCTTGGGACCCCTCTCAATTTTCAGATATCCCTCTTATGTGGATTTTGTATGGCTTTAACCTGGTGACCATACACATGCTTGTGTGTTGACTGGTAATTCAATGACCATAAAGTAGGTGAGTGGGTATGTTAATACCCTACCAAGGAGTGACATTCAACTTACCCAACCAAGGAGTGACATCCAGCCTACAGTTAGGTGACACTTGTTACCCATCGCTGCTGGAACAGGCTTTGGCTCCCTGCGACATGGTACTAGAACAGTGAGTTCAGAAAATAAATAATCATTCAAGAAATAACACGATCAACAAATAATAGGATCATGTAGCTATTAATTACCCAATAAATCAGACGGCTGAATGTCCTTGTTATGTCTCTATAGTGTCCATTGTTCTTATTTTAACTTTATAGCACCCTCAGGCAGCAAAATATCTTTAAAACAATTTAATAATTAAGATCATCATAAATGTGAATAGCCAGAAAGTTCAACTGCAACCTGGGAAATTGATGAACAGAATAAGGGTAACAATATGGGGATCACAAAGCATCTTTGGTGTATCCTCAGGTCACGAGGTTGTACAGTGGTTAGCACGTCTTCCTTACATATTCAAGATCTTGGGTTTGATTGCCAGCCAGTAGGTTCTTCTAAGTTCTCCATTGTCCTCACGCATACCACTTCTCAAACACTTTGTTGGTTCCTTTAGAAGGATCCTGCATGAGCGTGCAACATGAGCATTCCTTATAAAGGATGTACAAACCATCCATGTAATGGTTCCTGCTTTGAGGCCGATGCTCTCTGAATAGGCTCATAATAGAAGAAGTCTGAGCAGTAAATACGTTATTTGGCACTTTCCACATTTTCGTTTTGGACAGTGGTGCACCCCACACATACCAATGGAGAATCCAGAGGTTCAGATGTTCAGTCCTTATGTTTTACTCTGGGATGTCTTCTCATAGAACCTGAAAGCTGCCCAGGAGATGCACCAGTTTGACCATGATGTGGATGAGTTGAAGGGCTGGATGAGTGAGAAGGAGGCCAAAGTTGACTCTGAGGACTATGGCAGGGATCTGCTGAGTGTTCAGGCTCTGCTCCGCCAACACGAAGGCCTGGAGGTATGAGGTGCCAGGGGGTCAGGGTGGAAATGGACTTAATGTGTAGTGTTTGGGTGGGAGAAAGTGGTTGGTGTTGGAAATAAAATTGACTGAATAATTGCTTGTGACTTAAAATAAATGACTGGAAATGTAATATGCTGAACTATAAATTGATAATAATGGTTTTGTAGGGTGACCTAGTTGCAATTGGGGAAGAGGTTTCCCGAACAGAGGCGAAGTGTTCAGAGCTGAACATCAAGTACCCCCATGTCCGAGATAATCTAACTGAACAGATGGAAGAGATCCAGGCAAGCTGGGAGAGTCTGCAAAGGAAAGCATCAAGACGAAGGGTGAAATTGAGCCAAGCGGAGACAGCCCAGCAGTACTTCAGTGACTGGAAGGAACTGGTGTACGTCCAGGGGCCAAGGAGGGGTGGGAGATGGGAGTAGAGCCTTGAAAAGTGGAGTGACTGCTAGACAGGGAGGGACACGAAAAGGCGTTTTCAAATGAGTGAAGGAATAAGGCAGTAGGCAAAAAGGACTGTGCTAAATGTGCTCTGTCGACATTTCAGTGAGGGCTTGAAAATGAAAAATCCAATCCATTATGTACCGTATTGTACATATACTGAAACAGAGGGAGTACTTTACACTGCAAACAGCAAAGCAGTGATCCATCAAGTTATTCAAACGAAACAAGTCTAAGAACTTGACTGACAGGGAGATGTTCAGAATTAATGAACACCCTTCATGTGACCTTTCTCTCCTCGTCCTGGTCCTCATATTTGAGGTGGAGGCAATAATATGTCCACAGCCACTTGTTTATGGGTCATAGGGTCATTCTTGTCACATGTACAGTAAAATTCTTACTTGCATGTGCTAATCAACATACAATATGTCACCATTCTCCGGCACAGTGATTAGTGAATACAACAACTACACCTCAAAACTTGTCTTCCTTATTTGAAATTATTACCTTACTTCAAAGTTACACTTACTGCATATGGACCAATATCTATACTTTAATGCAAATGTTTATGGTGTAAGTCCTGGGTTCTTCAAGTCCAAGGTGGCTGCTTTCCTTAGCCCTTTGTCAAATCTGTCATTTGCACCTGAGTGTAGAAGTTGCCTTGGCCTCAGCTTCTGGCAGGAGGAATAATTAAATAAGAGGTAAAACAGTAGAAGACCCCTGTAATGACAGATTCCATTGCTTACCAAGCCCCCAGTATGTGACCACTCTTAAGAGCCATGGGACATTGCTCATCTCATGCTGTTTATAGAGCTGTGACTGAAGGGCATTTACATTAACTTTACATCCAGAGTCAAGTCTTCACAGTCACTTCTTTTGCTGTAAATAGACAAATATTTATTATTTTATCGGGAAATGTCACAGAAAATCAATTCTGCACAGCTTCGCTGACAAAGCAGTTTGGAGACCACCCTTTTGTTTTGAGGAAAAATGTTATTGAATTCCCCCAAGAACACAGGGACATAGTTGGAAACTTGTTAAGGGTAAATTTTTCACAAACATTAGGAAATTTTTCTTCACACAAAGAACCACAGACACATGGAATAAGTGACCAAGTAGTGTGGTAGACATTAGGACTTTAGGGACTTTAAACACTTGACTTATTTTTTTAATTAAGTGGACTGGACTGGCGAGCTTTGTTGGGCTGAATGACTTCTTCTTATTTAGATTGTTTGAATGTCAAAGTTTCCACTTAAACTACATCACTCGGTAGTTTGTTTCAGATTCCCACAACTCTTTGAGAACAGAAGTTCTTCCCAGCTTTTTTCTTGAAAAGTTTCCTCTTGATTTCTATTCATGCCTTTGAGTACTTGACTTATATTTAATTTAGATGCTGAATCAGCTTTATTGATGCCTTTGAGTGTTCAGCACCTTTCTTCTGCACATCTTCTAGTGCTGCTGTGCCTTTTTTGTTGAGTGTTGACCACAACTGTATGCGGCACTCCAGACACCATCTCGCTTGGTGAATTTTACAATTTGAGCATAACATCCCTTTCTTTACACTCAGACGTTCTTATATATGACCTCATATTTGACTTGATGTATCACCGTAGATTATACAGCATACATAATTTGATGTTGTACTCTGTTTAGATGTCTACTTTATTTAGGACAATTGTATCCATCAAATTATCAAATTATCTTGCCTGCTTTGTTCTCCCAGTCTTTCTAAACATGCCCTTTAAGTTAATAGCCCACTGATCTGTCTCCCTCAAGCTCCTCCACAAACCTGTTTCTCATCCAAGATCTTGTTTCTCATCCTGATGTCTCTGTTACAGAGTGTGGATGAATGAAACTCTGTCTTTGCTCCGGGGTGAGGACCATGGAGTGGATGTGGTGGATGTGGATCAGCTTCTCAAAAGGCAAGAAGAACATCGACGTGATATTGAGAGGCAGGCGGAAAAATCGCAGGCCGTGAGGAAAGAGGGTGAGCACCTACTGGAGGAAGACCATTTCATGAGCAATGAGGTATTGGACCAGTGAATAAAATGAAGAGGCCATAAGGTTTGGCTGTTCAGTGAGGGTAGGATCACCAGCCATGGCCTTCCTTCTGTATTTAGTTCTAAAGCAAACTTTTGATGCAGCTCTTTAATCCTCTAGATCAAAGAGAAACTGAATGAGCTGGAAGAGCTTGAATCCCAGCTCCGGGACTGCTGGGAGACCTGTCTGAAACAGCATGAAGAAGATTTGGAGATTCAGAGCCTACAGAGAGATCTGGAGCAAGCTGAGCGGTGGCTGAGCATTCATGAGGCAGCCTTGAAAGAAGAGGAGTATGGGGTAAGAATGAAAAGGGGTGACTCAGGGTCATGACATTGTGGTGATCCATTATGTTAAGTATACGAAAGATTCCTGCAAATGCCTCCGAATGTAGAGCCCCATTACACCCCGCCTTTAGCAACAGCAGGAAACTTGAAAATGGTGACCCATTGCTAGTGGGTGTGGCCACAGAAGCTGTGTGTGATGACATCATCAGCATGACTACATTGTGGACAACAGGTACTTCTCCACAATCATAGTATATATTATTTGCCACATAAAATTGTGTTCTAAAGCTTTTTTTTTTTTTTTTTTTTTTAATTAAAATGCCTTGCCTGGGTCAAGGGTCCAAATATAAAACCAAAAGTCGTAAAACGTATATCCACTTTGAAGCAGCAAAAGTTTCAAATTAAGAAATTGTGCCTTCTATGTTTCTGAGGGATGCTGGTGACAGCAAAAATAAACTGGTAGTAATAAATATTCTCACAGATTCTTGGTGCGAGTTACTGAGGTAAGAATAGTCTTGCTGCTCTGCTGTCTGCTCAAAAGGGAAAGGATTCTAAAATAAGACAATGGGAAAGTTAGAAACACATCAATGTGCACTGTGCAGAATTTCTTGTTTGTCATCATTGTTCAACTTTTGAATAACTTACTCCATAGGTCTGGTTTTAGGCCAGGAATGAAAAAAAAAAATTAAGTTCAACTGTCGCCTCTCAGGGTTGACTGATTGAGTTTTTCTATACAGGATTCATTGTCTGAAGTCCAAGAGCTAATGAAGAAAATGAATGATTTGGAAGCCATGATGGTTGCTCAAGAAGAACGATTTAAGCTACTGGAGGAGAAGAAGAGCAAGGTGAGGCCACAGTAGAAGCTAAGTAAGCAAAACAAAGCTATTGACAATGAAGGGGTCTGCTCCAAAAGACAAATTTAACACCAGTCGAAAACAGAATGGGAAATATACATTTATAAAAGAGGCCAATCAGTTTATAGAGAGGAAAGAGAGGAATTCACGATTTTCTAGAGCAAGTCAGATCTTAGATTCTCTTCTACTTGTAGAGAGAAAATCGACTGCAGCAGTGGCAAAGCACTGAGGACAGAACCGCCAGGTCTAACGTGAAACGAGTGCCATCCTTGCAGAGGAAGCCATCAGACCGAAATCTCCGAGCTGCAGAGAAGAGGCCACAGCAGTACAAGCCTGCGGTCTTGCCTAAGCAAGGGATTCAGACACAGGAGGGAAAGATGAACAGTGCGGACACTATCCTGTCCCCAGTAAGGCGGTCAGTGAAGTCTCCCTTAAGTCCTGAGCCCAGTCCTACCTCTCCAAAACCACTGGGTCTGCAAATGGGCAAAGCTCAAACCTCATCATCTTTTCTGAGAACAGAAGTGTCCCCAAAAAGCCCAACTAAGCCCCCTCTCTTACCCAAGCCCAAACTGACAAACCCAGAACCATCTGAATTGCCAGCTAACACCAAAACCCAGAGCCCACACCGCATCAGCCCAATGCCCAGGCAACCTAGATCCAAACTTGGAGATGCTCAACCACAAGGCACTACTCCATCTACAAATGCCAACACCAAACTCCCTCCAGTTTCCTCGGTATCTACAGTCTACAGAGATAGCCCCATCATGAACCCTGTCACCCCACAATCACCCACAACACTAAAAGAAAATCTCCAGGCCAAACCTTCTTCAGACTCTAATCCTCCATATATCCATGATCCTTCACAGCAAATAAGGATGCTAAGAGCAGCAAAGGAGCACCAGTCTACTCCTTCAGCAGGGCAAGTAGAGGTAAGTGTTCGACTGTTGGGTAACATATAGAGTGATATTGCTCCTTAGATTGCTAAAGCTACATCCAACATCTACTGGTTGAGGTCACTTTGACCTTTTTAAGTTTTGATGTTTACAGTTAAATGCTTTTGGAATGAGGAAGAACTATGGGGATAAACGTCCACCTTTTGCTTCTTTGCCAACTTTGTCTTTAGATAAATATGGATGCTAGGCAGATGGAAGGATTTCTACAAGTGGGCAGACCTGGAAAAGCTAAGGTAGGACATGTTTTACTAATTGATCCGTACCAAGGAACGGCATGATACTGATTAGATCCTGCATACTGTAACATGTAAAAAAAAGAATGATAATATTACAGTATCTGCATTCAATAACACAACAATAACCGGGGATGCAAAGGAGATCTTTCACTTTAACTGGATTTCCTCGTAATAAAGACCACCAACTTAAGTAGCACACATGCACATGTTTTTATGCAACTCATTGTCAGTCACTCCCAAAACATTTCACAGACCCCCATATAATACATTTCCACCCACCTTATTAGAAAGTTCACATATACAGTAATGTCTTTATTTACTTCATGACAACCTCAAATAGAGGTAGGGAGTCGACTGTCCCAAGTCTCAAGCCAGTTCAGGAAATTCTTCTTCCCCATAACTTACTCCATAGCTCAGGTGTAGGCCAGAAATGAAGTTCAACTGTCGTCTCTCAGGGTTGACTGATTGACTTTTTCTATATAGGACTCATGGATCCATACCAAGAAACGGCATGATATCGGTTATATCAGAGCAGGCTTGCTATTATGACTATATATACACACATGCTCTGTTCCTCCTGTTTTATTTATTTACTGTAAATATGTCTCTCTAACAATGAGGCATCATTACCTCAGGAGAATGACTAGAAGGGAGTTGTTGACCCTCCTTAGGCATGAAGGTAGCAACATCCACAGTTGCTTAAGTTGTAGGCAACACTGTGAGGATGTCTGATGACCCTCCCTTGGTTGGCTCAGTTGGCGTTTTGAGGACTTCTTTGGCTCTGCTGGGGCAAAAGTTGATCCCCATGATATCCAAATTCTAGTGTTCCCCCAACATCCACAATAATAAAGACAGGTCAACTTTGAGAAGTCACCACTCCTGATGATGCTGAGCCGCTGTGTCCCCTGTTTCCTGGGTCTGTCTGTAAAAGTGAAAATACTCTGTGATGATAAAAGATTTTGGGGGAAGCTGTGACACCCCTGTAATGTCATTAGCACTTTACTCAGCCATCTTCTCTGTCATGATTAGGCTAATCTATGCTCTTGTATCCCATTAGAGTGAACAGCACCATCACTGTCTGGACGTGTCTGATATTGTCGACTGATATAAGGTGCTTGAACCTTCCAGTGAAGTGTAGGATTTCCATTACTAAACATTTTCATTGAAATTATCAGTGGTGCTTGCCATTCCATTTTGAACAGTCCCCAAACAGTTTTTTTTCTAGCTCAGTAGTCACTCTGATAAGTTCATTATGAGTTCAGGTATATCTTTAGCAGTTAAGGTCAGAGTACCATAACGTTTAAAAAGGAAACAATACTTTACTGTCTGTAAGTTCGATGATACAAAGGAGGTCCCTCTTCTTTACCGGATTACCTCACAGTGCAGACCAGTAAAGTATCCAACACACACACACACATCTTTATACAACAGCCTAATAGAACACATTGTATCACACACACAGCATTTCAAAATAATATATTGCAATAGTCACCTAACTTCCAACCCAGACAATGTACCATTATATAGCTCCTGCTCATCAGGAAAGCATTGAACTATCCGAGCTGATCTAATGCACATTGTTCCTCTCTGATCTTCATGAAAACCTGCTGTATGGGAGAGTTATCTTGTAATGCCATGAGCATCATCGCCCCACAGCAATATGACTTTCTCCATTCTTCAGGCTTCTTTTTCTTATTACTTGGTAGGGATCATCTGACTCTTGGAACCTGAACTTTGTTGTCTTGGAGAAGCAGAGTCTCCTCTTGTGCCAGGATCGTCAAGAAGCAGTGAGAGTAAGTAACCCCAGCGACTCTGACAGAGATTGAGTTTAAATGGATATCACACCACTTAGGTGGTAGTTGGAGGCTGGGAGACTCAGATGTCTCTTGGGCTGTTGTATTGTAAACAGACTGTGGGGACATCCTGGGACACAGCATGTTCACATCCTCATTTCTTCATTGCCTTCTTTGGCATCCTTGGTTGTTCAAGGATCTTGTCTGTGGGCACAGAATTGTGCTCTGATAGCCTGGGTGTCTTTTACTGCCCCTAAAACAACATCAACTCTTGTTAGGCTTTACCCTTTGTTGTGTGCCATCCCAGTACCATCTTTGAGTCGGCAGCCTTGGAGCAAGCCAGAAAACCTTCTACTGTATATTCAGTGTCCTTGTATACAGTTGTGGACCAAGTCACAAGACCTTTCTAGATCATTTGAATTGCTAAATTCTTTCATTATTGCAGTTTGTTTGCTCATCAAAGTAAGTCCTATTCTCTCCACTTACAAGAAAAGCATCTTAAAATAAAACACTGATGGGTTCTCTTGGACTTGTAACTTTTTTCTATGATCTGCCTCGAAAGTGGAGTTCTAACCCTTTCTTTGGACATAACCACATCGTCGTCCTTCTCATGCTCCTCTTTATACTCTTTGGAGGGCGCATGACCAGAGGGGGTGGTCCTGTCACCTCTGTTTCGACCCTTTTTGGCCGGTTCCCCAGAATATCCAGTTATCCTCCTCTGTCTGTCCTTTGTGACACATTTCTGGACCCTCCTTCCAAAGGTTATAAAACAAGCTAAGACTTCTGAAATGCTCAGTGCTCTTTTAGTGGCTTTCCTGTGTTCCCAACATGATTTGAACACACAAATTACTGTATATCCCATCTAAGGTTATAACTAACATATATTCTTAGACTAGCAAAATACCCGCGCTTCACAGCGGAGAAGTAGAGTGTTAAAGAGGTTATGATAAAGAAAAGGAAACATTTTAAAAATAACATAACATGATAGTCAATGTAATTGTGTTGTCATTGTTATGAGTTTTGCTGTCATATATATATATATATATATATATATATATATATATACATACACAGACACACAAACATATATATACATATATATATATACATATATATACATATCTACATATACACATATCTATATATATATATATATATATATATATATATATATATATATATATATGTATATATACTGTATATACAGATACACATACATATACACACATACACACACATACATACATACATACACACATATATACACACACACATATATATATATACTAGCAAAATACCCACGCTTCGCAGCGGAGAAGTAGTGTGTTAAAGAGGTTATGAAAAAAAAAGCAAACATTTTAAAAATAACGTAACGTGATTGTCAATGTAATTGTGTTGTCATTGTTATGAGTGTTGCTGTGTTTTATATATATAAAATATACACACACACATATAAACATATATATACATATACACATATATATATACATATCTACATATATATATATATATATATACATATACACATCGACATATCAACATATATATATACACATATATACACACACACACGCTTTATGGGTGATGATTGTTTTACTGTTTTTATCTTTATTTTATTTTATTGTAGAATCAACTCCTATCTGCGCACAGCAGGGCAGCCTTGGGCGGATGGGTATGGTGTATTCACTCCATGTTATCGTGCATTGCGCTGTCAGTGGTATTTTGATAAAAGAATTTGAACAACATATAAGAAGCATATAAATTATTAAACAGTAAAACATTAACATTTAAGAAGTAAAGTTACATTGAGTACTACTGCAGTGCCTTCGGGTATACCTCATTTTTTGTTTGCCCATTACATGCTTAAATGTATACATTTTTTGGTGCACCTACCCGAGAACACGCGACACATAACCGAGCGTGGGAGAAGCATGGATTTTAAACACGTGTTGAGTTCATCTGCTGGTCTCCCTCGTGGAATAACTGGTAATGTTTGACTAAAATCTACAGCGAGTAAAACGACATTACCTCCTATTTTTTTTTTTACGATCTCTGAGATCTTGCTTTTTTCGGTTCAAGGCTTCATAAGCTCTTTTATGTTGTATGGTGTACTTATCCCAAACCATCATCTTTGAATGTTGCAAGACTTTCGCCTTGTATGTAGATCGGGGTAATTACATTCATTGCATTCCTAGTCTGAATCACAATCTGATTGTATGGGTGGTTACCTGGCACTGTAGGGTTGCCACCCGTCCTTTAAAATACGGAATCGTGCCACGTTTGAGAATGAAATTGCGCGTCCCGTTTTGAATCAATACTGGACGGGATTTATCCCGTATTTTTTTTATCATTTTTTTTTTAAAGCAGCGTCTCATGCAAATCATCCCACACGCATTTTATGAAGATGCCTCCTTTCCTACTTTTGATTGGGTAATACTTGATGTCATCGTTAGTTTGATTGGTGTTTTTAACTGTCCAGTGAGGAGGGCGTGTGTTTTAAGTAGAGTCTGCAAAGTGTTGGCACTGAGATGTGGCGTCAGCGCCATAGTTGAAGCCCCTAACGTTGCGGTCAGCAAGTCGGCTAACATCCGCCATGTGCCGTCTTTCAGTTGCGAGAAGCAGATCATAGAATGGTTGAAACTGTTGCGCCACGGCGTGTGGTTCGTTTATACCTCGTGTCTTCTCATTAAACTTTTATGTCGCGAATATGTTATTGCAATCCGCAGCGGGAGCGTTTCTATAAACTTAATTTAAACTTACGTTTTACACCGTGCTTTGTTTCCCTTATGAACATGCTAGTATGCTTAACTCGCTCCGTTCTCAATTGTTTAATTAATTTTTTGCTCTTCGCTGTTTGCGGCTGTTCCTCCATTTCCCCCTACTTCGTTGTTTTATCTCGCGAATATGTTATTGCAATCCTTAACGGGAGCGTTTCAATAAACTGATTGAAAATAGTTTTGCATTTACCTTTTTAGTAAAAGGTGAGCTTTTAAGCCTGAGAAATCACCACGTAAATGCACACGTTTAATTGGACATGTTTTAATATGTATGGTTACACAGTATTAAAAGACAGTGAACAACGTCAGTTACCTTTGTTCCCGCGTTTGATAAAAGGTGAGCTTTTAAGCCTGAGAAATCACCCCGTAAATGCACACGTTTAATTGCACACATGTGTTAATATGTATGCTTACACAGTATTAAAAGACAGTCAAAAATTAACGTCATTTACCTTCGTTCCCGCGTGTGACTCGTGCTGTAAATGTCTTCCTTGTTTTTACTTCACGTGATTACGTAGGAGGCGTGATGACGCGATACGTGACTCCGCCTCCTCCATTACAGTGTATGGACAAAAAATATGTTCCAGTTATGACCATTACGCTTTGAATTTCGAAATGAAACCTGCCTAACTTTTGTAAGTAAGCTGTAAGGAATGAGCCTGCCAAATTTCAGCCTTCCACCTACACGGGAAGTTGGAGAATTAGTGATGAGTGAGTCAGTCAGTCAGTCAGTCAGTCAGTGAGGGCTTTGCCTTTTATTATTATAGATTTCAAAATCCCCGCGCTTTGCAGAGGCGAAGTACTGCTTTTAAATTTTTATTAAGAAGAAAAGAAAACCTTTTTAAACTGAGGGAAAATATACCAATAACAATTTGTTAAGGATCTGTTTTTTTGTGAAGCTGTCTTTACACAGCTTCTCCGCTGTTTTATAAACGAATGCCATATAAGTCCGTCCTTTCTGCTTGCTTCGCAGTTCTGTAGTGGTTTATTGTTCGTCTATTACGATTGTTTTTATAAACGAACGCCATATAAGGCCATCCTTTTTTCTTGCTTTGCCAAGGAAGCAGCCTTTTTATTTAATGCACGGGTTCTCCGTTGTTTCATTGTTCATTTATTACGATTGTTATAGTTGTCTTTGTATACCACGTTGTCAGTTGAGCACTCCGGTTGGAATATGACCAAGCCATGGAAGCTTACTGTTGAGAATGCAACGTATAGTGTACAGGAGAAAAATGGCAATCTTTTGTAGGTCTATGAACTTAATTTATGCCTGTATGCGTCAGTCGCTTCATATTCTTTTCGTACCTTATCAATTGTGTAATGTGTTTTTTGAACAGGTTTGATTCATCGAAGTGATCACTCCTGCTGTGTTCAGTCACTTCACGTGAGCCGCTCTCTTGTGTGATGTTGCGATGTCCACGGCTTTATTTAATGTTAGCTAAGACCCGGCACTTAAAAGTTTCTCGCTACAGCAATTTTAACTCTGTTTCAAAGTGATTCAAAGTCTCTTTTATACCTCGTGTCTTCTCATTAAACTTGTATCTCGCGAATATGGTATTGCAAACGGCAGGGGGAGCGTTTCTATAAACTTAATTTAAACTTACGGTTTACATATGCATCACTCGCTCGCTTCTTATTGTTTCGCTGCCTTCTCAATTGTGTAATGAATGTTTTCTTCAGCGCTCTTTGTGGCTGTTCCTTGTTTTCAGTTCACGTGATTACGTAGGAGGCGTGATGGCGCGATATGCGACTCCGCCTCCCATGGCCATCGAGCTGCACTCCATTACAGTATATGAACAAAAAAGAGGTTCCAGTTATGACCATTACGTGTACAATTTCGAAATGAAACCTGCCTAACATTTGTAAGTAAGCTGTAAGGAATGAGCCTGCCAAATTTCCGCCTTCCACCTACACGGGAAGTTGGAGAATTAGTGATGAGTGAGTGAGTCAGTGAGGGCTTTGCCTTTTATTAGTATAGATATACCTGAGATGTATCTAAGATGGGTTGAAATCTAAATAATCAACGGAGATCTCCATGTTAACATTTACAGTGCACCATGCAGTCCATGCTATTTGGTGTGAGATGTATAAAAGCAGTGTTAATGTTTGAGATGTGCCATTTGTTGGAATGACAAATGCAATTCATTTTATTACTAAAAGACAAAGATAGATCAACCAGATGGACACACATATAGACACTCAGGCACTTAAGGTTGTCAATCCTGTTTAAGCAGTTATGGTTAGGTTGGTGTTGCTAAGTCTCTACTCATATTTACTTTGTGATTAATCTAGAAGCTCTTTTCTGATCTTTCTCTAACTCTCTTTAATCATTGTAAAAGTTACATTGCATTTAATATTGCAGATGTAACCTCAAGAGTGTGTTCAAAGAGTGTACTGGAATATTGTGATAGCCCTGTTAAACCTGTAGTCTAATGTTTTCATGGAGAATGAAAATAAGAAAATTCTTGGTACAATGGACTTCTGTATAAACAATATCAAAGTGTCCAATGAAAAAAAAAAAAAAAAAAAGTCACTTAACTCGCGTCGTATAATCCAAGTTTCAGGTAGCCAGTCCTATGCTCCCATTGCCCCAAACGCATGTATTATGACTAAAATATTAAGTAAACCATTTCCCAAAAATGCTCTAATGCAAGAAAGTTCAAACGGAAGACACGCCTCCCCGTCATTCATTGGTCAGCCCAGCCCAGTAATAGCTCATTCATTGGCTATCTTTGTGTGTCATATCAACATTGCAGAATATGAGAGTGGAAAACAATTAACGATTAAAATTTAAAGAAAAGCGAGTGAGAAGTGTTTCGTATTTGTGTTTATGCAAGGTTTCAATAAGCAGATGGTATTTCACCAGTGCAGTTACACAAACTGCCATTGATTAACCCCAAAGTGCTGTGGCTGTGGCTTACCGCTATGAACATAAATGGAGCAAATAGCAACAGCTTGTTCTCATTTGAATGCTCTTCACTGTTGTGCATGAGAGTATTTTCCAGAAATAGTTTATTTAACAATACATTAGCCGAAAGTCATTGCATTCCGTTTGAGAAAACTAGTTTTTATGGCCAGATTTTCTGAGTTTTGTTTTTGACTCTTATGTGTTTTGACTGTGGGCACATCTTTTTCCAATGATTTGACAACTGATTTCTAAGATGTCGGCCTATAAACCGCAGCTCTGTCCTGACGTTTCTTCCTGTTATACCTTTTTGATCCATTCAGGTTGTAAATATTACCATTTGATCTACTCTACATGTTATTAAAGGATCGTAGCAATCACAACAATATCTGTTTTGACTTTGGTGTTAATGTCCCACACTAAAGGACACTTCACATCACCCAAGTCATTACATTAAGTCCCACATTCTTTTCTTTCCAGGGTTTGTCCACATGTCGGAGGATTGACATTGACGGTGCCAGGTGTGAGATTGTACAAGACCAGGAGGACAAGGAAAACACCTTCAGACTCCGGTGAGTGGCGCTCCCTGCGTTAGGCCCGCTGCCCTGCCTTGTAGTACTTGGTCCTGGAAAGTCTCTGTGGTTCAGGTTTTATAATCCACTTGACATTGCTTCATTTTAAAGATTTGCAGCCATACAGCCTTTGAGCTACCTGACTTGAGTTAATGACCTGAATTTTGAAATAGAATGGAAATGTAATATTTTCAAATCTATTTATTCAGTGACACAGGGTGCCAAAGAGAGTACCTTAGAGAAAATATACTCTCTCTCTCACACACACACACATGCACACAAACACACACACACACCCAAATGGAAAAACAACAACCCACAGACAACAGAAGAATGTGCAGGTTCATACAGACAGCACCCAGGCACAGGACTCGACCCCAGAACATTGGATCTGTGGGGCTGCAGAATGGACATTTAATACTCAAGAGTAGAAATGGATTTCTTTAGGAAGATGGAGTCTTCAAAACCAGTTTATGTGATTTAATTAATGTATCGTAATGGAGCTCCAAGGTGCTAACTCACTGGAGCCCCACAGCTAACCCCACCATTGGCTTCATTGGTTTCTATGCAATGATTCTGAAGCTCATTCTGCTGTGTCAAGTTCATATTTTAAATAGGATTCATCTGCCTTGTCTGTGTATTTATGCTTTGCAGAGTAGAGTGTAGCCTTTCTTCTAGAGAAGAATTGGAAGAATCCACTCTTCACATCATCCCTCAGACTGTAGCTAGTGGTGGTCTTATACCCTTTCTAGAGCACTCTGGGACTCCATGAGACTTCAGTTGTCATGAAGTACATCCTCCACTAACAGTTTGTCTCTTCTGCCATCACCACTGTCTCCTTGTGTGACCCTAAATGAGTTATTAAACTTCAAAGGCTCAAAAAAGTAGAAAATAGAAATTATTATTTTTAAATTGTACTTGTAAAACTCTGTGGACTGGTGTTTGCTATATTAGGGTTACGAATTTATTATATCCCGTATCTTTGTAGGATGATTGATATTCTTCTGTCATGTTAGGATTTTGCATACTAATATGTGATACTCAATTGTGCACTACGTCCTTCAAGTTATTCCATATCCCTGTTTACTTGTTTGTTGCCTGCTGTTCATCCCCAGATTAAGAAATGGCGATCAGTATCTGTTTGCTGCACCTAGCAAAGAGCTCCTAAATGACTGGATGTTGAAACTTCAAAGGATCTTGGAGTCTGCAGTGACACTTACTTCTGGTGACAGTTCCCAAAGTGGCCAAGGAGAGTTTCCTCCCAAAGTCCCCAAGAGACTAACTGTCAGACGGTAAGGCTAACACATCGAGGGGACGTATGAGACAGGTGGACCTGCACCTTTAGGAGTTAATCAAGCATTTGGCCAATAATGTTGTGTAGCACCCTTAGCAGTAGGCATCATCCTAAAAGGCCTTCCTAGGCATACGAGATTACAGAATTGTTACAAATATCCAAACTGAACAGTCCAATCAAAATCGATGCAACTAGTACAAAGCACTGACACATACCCAGGAGAACTTGTGCCTATAGGTGAGTTTATGTCTATATAAATAATTTAATTTAAGAAATATAAATCCATGTTCAAGAAAGAACAGTCCATGATTGACTTACAAAAGTGCACACTCAAAAATAAACTGGAAGTACAAAATGTGTCTCTGAGTGGTCCTTTGGTTTTGTAGTGGCAGGAAGTTAAAGTAAGTTACAGCATCTGGAATTATAATCTCAAACTGCAAAACAGCGAACCTCTTGTAAAACCAGTAAATACTTGCTTGGCTCAAGTGACTGTCTGTGGTCAGATGTGAGTGTCTGTCTACACAAGTAGCTCCTGCTGAGCACAGTCAAAAAACACTTGAGTTGGGTAAAGGGACACAATGGGCACAAAGGACTGGGCTCAGTGGTAGCGCTGCTGCCTTGCAGTTAGGAGATCCGGGAGTGCTTCCTGGGTCCTCCCTGCGTGGAGTTTGCATGTTCTCCCCGTGTCTGTGTGGGTTTCCTCCGGGTGCTCCGGTTTCCTCCCACAGTCCAAAGACATGCAGGTTAGGTGCATTTAGCGATTCTAAATTGTCCTGTGTGTGTGCGCGCTCTGTGGTTGGTTGGTGTTTGTTTCCTGCCTTGCACCCTGTATTGGCTGGGATTGGCTCCAGCAGACCCCTGTGACCCTGTAGTTAGGATATAGCGGGTTGGAAAATGGATGGAAGAAGAATCAATTCAGCGGTCAGGGTCTCAAGAAGAAAAGTAAAACAAACAATTTGTTTAAAATTAATTTTACAGGAAATTTCAGATTTCAAAATGCAAAACTCATTCAATTTTTTTTTTTGTAGTTTGTTACACATGGATTTCAGAGGATCACCTTCTGGGCTCAACTAAGATTTGCAATACCACTCCATCATGAGAGGGGGCGCTGTTACTAATATCATTTCTTCCTTCTGCAGCTCCGAGTAGACAGTAACTGTTAGGGCAACTGACTCCGCCCATTGTACCTTGAAAAGGCCCACCCCTTCCTGTCAAAGGTCTATAAAACCCAGACCTTCCTGGAAGGAGGCTTCTTAATTTGAACGGACTCAAACAGAGGATGGAGCTCCCAACAGGACCTGCTCTTCATAGTCGATTCATTCGAAATACAAAGCTTGGCTTATTACGGCCATAGAGTACCTGTTTTTCTTTTGTGCTTTTAAGCACTTGTTTATTTTTTATTGTTTTTTTTTCTGCTTTGCATTAAATGGGTTGGCTTAGTTGGCACCCCAACTATACTTCTCAAGTCACTCACCATTTGCACATTTTAAACAATAATTAACGCTCCATAAGTGCCATTCACACTTTTGGGCTTACCGATGTTGTTTTCTGCAGCTATGTAAAGCGTGTGTTCCGTACCTCATCAGTAAAATCAGTTTGATTTATGCATCTCATTTACCTCACTGAGGGGGAGTGCAGTGCGACTTGAAAAAATCTGCTATTAACGCACATCGTGCTCATTACTCCAATCTCTCCACAGGAACGTCACCGCTGCCAGCCCCTCGCCATTATCTAGCCACGTCTTCTCCTAATTGAAGATCTGCGCCCTTGTGGTGATTTTATTTATTCCCACTAGAGATCTGTATTTAAACTCTAAATGAGAGGCGGACACATGCAGACTTAATGCATGTAAACACTTCCAGACGGGAGCTTCACGTCTTTCTGCTACTGTGAATAGCATGAGTTTCACTGGAAGCTAAACACAATTTCATTAATTTTTGTGAAGTGAAACAATGAGTTTCACTGCAAATTCAATTTTGTGAGACTTCGTTTGCTTGTCACTAGTGACGGCTGATGAATTCTGGAATGTTTTGATGGTTTTGAAGTTGTGAAGTGACCCACTGCTTGGTGTAGATCTGCAATCATACAAAAGCACAATGTGAATGTCGTCTTACAGCTACAGATGCTCTTTCGGTTCTCCTAGTCAGAGGTGTGTAAAGGTTCCTGTTGGGTAAACCAGTCTACGATTGCAAGTCATTTATTAGAAAGGTGACTGAAGAAAGTGTGGATGTGGTACTTTGCATGCCAAGTCTTTCTCTCTGCAAACACGTTTTTCCATTTTCTTCTCCTCCTTCTGTATTTGCAGGTCTGTCTCAGAGCAAAACCCTTCAAATGATGTGACCCCCACTCTTCATTCCTCCCAATCAGAAGGTCCCCCTGAGAGGCAGAGTGGCACAAAGGACATCCTTCCAAGGTAGGTCATCCTTCCAAGCTCTCACAGATATGTAAATAAGGCAACAGGGAATCTCGTAGCCCAATGCAGAATTCATCCTCTTAGCAGAGCATTAATGGTTTTCAGATTCAGCCAGTTCCCAGTCTTGGTCACTTCCACTTTGATTTTTTTTTAATTATTTATTTGGCTCAACTCAGATTCCCATAGTTAACTCACTTCTCTCCCAGATGTGAAAGGCTTGGTTTAATTTCCATCCCTGTCTTTCCAGTGAGTAAAGTTGAGATGTTCTCACTGTGTTCACATGGATTTCTCTGGGTAATTCATCCCAAAGACTTGCAGACTGTACCTGAATATGGCAGCCTGTCCAGGATTGGTTCCTGCCTGGTGTCTGATGCTGCTGAGCTCATGTCCAGTCACCCCAGCCAAACCCCCCCGTCCCTTCTATTGGATTTAGCAGATTCACAAAATGAATTTCTAGCATGAACCTTCATTCCATAAAGCCACCATCATTACAAATCTAATTACATTCCAGTGGACTACAATTAATCAATTTACTAAAATTGCTTATCCAAATTTATAAGAAGAATGCACATTTAAGCTACCTAATGTTTAATAGTTTAACTCAAAAAAAGAAAATGTAGTTCCCAGAGTATCATTACATTTGTCTTTTCAGCATTGCACCAGATCACACACTGAAGCAAATCCAGAAAGATTCAGAAGAGATTGGAGCAAATGATGAAGACTCCGGTCTTGGCCCCCAAGTATCTCCCATTCTGAGACACCCCAACTCCACCGTCTTTCGAGAGCCCACCATTGCAGGTAACTCCTTGTTTTTATGCTATTGTTTTTCAGAGAGACAGTAAGCATTTCATCTAGAGGTGTCCCTCAATGTTCCATACATGATTCATCCCTTCCATGTCAGCTCCTTCTGAGCTAAGACTCCATTTCTACTTGTGTCTTTTGTGTGTGCAGCTCCACAGGATGTCTCATCTACCATGGCACGTAAAGTTCCCAATAAAAGGAAAGCCCCTGAGCGACCGCTGCCAGTGCCTGGTGAGACTTTGCCTTCTCACATTTCCATCATACATGCCACTTTGATTTAAGTGGTGTGTCGGTTCACACAAATGGTGCTTTGTCACGAGTTCCTCTGGCTGTGACTTTTTCTTTTTTAAAAACAGAGCAGAATATTGTGAATGACAGCACAGGGACAGCAGTGACAAAGGAGCCTCCTACCAAACCTCCACACACATACTATAACATCCATCAGTACCCGGCTGGAGGAGAAGTGCATGCTTTTGGTACAAGCGACACGGCAACACATGGCGCTACAGGTACCAGATGTTACCAACTTCTACGTGTTACCGTCTCGTTGAGAGAGTGGGAATTCTTGGCACTGTTCTTTAGTTCACCCATCGATCAAAGATGTCCTCAGGCTGTACAAACTGGCATCAGAAAGAGGCAGAAAAGGCTGAGCTGTGATGTTGAATTGTCTCCAAATCTTAAATAACCCATTTAGAGCCGTATCATAACTTGAATTGATCAATGCCAAGCTAGACTTTGGCTTCTGTATAACCCAGAATGACAGACGACCAATCAGAAGTGAAGAGATAACTGCTGCTAATCAACATGGCTGGGCCAAGTCTTTATGTCCAACCAATGGGAGGAGTGTAACACAATGCAGCACACGTGCTAAGGCTTAGTCACCCAGTAAAATTTTATAAGACTGGTTGCACATAGCAGCTTATTCACTTTGGGCAATACGCTCAGCACTAATTGCACATTACTGGTCAGTTGCTTAACTCTTTCCTGTTTAGTGAGCCCAATGCAAATCAGCAGTAAGATATGAACCTATAGAAAGACATGATCGTCGCTCCCATATGCACTGAGGTGCCTGGTGAGTGTGACACAGCACTCTTGGGTGCCCATCACAATCAGTGATATCCGTTTAGTGCCATCATGTGCAAACGTACAGAAATATTACAGATGTTGGCTCAGTCACTGCAACTGGTACTAATGTGATTTGAGTGCATTCAAAATAGCAAAGGGATGAGAAACCTTTGAAAGATCCATAGGCCAGGCCAGAATCATCACTGGCCTGCCTGGAGATAGGTCCCACCCTAGCAGCATCCCCCCAGATTCTACAAGCAGGTTTCTTACCTACACAGGCCCTAAAATGGATTTGGCTTCAAAAATTACAAATTCTTCTTCAAATGTTCTAGATATAACAAAAATATACATCAATGCCCCACAGGGAAGGGGAAATGTAAAAACCTCAGGCCTGAGAGACAAGTCCAAATACCAGTCTTTATAAACCAGAAATGTTGATATAACTAACAAAAGAAAAAGAACAAAAAAAAGGGTTTGCTTGAAAAGACAAATCAGCCTGGAGCTAGCAACTCATAAACATAATCAAAAAATTGAAGAGACAAAAATAAAAGAAATAAATCAGAAACCAGGAAAACAATACTCCAGTACTAGTAGCTGTTGTCTTTGAAGCAGCAAGGAGCTACTGAAGGCTCCACCCCTCAGCTCCACTCTATATAGGCTGGGGGCGGTCCTTCGTCTATGATGTCAGACTGGCCCTGCCTCTTGAGGTTTGACACAGAAGAACACATTATACAGAGCTAGTAATTAATAAATAAGAAGAATAATGATAACAAAAACATGTAACTAAATATAGTAAATACCTGAAAAATAATACTTTAAAGTACACAGAGCGGCTATAGAAAATGAAAACACACACGAATCAGGGAACACACAGCTAAAACACAGCACTACCTATCTGCTTACACATTCTCCGCCGATGGGCCCAGTTCAGACTCTGCACTCTCTCATAGAGACTTTGAAGTGAAGAATTCTACGTGACAGCTGTGGCTTAAGCGACATTTTCAGAGTGATGGGCTAGTACTGACCCAGTAGGACATTTTTCACTTCTGATGGCTACAAAATCCATTGGAATGTTTTTCAGATATTTTAAATATTGTTAGAGACGTAAGCCGCTAAAGCCGCTAGCTGATTTTATTACTGCAGCTTAGCTTAAATGTCAATCAGTCAGTCATTGTCTAACCTGCCTAGTCCTGAACAGGGTCACAGGGGTGTTGGAGCCCTTCCCAGCTAGCCCAGGGCGCCAGTCCATTGCAGGCTTAGCTTAAATGGTTGTGCATTAATAAATTGGTGACTTTGGCTATTAACTTTATTAAGTACAAGGAGCCAATCAGACTTTTCAGACAACACATTATAAAGAGAATGTTAGCCGTACCACTAGATTTATGGATGGTTTTTATTGACAAATCTCAAGGCTACTCAAGTGCGGCTCACATAGACCACTGAATGTTTCATGTATGTATCCCCCAACATTGTCGTCACGGTCTGTTGTCAGTATTGAACTATTGTCACTGGTGTGTGGGGGGCATGTAGATAAGAATTTCATTGTGGCCTGTAGACTTGACAAACCTGAACATGAACTAATGTCAAGACCCTAATCATAATGTGATGCTCTTTGCTAAAAACGGGACAGGAATAGGAACAGTTTAGAGACCACCATTGGGGTAGAGAGCAATGGCCATTGTTGCGACCTGGCATTTTATTATTACTAGAAAAGCACTAGTTATTGCTTTTATGAGAAGAATTCTGATTAACTTTCATCTTACTAATTCATAGAAATTACAATTTATTAAATGGAGAGTGTGGACGCTAGAGGCGCTGTTGCCCCATGAAACTCACCAAACAGATGTCCAAGACACACTTGTAAAAAGCACCAAGAAGAATCTTTAATAATTTCTTCAATAAGTGCACAAAACACCACACACTCCACAATTCTCCAATAATCAATACAATAGATCAATAACAATAATAATCCTCCACTCCCAGCAGCTTAGTCACCCAACCTCCCAACTCCAGCTCCCTTGCTGGGTTTCCCAAAGTCCTTTAAATAGTCCATGACCCAGAAGTGTTTCTTCTCCGGGTCAACTGCCACATCCTTGTTCCTCAAATAGCCCAGAAGTACTGCGGGCTTCCATCCTGGTGCCTCCAAAGTACTTCTGGGTCTTAATAACAGTAGGAGTCCCCAGGTTCCTTGTGAGCTCCCCCTGGCGGCACCCAACAGGGCTGAGGAAATGGACTCCATGTCCCATGATGCCCTGAGGGAATCCGGGGAACCATTTCCATCCAGGGGAGCTGCCATCTAGTGTCCCGGGGGAGGCAGTGTCCTAAAAAGCCTGCTCTTCCTCCTTCTTTCTGTTCAGGGATGTCCCGGCCAGACTGAAACGCTGGCCGTCCATCACAAGAGTCATACTGTATCAACATGGCAGTATAAACATTTAAATGCAATCGTGTAGAGCAATGTTTGCATGCATTATCTGATGGCACAGCCTGATATTTGTACGTAGGATGTTCATGTAGTCAGTCAAGTGCAGTCGGACAGGAGTGGCGCCCCTGACTGCACCGCATTCTCTAATCGCACAGAGTTGCTAGCTGTGTTTCCCAGCAGTGCCGAGGTATTATTTCAAAATGTCACCATTACATTTACCTTTCACTCATCTGAGGTGCCCAGTTTACCTGGAGATGAGCAGCTGTGTAACACCGACTCGCAGGGAAGTGCGCCTGTTCCAAATGGAATTGGTAATTTGACGGGATGAGAGGAATCGGCAGATTCTTCTTTATCATATAGGGCTAAAATGGCAGCCACACAGTCAGGCTGCCTTTCAGCTTCCGCCAATCAGCTTTGAATTTAGCTTCTGGTATCATGAAGGAGTAGACATAATGCTGGACAACAAACAGAAACCCAACAATGAGCTGCACCTGCCACTGCATTGAGCTGCCATTAACGTTCTAATCGAAGTTGGATTGTCACTGCTTTTCTGTTTTTGAATGATGCAGGAACAAACATACAAGGAGCCATCCCATTAGCTTTATTTATTTATTCAGATATAGTTGTGTTTCCCAGCTTTGCCTGGCTCTTATTTCAAAAGTCCACGACTTGTGGCCCATCACGGAAACACTTCATGTTTAGTATAATGGGCCGGCGTTAAACCCCAACTCCTTCCTTGAAATTCAAGTATGCTAACTGTTACACTACCATCACCACCTTTCATCTTACTTGTAGGATTTCATTCCAGTTGTGTCAGCCTCCAGCTGCCTCTATCAGGGCCAGGCCAGAATTGCATCTCAGATACCTGAATTATGGGAACATAGAGCTGTGCAGAAGAACACATAAACATAAATTGTGTTTAATACTGTCCCATTCTCGAAGTTCGCCTAATATTGTTCAGGGTCACAAGGTGGAATCTAATGGAGTCCCAACCAGCAAGCATGGGACGCAAGGCAGGCAGGAATCACTTGGAGAGGGCGCCAGTCCATCGCAGGGTGAAATTGTGCTTTATAGATATGGAGGTCATACTTACTGTTCATGTAAATGACATCCACCTCTCCTGTTGTGTCATTTAAATGGCGTTCCTCAGTTACAGCAGCTAGTGTCATTATCCTGCAGTGACATCGTCCAGATGTGTCCCGGGAATGGGCATGTGATTGATGTTCTCCCATCACTTCTGCACCTCAGCAGCATCCTCTAGCCAAACGGTGCAAAGTTCTAGCCCCCCATTCACCTAGAGTAAGATTTTCATTTAAATCCTTTAAAATACTAACCTGCTGATTACCATCCTCTACCCCTGAATTTCGACAAAAGTCAACATCAGCCCTGAAAAAGTTAACTGCAAGACATTTTTATTTCTTTTTCCTTACCAGAAATCCGATCCCTCACATTTCCTTGTGCTGTGAGCGACTGGTTGTTATGCTTTGGCTTTACTTTCCCAGATCCCCAGGGATTTGTCCACAACAAGTGACGCTCCTCTTCTTTGGTTGCTTCTCCAGGAGACCAGAAGACCGAACCAATGCTCCAGCCCAGCCTTTCCAACTGGCGTCAAGCGGAGAGCAATCCAAAAGATAAGAGCAAGAAGGACAAAGGCGTTTTCAAGAAGCTGTTTAAGAAGTGAGGAGTGCCTGGCCTGTGGTGAGCACGAACTCGGGGCTGCCACCTGCAGGTGACAAGCTTGAAGTGTCCAGGACACTGTCTGAGGTGACACGCATCTCCATTTCCCACTCCCTCTGAGTAACAGCCGAAAGGCTCTCTACTGTGAGCAAGGTGCTGGATTTGAATTCCTTATGTCTTTAACCTTTTTAACTGCCCTTCTCATTTTTAATTAAGAATATATTTTTTCAAAATTATATAAAAAAAAAAAAACTGGAAAAACAAAAATTTTAAAAATTATCAAAGAGATAATCAAGAGGTGACCTGGCTGGTTTATACCTCCTGGACTGTAATCATTTAAATAGTACAACAGGTGCTGCAATTTAATGTAAAAAGTGTCAATCAAATAAAATGTTATTTTAAAAGGGTAAAAGTTTATTCCAAAATAAGTGATTTGAGGAGTAGGCCACACCTCCTATTTGTCTGTGAGCAGAGACTTGCAATGGATGCCCAATGAGACTGTTATAAAGAATGTGCCAGGCTGACTCCATTTTCATGACCCTCTGGACTTGGCAGACTCCACTCATTTGGGCTGCTGGGACAGAGAGGGGCCGCCAAAAAGAAAAACCTTGGGAGGGTGGGACGGCAAACAAATAAAAAAATAAAGAGAAAATTGAAAGTAGACATGACATGAAGGTTGTGCAGATGTTCAACGTGTGCATAAGAGGAAATGAGGGGACTCGTCTCTCTATTATAAAAAGAAATCCTGTCCCCTATCCTGATAGTCTACGATATGCGATCTTCTCGAAAGATAATTTAAAGACCCGTGAGACGAACATAGAACGAGAGTCTGGCAAGAAACACTCTACTTACAAGCAATATCAAAAAAAACAAATCAGTAGTGTAAAGGCAGTCATGCAGCACACACAGCTCCAGGTCTCAGTGCATATAAAGTGTATACGGTCAATACAGTAGAAATGAAACGTCGATGATTAAACGAAGAAGAAAGAAAAGCACGGAGAAAAGAGACCCAAAAGCGATGGAGAGAAAAAAATGCTAAAAAGAAAAACAATAATCTAGGTGCAAATTTAGAAAGTAAGGAACGTGATGATCAGCCCGGAACAAGTGAGAAAAGAGAGAAAGAAAAGAGACTCAAATGCGTTGGACAGAAAAAAGAGCAAAAAAGAATAATCGAGGTGCAAATTCAGAAAATAAGGAAAGTAATTATCAGCCCGGAACAAGTGGAATTGAAAAAAAAAGCACGTCCAATCCGGCTCAGAATTAAAAGACAATGAGTAAAAGACAAAGTAGAACTTCATAAAGACGTTTACAAACGTTGATGCTAAACACATGCAGAGCAGGTTTGAGACTACGAAACCAGGGAAATTAAAAAGGCTAAAAAAAAAAACCCGGCGCTATACACATGTAGAGAAAGCTGTGACAGCAGCTACCCCAACCGAACGCGAGCAGCGTTATACATCCTGCAAGAAAGAATTCAACCACGCCCGGGGCCAGTAATAAAAGACAGGTATTGCTTTTACAACGTCACGCAAGACCAGGCAGTGAGCCATCATTTAAAACAAGTCAACAGACCTCTAAGCTAGCAGTTGTTGGATTGCTTTTGGCAGGCAAGCATAATATGTTCCCAGCTCTTAAAACAACGACATGCAACAGGCAGAAGAAGCAGCTAGCAAGCAGCAAAAAGACAGCAAATGATCCAAAGGCATATCCTTAGACGTCTGTAATAAATAAAAAAATAAAAAGAAAATTGAAAGCAGACGTGACATGAAGGTTGTGCAGATGTTCAAGGTGTGCATAAGAGGAAATGAGGGGACTCGTATTCCTAAAAGTTAGAGAAATGATGCATCTATTTGTTACTACTTATCCTATATTAAAAAAAGAAAAGCATTTAGGGTAAAATATGAGGATAAATAAAAAAAAGAAAATTATGCCGGTACTGCAACAGATAGTAGCTGACACAATACAACATGTTTACGATGACTTATGGGTAATGAGCACACACAGCACAGCGCTCCGCCATTAGTCCCGTTGAAGCCAAGGTCAAATGAACATGGAGGCTCCGCTGTGTGATTGTTGAACAACACACATAGTGGGATTTCTTTGAGCAAAGGGAGTGAAACCTGCTGAAATTCACTGAAGGATGTTGGCTTGTGATCAGTAACCTGTCTGGGTACTGATCCTGCACAAACTTCACGGTACCCCAAGTCACCGTGCACCACGCCACGTGCAGACCCCATAGCCGATATCCAAACATGCAACAACAGCCAATTAAGAGACGCATCGGTGTTGTCTGATGAAGACATTTGTGTGCATGATGCTGTCGGCCAACCAGATCGAGCTTTGCCAGTTACACTTGTTCTTTCTCGTTTAAACGTTTCTGCCCATTCATAAACTTTTCATTGAGTCAGGCTGTTTTCATTTCTGCACTGTGAGCCAACATCGTTTGGTGGAATTCAGCAGGTTTCATTCTGTCTGTCTAAAGAAATCTCACTACGGCGTGTTGTTCAACAATGGTGCAATCCCGCAGTGCAGTGACCTTGGCTTCATCTAGACCAATGGCAGAGCGCTGTGCTACCCATAAGCCATCATGAACGTGTTGTATTGTATCATCTTTGGTCCGTTTTTAAATTGCCTTTATTTTTAGATTGGGTGTGGTGGCAGGGGATTCTGAGATTTTCGAGGTTTAGCAATACACGTCCCTGGATGGAAGGTCCAATTGCTTTTGGGGTATTCTCCACCTTGTCAGGTGCCACTACCAGTATAAACATGGACTCTCTTTGACTTACTCTCGATTTGAACAGGACTTCTTAACTGCACCATGCAGGGACCAATTCTCTATGTTAAGTCCGACTTCTTGTTTTGCTGTGTTTGCACTCAATCAGTTACAACCTGTCCCGCTCATCAGTGGTCTGCCATGTTGCTCCATGTGGGTGTATTGCCTTTCTGGGGTTTTCGTTAGGTTTATGTTGTTATTCGTTTTCACAACCTCTGGGCAATTTGCACTGCAAAGACTACTGACAATGGCTGGGGTTTCTGCCACTTTCATTTCTTGGACTGAACTCTCCACTTTTAATTGTTTAGACTGAAGACATATTAGGCATGTCAAAGAAGAAGGACAATGTTCTGTGCATTAAAAGGACCGTGCCATCTGCAACAGTGAAAAAACAACTCGGAGGGGATGGCAAGGCCAACTTAACAGCATCATAGGCCCCCGGGCAAAGTAGTGTGCTGGCACCGCAGTTCTGATAGCAAATCAGAAACATACATAGGCATCAGAAACATCGTGGGCCCCTGTACTCCTGGGGCCAGTGCCTGTTGTATCCACGTGTTAAGACGGCCCTGGGTGATGGCCAGAGTTTTGAAAGTGATGTATAAAAAGTAAAAGTGAAAATGGGCAGAAGCTTGAAATCACCCAGAACGCCACCCTTCAGTGTTTGTATTCTTTTGCTTATGTTAACCTTTTCTTTTCAGTGTTGCACATGACACTGGTATTTGGTGTGTGCCATTGAAGGAAGCAGCCAGCGGAGGACTGGTAAGACCACAGACTCAAACGGCAGACTCAGACCTCCTTATCCACTTTAAACAGTTGTGAATGTGAGCCTTGTGCCTCTTTTTCTATCCTATTTAGATGCCATTTGGCCTCATCTCTAAAGACAGTAGTGGACATTTTGTATGAAATCTTTAATTTTGGGGGAAAACAAACCAAAAAACCACCACCACCAACAACAGGCCAACGTGTTTGTTGAGAAAGGCGTTACTTTTTGTCCACTTTTAAACCCAGAACTAAACTTTAGGAATGTCAGGACCTTTCAACTTAAGGAAACCTGAATGTGCCTGCTTTAGTAAAGAGAATAACAGATTTCAGCTGCGCTCACACAATTACAAAGATTTGTCTAATAACCAATCAGCATTTAAACAGCAATAATTAAAGATACGCTAAGGGAGTTGACCATTAGGCCACATTTGACTGCAAATTTTAAATGATAAAGCAGTAATGGCCGTTTGCAACCTTACTAAAGTCTTGCCTATATATATTTTTTTTAATTTAATGGTACCTTGATTTAAAATAAGTACTGATTTCTATTAATAACATGACCATTTCTGAGCAATTTCAAACTTTTGAATGCTGGTATGTGTGGCATTTCAGTAAAGTGGCCCACCCAAGCATGCTGCCTGCCATCGTAAGAACAGATTTATTATTTACAGTATCATTGGAATACAGCAGTACTAAATGGGCAAAAAAATCACAGCTGCACGCAAGACCCACAGGTCCAATTTAAGAGCTAAACTTTCTTCGTTCCTAGGGGCTCCACTCACTGCCCCTGCACAAGTCCAATGGAAGGTTAGCCAAATTGCCTCAATATCTCATCCAAAGTCGCCTTAAAATTTGTCAAAGCAGCACAAAGTGGTTAAATTGAGAAGTGCAGGATCATGGGGCTATCTTGCAATACCTCTCTCTATATAAAACAATAAGATGTCTATCTGTCCGGCTGGCATCTGTGCCCTTACCCGGGCATAATGTCGATTGGCATTTACAAGAGGTTGGGAATGTCGGATGAACAAAGGCAAGTGGCTGGCATCAGATAATAAACCATATTATCTGATAAAAGGCATATGTGGTGAACAACGTTCGTGAATGCATGACGCGATCGAAACAGACGAGCGTACTACTGAGCTTGTTTTAATAAATGAGCGTTTTACTATGCTAATGAAGAAAATAAATTGCATTTTGCAATAAACATTTTCTAAAATGTCAACTTTGCTGGTTATAACATTAATTCAAATTGTGGCTTTAACAAATACAAATTTAAAACCTGCCATTCTTACACACATACACATGATTTGTGTCTGTTTTGATAGACTAGGCATTTACATTCTCCTGTTTATTTAGAAAGGACATTCGAGTGTGCGTTCAGTTTTAGAAGGACATACGGTAGAAGTGTGCGTTCAGTTCTAGTAACACTCTATTCTTGGCTTCACATTGTCGAGGATTCACAGCATCGATGCGCAGACTCCATCCATTTTCTTACCCACTTTACCATTTCTGGATCCTGGCGAGCCTTAGAGTAGCCTGGCATTAGTCAGTCCAGACCAAGAACCAGCCCTGCATTGAACAACAGTCCATCACCAGTGTCTATCTTTGGACTGTACAAGACCACCGATTCATGAAGAGGTCCTGTTTTATGAGGGTATCTGACCAGTAGACATATTCACCTGGAAAGTATTTAAAAGTCTTTCCATTTCCGTTCTTGTGTTGATGCCAAGCGTAACCTAAGAAGGGCTCACTCCATTTCATCCAAATACGGAGGCTGGATGGGTGTGGGCTCTGGAAGATCAAGGACTAAACTACTAAGGCTTTGGCGACTGCCCCCTTGCTCTTCTTTTTCTCTCCAAGGCTTGCTGTAGGGCCTTGAGGAGTGCCTCCTCATTATTGAGGACATTATAGCAGCTCAGGGTCACCAGCTGTGTGAATTCTTCAGGGGTGTAACTCACGTCAAATGTCCTGTAGGCAGACTGTTTACTGTGGACATCTACCTGGCCATCTGTCACCTCTTGTTCAGTAAGACGCGCAACACCTGTGGAGTCCATGACAAAAACAAAGAAAGAGGACACCATGAGCCAAGACAAGGAGATCCCGCTGCACTGCCCAACATCCTCTGAACTCCTCTTGGGTTTCAAATAGGAAAACTCCTAATAGTTAGAGAGCAGTCCCATTATGGGATATTAGGAACACCTCCAGTCATGCGGGGAGGTGTGTGCCAGGCAGAGGCCTGATCAAAAAGACACAATGGGCGAAGGTTCAGTGCCACAGGAAACTAGGTGGGCATGTGTCTGAATAACATCCAACATGGTGCAGGAATAATTTTCTAGTTACTGAAGCATCTCTTTCATTTATTTTATGTGTGAAAACTTAATTTTTCATTTTTGTTTCAAGCTGTGACCCCAAGCTTATTGCTGCAGTCTCACGTTTCTGGTGTCATGGTTTCAAATCCCATACCCAGTCATTACTTCTGTGGCTTTTGTATGTTCTCCCCACAGTTACATGGATTTTCTTCCTGGTATTCCTCTTTTTATCCCTAATGACACAAGTGTTAGGTTAAGTGGCAACTCTGAACTGGACAAAAGAAACTCTGCAAAAGAATCCCAACTGTTTTTATATATTAAAACCAAACTAAGTGCCATTATGAACAATGCTGCACATCCTCTCTCGGACACACTGAGGACTTCCAGCCAATGAATTATTCAGCAGAAGTGTGTCAAGAAACACTACTGGGGCTCCTTCATACCAACAGCAATATGTCTGCATAATGTCTCACTGGGACGTCTCCCTTATCTTTAGTCACATCATGTCAAGGTTCGGAATTCTTGTCTGTGTTTGCGGGAGGTGGTTGTTGTTTGTTGTCATATTACTTAAGCTTCTGTAAAATCTATATTATTCTTTAGTACAAATAAAGTGCCATCTATGTGTCACTAGCAAATCAGGTAAGCTAAAATTTGTATAGTTTTTACAAAACTGAGACTAAAGTCTCTTTCACGGGCAATTTCATAATTGCTAAATTCACTAAAGGGGTTGTGGGGGATTTTAAAAGGAGTTTTTGGGGTGGAAAAGAAGGAATTGCTTTTTGCTCAATAAAGCCTTGTTCACAAGTCCATGTTTATTTATCTGTGTCATTTGCTGCAACTGCATGAAGCATGTACTCTGTACACCTTCGGTAAAATGAATTCTGTTTATTCCTGAGCTTGGCAAGGGGATTTGAAAGCAGGCCTCTGGCGCTGTGAAGCAACTGTGCTAACTATGCCAAAATGAACATTTGGTGGCTTGAATCTCCTCGCTGTTGTTGTTTTCGCTTAAACCTGAAAGGTAAAACACAGCACCACCTATCATATAAATCAGAACAAGGGCCTTCTCAGAAACAATGATTCAAGACTGAGAAATATCAGCCAGCCCCAGAACTCGGCCCTGTAACTACTGATACAGTACAGGCCTTGGGGTCCCCTGTGCCAACAGATCTTCATGCCAATAGATTCACAATTGGCACCTCGTTCTTAATTTTAAACTGATCTGATTGTTTAGTTGACTGTCTTTTTTTATTCTTATGGTGATAAATTTGGAAATATTAGTATGTTTGACAAAATCCAAAATCTTTAAGTTTCATTTGGCCATTTCTGTGGAGTCTGCTCTCTGAACGGTTTCCAAATAGTGGCAGCGCTGGAAGAGTTCTGTTCTCTTCTCTAAAAGGACACTTCAGTGCCATGTTCATGTGGGTGAGGAGTGTACCATTTACCTTAACTATGTAGGACTTTGTATTATTTTTGTATTACTTTAGCCAACACTACAGCAAAAGAACAGATGGGTGGTCTGTCTCGTTAGCCAGTCAGTAGGCACAAAAGAATGAATTATTGGGACATTCAGCTCTAACACTTGCCTGGATGCCCCATAAGGCCTGCTGCTAGATGTGATGGTCAGGCTATATCCGATCCACATGTACAGTAAGCCTTTTCTGAAAAGTTGTTTGCAACTTACCGGGGGCTTTGAATTTCTGGAATGTAGCGTTAACCATAGGGAAATGAAGAACGATGGGTGCATGTGGATTACTCTCATCACTGAAGACGTAACACTCCTTCAGAGGCTGCTGCTCGACTTCAGCAAGGTTCACCCGAGGAAAAGGCAAGTGGTGATCTGAACAGTACTGCTCAGTGAGCTTGAGCCCCTGTGGAAAGAGACAGGAAGACGTTACCAAAAACGGAGTACCCTCAGAAAGACAGCATGTCATCAAGTGCTACCAGGGAAGCCCAGTGAACACATTACCAATTAAGCACATTTTCACTGGTTTTCTATACTGGCCTTTATGTTCAGTAAGACCGCTGCAGATGCTATGAAATAAAATGGTCTCTGTCTTGGTTGCATAGCTAGGGATTCCCAGAAGAATCTTCATCCTTATGGTGCTCACCACCCTCCGAAGCCTTCAGGCTCCCCACGCGGACAACATCCCACCCTCTCCCAATGACATGCACCCTTTTGTTTTTCTTGTTTTCAGTCTGCGTTACCTTAAATTGGTCTCCCCAGGAAAAGTTGAAGGAGAGAATGACGTCTACGTTCCTCTCTGGCCTCAGCAGTGGTGGGAAGCCGGTGTTAATAGAGAATCCTGAATCAACAAGGTGTAGCTTTGGGTCGGTGGGGGTTAGCTGGTTGGGGAACGCATCCAAGTGTTTTTCTAATGCAAGCAGAAGAATTCATGTCATGATTTGTGAATATATTGACAAATAACCACTTCTGTTGATTCCATTAGCATCACCATGAAGGTTTTCTACATTATTGAAACTTAATATTGTCTGTATCTTTAGCCTTTGACTTTGGTCAGTAGATTTGGAGTCATCCACCCCTCCTAAAATGCTTACATCTCAAAAGGAGTGGGCACCTGGTAGAAAATTTCCCAGAGTGACTCGTGTGGCCCACATTGGGCATCAGGGGTAGAAATCCTTAGAGTGAACCCTCAGTTTACCCCACAGTATAAAGAAAGCCTTAGGTTGAAGATGCTGCTCCCCAGAAGCTATGAATATCCCTCAGCAGACTCCAATGAGAGTGTCTCATACGAAGTGTATGCCCCTCAGCTTGTTAAAGCGATGGCTACTTTAGACGTTCTAGTATGCACAGAGCTTGTGTCTGATGTGGTCACCTTTCCAAGCAGTGAATTGGCTGCTCCGACTGTAGTCCCGGTGCAGAGTGAAGCCCCGTAGGAAGTTGTAGCTGTGGCTGATGACAGGCCGGTCAGTCAAGACCTCCTCAAGAAAATGAGTGATGATGCTGGTGGGAGTGATGAAGAATGTGTCTAAAACTGTGGGCACCTTCGTCTGCGCTGGAGCATTCTCTAAGTTTAGGGATAAAATTAGAATTAAAGCACTGAAAAGGAAAACTCTCAGCATTTTATTATATTGAATTATAACAATTATAAGATTTACTCAGTCAAAATACAAAGGAACAAGAAAGGGGCAATAGGGACAATAAATATCACCTCAACAAGAAATGCATATCATAAAAGAGGAGAGGAGACAATATTTATTCCAAGAAATTAATTAGTCGATGGAGAATCAAATAATATTGAAATTCTTTTTATATGTTGTAGTCAAACTTCTCTGCCATTTCAAGTAAATAAAATATCCTAATGTTCGTTAGATGAAGAGCTGTCTGTTCAATAACTCATTCACAGATTTTCCAGGCCAGCTTATATCAATACAGAGTCCTGGGTTTCCAGAGCTCATCCTGGCAGCATCAGACAAAAGCGCATAGTCACTCACTCGTACTGGGCCGAGTGTACGAGTCACTCATCAACCTAATCCACAGATCTGTTATATGTGAGGAAAGAAATCGGAGTATGCAGGAAAAATCCGTGCAGAAATGGAGAGAACATGTCAACTCCAGAGAGATGGTGACCGGGGTGGGCTTTGAACCTGAGCCTGGAGCAATGGGGCAGCAGAACTAACCACTGCCTTTTAATATATAGATACATTCACATTGCTACTTTCACATATATTTCTCTTTATTAGAATTCATGCCTTATGGAGCAGAGAGTTAGATCTGTTCTACTCCACATCAAGTTTCCTGAATTTGACTCCCAACTAAGTAAAAGCTTGTTTGGAGGTGACATGTTCTCTACATGTCTGAATTTTTTTTTTCCTCCTTGCGGTACTCTCATTTCCACCCACATCTAAGACATGCAGGCAAAAGAGATCGGCGACCGAGATCAACTAACATCCTGTCCAGGATCAGCTCCTACCTCAGTATCTAACACTGTTGGTGGGTTCAGGATTGGCATTTAATGGTTTGCATTTACCAACCTGGTAAGTTTCAGTGTTTTATTTTACTTTTCTTTTCAGATATTTTGTCAGAAGAGTGCAAACATGTATGTCAGTCACACATTCTCTACATTACAAAAATGGTGTCTTTTATGTATTAGACATACAGTGATCCCTCGCTATATCGTGCTTCGGCTTTCGCGGCTTCACTCCATCGCGGATTTTAAATGTAAGCATATGTGAATATATATCGCGGATTTTTCACTGCTTCGCGGATGTCTGCGGTCTACAGTACGTGTGCTTCCTCAGTTGATTTGCCCATTTGAATTCAAACAAAGGGACGCATTTGAATTGAAACAAGGGACGCTATTGGCGGATGGCTGAGAAGCTACCCAATCAGAGCACGCGGTTAAGTTCCTGTGTGCTGCTGATTGGCTCAGCGACGGAGTGCTGCATTAACCAGGAAGTCTAATCTCACTCATTCAGCATTAACGTGCACAAGCGCCAACAGAAGATGCAAATGATTGCAGAAAAGGTAAAAGTTTTGGATATGTTGAAGGAAGGAAACAGCTACACCGCTGCAGGACACCATTACAGCATAAATGAGTCCACGATTCTTTTTATTTAAAAAGGAGGAAAAGCATACAAGATCTACGGTCGCAGTGTCTTTTAACCAGGGCGCAAAATGAGTTGCAAGTAGACGTGATAAGGCAGTAGTCTGGATGGAATCTGCTTTAGGGATTTGGATTGAAGACTGCCAGAAGAAGAACAACGGCGGTGCTAAACAGTCGCCTGAAGAGGCTCCTTTAGAAGAGCTGTAACGCTATCCTTTGTTGTGCAGTAAAATTAAACTCATCGTTAACGGACAAGTCGTCGTGTCATTGTTAGTGAGTAACCATAATTAATTATTTACGTACAGTACTTATTACATGTACATAGTTTAGTGTCACTGTACACACATTTTACTGTATACAATTTTTCTTGCATTGTACGTATTTATTGATGGTGGCCTGTCTGTCGTAATGGCTGTAACATATGTGATATCGGAGACGCTCGATATCTTTAAAATAATATTTAGGTTTTACTGTATGTACATACATAATTTCAACGAATCTTACCTAATATCTAAGAGAATACAAAGGGTTTATGCTGTATAGTTGTGCGTGAAATGTTTATAATAGTGTGGGAGAGTTTATAAGGGCTTAAAATATATAAAAATAACCATATAAACATATGGTTTCTACTTCGCGGATTTTCTTATTTCGCGGGTGGCTCTGGAACGCAACCCCCGCGATGGAGGAGGGATTACTGTATATCAACGAAAGACCTCTGTGTATGTGTATGGAGCAGTCCCCTCTGCTCACGCTCAACTACAGCCACTAGATGGCACATGCATGCACTTTTACATTTTTTTGGCGCTTGCTACTAAAGACCTGTGTGCAGCAAACACCACCGTGTAACAACAACGTTGTATTAATGACACAGATGAGGAGACACAACGTCGAAACAAAATGATCACTGCAGCTCAACAGCGTGCAAGGGAAACACCTCAGCAAATGGAGGACAAGGCTTGAAGTTTTCACTATAAAAACCATTGTCTATCTGGAGGTACAGTACTGTGCAAAAGTTTTAGGCAGGTGTGAAAAAATGCTGTAAACAAAGAATGCTTTTAAAAATGGAAGTGTTCATCATTTATTTTCATCAATCAACAAAATGCAGTGAATGAACAAAAGAGAAATCTAAAATCAATATTTGGTGTGACCACCCTTTGCCTTCAAAACAGCATCAATTCTTCTAGGTACACTTGCACACAGTTTTTGAAGGAACTCGGCTGGTAGGTTGTTCCAAACATCTTGGAGAACTAACCACAGATCTTCTGTGAATGTAGGCTTCCTCACATCCTTCTGTCTCTTCATGTAATCCCAGACACACTCGATGATGTTGAGATCAGGGCTCTGTGGGGGCCATACCATCACTTCCAGGACTTCTTGTTCTTCTTTACACTGAAGATAGTTCTTAATGACTTTGGCTGTATGTTTGGGGTCGTTGTCCTGCTGCAGAATAAATTTGGGGACAATCATACACCTCCCTGATGGTACTGCATGATGGATAAGTATCTGCCTGTATTTCTCAGCATTGAGAACACCATTAATCCTGACCAAATCTCCAACTCCATTTGCAGAAATGCAGCCCCAAACGTTCAAGGAACCTCCACCATGCTTCACTGTTGCATGCAGACACTCATTATTGTATCGCTCTCCAGACCTTCGATGAACAAACTGCCTTCTGCTACAGCCAAATATTTCAAATTTTGACTCATCAGGCCATTTTTCTGCATCCCAGTTCCTATGTTTTCGTGCATACTTGAGTCGCTTGGCCTCGTTTCCACATCGGAGGTATGGCTTTTTGGCTGCAACTCTTCCATGAAGACCACTTCTGGCCAGACTTCTCTGGACAGTAGATGGGTGTACCTGGGTCCCACTGGTTTCTGCCAGTTCTGAGCTGATGGCACTGCTGGACATCTTCCAATTTCGAAGGGTAATAAGGTTGATGCGTCTTTCATCTGCTGCACTAAGTTTCCTTAACCGACCACTGCGTCTACGATCCTCAATGTTGCCCGTTTCTTTGTGCTTCTTCAAAAGAGCTTGAACAGCACATCTTGAAACCCCAGTCTACTTTGAAATCTTTGTCTGGGAGAGACGTTGCTGATGCAGTAGAACTACCTTGTGTCTTGTTGCTGTGCTCAATCTTGCCATGACATGAGACTGTCTTCCACAACCTCACCTTGGTGGCAGAGTTTGGCTGTTCCTCACCCAGTTTTAAGCCTCCAACACAGCTGTTTCTGTTTCAGTTAATGACTGTGTTTCAACCTACGTGTGACATTGATGATCATTAGCACCTGTTTGGTATAATTGGTTGATCATACACCTGACTAGAATCCTACAAAATCCCTGACTTTGTGCAAGTGCACCTATAAGAATTGATGCTGGTTTGAAGGCAAAAGGTAGTAACACCAAATATTGATTTGATTTAGATTTTTCTTTTTTTTTTGCTCACTTTGCATTTTGTAAATTGATAACAATAAACAATCATTATTTATATTTCTGAAAGCATTCTTTGTTTACAGCATTTTTTCACACCTGCCTAAAACTTTTGCACAGTACTGTACTTTCTCGAGACAAAGATTAATAAAACTCATCTGCCAGCGATACGGCTAAGGAGTCTTCTTACAAAAACCAATGGGCCAGCAAGCACAGGAGGGTCCACGTGCTCAGCCCTGGGTAATTCTTAAAAGTTAGCCGACGCTTCTCCAAGTTCACAAATATAGTAAAACTGCTATGGAGTCTTTGGGTTGGCTTTTTCTGTCCTGAAGACCACATGCAGCTAGTGTATATATTATTTATATCAATAAATTAAAAAATGTGTGTATACAGTATACACACATATATAAAAAATTCTGCCAGTCACCATGTTTTTTCTTATTTTTTCCTTTTTTTGTCTTATCATGCAGGCAGTGTGCTACCCTCATTTTCAACAATGAATTTCATGCTAATCTTGCTGCCATGAGACTAGTTAACAAAGGCGGATTGTTAAAAATATTCTAAATTGAATGAAGATAAGCTAACTGCTAGGTAAAGCACCTCTTCAAAGAGGCAGCCACAATGACCCAATTGTTTGCTCTTGGCATGGAAATCTCTGTACACACCCAGTACGAATGATTACTTTTAGAAAGTGCATATCTTGAAATACGGGAGATCAGAAAATTCAGATGGCGTACTCTGCAGCCAGGCCCAGAGGAGTATTCACATACCTCGGTTGAGCACTGTGTCTGTCAGCCACTGAAGCCAGTCAGGAACAGAGCCAGTCAAGGAGCTCCACACCTGAGCCAAGTTAGTTGAGAAGATGCTGCTCCATAAACCTGTGGAAAATAAGGTAGGACAATGAATCACACCTCGGAGCTCCACAAGGTCAGTCCTCGTCTCAGTCCATGGCACGGAGGCCAGCAGTCTTCTCAATACGAGGTTTTGTGTGAGTGTGTTCATTTTATGCTTGCAATGAATACAAACCATTTTGTCTGTGCTTCTCTTAAAATCTACTAAAGCTCAGTATTCACGGTCTCTTTGCCCAAATGCTCGTAAAGTGGTTTGCTTATCATAAATTCAGAAAATGGACTGGGATAAATTGCATCTCTCTGTCATTATAAGTGGTCTGACCACATGCCCTTCAGCACTTCCCATTCCATTCTGAATTGTATCCAAAGAGAATCACCTCGTCCTCTTTAAAAGTTATGAATTCAACAAATTAAAGGGTCGCAGAGGTTTTATTTATTCATTTTTAATCCTACTTGCATTCTCTTTTTGCACAAAACCAACTCTAGTGCATTCCAGGGCACAAAATGTAAATCCTACATTATGAAATATTGAGTCTTGAACATTCAGGCTTCAAAGTGTCAACCAAGTGCAACATAAATTCATTAAATCCTTTGACAGACAAAGTGTGACGTGGTTGAACATCCTGACAAAAATCAATATTTTATTTGGTCATTCAGTTGGTAGGTCACCTTTGTGTTTGTTATTAATGTCAGCTTAGCTTGAGTAAGGACATGGAGGTGCCTACCTCAATTGCTTTTTTTTTTGCTAAATCCATCCGGCAGCAAGGAAATGTCAATTTCCACCCTCAGTAGGTACACTGCAAACCACTGCCACATATCTAATTCTTTTTTCCCCCACTTTAATCAGCTTTAAAACTAAATTTTTTTAAACACCATCCACCAACATGCAATTTCGCACTAATATGCAGTAGATACATTTTTTGATGTGACATGACTGTGTCTCACTGTCTGCATCCTCACTGGCTCCTCTGTAGTTTAAAATCAAATTAATTAAACGCATTCAAATTTATGCAGCAACCGAAAGAACATACACTTAAAATCCTAAAATTGAAAACCTTTATTCCCCAAATGCTTATTCCAATATTCAATACAAAAATGGCATCCCTTATGGCATTGTCATGCGAGTCCCTGTCTTGCCCCCCAAAACACGAGGCCGAGTCTCAGTACTTTAGCAAAACCAGCTTTATTCAACTTGAAACAGGAACAGCACGGTTATTTATTGTAGCGGGACCTACCACTCTCTTATACACAGACACAGCAATCAGGCAGGGTCGTGGTCATGTTAGTGGCCAAGTAATACGGTTCCCTGCATTTATAATGTTCCTTGGATCACCCATTGGCAACAGGCGCTGACGTGACTGCGATTGGCTCGGATTTGCTTTCATGGCGAGCCACTGCAGCGCCGGGGGGTCTGCAGTTGCCCCAACAATGAATAAGCTGTCTTCCACAGACATGGCAATCGTGCTTCAGGATGCTCTTTACCGTGTTTCGGAGTCCCAAAAGAGTTTCGAAACCTCACAGCATAGATTTAAGAGGAGTCCTGTGGGAATGATACAGCGATACAGGTCTCTACAATTAAAATTTAACACTGGAGGGTTCATTTAAAAATGTCCTTTAGGGGCTTTTAGTACAGTATAAGTGCCCTGAAAATGTTAACAAGTTGTACCTTGCAAGGTAGTTACCTGTCTTTAACTAGTTTGTTAATCTACTAACCAAGAACTGGCAAGAACCACCAAATCAGGACCCTCCTTCGCAGTAATGTACAAATCTCTGTATAGGTGAAATCTTAACCACGACCTGTCCATAAAACTAAATTTCAAGAATTAGGAGCAAATCTGTCTTCCCAACATGTGTTTGTCACACCTTGTAACAAATAAATTTTAAAATGGAGAACCTGTCTATACTCCACGCACCTTCTACTGACTCTTCAAAACATCAACATGCAGTCTTGTTGCTGGTTCAATTTCTTCAAAATTTGCGAGTTGTAATTTCTAAAAACATCAAACAGTTAACATTCCAGCCACTCCTTGATACCAGACAGAGCCGCTCCAAGTGAGGTTACTAACACAGTTATCAGAATGGGGCTTTAATTATTCACTGAGCGCTAATCTAGTTTACACTCAACAACATTCAACATGGCTCCCCCTCAAACTCTTACCCAGCAGGAACGGAATCCGACTCTCGGCATGCTTCTTAATCAGGTGCCCCATGTAGAACTCGCCCCCAAAATCTTCAGAATGGATGAAGGCGCCATACTTGGGGAAGCCAACTTCATGGGGGGTGAACTCGCACCATTCTGTAGGGGGAAAAAGAGTAGTGAAGAGAAAATGGCAGTGCTGTGTCACATGTCTGTAGAGCAGGACTTCAACACCGATGGAAGGAAAGAAAGAAAGAAAATGGCCGGAGTCCAGCAGTTCACAGTGTGTAGTGCTCGGCCTAAAGCACTCGTCTGGTGCAGTTTGCTGGCTTATTCTGATTGCACACCTTAGTCTCTGTGTCACTTCTTATCAGATAAGGCCCGAACTCTAAAGGCCGATGAATAGACGAAAAGATCAAACACACCGAATCTGGAGATCAACAAAAACTGGAACCCAAAAGTCAAAGTCTACCCGAAAAATAAAGAGCATTACAGGACTTCAACATTTAAGTTGTGATAGGAATCCAAAAAGGCCTCCTGAACAGCCCAAGAAATTGCCATATAAACAGTGACATTCTCACTTTGCTAGAAAGAAGAGATTTCCTTGTAACCTTTAGTTTACGGTGATGTCAAGGGGATCAGCAATACAGAGAGTTTTGCTATAAAACGTTTTACCAAATCTAAATGGGATCTAAAGCTGAATCCTGCAGAAAGCTATAAATTACACACAAGCTCCACAGAAGCAAGTTTCATTTAAGGCTGCTTATCTTCTGCAGAAGGACAAATTCTGCCACCTTAGAAAATCAGTCAACCATCACTTAAAACAATAGTGTACTCCTAAAGCGAAATACGTGATCCAATCCTCAGACAAATGTGCATTGGCTGCTGCAGACAAGCCAAAGGAAGAAAAATAAGAAAGGAAATGTTAGTAACACTTTAGTTTAGGCATGGCAAAAATGCATCTAATACTCATTGACTTTTATATAATAACACCTTAATAAAGGCTTCATTTGGTTTTAATTATGCCTATAAAGCATGCGGAAATCGGTTATTCATCTCTGTGCAGTGTGGAGTATTAGGAACTTTTCATACTCTGGAAAAACTAACTTATGAATATGAAACATTCACAGATCTCATACTGAGATGTACAATATCAAGAAAAACAGGTCTCAGTTAAGCCACTTCTGACCGTTTCAAAGTGAAGTTCTTTAACTAGTCCACAGTGCACAGATGAATAAACACGTTACTGATGCTTTGTGAGAGTCATGAACACCAAAGGAAGCCTTTGTTAAGGTCTCGCTGCAGAAGAGTAAATGAGTAACGCGACGCCCAGGGCATGTACGGCCGCCCTATCCCCGATACAGACAGGCAGGACACGACTTTGCTGCACAGCACACGGTTTGTTTATTTAAGCACAGTCCAGCACAAGCCCAGGCCCACTCCTCCTGAAGAGCGTCATCTTCCTCCTCCTCCCGACTCAGGCCCTTGAGTGGTGGTGACTGGCTACTTTTATAAAAGGCACCCAGAAGGACTTCAGGTGCCCAACTAGCTTATGGGATTGGTGGAAGTGCTGCCAAATAGGGCCCTGTAAAAGTCCATGCGCCCCCTGGTGGTGGCCACGGGCCTCAGCAGGGTTGAGCTTCCTCTTGGTCTGGGGGTGTAGGGGGGAGAAACGGTCTTGCAAATACTCTCTTCTGGTCCTTCCATACTCAGGGCGTCCGCCACAGTAAGAGATGCTCCATTTGTCCTTCATAAAATGTTTTGGCAACACTTTAGTTTAGGCAAGTGTGTTATCGTTTGTTTACCCCTTTACACTTGTCAAGTTCGTTACCGGGTTGGTCTACTGTTGCACTTTAAGATTAACACACACATACATAGCTATACGCACACACACAGAACCTAATCACAACAGTGCCCCATAGCTGGGTAACCTCTGGCACTTTAAAACAACACAAATGCTTTAGGAATAACACAGCCGGTCACGCTCTCAGCACTTCAAGAGACTTACTTATTATTGGCAACATGTTTTAACGATATCTCAGACCTAAATATTACTTTTGGTCTACAAGAATACATTTAAACACTCTTGACTATAGGCCATTTATCAGCCAAGAATACCTTACTTTACGTACTGTTCCCTACTATTGAGTGGAGCTCTCACTCTCAGCCTTAATAAACCTCACAGCACAGAGATAATGGCAAATCTCCGACTGCACCAGGTGCTCAAAGAAATCTAACTTATTACTTCAGTCACTCTAGACATTAAGACAAAGCATAGAAAGTTAAAAGCAGCATGGTATTTATTGCAGGAATAATACCACTGGAACAAAGAATAATAGAATATAGGACTGATAGTAAAGTCTGGAGATATATAGCCTTTAGAAAAAACTTACGAATAATTATTATATTATATATATTGTGGCACCCGGATGGGGCTCATCTCTAGCTGGGACGCCCAGGACGACAGGAGGAGGGCTCTTTCCTCCTCCAGACCGTGAGGGGGCATCCGCCCTGGTTATGTTAGGGACCACGGGTACAGAGCTTGGAAGCCCAACCCTGTAGGGGCCTGTGGCCACCGCCAGGGGGTGCCCCGATGCCTTGGGGACCCTGGACCCCAGCGCTGGGGGGGAAAAAAAGAGGGAACACCCAGAGTGCTTCCGGGTACGCAGCCGGCACTTTAGCCACACTGGAGAGTGCCGGTGGAAGATTGCCGGGGAGCACCTGGAGCACATCTGGGTGTGTATAAAAGGGGCCGCCTCCCTCCAGTTATGGACAAGAGTCTGGAGGAAGTGCGATGATGTCGGGAGGAAAGCAAGGAGGCGGCCTGAAGAAGGCATTGTTGTATGGCCAGGTCTTTGGGGTTGGTGAGCACAATAAGAATCATGTACATATTGTAAATAAACATGTGTTGGGTGACATGAGCGTGTCTGCCTGCCTGTGTCCGAGCCAGTCGCCACAATATTATATATAAATTATATATAAAAATACTTTAAAAAAAAACATGCTTATATTCAGTTAAAAAGTGTACTAAAAAGTAAAAAATAAGTCTCTCATGCATCACTCGCAAAATAAAATCGTGGGTGCTTTTGATAAGATTTTATTAATTGATGATGGGAACCATTTGTTATTGATGTCATGGAAGTGAGATTGAGAGCATAGCCACACTGTAAAAAATAACAAAAAACATCACTGACAAAGCTAAAACTACAAAAAATATCAAGACGAGATGGAGAAATGTCTGTCAACTGTTACTTCTCAAATACCTGGAGATAAAGGAAAAAGACGACAAGCAAAATTGTGAATTCTTTAATAGCGGCTAGGCCAGATGTCCCATACTTTTAATGAAAAGATGAATGACTTCATGACAATGATGAGAATGTGAAATTAAAAAGACTGGGAAATGTTACCCTTAACTTTTACAAAGGGAATACAATCCTACGGGTTGGATGAACCAACATAAAGTAGAAAGTAAAGAATGTGGACTTCATTTAAGACTACCAGGAAAGGAAAACTCTGGGGGAAAAGGTCACGCTCAAATCATGTTCTAATGGGGGTATTTATAGCAGCAGTTACCTCTGGACTAATGGCACCCATAGCTCACAATGTACCGTCACTGACAAAGGGGTCAGATGAAATGTGCGATTATTGACAAGAATCTGACAGGCTTCACAAGAGAGACAAAGAATGCATTTGCAGTTATATTTCAGAGTGAAGACAGAAGTGAAGGCCACAGATCAGCTTAAACTGGAAACAGCAAGAATTCTGGTTATTCTAGCATTGCACAAAATGCTTTTGTCATTTTGTAAGAAACCTGAAAGACTGGAAATAAGTGAAGAGGTGACAGTGGTAAAAACAAATGGCATGCTGCCAGAATTGTGCAGGAATCCTAGAGATCTGAATTAACACAAACTAGAATGAAATACACGTCTATTATACAGCAAAGGTTCATGGATAAGGTTAGTGAACATTCATCGAAATATAGGTAAGAGGTAAAAAAAAACAACACAGACACTGATCCCATTACAAGATCTCCGAAAAGGGCAGTGACAAGTAAACAGTGAAGTGCTCTTGACACCATTAGGACCAGAATAACATTTACACTACTGCATAGTGGCACTTAACTCTACGCACCAGTGTCATACAACATGACCGCTCTGGAGATGCTGATGACAGAAACGGAAAATGCCACTGTTGCTATGCTGGTGTAATAAACTGTGACACTCCTGCTTCTTAAGAAGAAAGGCAGAAATGACGGAGGACAGCAATGATAACATCAGAGAGTCTTGTAATGAAAAAATGTGGAGTGATGAGGTGAAAGTATGAAGAAGTGTGGCAAACTGGTTATATGAAGTGTAAGATGGACCAGCAAATCGCAGGTCTACAGCTTGAATGAGAACCTCGAGAACTGAAGCCTTCTGCAGGTGAGAGGAAGTCGTCTTCAGTTCGATTGGGTTGGAGTTTTTTTGTACAGCACACTTCATGGAGTGCAGACACAGAGCACTGTGGAGTTCTCAGGAACAACAAAGACTGCATACGTAATGAATGCGCGTAAAGAAGCAGATTTGTTTGCACAGACAGGAAATTGAATAGTCTGAAAGTGTTGCAGGTAATAAAGGCTTGGGAAGTGGATTCAAAGGATACAGTTTCTTATGTCAATACATACACGATGACTAAATGTACATTTGAAAATGCACAGGATTGCCTACAGAATATCAGAACGGTGGTTTCTATGCCTTTCTTAATGCGATCTCCTTTCGGCACGACACCCATCAGCAGCATATGTAGTTTTTCTGCTATTTTATTAGCCAGCCCACCACTACTACACATCAACCCAATGTAGAAGGGAATATAACGGGGATTTGCTTCAGTTCTCTCTTACAGATACACACAACAAAGTTAAGACCTTGACTGGACAATGGCCGCATTTAAAATCATTATTGATAAAGAGGATCCAGAATCAGCACAGCCGGACAATGAAGGCAGAACTTTGAAAAACTGTGCAGCTCCTCAGAGGATCACAGGTACAGATGATCAGAGACTTGGAGGAGTGCAGTCATTTTATACAACATCTTGGACACTCACCAGGCAATTTGGTCAACTGATGGTTTGCATGCCACGCTGATCAATGTCTGTCTGTCTACAGAACGAGATTCCTCTTCACCACAGCCACGGAGTTCTTACCGTTTGTTGTATAATGTTAACGTTTATGCTTGTCGTAATAGTTTTGTACATTAGTGAGATAGCTTTTGTTTAATGGAGTAAGAGCTTTGTAAAATTGATGTTGCTGTTTTTACCTTTCTAACAGTTTTAAACATCACAGTATCAAAGCAGCAGAACTTGAAGAAATACAGTAATCCCTCGCTATATCACGCTTCGCCTTTCGCGGCTTCACTCCATCGCGGATTTTATATGCAAGCATATTTAAATATATATCGCGGATTTTTCGCTGCTTCGCGGGTTTCTGCGGACAATGGGTCTTTTAATTTCTGGTACATGCTTCCTCAGTTGGTTTGCCCAGTTGATTTCATACAAGGGACGCTATTGGCAGATGGCTGAGAAGCTACCCGGCTTACTTTTCTCTTTCTCTTGCGCTGACTTTCTCTGATCCTGACGTAGGGGGATTGAGCAGGGGGGCTGTTCGCACACCTAGACGATACGGACGCTCGTCTAAAAATGCTGAAAGATTATCTTCACGTGGCTATCTTTTGTGCAGCTGCATGTCAGCTCGAAGGGCACGTATTGATTTTTGCTTGAAAAACAAACTCTCTCTCTGTCTCTCTCTCTCTCTCTCTCTCTCTCTCTGCTCCTGACGGAGGGGGTGTGAGCTGCCGCCTTCAACAGCTTTGTGCCGCGGTGCTTCGCATACTTAAAAGCAAAACAGCACCATTGATTTGTTTGCTTTTGTCTCTCTCTATCTCTGTGACATGATCTGCTCCTGACACGCACTCCTTTGAAGGGGAAGATATGTTTACATTCTTTTAATTGTGAGACAGAACTGTCATCTCTGTCTTGTCATGGAGCACAGTTTAAACTTTTGAAAAAGAGACAAATGTTTGTTTGCAGTGTTTGAATAACGTTCCTGTCTCTCTACAACCTCCTGTGTTTCTGCGCAAATCTGTGACCCAAGCAGGACAATATAAAAATAACCATATAAACATATGGTTTCTACTTCGCGGATTTTCTTATTTCGCGGGTGGCTCTGGAACGCAACCCCCGTGAAGGAGGAGGGATTACTGTAAATCTAATATTCCATTTCTGGAACAGTTAACATTTAGAGGTCAAAAGGTCTAAAGCACTAAATGGTAATAATCTCACATAGTGCAGTGAGCTGGGTGCACTGGTCATTTCATTAGAGGGGCCTTGCTGCAGAACAGTAACAATGGAGCCATTGTAATCTCTTAGTGTCCATAAGATGCAGCAGGAGAACCGTACGGATAAAAATACCAGAAATGGCAATTGATGTGCGTGAAATGAAATGCCTTTGTCATTACACATGGTTCTGTAACCTTTTCAGAAGTAAAATTATTTCTTAGCATTTCCCTTTGCCTACAGCAGAGATATTGGTGTAAAATTTTACCATCAGTGGCATCTCCATTATAATGCACCATTACATAATGTGAGAATAGGATCTATAAATCACATTTTCAGAAAACGAAGGCGAATCGGCTTAGCCGGAACAATCTCCTCCTTGGCCAGACATAAGCAAACTGAATTCAATCCAACCACTGAGCACATCCAGATTGCTAAAAAAAAAAATCTGCCCAGAATCACATGGTCTTCAAGGAACTAAAGAGCGGACATTCTTTATTATAAATGTAAAAATTCCTTGCGTTACATTTCATCTTTAGAGCCTGCTGCCAAATTAACTTAGCACCCCAACAATCTTAATATAAAAAGCGCAAGGAGGTTTAACTTGAACTAATAAATGTCTGCCTTGTCCGCATATGTCAATGGATGCTGCCCCCCGTCCCCCTGCAAACCGCTTTACTTGAAGCACTTCTGTCACTTTTCTCTCTTAGGGTCTCTCATACTGTATATCCAACATGGCTTTCATGAGTCATTCATAAATAATAATCCATTCTGGACTTCGCTGGTCACAATGATTTGATATTTAAATGTAACATGGGAGTCACCTAAAGATTTTTCAACACAACCCTAAGACGAGGACCCCCTGATCAAGATCCTGAGCTGCTTATATCACTGCACTGTTTGACAGCAAAAGAAATCTGAAACCACAGGTGAAACAACAACAACATACAAACCTTACCAGCAACACTTTGGTTTTTCAAGAATCCTTCCTTCATGTTGACGGCTGTGTAGATAGGATAAGGGTTCTGCCCTTTGGCGATTGCCTCCTGTTGGCCTGACAGCGTGGCTTCATTTTCCTGGAGATAAAAGACAAAACAGGGAGGTACATAAAAATAACTGTTTTGGATCAAATAGGGAGTAGCTCCTGGTAAATAAATGGCAGAAGATTTGTTATCTTGAAGTTGGCCAGCGTTGGCTTCAGATTTAAACTTCTTGTCAGATGGAGTCTGTGGGGGATTGCCTTATAGACTTTATGGCTAGCCATTTTAATACCCCTGCAGGATCAGAAATGAGGACATTAGAGGGTCAGCTCAGGTTGTACGGTTGGGAGACAAAGTCAGAGAGGCGAGATTGCGTTGGTTTGGACACGTGCAGAGGAGAGATGCGGAGTATATTGGGAGAAGGATGCTAAGGATAGAGCTGCCAGGGAAGAGGAGAAGAGGAAGGCCTAAGAGAAGGTTTATGGATGTGGTGAGAGGACATGCAGATGATGGGTGTAACAGAACAAGATACAGAGGACCGAAAGATATGGAAGAAGATGATCTGCGGGTGGCAAACCCTAACGGGAGCAGCCAAAAGAAGAAGTAGTAATAAACAGTTAAGTCTGAAATGATCCAAACAAAGTAACACAGACACCACTCGGAGCAAATCTCGAGAGTATGAAATTTTACAAGAACCCCGGTGTGCTGACTGTTGGTGTCCAGGGTCCCGGCTTTTTCTCCCTTCTCTACCCCAGTAAATTGAATTTTATTAGCTATCTTTAATTATCATTTCTCCTAAAATTTACTGCTAAGATTAGTAAAAGACGGTGACATGAAATCGGTCTACATGTAGTCTAGCACAGAACAGGCAGCGTGGGTAATGACAATAAATTAGTGGAGGCCACACATGCTGGGTGGCAACAATGTGCCCCAGAGGTGATTAGTTCCAAAATGATTCAGACCTGATCATGACTTGTTCATGATTGGTCTTGGATGTTTAGTGTGTTAATTAAAGAGAAGTATCTTTAAGGATGTTTACATTTATCCAAGGTGACTCACAAGATCAGGATACGTTTGTAAAATTTGCACATCACCTGCCTTTGCTCCAGCCATACAGGATAAGTGACATGCTCACCCAGCTAGTCATGGCTAGGATTTGAACTTGAAAACTTGTGGTTGACAACATACCTGCCAGTGCTTTGGCACACACTACCTGCTGTAAAAATGTCTGACAAATCTTAAAGGTGTTTTGCTCTTTTGAGATTTCATTCAAGCTAAAAAAAAAAAAAAAAAAAGTTCCATACAGTGCGGAGTCTGCTTTGTGGTGGTTAGCCCTGTTCAAAGTTGCACACATTCCATCAGATGACCGTCACAGAGACATGCATGCATTTGTGATTTGTGTAGGGGCGATTTGTCAGGACCGTCTGATTTTAACAGAAATGAGATGGCCTGGGCTAATTTTATAAGCGAGATGAGTAAAGGATGCAGAGATGTTGTAAAGCAAGCAAAGTGTGGTAGATAATTTCATCACGGTGTAGACATGGTGAAGTGTGGGGGAACAAATTAAAAGCCCAATTAAAGAAAAAAGGGTTTGGCAAAAATCCTACCCAAACAGTCTTAGGCAAAGATTTAAAGCCCATGTAGGGGAAAATAATGTTTGGGAACAAAAGACTGGAGACAACACCTTAATCGAGCAACCTATTGTCACTGTGACTATTATTATTAAAGATATGCAACTATAATGCATATGCAAAAAATAGACTGGCAGGATTTTCAAAGACTTTCCATTGATGGCTGCCAGGCACCACATGGACAAAGCAGAAGGACTAACACTTACCCGAAGAGTTCTGTGATCAATAACCAGAAGGTGATCTCAGTCTGCATTGTTCTTGTTGGAGGTGAAATCTGTAATTATATTTTGCTCTCTGCACCCAAATCAAGCTCTTCTATTGAGTATTCCTTATTTTTCAAAATTCAACCCCAGAGCAGTACCCCGTATGGGCCAGGGGCCTCATGTATAACGACGTGCGTAGAACTCACACTATAACATGGCGTAAGCACAAAAGCGGGAATGTGCGTACGTACAGAAAAATTCAGATGCAGGAATCTGTACGCATGCAAACTTTCACGTTCTTCCACTACATAAATCCCGATCAGTGTGAAAAGTAACGAACGTGCACGCGCCTTCTGTCCCGCCCCAACTCCTCCCAGAATTACACCGCTTTGAATATGCAAATCAATATAAATAGCCTTCTGTAAAAAGACAATGAGAAAAGCACAGGGGAAAATAAGAATATCAGCGAATACCAAGTGGAGGCAAAGGAAAAACGTACTATTTGTTGGTTTAAACAGTGGTATAATCAACAAAAGAAAGTTGATCGAGTGACAGAGTGTCAGAGAAACTCGAAAGCTCAAGTTCACAAAGTCGCACAGTGCCCGAAATAAAAAAGAAATCACATATCAAAGTCGCCGTGAAAAGGCAAGTTGTAGCCCACCGTCTGAGTGTCATATGAAAGCTTATTAGGGTACAGAGAAAAAAAATAGGCACCCAGTGGGGAAAAAAGCACGAAATGTCAACTTTAATCTCGAAATTTCCACTTTAATCACGTAGTTTATTTTGTCATTAAAGTAGAACATCATAAACTTCATCTTAAAATCGTTTATTTTACTAGTTTCTCAAGTAGCACGTTAAATGCTTTGTTCTGTGTTTGATCTTCTATGTGCTCTGTGTGTGTGAATCACTACGTGCTTCCCTTCTCTCTCTTTCTCCGACAGGACACAGAATCCATTACATTCGTGATATTACAGCTCTCTGAATAATTAAAATACTGAGATGTATACGTGATATCTTTTTCATGATGATAGGAATGAAAGCATGTTATTAAACATGGGAACACGGTGGCGCAGTGATTGTTCATATCTCACGCAAGAGGCTTGCTGCGCTATGTGCGACCTTCGATGAAATAATTTATTACAGAAGTACTGTCTCTTTTAAATGTACTAACCTCCAATTCCTGTCCTTACTTTTCTTTCTCCAAATACCCAATCGCCACACAATCAGCTCTGTAATAGACGTTAAGCCATCTGTAAGCTTAGAACGCCAATTCTTCAAAACTTTTAAGAAACATTGAAATATCTTCGTAGTACATGTTTAATTATTCTATTCGTCTATCCTTCCAGTGTCACGTCAGCACCAGCAATAATACAGCGCAAGGCAGGAGCTATCCGTGAACTAGCTAGCGCTGCGGCACCGTGTCCTCACATGTTTAATTATTAACAATATAGATTATTTAAATGAAGTTAAAGTTTTATCTGTATCCTATAAGCAACATATTTTGCTGCATTTCATCTTAATTATATCGTCATCATACGCGCTTTATAAAGTGGCGCAGGTTGTGCAATATTATAACTGTAGTGCAAGTTTACAGTGGGGTAATTGTACTTATAAGTACAAACAGTTCTACAAGGAGCACTTGATTGAGTGCGTTTATAGTTCTTGGGATGACACCGTTTCTGAAACGCAAGGTCCGTACAGGAAAGACTTTGACGCGTTTTGTCGTGGCTGAGGTAGTGTGTGCTTGAAACTGTATACCGATAATTCTCTTTCCGATCAGCTGCTGCTGTGATTCCCCACTCGGATACAGTGATATAAATACTCCAAGTGGTGCAATGAGAGTAATATGGAAAAAGATGATCCGCTGTGGCAACCCTTAACGGGAGCAGCAAAAAGAAGAACAAGATGCAGTGAGAGTAACAACGCTAAAGCAGTTATGGTATTTGGAATACTATGGCTATTCCCTGGACCATTATATTGCTACAGGTTAATTACAATCAGATGCATTACACTAATAAACAATATGCAGTTAGTTTCAGTGTATTTATAAAGCCGCATCAGGAATATGGGTCTAAGAAAGAAAGGGTGACCACACAGGAACAGTAGCACTGCTTTGACGCTGGGTGCCGCCAGTCTGCAAAACTGAGCGGAGAAATTGCGTACGCCAGGGTATGAGGTACCGTGGAAATGTGCGCGGCTTTACGTCAAGTTTAGGTTTTATACATCGCGATTTGAGCGTGGAAACGTTTGTAAGCAACATTAATGTGCATACGCACCGTTTATACATGAGGCCCCAGGTCCCCATTAGGTCAAGCAGGTTGTAATAAACCAAGGCTGGACCTTTCTATCCTGAAGATAGTTGTCTGAAAACAGTTGTCCATTCATTTGGAAATGGCCAGTAGGTGCAGCACTAAAGTGAGTATAATCCAAATGTATACACACTGAGCTGACTTTGCAGCTGTAATGGATCTCTGGAGGCACAACTCAGGTAAGGTTGGCCATATCATTTTAAATTTAACCCAAAATAGGTAATGGTATGAGGCACTGATCATTGCACGTACTTCTTTTTAGCAATCCTGAAGCATGAAAGGCTGCGTACAGATCTGTCTTTACAAATCTAGGAGAGGAGGTATGTGTGCAACAAACATACCAGACCCTGCAACTCACTGCGGGTCGACATATTCACTTGTGTTCAGACCACCATTTCTTTATGATCACAACTGCCATTTATCATTGGCATCTGACCTGATGTTACCTGACCCGAGGATAAGCACCTTTCCATGGATGATATACTCAATGACAAGACCCCACAGGTCAATCAAAGAAATGGCCTGTCCTTCCTTTGACCTCTTCTTCAGCTCATGGCAGTAATACAGCAGCTGAGGCACAGAGAACATGTGCGCCTGAGACTTGGTGATCTGTGCTTGGGTGCGGTCGATCAGAGGCTGAAGATTTTGATGGGACCAGTCTGGTTCTGCGTAAAGGCTGGACATACACCTGAGTAGAAGGAGAGGAGGGAAGAGTCAACAACATACAAGAAGTGCTAACCTTACATGTCATAAACAGCTTCATAGTCCATTTGTTAGGTTATTAGTTCGCTATCCCAATGGAGAATATGGAGGGCACCCTAAACTTTGTGAGAGTCATTCATAAAATAATAAGAATCGTTTGGCACCAAGGCTCAGCACAAATGCTTTGCTATAGTCCAGTGACTAGGTGAAAAATTGATCTCTTGGGGAAAATAAAGTGGGACTGCGACTAGACGTTAACCATATAGAAGGTACTCGATACCAGCTGTCTCCTACCACTGCTTCTGTTTTATATTTGACCGACACCTTTAAGCAATCTGCCTTACAAGCCCAGTATTCATTACCATTGTTTACATATAATTGGATCACAGCCAATGCGGCATTGGGTTTAAAGTTCAAAGCCTTAGCCAGTACAGCGCACAGCCTGCCAATTGTACTCTTAAAATAATAGGACTATGGCCAAGGTTAGAAAATTATCAAGCTCTGTCAAGTCAGCCCAACATTTATGAATAGTGTTAAAAAAATAATTAAAAAAAAAAACTACTGTGGGCTTGAAAATAAGACCTGCAGAAATCATGAAACGATAAGAGGTGACAGACAACTGGTGTGCACCGTCTCCTTTAAAATGGTCACAGTACCTTGAAACAAGCCACCCACCAGGTAGAACCGGAGACGCCAGCAATGTAAGTAACTGTATCAATCAAATTCAGCATCTGCAGTCCCAATAAAGATCCATACAAGCAAGTCATAGCTCTAACGCCACCGCCCGACCCCACTACTGCTACAACCGGAACCTAGAAGAAGAAAAAGAAAAAAAATAAAATAAAAAATCACTATGCACAATTCTTGTCAACTTGACTACTTAATCACTACGTCCCATGAAGTGTCATAATTATTTTTTATGATGTTAAATCCAAAGTTTAAAGTAGTGCTATAGACTTGTGAAATAGCTAGAATCTTGCCATCTTATTCTCCATCCATACACAGGGTAGAATTGCTAAGCTATCAAAGGAATAGGCTCTTGGAGAGTTTTAGAAGAGAGGCGCGTGTGAATCAGGCAACACAGAACTACCAATACACCACAGGTGGAGTCTGTTCAGCCTAACACTGTAGTACATTATCAGGGGGTATCATTTGAAATATTTTTCAACTAAAAACAGCACACATTTGCAGTGTGAGCAACCTTGTTTGAGTACCATGCAAAATCTGAAGCTTTGTTACCTCATCAGACTTGAGAGAGGAGTCCAAGTGCAGAGCTTTCTGAAATGCCTCAGACACCAACTTCTGACGTTGCAGCAGAAATTCCTTCTCCTGCCTTGAGAGATCAAAACTCAGCCGAACATCAAGGTCCTCTGAGCTGCAGATGGAGAGCAGGATAAGTTGAATCCTGACCACAGTGCACCGATAGCAAATTTAGCAGTTTTTTTTTTCTTGGGTTTTATTTGAACTTTTCCTACAAACTTCATATTAGACTTTTATTGTCCTCGCCACCACTCGTGCACCCGAGTTATTGTCGAACACTAAATGCCGAGTGTTACTACAGTCACTAGTGCAAGTTACTGTGACTTGCTGGAGACAAATGTGAACCCTGCTATTCAATCCAAGCGGCGGGGACTGATGTCTCAAGGAGTCCTATTGCTGCAATGACACACTGCTAAGAACACCAAGGCTTGTTTAGAGAAACTAAACTTTGAGGTATTGCCACATCCTTCTTATTCGCCAGATTTGGCGATTTCCACCTTTTTGGGTGATTCAAGACAGAGGGCGACGTGAAGAAAGCGGTGCACGAGTGGTTGGGAGGACAAGACAAAACCTTTTATTCTGCTGGAATCCAGGCATTTCCAGACAGGTGGCACAAGTGCATCGAGAAGGAAGGAGACTACATTGAGAAATGACATTATCAGTCTTGTTAAGGGTCATTCCATTTAATGATAAATCCCATTTTCTAACTTTAGCTTGACTCGCCCTTGTACTACAGCTTGGAGTGTACTGTATACCCCCATATAGCAAAGAACCTAAGGTTTAGGCTCAGTGTGTAAAGGAAAGCATTTTCCATGAAACTACAAAGAGTGAAGAACTACAAACTATTTCTGAATTTCTTACAAATGTAAAACTTATACTACTAGTTCTTTCTAAAGGCAGAAAAAATGTTCTGTCAATTAAACAATGAGGTCAATTTGTGGTAAAACTACTTGTTGAATGTTAAACTTCTGGAACAAAAATCTGCAGCCACAGGAGTTGCAGAGGACTGGACTTGGAAACCACCATTCTAGTACTTTACAGCAATCAGTTCAATTTATTCTTATAATGTACACTTTCCCTTATGAACTCCGCACACAATACACATATTACAAATACAATGTATGAGGGTCATTTAAAAACTAAAGGCAATTTGGAAATTACATGGTAACCTACTCCTTTGGGCCTTTGAGCAAGGCCCTTAACATGAAAATTGCTCCAGGGCCCTGTGCTCGGACCTCCAAAAGATCACATGAAAAGACAGTTTCCCTTCGGGGATTAATAAAGTGTATCAATAAAAAATAACCACAATGGATAGAAGCTGTCACAATTCAACACATTCATGATGGCCTATGGGTAGTCGGAACATGCACATCGCAGTGCACTGCCGTTAGTTTAGTTGAAGTCAACGTTAAATGACCATGGATGCTCTGCTGTGGGATTGCACCATCATTAAACAATGTGCCTTAGTGAGATTTCCTTGGGTAGAGAAAGTGAAACCTGCTGAAATTCACAGAAGGATGTTGGCTTGTGCAGATCAGTAAGCTGTTTGGGTGCCCATCTTGTGCCAACATCACGCACTATGGCATGTACTGATCTGTAGCTGAAACTTAAATGGGCAGCAATAGTGGATGATATAATCTGTCTCTCTTCTCTGATGAAGGCATTCACCATGTCAATGTCGGCTTGTGTCCATGACGTTGATGGTCAACCAGATTGACCTTTGTTGGTTACACCATTTCTTCCCGTTTTATATCTTTCTACCGATTCATAAATATTTCATTGAGTTCTGCAGTTTTCACTTCTGTACTAAGCCAACATTTGTTGGCGAAATTCAGCAAGTTTCACTCCCTCTGCCCAAAGAAATCTCACTGAGGTGTTTTGTTCAGCAATGGTGCAATCCTGCAGTGGAGCACCCATGTTCATTTGCCCTTGGCTTCAATGAGACTAACAGCAGAGTGCTGTGCTGTTCATGCTCAGACTACCCACAAGCCACCAGAAATGTGTTGTATTGCTTCAAATTCTATATGTTGCAGTTACCGCATAATTTTCAAACTGCCTTTACCTTTTGATGTGCCCTCTCATAGTTAACAGTTAAAAACACAAACATACAATACGATACAATTTATTTTTGTATAGCCCAAAAATCACACAAGAAGTGCCACAATGGGCTTTAACAGGTCCTGCCTTTTGACAGCCCCCCCAGCCTTGACTCTCTAAGAAGACAAGGAAAAACTCCCAAAAAAACCCTTCTAGGGAAAAAATGGAAGAAACCTTGGGAAAGGCAGTTCAAAAAGAGACCCCTTTTCAGGCAGGTTGGGCGTGCAAAATAAGTCAAAACACATACAGGATGTAGGCAGGTAAATACACATACTGTACACGTCCACAGTTGTACAACTTATCACCAGTTCTACTGCATGTATAAAACCATTCAAATTAAATCACTTCACTTCAATCTAGTTGCTGTTAACACCTCACAAAGTATTCTGGGGTGTATCACTCCTGCAGTTGTATGACTAAGAGTAGGCAGCGGCCTAGAAGGTGTTACTACGGTGGGAGATACCGATTCAATCTATCAAATGACTCTTATGCCGAGAGAGGCCCACTACACACCCTTAACCGATCCCCTTGCACTGCAAAGCCCTTAAACCTAAAGTCCTGAGGTGCCTGCTGGTCTGGGAGTAGATGTGGTGATGTTGTACTGTCCTAAGCCAGGACCCTTTTCCCACCGACTTGTGGCATTTCTTCAGCGTTCGCTCCCATCACCTCATTTCCATCAGCTGACTGTTTAAACAGGTCTCTGGGGATTACCAACATTCTGCTTCTCAAGGGTACTCGGGTCCCACACTGTGACATTTTCTTGCGGCTGTCTACAGAGGCATCTTTTCCTTCCCCTTCTACTTGTTGTTTTGCCTCCTTGAGACTTTGCCTAACAGTTTTACACTTGGGTTTGTTGACCTCATTACTGTTCCTTCCAACTTCCACCATGCCCTTGTTTATTTTGCAAGAATGACCTTCTTCTCAACTAGCCAGTAACATTGAAGACTATGCCACTAGCAGCCTTTACCACCGTTCATCTTTTCTGTCCACATACTACAAGACCCTCAAATTAAATTGAGGTGGATGAAAAGGTAAATATTTCGAAAAATGAGGTGCACTAACATGGGTAGAGATATTTATTATTATGCATTTGTTATCATTATTATTATTGAGCAGGTATGTAGTGCATCATACGCAAACAAACACAAGCAAAATGATTACCTGTCTCTTGCCTTCAGCTTCAAGTCTACATCTTTATCCTGCAAAAAAAATGAAACATTCCTCAGACAAGACACAACAATATATAGCAGCAGGTATAAATGCAAGTGATATATGTGATGCTCAGAAAAAAAATAAATAATGTAATTCCATTCACGTCAGTGCCAGGCTGGGAAGATGTGCATCTCAGCAAGCTTTCAAAAATAATTGGCAATTACTCAAAATGGAACGTATGGAGAAAGAACGGAAAAATCCAGAATGAGCTAAAACGGATACAGAGACACACATTTAATGTCACCAGGCCTCATTAAGGCAGGACCAACCTCCATGTCTCTTGACTAGTGATGCGCTTTAGCAAGTATGAGCAAAATACATCCATCAACAGAATTCAATGGCAACCTGCACTTCCAAAAACCAGGAGGGGTTATTAAAAAAATAAATAAATAAATAATCAAACCCACATTTGCTGTTGCTAGATCCCAAATAACAGAAATTGGTGGGGTCAAATAAAGACAATCACTGTTTATGTTGTATATGTAATATAGGTTAATTAGCCTCCCTAACCCTATCCCTAATTTATGGACATCCAGGAGATATAATTTTTCCTTATTTTTATTAGATTGCAAGGGTTAATAAAAGCCCAGGGATATTTTGTTTAAGTATCATCTCTATTTTATTTTAGTGGGAAACAGTACCATTGCAGAACTGAGAGGTAATCAACACCAACACCCTTGCCATGTAAATGGAATTTTCCAAAAGAAAGGAAAAGCAGGTGAGATTGGGCACACTCTCATTTCTGTGATAGCCGCTGTGAGGTGAGGGTTTTCTTTTCTTCAACTTTATTTTTTCCATATAGTGAAACATCTCCTTATCTCCCTTATTATATAAAAAAAATCCTTCGATGCGACAAGACTTTTTGGAGATGAATCTTTGCAAGTCCAACAAGACAAAATTTTTGCTTTGAGATTTTTTAAAGTCACGCCATCCTCTCAAACATTTTCAAACAAGACCACGGCCCTCTAGCACCAAAAAATGAGGGAGTCAAATGAATTAACGCTAAAAATGACGATCGATAATATGGCAAATTGGTTAAATGCGTACAAAAATGTTGATCGGTTACACTGCAAATTGATTAAATGTGTATCAATAGACTATGCTGAAACAGTTGGTGGTGATCGTGCAGAAGGTGAAAACAACAACTTACAATATCCCGAAGAATATCTACAACCGTTAACAACGTCCGGTCTTACAATACACAAATTACTGGAGAAAGAAGGATGTATCCAAGAAAAGTAATGTAGTACATCTGCTACGGATAACATTAGACAACAAAGGAGATCTTGATATGCCATTCGTATTAAAACGTTAACAGTTTCCAGTTAGAATAGCTTTTGCAAAGACAATTAACAAATCTCAGAACCAAACATTCGAAAAAGTCGTTTTATTTAAAAGAGAGAAAGAAACGAAATTCAATCACGGGCAGTTATACGTAGTGTTGATGCCTATGTAACAATTCCCATGAAAATAAAAAATCTGCTTAAATTGTACATCTGCATCCCCATACGCGAGTGGCAGAACTGCAAAGAGGCTAGTGCGTAGCGCAGACTGGGGGGTTGGCAAGCGAAGCGAGCAGGGGGAAAAGCCCACTACTATTTTAATATTTATATGTAAATAAATTTTGCATTACAGGACATGCAGTTGATGAGACCCCATACATGTTTTGTATTGCAGCAACAGAAAAACTAATAGGAGAGAAACACCAGTGATTGTGTAGCCTTATATCTAAAAACACATAAATGAATTGTAACGCAGAGAGGTGCCTGAGACAGAGGTAACACATAGCATCATCGAAGATAAATAATGTCCCAAAATGGACACTCAAGTACTCAGGGCCTCACAGTTGGCCAACAGCAAGGTTAAAACATGTAACATTGGCCTGTCAAGCCAAAACATTAAGGTGATGGCAACCATTACAAGGAAAAGGAGCTACATGGTTGAAATTAGTACAGACTGAACTTCACTTGCATTTTTTATAAAGACAGTTAAGATTACCTTGGAAATATGGACAGACATAGTGAATTCTTCTCCAGATGAATGCAGAGCCAAGGGGACCGACGCAATATCGACAATGCTTTTTATATCGGCAGGGCCTTTCTTTCGACTTTCACAGTCCTGAAAGAAGATAATTTACACAATTAAATTTGCTGCTGTAATCCTCTTCACTATGCAGGTAACCTTCTACGTGATACAGCAAGAAAAAGGCAGCTGGTAGTCACCGTGTCTTTGGTGAGCTTGATCTTCAGTTCTGTCTCCAGGTCTCGGTTCAGGTGAAAGGTTACTGGGGATTTTGATGTGGACTCTTTTAATGGATGAAAGACTGATTGTTCCTCCTCATAAGCCCCTGATACTTGCAGAGTGAGGTTCTCTTTACCTGTGAAGAAGCAAAATAAAAATATGAGGTGAGGAGGATAGGAGTGGACTCAATGCAATTCACTAGCATACTAAGAGAAGACAGTGACGATGAAATGTAAGATTTGGACTGAGTGTAAGATTTTCAGTCACTCGGAATCTATAACTTCACTATAACTAGTGTGAAGGTGGCATTGAACACGTGCCTAAAATGCAGTCAGCCAGTTACTTGCAGAGTGTTTGCAATATGAATTTTGGGCTAAGAGGCACCAAAACCATAAAGTCCACTTCTTGATTCCCTTTAGTACTTGTTATTACAAGCCTGATTTTACATTGTGGTGGATGGTAGTGCCATCCAGATTTGGGACCTGCCTTGCACACAGTGTTGCTGGGATAGACCTTAGTGGACAACAACCCAAACTTAAGAAAATGCTTGAATGGATATGGCTTGTCTTGGTTCTTCTGTTCTCCAACCTCCGAGACAATGGCCATTTGTTTCTTACTAGATCTCTGGGTGCAGACTCTTACAAACTTTGTCTCTTCCTAACTGACCTTCAGGGATCGTCTGACGTTTCGTCTTCTCTACATCCACCTCCACCTCTAGATGCGAGAAAGGACAGGCCTGAAAGACAGAAAGGGATCAGTTTAAGTAAATCCTTGAGAATTAAAACAGTTCACAGAGCACTGTCAGTTATTGAGAGTCTGCACACTCAAGCGCTGTCCATTTTTTGTTTGTTGTACTGGTTAAAGTCTTCACTGCCATTGCAGGGCAACCACTCTGTTTACACCTTCAACAGGACATGAACCTAAGACGGCATTTCACCGTTTTTTCTTTCTGAACGTACAAATTAATGATTTTGTTATCGAGAGGTGTCAGATTCAGCTTCTGCAGGAGAGTGATGGCTGCACAGTTTCTCTCCAGGCCACTTTTTTAGGTAGGAATCTGTTTGTGGATCACATTATTTAACTATATGACCAGTTAGTATTTTTACTCTGCCATACAAGACCTTGATGTCAATGATGTCAGTCACGATATGTGAAGGACATCAACAAAGCATTTTATAGACCACAACAACCACTTCTAGATGGTATAACTTTTTTTCTAAATATTTACTTCAAACATAATACTACACGATGAATGCACACAAACAGCTTTGTTTGTGCCTTACTGGAACCTGCAGCCCTGAACTGGGATAAAAGGGTTTAACAATGGATGGATCTTAAATAGCAAATGGCAAAGAAAAGAAAATGCAATAATTGTCTGATATTTGGGAACTTAGCAGAAACAAACCAATCAACTCACACAACCCTCTAGAAAATGGGTTTGAAATCACCGATACGGGAAATAAAATGGCAAAATAAAGGTCACCAGCTTCTGGGATTACATAACCAGGCTCTTCTCATTAGTAGAAATGGCGACAGAGGGTTGATAATATATTGAGATTCGGAGAAACAATGCCAACATGAAGTATTAGTCCCTTTATTAATTTCAGTAAAAGCACTGGTTGTTATAAATACCATACAACATATTTGGAAATCAGCATTTTACAACCCAAAGCACTTACGTCTGCATGAATCTTCTTCAGACTTCCTAACAGTTCATTTTCCGCTTTCAATGAGCTCTGTCCAACTGTTAAAGTTAAAGTTGTGCTGCTTTGTGACGACAAAGTCCGGAAGAGAAGACCATATGGGTCTGACAGACATAATTTAATGAATCTGAATAGAACTGAAGAGTTATGGACTGCTTCAGAGAAATGGCTAGCAAAACAATTACTAGCTAAAAGACAGATAAAAATGCCAATCAACAGCAAGTAGTTTCCAGATTACAACAACATTACTAGCAATAATCCTGCAAATGATTATGAAAAGAAGCCAAGGTAGAACTACCATTTGTGACCAATAGAGGGAGCTAAAGTCAGCATAGTTAGTTATACAGGGTCCCCAGGTTCAAATATAGGAACACCTAATAATTCATATGAAGTTTAACAAGCCCCTCAAGGGTATTACATAACTCAAACTCAATATGTAGTATCTCTACAGGCATTCTCAGAAAGTCAGGTTATGTGGCCTTCCACAGGAGGTGACTGTTGTGACACAAACATGCAGTGCTTTACTACGGGTGACCCAGAAGAAATGCTAGATCAGGGCTTAAAAGCACCTTCCAGACACTGGGCTGATGAGCTTAGAGTTAAGTTGGGGCGTGTTGGGCAAGGGTTCAACTGTCCCATCACTAAATAAAGGTCCAGTATAGCCCCTTTCTCTGTAGGCAGCACCATGTGTTGATCAAAAATGGAATATTATTGTATATGTGAAGCTATGTGGCCTTGGTTAACTGGAAAGAAATGCATGGTTATTTGCAGAAAATAATATATATTACTGTATATATATATTATATATATAAGACCCACTGGCACCTCAGTTGCGGCCAGAATATTAGTAAAATCTGTAAATGTACAAAAGAAAAATAATTATTTATTGGAGTCAAAAATCTTGAAATTCTATAAATATGTAAAAGAAAAATTAATTATTATTTAGTGGAGTAACAATCATGAAATGAGAATAAAATTTTTACTCTCTTACGGATTGGAGCATTTCTGTTAAACTGAGGTCCACTATGCTTGTTGCAAGACTTTCTTGATATTTTAGTTTATAATTTAAAAAAAAGAATAGCAATCTGAAAATCTAACAGCATCACATTTAAGTTTCATAAATTCTGAAAAGAATCCCCGTGTCTGTGTGGGTTTCCTCCCACAGTCCAAAGACATGCAGGTTAGGTGCATTGGTGATCCTAAATTGTCCCTAGTGTGTGCTTTGTGTGTGCTTTGTGTGTGTGTGTGCGCCCTGCGGTGGTCTGGCGCCCTGCCCAGGGTTTGTTCCTGCCTTGCGCCCTGTGTTGGCTGGGATTGGCTCCAGCAGACCCCCGTGACCCTGCAGTTAGGATATAGTGGGTTGGATAATGGATGGATGTAAAATAATCATGAAATAAATTTGCTTATTTGCACAACATGCCTGATGTCAGCGCATGTCAACATCCATTAGAAATTGGTTCTGACTTGTATTTGTTTAATTTCTGCGTGAAGACCTGTATTTACAGAGTGAAGGACGCTGGCCAAATGAGGGTCTGTGCAAGTCCTTGATCTTTGGGCAAGCAGGAGACCAGCAGCTGCCCTTTAATTGGTTGATTTCAGATTTTTCAGGAACACAGCTGTGTGCCCCGGACACTCCCACATTTATTGGCAGCGAATTGCTGTTGTTTTAGGGTTTGTAATCTAATGTGATTGGACAATCGTCAATGCACTATTTCATGTTCACAGTTCACACCCGCCATTAACTACAGACAAGTGAGCACGAATTTACAGTGATGTCAACTTCAAGTGGAACTTCAGAAATCAACGAAAAAATCGGTTAATCTTTAATGTAACATCCCTTCAAAAACTGAGAGGACGGCCTTACACACAGACCTTTTCCTGCTCTTGTTATGACAAACAGGGCTTTGGTGTAAGAAATGCCTTTTTTTTTTTGCTTTCCCTATTTGCTGTTTCAGAGTGTTACACTTGTCTGTGTTACTGTAAAGCGTTGTGGACAACGATGTTTTAGGTCTCATACTCCCATCTTTCTAAAAAAAAGAAAGCAGCATGAAAGTAGCCAGAGTCATCTAGACTAAACTTAGACTAAATTTATTGGTAGGCTTATTATTACTGAACAGCTGGATGAAGGCTACAGGATTGGCATTGGAATGCACAATGAAGAGGTGACCAAAAATTGACACATCCTGTCCAGAATAACAGACTGTGCGAAATTTTGGAGGGCATTTGAATTGGCTTTGCGTGGCCATAATAGATAGATAGATAGATAGATAGATAGATAGATAGATAGATAGATAGATACTATCTATCTATCTATCTATCTAAGAGCGAGAGCTTCGATAAGCCCGGGATTTTCTGGGAGTTGGTGGATTTTGTTGCCTGCCTCAATGGAGTGCGGAAAGAGCACTTTGAGAAAGCCTGCCACTGTGCAGAATGAGCTTTCGGACTCCCCAGAACACTTTGCGCCATGCATACATTTTTTTTTCCTCAATTTAAAAAAAAAAAAATGCATCTGTTCAGACTGGCATTTCGGTGGCACTGTCATCTGTGGGTGTTTTTTTTTTTTTTTTATATATTGTTATTGCTCTTTATTTTTCTTTAATATTTGATTTTACTCCATGTTTGATTGTTCAACGCTTTATGACTTTTGGCTGTGACAGGCACTTTATAATTACATTTTTTTTACTTATTTAAAAACAAGGAGATATTGATTTTGCCACAAGTACAATAAGTAAACCAAGAAAGCGTCATTTCAATATTGCTAATGGAACCTGTGTAAATTTCAAAGTTTTCAATGTGTTGTTTTAACTGCTATTTAGGTTATATTTAACTTAATATTACAAACAATTTATGACATGTGACATGAACCAAATATGTTCAAGTTCTGTTGCGACTCTGAAAATACGGAATTTTTATTTTTAAATGGTTCGTCTGCCACCCATTAAGAAGGCTAAATGTCAAACTCTTAATCTGTTGGTGTCCTGCAGCCTAACAAACATTAAAGATTTGTGTTTTTCTACATATTAGGAAGTTACTCAAAGTACATAAACCCAACTCAGAAGCACCATGACTCAGGAGAGGCTGAATGCATTCGTCATGCTGTCAATGAAAGAGAGACCAGTGACTGAAAGGACTCCAATTGATCAGAAAGTAACTGAGAAAGACAAGAACAACGACACTGATGTTCAAGTAGCGCTGCTGGTCAGTGTGTAGCCAACATTACAGTTTGTGCGCATGTCTTTTCGTTTTCTTTTCTCCTGAGCTATGAAGTGCTGCTTCAGTTTAATGCCCCCCAAATAACTGTGCCCCCACCCAAATGTTTTGCACCAGCCGCCACTGCTCTGGAGTTGGGCTTTGCTTACCTCGAGAATGCAGTACTTCACACTGGACAGACTGGAATTTGGATGGGTGCGGCCTTTTATGAGCATTGTAAAAGTTATAGTGGTAGTCTATTTATGTGCCTTTATGGCTCAAAGTTCTGTTGGATTCTCTAATATTCTTGTATTAATGTTCCTTGACTTTACATCAGAAAAAATAATGAGTTCATTGTTACAAAAAGAGCTAACAGAATGGGGTTCCATCAGCCCAGTTTTAAAACCTCCACAGGTTACATGATGACATTACAGGAGATGCACCTCCGCTGATTATTTCTTTCACATTCCTTAGCGCTTGTGCCCAGTAGTGAATGGAAAAACGCTCTTTCAAACAGCTTTAAAATACAAAACAAACAAATTCTCTGTTTGCTTACAGGCTTGCTCTATGGGATCAGTTTGCCGGCTGTCGGCCATGTACTATGTAAGGCGCTTATCCCACTTTGCTTTTCGCCTTTAATGCTAGCTTACTCACCTGCTCTCCTGGACATTCTAAGCTCTGTGCAGCCCACGTCCAGCTCCGTCCAAACCAGTGCACCCATTTCTCTACAGTTCAATCTCACTGAGGAAGACAGCTTTGAGGTTTTTAAATCTCGGGAATAAAGCTGGAGCAAGACAGACATCTAGAAAGTGGTCCCATTTGCTGGGTTCAAATAAAATCTCCTGTACAGAATAAAACCTGAATACGATTCCTCCAAGTGCCAAAATAAAGTCTTCCTGCTCAGTCCTCTCCTGCTTTTTCTTTTGTGCAACTCAGAAGCCCAAAGGTGACGAGCTTAACACTTACCACAAGAACTCCATTGGTCACGATTTCTACTGGAGGATCTTTGCTGCAAAACACACACACAAAAAAAAAAACACTCACTAATGATAAAGAAGCCCTAAACCACTATTTTGATAATAAATTCAAATTTTCGTTGAAGTCCAGATATTAACTGAATTACAAGAGGTTGTGCCCAATCCTTACTATGAATCCATAACAGACAAACTGACAATGCTAAAAGTTTTGCTGGTCCCCTGGACATTTGTCTATGTGACTTTTGTTTAAAATAACAATAGTAAAAAAACATTTAAAATAAGTTATGGAAGATGACATCTGCTAGTCTCTGTCTCTCAGTACTCAACTCCTCTCTGCACCAAAACAAAGAATAGCATAGCATAAGTAACAAACGTCAGAGTTGTATGTGTGCCACTCCTTTAAAATCCAAATGTGAAATGTGAAAAAATGTATTGTATTCTGGAGGCCTTCCATTAGATTTTGTCTACAGGTATACGCCACACTGTAACCGCTTATTGGACTTAAAGAAAGTGCTATAGTAGCAAGTTATTTATTAGTCTCTATTATATAAAAAAAATCCTGGGACGAGACATAACTTTTTAGTCTGGGACAAGACGTTACTTTCAAGTCCCGTGTGACGAGACTTTGTGCCAAGAGATTTAACTACGCCTGGGGCTGGAAATAAAAGACAAAGAGTAGATGACAAAGTAGAACGTCGTAAAGAGGTTCAAAAATGTTGGTGTGATACACATGCAGTGCAGGGTAGAGATAATGAAAGTACGAAAATTCAAAAGTCTCAAAAAAAATTATAGTAAAGATCACATTAGCACAAACAAACGGAAATTATTACTCAGTGAAATAATGGAACAGCGAAAAGAGATCGAATATATTGTTCGGATTTAAACTTTAAGTTGGAGACTTGTAGATCGTCTAATTCGTGTTGCCATCAGGGAAAAATTGTGTTTCTTCCCAATGAAGAGGCGTATCCGCAAGAATTAAAAGATGCGAGTTCTTGATATTTTTTTAGTTTATCATTTAAAAACGGAATAAAAATCTGAAAATCTAACAACATCACATTAAAGTTCGAGAAATTCTGAAAAGGATGATACCAAACATATATATGTATGTTTTAAACTAAGCCTGATTTAAAGCATAACAAAAAACATGACATGAAAATGTCACATAAAATCGTTGCACTTTTAGGCTTAGGATTTTATATATATCTATCTATCTATCTTATATATATATATATATATATATATATACACACACACACTAGGGGGGCAAGCAGAGACGCGAAGTGGCTGGCGCGCAGCGCATGCCAGGGGGTTGGCGAGTGAAGCGAGCAGGGGGCAAAGTCCCCTAGTCTTATTAATAAGTAACAAGTGTAACCACCAAATTGCTTGCTCACAGCTCCATTCCAGTACAGATCTTACACATTGTCTTCCCTCAGCCCATAAGAAGTGAACCTTAAGTTAAATGGCCAACCTAAACCACACTGGCACCCTGTCTAATCTTGGGTAGGCTCCAGCACCTGCTCCCCAGATTGTACATATGGTCAGTAGGATGGTTGGATTGACAAAGTTACTGAATTAACAAAATTAACTTACCTTTCCTCGATGGAAAATTCTACCAGGAGTTCTTCTTTACTCTAAAATTAGAAAACCAGAGTAAACAGATTTATGTCAAACATAGTTTTTAAGAACATTTGAACAACCTAGACAAGAACGGGCCATTCAGCCCAACAAAGCTTGCCAGTCCTATCCACTTACTTTTTCTAAAATAACATCAAGTCAAGTTTTGAAAGTCTCTAAAGTCCAACTGTCTATCACACCACTTGGTAGCTTATTCCAAGTGTCTATGGTTCTCTGTGTAAAGAAAAACTTACTAATGTTTGTGCGAAATTTACCCTTAACAAGTTTCCATCTGGGGTGGCATGGTGGCGCAGTGGTAGCGCTGCTGCCTCGCAGTTAGAAGACCCGGGTTCACTTCCCGGGTCCTCCTTGCGTGGAGTTTGCATGTTCTCCCTGTGTCTGCGTGGGTTTCCTCTGGGCTCTCCGGTTTCCTCCCACAGTCCAAAGACATGCAGGTTAGGTGGACTGGCGATTCTAAATTGTCCCTAGTGTGTGTGTCCTGCGGTGGGTTGGCACCCTGCCCGGGATTGGTTCCTGCATTGTGCCTTCTGTTGGCTGGGATTGGCTCCAGCAGACCCCCGTGACCCTGTGTTCGGATTCAGTGGGTTGGAAAATGGATGGATGGAAGTTTCCACCTGCGTTCTTGCTCAACTTATTTTAAAATAACAGTCTTGATCCACTGTACTAATTCTGTTCATAATTTGAAACACTTCAATCATGTCACCTATTAATCTTCTTTTGCTTAAACTGAAAAGGCTCCACTCTTTTAATCTTTCTCCATAATTCATCCCCTGCATTTCCTTGGAATCAGTATATTAATTCTTCTATGTCCTTTTTGTAGCCTGGACACCAAAATTGTACACAGTACTCCGGGCGAGGTCTCACCAGTGCATTATATGTAGTTCTGCCGACTATGGCAAAATAATGGAGAAGCCACAGTCACACAGATAAAAAATTAACACTAATAACATCCATGTTTACAAACTGATTGCAACAAGAGAGTCCATTAAAAGGGGAAGGAAAGCAAATTACCCAAAAAAAATAAATAAATAAATGTCATGTTGTCTTAGAGACATGAACATAATCTGTACAAAGACAAGCACCACTCCACCATCAAACATCACTGCCACAATCTACAGAAAAGAAAGACCCACAAAAGGCCTGCTCTTCATCAGCTCTGCTGCTAAAACACTACAGGATTGTGTCCAATGCTAGTTTATAAAAATGGAATTGTTGACACTGTCCACAGACCGAAAATCTATCAATTGCCTATGAAGTCTGTGCACATAACCAACACACTAACTGCCTGGTGGTAACAGGAAGGGCAGCTCATTTCAAATGGAGAACCTTGTAGGCAGTTCTTGGTTTGATAGATCAGTGTAGGCATGGAGGACCATTTTGTTTGATGAAAACTGACCCGGAGAAGGTTAAAAGGTAAGACGTTGCAAAATGTGCAATATTTGGACTTTATGTTACTAACATTCTAAAGCTAAGGTACCCCTAATGACACACAAACTCTAAAGAAAGTTTACTGATTTATAAAGTAGACATGAACTGGATCGTCTATTAACTGATGAAAGCTCATGTCAGTGTAATAGTACAAAGATTGAGTGAAAAACTTTGTCCTGTTAAATCTGACCAAAATATAGAAAACACTGCAATGTCTGCATCCTTTTTGTGCTTCATCTCAAATGGCCCATTTGCTACTGCAGCAGCTCAGGCCAATCTGTCTCCTGGCATATTTGCAACTGGTGCTCAAAATGGCACGTGGTGATAAGCATTTGAGCAACAGATCTTTTTTGAACTTCTTACAGCAGAAAATGAATCTTTAACAACTAGGAAAAAATAAAAAAGCAAACAGAGACAATACCATCGATTAACACACACATAATCTTTGGGTGTCGAAATTTGGGAGTTCGGAGAAATGCCAGGCTTCCAGGGAAATGATGACAAAGTTACGGAAGAAGTGTGAGCACAAGATTAAGAATGGCACAACATGGGGCACGTGTTCTTGTTTCTCTGTCATATGAGGCAGTAAGGAGATCATGGATTCACGTCCCGAGTCCTCCCTGTGTGCAGCGCAAAACACTTTGAGTAGTGAGAAAAGCGCTATATAAATGTAAAAACGTATTATTAAGGCTGTTGAAATGGATGGAGATCAAGCAGAAAAATGAGGAGTGTGGGAAATACATTGTGTTATTCCAAATGTAGGTTTTAACAACTTTCATATTCTATGGGAAAAATGGCACAAACTGTGACCCACACCTTGCCAAGAACACTGCAGTTGGTTCAAGGTAACCAAGAGAAGATACTCAACGACGGTCCCAAAATGAGGGTCTGAAGTATATAGAGATACTGGTGGGGATGCCTGGCTGTCGCTCAGGTTGGAAAAAAGTGAAACAGTTTCCATTTATTATTTAGCAATTAATGTATTATTTGAACATTGTTTAGAAGTCAAACTGCTGTTATTAACAAATAAATTACAGCTGCTATGAATCATTTAGAGTGTCTTATGACACTCTTGCGTTTTTTGTTTCGCCATTAGGAGCCAGAACATGTAAATTCTTTCCTGATGCTACTCTGGAATAGGCGGCGTACAGCTGGCTGTGTGAACTGCATGGTTCTTTGAGGCAAACTCCAGTAACTTTAAGTGATTTTCCTGGCGCTTTATTTATTCAAACAGGGCCATCTTAACATCATTATAGGCCACCGGGCAAAGCAGTGCACTGCAGCCCCTACCTACACAACCACTCACAGGAATAAAAAAGTAAATGATTGATAAAATTAAATATATATTTATTATATTGGTACTTTCAACAAAATCAGTGTTTAAACATTAAAAATCAACACAAATGTTTGAAAAATATAGCATGAGCCTTGAAAAACACAAACATTTCAACATATAAATGATACTCAATTGGTAAACCATACAGGCGGAGATGGCACAGTATGAAATTACTATGGATTATTTATTAATAATCAAGCATTCAACAGAAACATTTGCGAAATTTCTTTGCAGAGAATTGAAGTGACGTTAACATATACACTTTTACGTTATGTAGTGCGTGAGATCCGTACACAAACGTGCACTTGAAGTTGCAGAGGTGACCGTAATACTAAATCAAATGTACACTTGTAACACAATAACAAATATTTATTGCTTAGTATTTATTTATTGACAGCAAGTCACAACATACATACATTAGCATGGGGCCCCCGGGCAACTGCCCAGCGTTCCCATGCATTAAGCCAGCCCTGATCGCAACTGCAAGACGTACTGGAAATCGAAATTGTTTGAATTCGAAAGGGAGTTCATTGGAAATCATAAGTATATATGTGGAATGAAAACGTCTTCTCCCTTTCCGATTCCGATTAGAATAGTAGCCTCGATTACGTGTGGATGATGTGACAGTGTTACCATATTTCTCACAACCTAATTTAATTAGAATTTACTGTTTTAGGGTTTTCCCTAATGTTTCATATCATGTTCACCAAAACTATAGCTTTTGGATATTTGCTTTTCCTTTCACTTGGCGATTGTGTTGTGATGAACATTGGAACAAACAAACTTTCTTGCTTATTTATAGGTTGAGCAACTTGAAAACATTATCAGTATAAAACTAGTTTGGAAATCATAATAAAGGCAATGAAATACACATTTTAAATGTATGCTTATGGAAGACCCCAAATACGGGAGTAGCAACTGACATAGAAACTTTGGCTGATCCAGGACACTTGAACTTCAAGCCATCATGAGTTTGTTTAAACTTTTTTTAAGTTTCAGCATTAGGTTTTGTGTTTCCATTGCATTTCATTACCCATACTGCATTTAGGACTGGAATGAAATGTCACCTTGTCCAGTGCTGTCTTAGACAGGCTCCATCTCTACCAGGGCCCTGCACTGGATTTCAAGGGCTTAAGAAGCTACCGTATGTTATTTGTTCTTGTATAAGCACACTGGGTTCAAGAAGTGCCCTTAAGAATAAATTGAAAGTGAAAAACGGAAACACGTCGTCTTCCATCCCAGGTTCTCTCCAGTGTTTGCCACAGGATTTGCTAAGTATTTGACTCCTGTAAACTAAAACCATTCTCAGCATCCTAGCGTCTTTGTCTGATGCCCCCTTCCCTTCAGCCACCTCACCTCAGGGTTGAGCTTGAAGACGTGGCGCATAGTGCTGTCCCCAGGGGAAAGGTTATTGAGGTCATAGAATACAGTGGAGCACAAGTCATCTCGGGAAAGAGAATCCTCGTCAAAAAGGCTCAGCTCTAGAACATTCTGGAAGACAGATGGTACAAGAAGAACAACAATGCATTCTTAATGTTGCCTTTCAAAAACAAAATTCTTTTTAATGGGTGACAAGGATATCTGAACATCAAAAAAAAAAACGCACACAAAGAAAAGACAAGACTGGAGAAGATTTTGTGATTGACTTTGATGAATCAGTCCCATCTTTATCTCTGTTTCCAGCTTGCATGTGAAGCTCCTGGATTAGGCATCAGCTTCCCTTGACCCTGAACTGATTGTGGGTCAGAAGATGAATGGGTAGATTTGACTATTCATTCTTTGGTGACTTGATCATATTTAGATCATTATACCTTGTCAGTAGATCTAGTAGTGGCCAAAAGAATGAAATCACGGGTACAACCAGCTGAAATGAGGTTCCTACGCAAGGTTGTTGTGCTCACACTAAGTGAGGGACACAGCAATATGGGAGGACCTCAGAGTTGAATATCACACCATATAAGCCATCTGAGGAGGTTTGGGTAGGTCACTGGGATGGTAGCTGGGTGCCTCTTCTGAAGGTGAACAAAGTGTAGCCTACTGGTAGGAGACCCAAGACATGCTGAAGGGATTACCTGGGAAGGTCCAGTCAGCCTAGCTCAGTGTTTGGTTATTATGACCCCTTGAAAGAATAAGTGGAAAGAAAATGATGATCACGTAAACATGATGTTACAAACAGCAGCATCCCAACCTGTTTTATATCTCACCAAAGAGTATTACAGTATCGACTGTTAATACCCTGATCAGTAATACCCAACCATCCATTTCATTAACCCATCATATGGTCATGGCACGCCACTGCAATAAACACAAGGCAGGAGTCTGTCTGGAATAAAATGCCAGCCTAATCTCAGCAATTACTTAGAATAGGCAGCCTTTCTTAGGGCCTTTAGACTGTAGGAAGAAAACTGGGATCTTGGAATGAAGCCCACTTGGACAAAAAAATAAAAACCCAACTGCACAGAGAAAGCATTCCAGCTGGAGTGCTACATGGTACAGGTTCAAACATCTCATTAAACATAAATCACTAACAGGAACAGCATATGGAACTGTCTCTGTAAAATTTCAAGGATGATAATAAATATCTGAGTAAAGGGTTCATTAAATACTCCTACGAGAACTTGCTTACAGAAGGATTAGGGTGTTCTGCCATTTGCTACCAAGGAGGGTCCACTGGCAGAATCCTTGATGGGACCTACAGTACCTTCACATGGCTGTTTATTTTGTAGTGGAAGGTCTCGTTCCACACTGGGTTGCTCGAGTTGAACACAGTTGTAGTCCGGTGGTTTTTTGCAGAAGCAGTAGGCAGACGGACGGCGACATAGCAATCAGACTCAGAGACTAAAGGAAAACAAAAATGAGAAAGGGAAACTGAGGACATTCAGCAACAATGGTTATAAAAAATAAAATTAGTTTGCAATATTGAACTTAAGTCTTCTTATACCAGGGGTCGCTTCTGCAGGGTCACAGCTGATTTCAATTATAGAACCCCTTATTGATCAACTTCTTCCTTTTCTGGAAGTATAAAAGTTCTCCTTTTGTTTTGGATCTGCAGTCCTGCATTCATTGTAGCATTACATAAAGATGGAACCTACACCTGAAGCACTTGGTGCGTGAAAGGGACATCGGCCCATCCAAGGGTGTGCCCAAACACAAACCCACCTTGAGACAATTTAGAAGCACCAATAAAGCCAAGCTGCACATCTTTGGAATGTGAGAGGATGCCAGAGACCTGATCTAAAAAGCGGCAGGGAGGTCATGCATACTCCAGAAACGGTGACTGGAGGGAGAATTGAGCTGGCCAACCACAGTGCTGCCAGATTTGTGAACTGAAATTCTAGGAAACATGCAAATGTACAAATTGTCAACAATTTGGAGTACAAACACAGTAAAGCAGGAAACACAATAAAGCCAGGGGATAAAAAAAGACACACAAGTTAAATGTCTCTCTGGCCGCTGAGAACAATTTAACAGCTCTAGTCTGGCTCCCTCCTCAGTTGTCAGGGAATTCTTTTGTGCCCCATGTCCTTTGTACTCTCTGCTCCCTAGCAGGCTGACTACACTTAGGCTGTCATTATCACCATCCAGTGTCGCCAACACAGCCTCTCCATTATAAGCATTATAAATGGTACAACTAGATACCAAAAGGAGTTTGCATGTTTCTCCCACAAAACATGTTAGGTTGATTATTAATGCTAAGTTGGCCCTCTGTATGAATGGGCCGATTTCTGTTGCAGCCTGCGGCAATGAAATAGATGAAACAAATTTAAGAATGCTAGACGATATCAAAAAGAAAACAAGTGGAAAAGGAGGAAGGGAGGCTACACATTACATTCATGTTGCTTTTGTAATTGTTGGTGTGGTGCCACGAGTGTACAGTGATCCCTCGCTATATCGCACTTCGCCTTTCGCGGCTTCACTCCATCGCGGATTTTATATGTAAGCATATTTAAATATATATCGCGGATTTTTTGCTGGTTCGCGGATTTCTGCGGACAATGGGTCTTTTAATTTCTGGTACATGCTTCCTCAGTTGGTTTGCCCAGTTGATTTCATACAAGGGACGCTATTGGCAGATGGCTGAGAAGCTACCCAACTTACTTTTCTTTCTCTCTCTTGCGCTGACTTTCTCTGATCCAGACGTAGGGGGTGTGAGCAGGGGGGCTGTTCGCACACCTAGACGATACGGACGCTCGTCTAAAAATGCTGAAAGATTATCTTCACGTTGCTATCTTTTGTGCAGCTGCTTCCTGAAACGACATGCTGCACGGTGCTTCGCATACTTAAAAGCACGAAGGGCACATATTGATTTTTGACTGAAAAACAAACTCTGTCTCTCTCTCTCTCTCTCCCTCTCTCCCTGCTCCTGACGGAGGGGGTGTGAGCTGCCGCCTTCAACAGCTTTGTGCCGCGGTGCTTCGCATACTTAAAAGTCAAACAGCCCTATTGACTTGTTTGCTAGAGATTGTTTTCTCTATCTATGTGACATTCTGTGCTCCTGACACTCACTCCTTTGAAGAGGAAGATATGTTTGCATTCTTTTAATTGTGAGACGGAACTGTCATCTCTGTCTTGTCATGGAGCACAGTTTAAACTTTTGAAAAAGAGACAAATGTTTGTTTGCAGTGTTTGAATAACGTTCCTGTCTCTCTACAACCTCCTGTGTTTCTGCGCAAATCTGTGACCCAAGCATGACAATATAAAAATAACCATATAAACATATGGTTTCTACTTCGCAGATTTTCTTATTTCGCGGGTGGCTCTGGAACGCAACCCCTGCGATGGAGGAGGGATTACTGTACCTTCCTTCTTGAGTTATTTGGAACCAGTGAATACCACTCACCTAAATCCCTTTTAGCAATATTTCTCGCTTCTATTATTTTGACAGACAAATTCCAATAAGGTGCAATCGTTCTCTGAAAAACAAAGAAGAGGGACATTTTTCTCAGCTCACTTATTTCAGTAAAGTGCAAAAGACAGAAAACAGACACAATGCAGGGTAGATGCAAAAAGCATATACACACACACACACACATATACTGTATATATTTTACATTCTTAGTTTGGAATCACAACTTGATTATTAGGTGGTTACCTACCTGGTAACGCTTGTGGTTGGTCAGCCAGTCATCAAACATCCACCACGTCCTCTCAATTGAAGGAAGCAGCTCATAGATATGTGATACATTATCTCAGGTACTGACATCCGAGGTTCGATCCTCGTAAGGGGATGCAAATGTGCATACACCAGACAAGCCCCAATAAGGGTGAAACACATGTCGTGCACACTGTTTTGTTTGGCAGGTACTGTATCATATATACATATAAAATGCTAAGGATTGTGTCCGTCACACAAACCACTAGGGCTAGAACCTTGATCTTGGTCTCAGTCTAACGCTTATGATGTGATATACACTAATGGAGCAAAAACATTTGGGTAGCCACAACCTGCTTGAAGTTATTGGGGTAGGCATCTTTCTTACGGATAACTGTTCGAGAGGAAACGTGGAACGCATTGCTGGGGTCACTCATACAAAGAACTTCAGTGCCATCTGCGCCATCCCTCAAACATAATTAAAGCGGACAGCGCATTCACTTACCCAGGCGGCAGGTCGAGCATCAAGTACAGGAAACAGAATGAATGTGCAACAAAGACAGACAAATGCCTGCGCAAACTGACCTGTGCTTCTGTCCATGCTACACACCGTGATGGCCCAAAAAAAGTCATCACTGGAGTTCATTTTCTGAGCGTCCATCCAAACACAGGAAGTGCTTCAGTGATGAAGAATGATGACTGGTAAGCCTGAATATGGAGCCATTTTGCAGCTAGCTAATACTACAGCTCATCAGCATTTCACACACCCTCCATGATACAGAAGGCAAGAACAATGACACCAGAGCTCTGTATGCCAACAAATGAGACTGTTAAATGTAACTTCCACCCATATACAAACATCGCTTTTACATCCTTAAATCAATGTTTGGTTGAAGAGTACTAAATTCCAAAGTTAGATCAACAATGTGCACAGTATAGGGTGGGCTTTTTCTACTGAAAACAAAAGAATGCGTGGCCAAAACGGAAATGTTCAGCTTGTCAGGAGTCCCTAATGCGGTCCTGGAGGGCTGCAGGTTTCATTCTAATCCTTTCCTTAATTAGCTACCTGTTTTTGCTGCCAATTAACTTCTTTTGAATTAATTTTAATTGACTTGCTCTTGAAGACTCAGACCCCTTAATTGTTTCTTCTCCCTTAAATTAGCAGCCAAACAATAATTAGATACAAATCAAGTCAACACACGACCAGCAAACTGTGTCCATCATACAAGATCTGGAAATGGAGAAAGGTGAAGGTCTCAGGAATGCTGGTCTGCTCAGGTCCTCAAAACATTTTAACAATGTGCTCTTAGAAAAGAGAAAATCAACAATTTTGGAAATATATGCTATTGCACAATAAGAGCAGGAACAAGTCATGGAATTAAAGAACGAGTTTAATTAACAACACAAATCATTAAACAACTGGTTGGAGTACAATTGGTTGGAGTTTGAGGCCCTGACTTAGTTGGTCTTCTGTTGGCTCACTCACTTCACATTTTATTTCTGTTTGAGTGCCATTTAAAGAAAGAAATTAAGAAATTCAGGGGAACGCATCTTAAAAAAACAAGTTGTTTAAAATGAAAGGAAAGGAGTTAATTAGCAGCAAAAACTTGTCACCAATTAAGAAAAAGGTTAGAATGAACACCTGCAGCCACTGCAGCCCTCCAGGATTGGAGTTGGGGACCCCCCCGAGTTACATGCTGCATACCAAAAGATCACCCAAAGCCTCGTCTACCCACAGTGCAGGGTTTCTGGTGACTGTTCTAGTAGCATAACCTGGTCAAACCCACTTAGAGAGTCGTGGGAGTTCAGAGCTTACCCAGGCAACACTGAACAAATGGCAGGTGTGGGCCCTGGACAGGGTGCCAGCCCATCTTATGTCCCATTCACCAACTAGCCTAACCACCAGGCCTCTGAGGGATGTGGCTCATACAAACACTTTAGTGGTAGCTCCATTTTGCTGGCATTAAGTGGTTATCTTAAAGAGTAAGGTAAATGCCAATTGAAGCAATGCCAATCTGCCTGATCACAAAAAAATGCAGTCTTCCATATCGCAGTGGAACTTGCAAAGGGGTCAGTAACAGTCTGAACACCAAGATAATGGTGGACATCAAACACCAGGACTATCCCAGTCAACACATCTTAACCCAACTGAGCACTTATGGGGAAATATTTACCACTACCATCATCAAAACAACTCTCAAGTGCTATTTTTAAGTCCAGGTTGTCAGATTTTCATTTCACATCCCAAAGATGGGCAAGCATTGGGGACTCCAAATTGGCCCGTTATGATGGAGCAGGGGTGTAAGTGATGAGTAGAATGCTTTGGCCTGCCATCCTATCCCGAGCTTGTCCTTGTCACGTGCCCAGTGTTACTAGGTTAGACCCACACAAGTCTGTGAACAGCAGTTAGAAACCCAAGTGGCAGTAGTGGATCTACCATGAAATTAAGGAAGCTTAACCTTCAGGGTCCCTAATCCTGGAGGGGCTGTAGTCCACATTCCTTAAACATTTTGGGTGTCTTACTGCATTGTAATCCATCCATCCATTATCCAACCTACTATATCCTAACTGGATTGGCTGGAGCCAATCCCAGACAACACAGGGCACAAGGCAGGAAACAAACTCCAGGCAGGGCGCCAGCACAAACACCAAGCACACACTAGGGACAATTTAGAATCACCCATGAACCTAACCTGCATGTCTTTGGACACGAAGATACAGGGAGAACATACAAACTCCACGCAGGGAGGACCCAGAAAGTGAACCTGGGTCTCCTAACTAAGAGGCAGCAATGCTACCACGGTGCCACCGTGCCACCCGCATTGTAATTCAACTCAAAATTAAAGTTAGATTATAAACTAAAAGGTAATAGAAATATAAAAAAAATGCATGGTGATCTGCCATGGAGCAGCCCCAATGAAGAAGATAATGGTGGTGACCCAATCCTCATTGCTGGCTGCAAAGTGGCCCCCATAACAATTCAAGGTTTTGGACTGCAAAAACATAGGCCCACCACTGTCAAAGGGTTTAATGTCTAATGGAGGAATACAGCAACACCAGTAGAGGTCTGGACTCCAGCAGAACCAATGCCAAGGTGCACCGAAGCTGCTCTGGCAGCTTGTGGTCCAACATCTTATTTAGGACTATTTACAGAGGGGTTTTACTTTATCGTGTCAGTTACCTGCATGTGTAAGGACAAAGACAGCATGTGTGTCTCCGCTTCAAGGAAAGGGCTAATACAATAGATGCTGCAAGTGGAACAAAGCTTTTCCTTTGCAAATTCTGCATGTTATTAGTGTCAATGTTAAAGCCTTAAGAAACATTTTTAATTAATTATATTTAGCTACTCAAAGCAATTTACATAGACAGTGAGGAAACATTTCATCCACCACCAATGTGCTTGATGGTGTGATGGCCACAGGGCCATCTTAACAGCATTACAGGCCCCCGGGGCAAAGCAGTGCAGTGAGGCCCCTACCTACACAATCACTCAGTAAGTCACAACATACATAGGTTAGCATGGGACCCCAACTGCCCAGCATGCCCATGCATTAAGACAGCCCTGGATGGCAGCCATTTATGCACCAATACGCTCACCACACATTGGCTATTAGGTGGTGAAGGGATGACAGTGATAGCCAATAAGGGACAAGGTGTGATTAGGGGGTAAGAATGACCAGGCCAAGGTGGGCAATTTAGCCAGGTACAACCTACTCTTTTTCCAAACATGCCCAGGGTTATTTAATGAATAGAGTGAGTCTGGACCTCTGTTTACATATCACACACGTCCCTTTACAAAACACACTGGAGCTTTGGGATCCACACACAGACCACAGGGTGAGCTCCTCCTAATGGCCTCACCAACACCTCCGCCAGCAGCAGCCCAAGCCTTCCTGGGCCTCCCATTCAAATGCAGTACTGCCCAGGCCCAAACATGCTTCGCTTCATGTGGATTACCTACTCTGAAGGGCAACGATTTGACAGCTGTTGGCAAAGTTAATCAAACTGACAAGAATTTTAGGAAAATTATACCTTTTATTGGATAACTAGAAAGATTACAATATGCAAGCTTTCCAGGCAATTCAGGCCCCTTCTTCAGGCAAGATGTAATCAACAGGAAAATGATATTAATGCATTTTTAAATGTCATGTTTTTTATGTTTAAATGTTTGTCTTCTATCTGACTCATTCATTGTCCAGCTGCTTAAACTATTTCAAGGATCGGTGAGTGGGATATAAAAAAATATACAACAGTCAAAGTTTTAGATAAAAATTATTATTATTATATTAAAGATGAAAACGTTGTTGAACGAAATTAAACGCGTGAACTCCCGCACTGTGTATTTAAAGGGGGGGGGGGGGGGGGGGGGGTAGAAACCATCCCAGCGAATCAGCTGGCGTGCAGATTCAGACGGGGTACCCGCGCAGCGACATCCTCCAATGCGGGAGAGGCACATGCGGACCGCCGGTCAGCCAGCACCGGGCATAGACCCCAACCCCCCAACCACAACTAAAGCAGACAGGGCGGTCACTTACCCAGGCGGCGGGTTCAGCAGGACAGTCGGGGATTTGCTCATCTTTCTTGGGAATGACAGCTGCTAAAGCTGGGAGGACGCGTACAGAGAAGCGACGCAATATAGAAAAGTTTGCCATACTTCTCCTCTTCACAGTCCAGTTTCACTGTAAGACTTTCATTTTCCCAGAGGAGAGTTTTAGCTTGAGATTGTGGGTGGGGAGTCACTAGTAACCTGTCTGATCTTGCACACGCCCCACCTCATTGAGAAGGTAAATCTGGAATTGCACCGCCCAGAACTGTCAGGCAGGTGATACCACGTTAGTCTCAGCCTTGTCATTTATGCCCAGCGGTGCGTTTCATTAATTCATTAGGGCGATGTGAGCTGACGAGGAAATAAAGCCGATGGGGACTACAGCTCACCGTGGGAAGGATTACTGAGTCAGGACAAGCTGCATGAATTCAAAATTATATTATTCATCTCAGTGCCTCTGATTTTAGACAAAAGCTGTCATGCCGTTTCGGTACATCTACATAACGAGATTGGCTACTTTTCTTTCTTGTCTTTTTGAAATTCTGTCCTGCGCTGCCTAGCAAATAAAAAACACCCGCAACGAGGCGGCGCTCCGAGTGGTATATTAAAACAGGTGACGTCTGAAAGCTAACAAAGGAGAACGGGAAAGGGTGAAAGCGCGGTCGAAGTAAGTTAAAGTTTAACCACCATTGTCTCCATCGCCAACAAAAACGAGGGATGAATAAACCCGATTATTAATTCAATTTCGAACACGTTAATTACACCAATGACGTGACGCGAGCATAACACGTGAGCATCAGGATTATAGGCGGAGCCACCCGAGAACAAGGTGCCAGTCTATCTGCGGGTGTCTCCTCCCACCGGGTAAGCTGCTGGTGCAAAGCGGCCACACGTGGATGATTTTAACCTTGAAAGGAAAAACCCCCCAAGCACAATGGACCAAGGGCGCGCTTCATCTACACTGCTTAAGATACTGGCTCTGGAAAAGCTCTTTACTGGGTTGACTGGCCCCTTGTAGAGCCATTGCTTGACAAAGAACAATTTCATTCTGGGAAGGTTTTTTTTTTTTTTTTTTTTTTGCACCATGAAAATGGTTGTTTCGCCTTAAAAAGGTTCATAATATGTAAAACAGAAATCTGTAGCGTCCTTAGCATTTTGAACCTGACATGTTGGGGTCGCTACAATAATAATGAGTAATAATAAATGCTAATACCGTTTATACTATCAAAATGTGTTGCTTGTGTGGTATATCTTGAAGCACGGTGACATAGACAAGCCAGCCTCACCGTCAAGACAATAGTGGCGTGAATCCTTAGCCGATTTTCTTTCCAGACTGACCAGCTTTTGAACAGCATACTGCACATGTACAATTGACAGTCACTTTCGGATTCATTAGAATCCCTTCGATTTCACTGTCCGTTTCAATTTCACTGCCTGAAGACAGATTCACTTCATCATCACTGCTGGTATCACTGTCAAGAGTGTGCAATACCAGGGCTGCTGGAAAACGTTTCTTACAAGACGCCATGAGACTAGGAGAAGATGTGTCTTCACCATTGACTGGGTAACACTCAGGCCTAACGCTTGCACAAGACACGCCTACATTGTTTCCTGAGCAACGCTCGGCACTAACGCTGTTGGCACTTTTACAGGCCGAGTGATCCTCGGGTCTAACGCTTATGCGAGACACGTCTATACAGTTACGTGCAAGACGCTCAGGACTAACGTTTTGAGGCACTGTTTTCACAGCCCGAGTGGCTCTCGGGTTTAACACTAAGGAGGTTTTAATGTGTAGAAAGTTACCTAACCGGGTACAACAGATCAAGAGAATCTGAACTTATCCACTGTTATTGTGTGCTACAAGAGTCCCTTTAAAATCAGGAACCAGTTGGTATTTCACAAATCTGTTATCTGTTAGTGGTTATTTATGGAGCCTGCTACAGATGTAAATAAATAAAGGATCTTTCTGGAACCTTCATATGGATGGTTCTTTTGCAAGCCAAAAATGGTTCCCTTATGTCATCACTTTGAAACCCTTATTTTCAAGAAAATAGTGGCCACCTTGCAGTAAAAAAACAAAAGCTTTGAAAAATAAAAAATAGTGGCTGCATTGAACAAGGCAGTTGTGAGACCATCTATGTTATATGGGTTGGAGACAGAGCTGGAGGTGGCAGAGTTAAAGATGTTAAGATTTGCATTGGGTGTGACGAGGATGGATAGTATTGGGAACGAGTACATTAGAGCGTCAGCTCAGGTTGGACGGTTGGGAGACAAAGTCAGAGAGGCAAGATTGCGTTGGTTTGGAAATGTGCAGAGGAGAGATGCTGGGTATATTGGGAGAAGGATGTTAAGGATGGAGCTGTCAGGCAAGAGGAAAAGAGGAAGGCCTAAGAAGAAGCTTATGGATGTGGTGAGAGAAGAAATGCAGGTGGGGCAGAGCAAGAGGACAGGAAGATGGAAACAGATGATCGGCTGTGGTGACCCCTAACGGAAGCAGCTGAACACACAAAGATTTTTTACTCAGCTAAGTTAGTTGGCAACTGTAAATTGGCCTGTCGTCTTGCTCTATGATGGACTACTGCAAGAGTCACCAACCCTTTCTAGGATAAGAAGATGGTTAAGAAAAAAGCAAAAATCTTCAGAGTTCCCCTATTTATTGTGACGACATTAAACATTGAAGAATACACTGGACATACTTCTTTACATTCTGAATAACATGAGGGTTTTGTCACTGCATATCACCCAGCAGGGCTTTGTAATTCAGTGTGAGGTTGAACCTGATTGAGTCATCTAGTTGCTCATCACCGAAAAGCAGTTTGGAACTTCAAATTCCCATCAAAAAAGGCAAACTCTCAGAGATACAGTATTTCAAGCTAAATAATAGATGCTGCCATGCTGATGTTGACAGCCATGAATGTTGCCAAGGCAGCAGGCTGATGTGATTGTAACTAGATGTCATTTTTCAGGCTAGTAACGTCTATCTTCAAGGCATCAGCACTGAAATTAAACATTTCAATCATCTGCTCAGAGATGTCCACTTCCAGAAAGAAGTCTGAAATAAATGTGGCATTGGGCGCCAGTTGCACAAAGTCTGCAAATCTCCAACCAAACTCCATGCCAAGCATAGTAAGGAGCTCACATTTCCTAGATCAAGCTTCATTTTTCTCAACCATTTCCTCTAAAAGGAAAATGCTGTATTTTCCTTTTTTGCACTTCTTGAAGATGAAGGCGACGTTTTGCCTTCAAGGCTTTCACACATCATATCAGTGATCGTCTTTACTATCCATCCATCCATCCATTTTCCAACCCGCTGAATCCGAACACAGGGTCGCAGGGGTCTGCTGGAGCCAATCCCAGCCAACACAGGGCACAAGGCAGGAACCAGTCCCGGGCAGGGTGCCAACCCACCGCAGGACACACACAAACACACACCAAGCACACACTAGGGCCAATTTAGAATCACCAATCCACCTAACCTGCATGTCTTTGGACTGTGGGAGGAAACCGGAGCGCCCGGAGGAAACCCACGCAGACACGGGGAGAACATGCAAACTCCACACAGGGGGGACCCGGGAAGTGAACCCAGGTCCCCAGGTCTCCCAACTGCGAGGCAGCAGCGCTACCCACTGCGCCACCGTGTCTTTACTAAGTTTTGCAAATTGCAAATTCAGGCTAATTTCTCTGTCATGTCTGTTAAGACAGGCCAGGCCTAGTAGTTATTCAGTGTCAGAGAGCAGTGTGGTATCCTTATATGTTGCTTTCATCAAATCCTTGATCTCCAAGAAAAATGCTGCTCACCACATTCTGGTAACATTTCTTTGCAAAAAACAATTTGAAAATCTGATGCTGTTCAGACTTTGCCAAAATGATATTTATGACCTTAATGACAGGTCTGACACCATCAGATGCCAAGACTTTGGTGCAGATAGCCTCCTGATGAATGGTAGTTCATGGAGCAAGGACACTCGGGGTCTGCCCTGCAGTATCCAGCCTGTGATAGCCGGACAGGCATCTGTTGATACAGACAACAATTTTTCTAGTGGTGCATTCTTTCTCATGGTAGCAATGCCAGAAGTTCCTTTTTCACAGAGAAATTGTCAAAAAACATTGTTAGGACAAGAGCCATCTTGGTGTTGCCTAGGACGGTCTTACCAGCATCATAGACTCCCAGGAAAAGTAGTGCACTGGGGCCCCTATTTAGATAGGAAAACAGAAACATACATAGGCATCAGAAACATTGTGGGCCCCCTGTCAGTGCCCATTGTGCCAGCACGTTAAGAGAGCCCTGCAACTGCCCCCATCTTCCTCCAGCAGATGCACTTCTCGCCATGTTATTTGAGCCTAACTGCACCTCTAATAAAGTGGACATTATTTCAGGCCAGTTGTCCTGTTCACTGAATAAAGACTTGTTCCCAAGAATCACCACACCCTTAATAAATCCACCATTTGTTAATATTTTTTTTATTCTTTGCTAAATGATAAGCCACATCGCATGACACTTTGGTTGCTGTTTGTGATTTCTTCACTGGTTTTGAAATCTTGACTTTCAGAAAGCATTTAATAAGGTGCCACACGAGAGGTTGGGCATCAAACTAAAAGAAGTTGGAGTTCAGGGTGATGTTTTTAGATGGGTGCAGAATTGGCTCAGACACAAGAAGCAGAGGGCGATGGTGTGAGGAACCTCATCAGAATTGACTGATGTTAAGAGTGGTGTTCCACAGGGGTTCAGTGCCAGGTCCGCTGCTATTTTTAATATATTTAAATGATTTAGATAGGAATATAAGTAACAAACTGTTTAAGTTTGCAAATGATACCAAGATAGATGGATTGGCAGATAATCTGGAATCTGTTGAATCATTGCAGAGGGACTTAGACAGCATACAGGCTTGGGCAGATTTGTGGCAGATGAAATTTAATGTCTGTAAATGTAAAGTATTACATATAGGAAGTAAAAATGTTAGGTTTGAATACACAATGGGAGGTCTGAAAATTGACAGGACACCTTATGAGAAGAAGTTAGGAGTCATAGTGGACTCTACACTATCAACTGCCAGACAGTGTTTAGAAGCCATTAAGAAAGCTAAGAGAATGTCAGGTTATATAGCGCCCTGATGTGTGGAGTACAAGTCCAAGGAGGTTCTGCTCAAGCTTTATAACACACTGGTGAGGCCTCATCTGGAGTACTGTGTGCAGTTTTAGCTTCCAGGCCACAAAATGACATAGTACCACTAGTAAAAGTTCAGAGAAGAGCGACAAGGCTGATTCCAGGGCTACAGGGGATGAATTATGAGGCAGGATTAAAAGAGCTGAGCCTCTTCAGTTTAAGCAAAAGAAGATTAAGAGGAGACATGACTGAAATGTTTAAAATTATTTAAGGAATTAGTCCAGTGGATAAAGACTGTTATTCTAAAATAAGTTCAATAAGAGCACAGGGACACATTTGGAAACTTGTTAAGGGTAAATTTCGCACAAATATTAGGAAGTTTTTCTTCACACAAAGAACCACAGACACATAGAATAAGTGACCAAGTAGTGTGGTAGACAGTAGGACTTTAGGGATTTCAAAACTTGACTTGATGTAATTTTAAAAATAGTAAGTGGATAGGACTGGCAAGCTTAGTTGGGCTGAATGGCCTGTTCTCGTCTAGCTTGTTCTAAGGAAGCCTACTTTTCCAATCCTGCTTCCATCTCACTAACCTAATCAGAACACTGACTACCTGCAGGGGAATTATGTTCAAAGTTCTTGTGAGTTGTGGTAAAGTGCCGCTCGACATTGTGTTATTTTCCTCAGCTGTAACACTGAGTCCACACACTGCATTAAAAAGACACATTTGATATTTACACTTGTCAACAAAAACCCGCATGACAGAAATGGCAGGTCTTCTGTTTTTTCCTTTGATGGACCTGCTTTATTACTCCCAGTGATTATTCCCAGTTTATCTAGTAGCTTGTGGCTTGACAAAGGCTGGCCAGTCTCAGTGAGAAGGTTCCAGAGCTCCAGGATGGAGATTCAGCCTTAACTGGCAGACTAATCTGAGTACATAATCAGCAGAAGCATGTTGGCAATGGCACAGATGGATAGGTGGGATAGGTCAGCAAGTAAAGTTACAGCTCATTATTTATACAAGATGTACTAATAGCCTAAATCAAAATGCATGATAGTTAATGCACCAATTCAGACATAGCCAGAGGATCTTTGTCATAAATAATTCTGGGATTGTTTGGTGAGCTGACTGGGGGAGACCCCTGGACTAGTGAAGCCTGTACAGATTTGATTCTTTACCCTGTGCCTGGCCCTGCAGGACTCTTTACATTAATGCTGCATTCCATTTACATCAGAATTTGGATCTCAGAGCTGGGAATGATGTCACACCTGAGTTGACCAGAAAACCTGCCATGCTTGCGTTTTTGGAATACAGATAACTACTGAACAAGTTAATAATAATGTATTACCTGCTATTTTACTCATCCAAACACCATTGCAACATGTCCATAGATAGAAGCTGGACTGTACTGCATGTACAACTGATTTAATGAGACGCAGATAGACAAAAGTGTCAAACAGTGTAATACTGCAACTTTTACATCTGTTGATGTGCAGTACAGCCACCTTGGATTTTGAGGTCGGGGTTAGTTAGGCTCTCCTGACTTTCCGAGTAGGAAATCTGACTTGTGGGGACATTCCAGGTGAAAGTTCCTATTTGGAACTCAGAAATCCCATCTTCCTAATTGACATGAAACACAGCTAGGGTTGCCAGACGTCCCTTATATACGGGACATGTCCCATATTTGAACATTTTGTCCCCTGTCCTGTACTGACCTTTCAGGGACACCCAACTGTCCCGTATTTAGTTCATTTTCAAATTTCGTAATAAAAAATATATTTTTACTACCTTCTTATGGTACTTAGTTGTAACTTAATAATCTTAACTGCTCTGCAGTTCTGTATCAGCATTGCAACATACAGTGTCAACAAAGTGTGTTGTTACTACTCGCCACGGCCCACTTTTTTTCTAACTGCCTATATTAAATAATAATAATATTTCTATGTTGTCTGTATTAAATAAATATTTTCAAATGATTTCACTTTTACAGATTTTTTTTTAGCTTGTATTAAATAATTTTCAAATGATTTTACTTTTATTTTCCTCATAACCCATTAAAATCCTTGCTTTATGTTTTTAACGCATGTCTCTACTTTTATATAATATATTGGTGTGAGTGTGTAGGGAGCATGTATACATTTCTCTATATAGTAATACAGAGAGAGATTTTAAGAGTGTCAACCCTAAACACACTGCAATGTAAACCCTGTGAAGCAAAACATTGTTTTATGTTTTTGACCACAAAAAATATTGTTTTATGAAGGGAATGAACAAAAGTCAACTGTCAAGTCATGGTGCGCTAACACAGCCTACTTTTCTTAATAAAATACAGTATTTCATATATTCTGATGGACCAAAAATAACAACTGGAAAAAGCTAAAAACTGCACAATAAAATAAAGGGTCAGAGGTATGGAGAGGATATGCAGTGGACATCCAGCGCATGGTGTGACTTTACCTGCTTGACTTCACACTTGGACAAATCGTCAGATCTTGGAAGTTTGACTTACTAAAATGTCTTAACTGTAATATACCAAGTGGTTCAAATGACACTTTTACTGTCTTTACCGCTTATAACCACAACTTATATTATCACCTGAAACCATATAAGATTTAGCCGTTCCGGACTTTCCTCTCAGAGGACATACTGTACTAGCCTGTGCTACTACATTCACTACAACAGATTCTCAGAATAGTAGACACGTCACAGAGTAAAAATGAAATATTATGATGAAGGTGGTGACACATTAATATGGACTCAGTGAAAACATGCAAACTACCCAGAAAAAGGACCCGGGCTACAATTTAGATTGGGTCAGAGATCAGTGAAGTGTCAGTGCTAATTGGTGTGGTAACCTGCAACTGAAGTTTGAAATTCAAATTTCTTAAACAAGTTCAACAACCCGTTCCTGACAAAAATTAACAAAAAAACCCAACTCAGAAATCCCCTATTGTTTAATAAATGTGTCTTATTATGGATGCAGTCTAAGGAGACTGGATCAGAGCAGACATCTGAAGGAACGCTAACTCTCTAAATAATACCTGCAATTCCACTGCCATCTTTTTTGCAATATTATTAGTTATTGGATAATACAATGTTCATCCTAAAAGGTTCTCTGCAATTCCATGTTTGACAGCCTGACTTAGAAGGAAAGTGGGGATTGAGGATGAGACACAAACTGAGGGTTTGCCTTTATTAGCTGTTTAACAAGACATGAGCTGGCCTCGGCTCAAGCCCTAACAACAGGACTATACCTTCAAACCTCTGGAAATACTTCTGTCCTTCTACCAACTCATTTATAGTTGTTATTTTTATAACCTCTTATTTTGGTATAAATCCACAGAGGTTATCTAAACAAGCAGACTTGAATTTAAACTGTTCTGATTAATTCTGTGAGGACTGTTCTTCAGTGACAACATTCACATGAATCTGAGTGCTACCACTTTTGCAGTATCTGCTGACTGAGCAATAACTGACAAAGGGCTGTGAAAGAACATCAAAACCTTTTAGCACTTCTCCTGGCTGACCTGTTTTCTGATGTAAACTGACACCAGTCCATGTTAACTCTTTTCCAATTTACACTCACTGAGCCAGTTCTTAGGACCACTACACTAAGACTGGGCAGGGCCTCCTTTTGCTCTCAAAACCGCCTCAGTTCTTCTTGGCATAGATTCCACAAGTTGTTAGACACATTCCTTTGAGATTATGGTTCATGTTGACATCACTGCATCACAGTTGCTGTAGATCTGTCAGCTGCACGTTCCTGCTACGAAATTCCTGTTCTACCACATCCCAAAGGTGTTCGATTGGATTCAGATCCAATGACTGGGATGGGCACTAAAGAACAGTGAACTCTTTGTCTCGTTCATGAAACCAATTTGAGATGACTTTTGCTTTGTGACACAGTGCGTTATCATTCTGGAAATAGCCAAGAGAAGATGAGTAAATTGTGGCCATGAAGTGATGCATATGTTCAGCAATACTCAGGTAAGAATGGCATTCAGGCAATGACTGACTGGTATTAACAGACCCAACGTGTGCCAAGAAAACCTTTCCCACTACATTACACCATCACCAGCCTGGACTGTTGATACAAGGCGGATTGGGTATGTGGATTCATGCTGTTGGCACCAAATTCTAAAACCTACCATCTGGGTGCCTAGGCAGAATTTGAGATTCATCATTTATCAAGTCTTCAAGTCCAGTTGTGATGAGCCTGTGCCCTCTGCAGCCTTGGCTTTCTGTTCTTGGCTGACAAGAGTGGAACTCGACGTGGTCGTCTGTTGTTGTAACCCATCAATCTCAAGTTTTGACATGTTGCACTTTCGGAGACTCTTTTCTGTATCTCACAGTTGTACAGAGTAGTCATATGAGTTACCATAGCCTTTCTGTTAGCTCAAACCACTATGGCCATTCCCCTCTGACCTCTCTCATCAACAAGCCATTTATGTCCAAAGAACTAATACTCACTGGATGCTTTTTTTGCACTATTCTGAGTAAACTCTCGAGACTGCTGTGTGTGAAAATCCCCAGAGATCAGCAGAAATACTGAAACCAGCCCATCTGGCACCAACAATCATGTCAGAATCAAAATCACTGAGATCAGCTTTTTTCCATTCTGGTGTTTGATGTGAACATGAACTGAACCTGCTGACCTGCATGTGTATGATTTTACCCATTGTTCTGCAGCCACATGATTGGCTGATTAGATCAATGTATGGAGCAGCAGGCGTTTCTTAACAATTTGCTCACTGAGTGTACGCCAGAACTGTACAGTTGCAAAGATGGAATTAACAGCCATAGTTTCCAGTGGGGATAAATTCTCAAGCTGTCAAAAACGTAATGAGAGAGTAAGAAACAAAGTAATTTTTTTGGTTGCAAAGCAGAAGCTGCATTGCTCCCCTTGAGCCAGAAGATCCAATGGCTGACTACATACCATATGAATGTGCGGTCAAGCATTTGGTCCTTTCTTCACATTTTAAGAAGTAGCTTTCACTCATTCTTGTGTCAGATCAGACAGGAAGTCTTACAGGGCTCATGTTTGAGGCCCACATTTTTTCTTCTATACTGCATACAGTATATACATACTGTGGTTACTAGATTTGGCATTTTCTTGCCCGATTGTGTTTTTAATTCAAGCACTGTGTGGAAAGATACCTTATTTTTATATTTCTCCTTAAACATCTAATGATGGATTTCTGCCAACTGAAAATCAAATATGCATTTTACATAAACTACTCAAATTTGCAAACTGTGAAAGTCCTGAACTAAGGAAACACAGTTTCATTTACCTGCAAAATTGAAATATTGATTAAGTGAATCTGGTGGTCAAGGGCCTATTTGGAGTGGGTTTTCCAGAGTAGAAGTGATAATTGGAGTAAGACCATCAGGGCAGAAGACCATACTGATGGATAAAGAGCCCCTCTGCACACAATTGTGGGTGGGCAGAGACTGCCTCTGGGCAACATGCCACCAATTGATGCCCTAAGTATAAATCCTAGTATCATACCAGAATGGTGGGGTTCAGCAGGCTGGAAAATGGAGCCCTTTTACCAAAGACGGAGAATGACAAGCCCAGAGACTGTCTTGGAGACCTGGGGCCTCATGTATAAACGGTGCGTACGCACAGAAATGTTGCGTACAAACCTTTCCACGCTCAAATCGCGATGTATAAAACCTAAACTTGGCGTAAAGCCACGCACATTTCCATGGTAACTCATACCTTGGCGTACGCAATTTCTCCGCTCGGTTTTGCAGACTGGCAGCACCCAGCGTCAAAGCAGTGCTACTGTTCCTGTGTGATCACCCTTTCTTTCTTAGATCCACATTCCTGACGCGGCTTTATAAATACACTGAAACTAACTGCATATTGTTTATTAGTGTAATGCATCTGATTGTAATTAACCTGCAGCAATATAATGGTCCAGGAAATAGCCATAGTGTTCCAAATACCATAACTGCTTTAGCGTTGTAACTCTCACTGCATCTTCTTCTTCTTTCAGCTGCTCCCGTTAGGTGTTGCCACAGCAGATCATCTTTTTCCATATTACTCTCACTGCACCACTTGGAGTATTTATATTTGTATCTGAGTGGGGACTCACAGCAGCAGCTGATCGGAAAGAGAATTATCGGTATACAGCATGAAGCAGACGCTGCCTGAGCCACTGCAAAACGCTTCAGAGACTTCCCTGTACGGACTTCGCGGTTTAGAAAAAGTTTCATCCCAAGAACTATAAACGCACTCAATCAGTCCATCAAGTGCTCCTTGTAGAACTGTTTGTACTTATAAGTACAATCACCTCACTGTAAACTTGCACTACAGTTATAATATTGCACAACCTGTGCCACTTTATGAAGCGCGTATGATGACAATATCATTTTTAAGATGAAATGCAGCAAAATATGTTGCTTATAGGATACAGATAAAACTTTAACTTTATTTAAATAATCTGTATTGTTAATAATTAAACATGTGAGGTCACGGTGCCGCAGCGCTAGCTAGTTCAGGGATTGTTCCTGCATTGCGTTGTATTCTTGCTGGTGCTGACGCAACACTGGAAAGATAGACGGATAGAATAATTAAACATGTACTACGAAGATATTTCAATGTTCCTTAAAAGTTTTGAAGAATCGGCGTTCTAAGCTTACAGATGGCTTAACGTCTATTACAGAGCTGATTGTGTGGTGATTGGGCATTTGGAGAAAGAAAAGTTAGGACAGGAATTGGAGGTTAGTACGTTTGAAAGAGACAGTACTGCTGTGATAAATTATTTAATCGAAGGTCGCACATAGCGCAGCAAGACTCTTGCGTGAGATATGAACAATCACTGCGCCACCGTGTTCCCATGTTTAATAACATGCTTTCATTCCTATCATCATGAAAATGATATCACGTATACATCTCAGTATTTTAATTATTCAGAGAGCTGTAATATCACGAATGTAATGGATTCTGTGTCCTGTCGGAGAAAGAGAAAGAACGGAAGCACGTAGTGATTCACACACATAGAGCACATAGAAGATCAAATACAGAACAAAGCATTTAACGTGCTACTTGAGAAACTAATAAAATAAACGATTTTAAGATGAAGTTTATGATGTTCTACTTTAATGGCAAAATAAACTACGTGATTAAAGTGGAAATTTCGAGATTAAAGTTGACATTTCGTGCTTTTTTCCCACTGTGTGCCTATTTTTTTTGTCTGTACCCTAATAAGCTTTCATATGACACTCAGACAGTGGCCTACAACACGCCTTTTCACGGCGACTTTGATATGTGATTTCTTTTTTATTTCGGGCACTGTGCGACTTTGTGAACTTGATCTTTCGAGTTTCTCCAACACTCTGTCACTCGATCAACTTTCTTTTGTTGATTATTCCACTGTTTAAACCAACAAATAGTACGTTTTTCCTTTGCCTCCACTTGGTATTCGCTGAAATTCTTGTATTTTCCCCTGTGCTTTTCCCACTGTCTTTTCACAGAAGGCTATTTATATTGATTTGCATATTCAAAGAGGCGTAATTCTGAGAGGAGTTGGGGTGGGAGAGAAGGCGCGTGCACGTACGTTACTTTTCACGCTGATCGGGATTTATGTAGTGGAAGAACGTGAAAGTTTGCGTGCGCACAGATTCCTGCATCTGGATTTTTCTGTGCGTACGCACATTCCCGCTTTTCTGCTTACGCCATGTTATAGTGTGAGTTCTACGCACGGCGTTATACATGAGGCCCCTGGTGTTTAAAGTGTAGGTCAGGGCTTGGGGGATACAATGGACCCACTGACCTGGCAGACTTTGTAAGCCCACCAGTGAGTCTGGAATGTTGGATGTGGTTTAAGAGTCAGTCCCTGATACAGCCAACGTGAGTCCAAAGTCAGGAGTTGAACTGGGCCAATGCATCACTCTTGGGGGGAACAGAGGTGAGCACTTAGGAAAGAAAGAAGTGGAGAGGCCACGGTCATCCTGGACAGGGTCAAGTCAAACTGGCCTGAGGATTAATAATGGAGACTCCACCCTATGTATTTCCTGTAAGACTGTCCCTACCAACTTAACAAAGGCTTGGAGAAGGAAAGACTAAAAGTTGTATGTCTACCACAAAATGTATGACAGAAATTAAATCACTGCAGAAACTGTGCTTAGCAAATCTGCTCCTTGACATCTTGAAGCAAGTGCGTGGGAATCACCTGAGGATGGCTTACTCAAAGAGCACAGCTCAGAAGAACATTCACGAGGTCCATGCATGAAGAGCAAGCACTTCTATCTACGGCTAACAGGCCAGCTGCCCTGATGTTGGCAATTAACATCTGATTCAAATGGTAGAAGATTTGTACTGCTAAATCAAACTGAAGACAGGACAGTGCCCAAGTAGGAATCCTGATCTGTAAGGTAGGACAGCAATGTTTATAATTCAGCGTTGCTGAATGTCATGGTAAACATGACCAAAAGTATCTTTGTCCAGAGAAGGTGCGTCAAATGGCATGTGATTTTGAATGGAAGTGACAATGTGGGTGCTGTGTCCTACTGAACTCTGTTTTCCTGTTTCACACCCAGTGCTGAGAGGGTCTGCTCAATATTCATTGTGATCCTAAATTGATTAAAAAAACAGGTCCAGAACAATGACTAATATTATTATCTTAACAAATCAAGCTAAGGGGAATAAAAAGGAAAACTTTCCCAGAGAGCCTATAAGCTAGAGTAGAGAGACATCACCCAGATTGGGACATAAGCACAGATTGAAGGGGAGCCATGAGCATTTTTTATTCTGAGGCCCTGCTTACTGTGACACCACTTTCAGTTTTTTTTATATATTAAACATTTTGTTTTTGATTCAATAAAGAATGACATCAACTCCACTGATTATCAAATCTGCTCCATACAAGTTATAGATTTAAATACTTTAGTCAAAATGAGATCCATTAAAATGTTTACATATGAACGTAACACTTCTGACCCTTTAGAAAACTCTATAGTATGGTTACATATGGCCATACCTGTCACTCCTGCATTTTAAAAGTAGCAGAATAAGACTTTATCCATACTCACCGTAGGACAAGAGACCCCCCTGCTTGTGAACTGGACAGGCACCTGCACAGACTTTATTCTTGTGATTTACATTCTTGGCCTTTTTATAATACAGAGAAAAAAATAGAGAATATTCATTATTAATTTGAGATGGATGCCGATGGCTTAATAAAATTTAAACTACAAAGCATAATTGTTTCGACTTGAATATCTCGGCGTGATCTAAAGAAATGCAACAGTGTATGGTGTTTGTTGATGCTACAGTGCCACCTAGTGGCTATAATATGCCACACTTATAAAAATGCAGAGTATGCAAAGATGCTGGAATGAAAGGTAAGGCGGAATACAATATTTAAAAACTGGTACAGGAAGGAAAAGCTTTACTTTGTTTAAAACTAGCACTATGAAGTCACAGTCACCATGAAGATACCTGCCTGCACCAAATTCCCCTCTGAACCTGAGTTAGAGAGTTTAAGGAGGGCCAATACTTTACATACAAGGCCTAAAGCAGCAGTGATGTGTTGCATGCTGGTCACACACAAGTGAGAATATCACTGTACTCTGTGCGGACGACAACACTTCTGCTGATACTACTCTCCACTCTCCAGTGTGGTAATAAACAAGAATCTATTGCAAGTTTTACCTGATGTACTCCTTATCCATTTTCCATACCATTTATTCAGTAAACAGCTCAGCTCCTGAAAGCTTTTGATAAATGCGTCTATGGTCGCATCTCCTGTTTAACTTATTAATTTGGGAAAATGTCAAGGGCTTTGTGTAAACAGTGATTGCTCAGAACCCTGGAAAGAAGTCATCAGCTGAAGGTAGTCAACATCCCTTTGCATGGATCCATCCAGCTGGGCTACAAGTGTTGCAATGAGAGACTTTTTAGTATGATGTACAGTATTTCACAACAAATGTACTGCCATGCAGTTCACAAACAACAGCATAACAACATCAGGCTGCATACCCCAAGTATTTCAGGTGCTCACTCAGCACACTACTGATGTTCTTCAAGTTTCTTTTCACTGGAGGTCAATGGTACAAACTATTCTTGTATAGAGATCTGCAGGTCTTTCCTTTCTCAATTTCAATAGGATATTCCAAAGTGCCACGGTTTACACATTAGTCATAATTTCTAATGTCTTTGAACTGTCACAGAGCACTGTGAAAACTGCTAATTGACAATTGCCACTCTGATCCCGGCTCAGTGTCTATTATTGCTACTCCTTGAGTGGCAATGAGGCATCAGAGTTAATGGGAGACAAAGGCTTCACTAGAGACAGGAACACCATCAGATCATGGCCAGCATCTTCTATTGTAGCATATTGTAGAATGCGTAGCGAGAGGCTGCACAACTCTGTCTGAAGCCATTCAAGCAGAGCTTTTGCCCACAACATGCCCAGGGTTTAACTTCTCCGAGATCTATAGAAAATGGAGACTTGTATACTCTTTTACTTACCATAAGATTTTAGAGAAACCTGCTACTTAAAAAGGAGGCAAATACATTTTTTTATCCATTTCAGAAGTGGCACAGTACAAAGACGGCTCTGTTAAATGATAATCACACAAGATGACTCAAGGTGGTTTCTACCTTGGTGTTGTTATTGAGGGTCTGCCTTTTTGACACTGTTGTGGCATTTTTATTGAGAGGATTAGCAACTGGGTTGGCATTTATAAAACTGATTTGAAACGGTTCTCTTCTTTTATATCAAAAGATTCATTGATACAGCAGGAATTTGTCGGCTGCTCCTTTCTTGTGGGGTGCCACAGGGATCCATCAGAGGGCCCATTTTGTTCTTGCTTTACATGAATCCTCCAGACATTTAATAAAACACTTCCAATAGTTGTTCTCATTTTAATGCAACAATGGCCTCTTTTTTTTAACTTTATGACTTTAGTACGCTAGCAAGCCTAACTAGTTGCTTTGCAGCTTGAATGATTGAATGTTGTGCAGTTCTTGTTACACTTGAATGAATGTCAATTGTCGGTCTGATATTTCTTATGGACTTGAAATTTGCTCATGGACTCTTGGCATTTTGTGTTAAACTTTTTATTAGAATTCATGCCATTACGCTTGATTAATGGTTTGATTTTAGTTTTAATAAATATTGGGAAACTTGTTCAGTTATTTTTTTTAGTTAAGAAATATTCCCTAAATTAGATGTTTTGGGACACTGAGAAAATGACTCCTGCTTTTGTGCCGTCAGGTTTGGACTATTGTAATGCTCGTTACTCACGTCTCAGTCAGTGGCGCTCTGGCTTGTCTTCAGATTATCAAGAGTTGCAGCAGCTCACCTTCTTGCTAGGTGTAGATGTAGAGAACATACGACTCCAATTCCTGCCTCTGTTCACTGGTTTCCTGCAAGACTTAACAATAATTTTTTAAATCTTGAAGCTTACATATCAGGCTCTGCATGGCGAGGCTTTAGAATATTTGTGAATATTGTGCCCACAACATTGTATACAAGAATATTGTGAATTTCCCATTGGGATGAATAAAGTATCTATCTGTCTATCTATCTATCTATCTATCTATCTATCTATCTATCTATCTATCTATCTATCTATCTATCTATTTTGCAGAATTATGCTGTCCCTACAATAATTCAAGACCCCTCATATTTTCAAATCAAATGCTATCTGGTGCACCAAGGACAAGGTTGTAACTAAAGCAGGTGGGTCCCTTTTTCAGTGTGGGCACCCAAACTCTGGAATGCTTTTTACCTGAAATTGAGGTTACCAGGATCAACAGGCATTACTAAAGAGCAACTTAAGACATTCCTGTACTTGTAAAAAATATTTTTGTTTATTGATGATTTGTGCTAAAGTTTGTGTTTTCTGTGCATGATGTTTTCATGCTTTTTAACTTCTGTAGGTATTGTTATTTATTTTATAATGTGCTTTGTAACCCTGGTTTTCAAAACTTCTAAAATATATTTACTTGTTTACTCATTTGGTACTTTAAGCTACTTTATTTTACATTTCATCACTTGAGGCTTTAATAAATTTGAATGACCACATAAGATTAAAATATACACTCTCTCTCTCTCTATGTTTATATATACTGTATATAGATAGATAGATAGATAGATAGATAGATAGATAGATAGATAGATAGATAGATACTTTATTAATCCCAAGGGGAAATTCACATTCTCCTGCAGCAGCATACTGATACAATAAATAATATTAAATTAAAGATTGATAATAATACAGGTAAAGAACAGACAATAACTTTGTATGATGTTAAATGTTAACGTTTACCCCCCCGGGTGGAATTGAAGAGTCGCATAGTTTGGGGGAGGAACGATCTCCTCAATCTGTCACACAGCAGTGTGTCGCTGACGCTGCTCTTCTGTCTTGAGATGATACTATTTAGTGGATGCAGTGGATTCTCCATAATTGATAGAAGCCTGCTGAGCACCCGTCGCTCTGCCACAGATGTTAAACTGTCTAGCTCCATGCCTACAATAGAGCATGCCTTCCTCACCAGTTTGTCCAGGCGTGAGGCGTCTTTCTTCTTAATGCTGCCTCCCCAGCACACCACCGCGTAGAAGAGGGCGCTCGCCACAACCGTCTGATAGAACATCTGCAGTATCTTATTGCAGATGTTGAAGGACGCCAGCCTATATATATATGAGGGCCCAACGTCCTCTAGTGGACCCTGTGTTCACTGCCTGGCACCGCGAAGCTCGACTGGCATTTGCCATAGAATACCAAAATTGGCAGATCCACCACTAGCGCCCTGTGCTTTTCACAGATGACAGCAGGTTCACCCTGAGCACATGTGACAGACTTGAAAGGGTCTGGAGAAGCTGTGGAGAATGTTATGCTGCCTGTAACATCGTTCAGCATGACCAGTTTGGTGGTGGGTCAGTGACGGTCTGGGGAGGCATATCCATGAAGAGACGCACAGACCTCTACAGGCTAGACAACGGCACCTTGACTGCCATTAGGTATCGGGATGAAATCCTTGGACCCATTGTCAGTGGGTCCTGGGTTCCTTCTGGTGCACAACAATGCCCGGCCTCATGTGGTGAGAGTATGCTGGCAGTTCCTTGAGGATGAAGGAATTGATATTATTGACTGGCCCCCATGCTTGCCTGACCTAAATCCAATAGAACACCTCTGGGACATTATGTTTCGGTCCATCCGACGCCGCCAGGTTGCACCTTAGACTGTCCAGGAGCTCAGTGATGCCCGGGTCCAGATCTGGGAGGAGATCCCCCAGGACACCATCCGTCATCTCATTAGGAACATGCCCCGACATTGTCAGGCATGCATACAAGAACGTGGGGGCCATACAAACTACTGTGTACGATTTGGAGTTGCTACAATTAAATTTTGGCAAAATGGACTAGCCTACCGCATCATTTTTTTACTTTGATTTTCGGGGTGTCTTTGAATTCAATCCTCTGTAGGTTGATTATTTTTATTTCCATCAAACGATGTGGCATCCTTTCATTCCTAACACATTACCCAGTCCATATCAGTATAGACATCCAGCAGGATTTTTTTTCCCCCCATTGAGATCAGATGTGTTTTCAAAGTGTTCCTGTAATTTTTTTGAGCAGTTACATATATATATATATATTATATATATATGTGTGTACACAGTTCACCTAAGCAAAATAAAATGTTTATCTTCTTTGTCCTTCTTCTCCATTCTCCCAGCAACCTTGTCGTGACTCCACTCACACCCAGGGAATGTGAAGCCTCTCCTTTTATGTCTGACACAGGATTACTTCCAGTGCCCCAGTGTCACACCTGGGAAGCATTTCTGTCTCCGACGTGATCTCCTTAAATAGGGGATTACCTCCATCCACAGCTCTGCCTGGTGGTCCCCAAGTACCATGCAAAGCTGCTTACCAGGACTGCAGCTCCCAGTTTCCCTCTGTATGCATCACTGAGAGCACCGCCAATGGGATGTTGCCATCCTGTGTATCAGGGGCCTATCTGTCCACAAAGGACAGTCCCAACATGGTTGGGCAGCCCATCTATCCCAAACCTTCCATTTAAGGCTGTCCCAGCCAGGTAAGAAGCCATCTATATTATGTTCCATGGGATAATATATAAATGCATACAGCACATAATGTTATCTCTGTGATGCTAATATTAAACTACATGGGTTTAGACAGTGGATGGATAAACATTTGTAGTTAAGTAATAAACTTGGTGTCAGTCACCTGTCCACATATCAATCATTGAACATGCGTCGAGATCATGAAGGTATGAGTCTCTCAGCAGCATCAGGAAACAATGTAGGAATTAAACCTAGAGAGGAAGGCAGCCCTTCCCATAGAACATTAACGCATACTGGGCCAAATTAGAGTCACCAGTTAACCAAACTTGCATATCTTTTGAATGAAACCCAAAACACCTAAAGAAAAAAAAAACATGCATTTAAGTTGTTAACTACAATGGAAGTGCCAGGGCCAGGATCCTGGAGCTATAATAGAGCAGCGCGAAGCCCCACCACACCACCCATGTTGTCAAGCTGTTTTAAAGCAAGTACCTTAGTGGTGCAGTGGACAGATATCTGGATTTAAATCCCACCTCGATCACAGCCCATGTGCAATTTACATGCACATTTCTCCCAATGGAGGCATTTAACAAAGAAATTAGACTGCATATTAAAAGAAATTCTGGCCTTGTCAGGCATCTTCTTTCACCTTCCAATTGACAACAGCACATGCCATGTGACATTTATAACAACGCCAACAACATGACTATTTGTTAAATGTAAAAGCTGTTGAGTAATGTATTAAATAAAATTACAAATGTTCAAATAACAAAGAATAGCATACAAAATATATTGCAACAGAGGACTCCAGGACTACCACCCCTGGAATGCTTTAACAGGCAAGTGTCCGATTCTCAGTGGACCGTGCATTGGCAAAGGTAACTCCAATGGCTTTGCTTGTGACACTGGGCCACTACGAACACAGACCATCAGGGCAGACATGCCCCTTTAAGTGTTGGGGATGGGGAGTACAAGGATAACTGAAGCCAGTGTGGGGGGTGTCTTACAAGATGTTCCCAGAACTTCAAGAAACCCACTATAACAGCAAAAGTGGCTTCAGAGTGGAAGAAAATAACCTCATCTGGTCAAAAGCTCAGGTGATTCTGGAGACTGCAAAATGAGTACAGTAGGTGGGGAAAAAAAGGTGGAGGGGACACAATGTGACAACAATATCTAAACAAAAACTTAATATGTGGATGCTTGGGACTACAAGAATTAAACAGAGCAAGAAGGAGAAAAATTAATTATAATTGAAGGTACTAATTTGAAACCACATGTAGCGTGCACTTTTGGAAAGCATTGCACTTCATAGGCATAACTCGGGTTTCTGCAGTCTGGCTTTCAATCCTGTCAAACCTCAAGGACGTCTTTCTTTCCAAAAAAAAAAAACCAAACCCATTGCAGCATCCCAAAATGACGAATTTGCTAAATGTATCACAGACACAGCATGAGGGGCCAGATCATGCTGTGTCTTTCTGCAAATTAGCTGTATGAGCTATGAATTCAAGTTTATTTTTGGGAGCCGAGAAGAGAGCAGATGGTCTCTCTGGGGAAAATGGCGTATTGTCACAGCTTGCTAGGAAAAATTAAAGCAAAACTGTGAGACTTTAATTTTGTAAGCCACATCTTGAATATGAACAGTGAATTCATAAAATACCAGGTGTGTGTGTTTCTGTATATATTTATAATGTGTGAGGGATGTTCAAAAAGTTTCGGCACTTGTTTTTTCGTTGGAAATGGTGAAGGTGGGAATACTAGTAATTGGGCATTACTTACATTACAAGGAAGTGCCCAAATGACTTTGAAATGCCTGAATGAATCATCCACAGAGCAGTTAGTTCTATGGTCGCAGCTCAGTTGTGCACAACGATCCCCGAACACAAACATTGCAAATTTTTCTCTTTCTTCCAACTTTCCTCAAACTGTTTTTTTTTTTTTTGCTGCGCTTGTTTTCTGTGGTGGGCAGCACAGTGGTAGCGCTGCTGCCTCGCAGTTAGGAGACCCGGGTTCGTTTCCCGGGTCCTCCCTGCATGGAGTTTGCATGTTCTCCCCGTGTCTGCGTGGGTTTCCTCCCACAGTCCAAAGACATGCAGGTTAGGTGGATTGGCGATTCTAAATTGGCCCTAGTGTGTGCTTGGTGTGTGGGTGTGTGTCCTGCCCAGGATTGGTTCCTGCCTTGTGCCCTGTGTTGGCTGGGATTGGCTCCAGCAGACCCCCGTGACCCTGTGTTCGGATTCAGCGGGTTGGAAAATGGATGGATGTTTTCTGTGGTTGGTCTGACTCTGGGAAAATTGCACCACAAAGAAAGGTGACTATGCAGAAAAATAATGCAATTTGTTTTTGAATTTCTTAATAGAGTTAAAAAAAAAAAAAAAAAAGTGTGGAAACTTTTTGAATGTCCCTCATATATATAGGGTTACATTACATACATATACTCTTTAAAGTGCCCCCTAGAAGTAAAGTTAAAACTGGTCTGACAAAAATACACAATGTCATCTCTTGTATCGGAGTACTTCAACACATATATTGTAAAGTTTTAGGATAACCCTGGACCACAAAGAAGTCATTCATAAACAAAGTCTAATTAGGCATAAACAACCACACCAGAGAGCTGAGGTAATATGTACATACATTTTACTTAATTTTCTATTCCAAATTAAACAATCCCTCAAAATCATTTGTTTTATTGTACAAAATATTCAGTTTTAGGTTTATTTGTATTATACTTAAATCCTCTATATTGTTTTGAAAAGTAAAATCACCCATTTAACTTCAAAACAAAGTGCTGCATAATGTAAAACAAATTACACATATAAGGCATCTGATAGTCAAGAAGGCTTTTTTCCACTTCTTTCATACCACTACTATCCCAGTTAGAGATCATAGCTCCACCAAATCACTACATGACACTAAAGCTTGCTCTTTGGATCCTGCCACTCGTCTTCATTCAGATTTTCCTGAAAGAAGTGACTTATTTTCTTCCAAGCTTTTTCCTGTGCAACAGCATGAGCCTGGCATTCCCCACCCCACAGTAGTGGGGCCCCCACAATTTTGTGAAATGAAGATCGACAGTGAGGGAAATAGGGTGGCTCAAGGAGATGGCCCGCTCCAGGTAGACTCAGAAATTCAGGGGGTGCTCTGCCATGCATGTTGAATCGTTTTACAGCTTCTTGTGCATAAAAGCTGCTTTTCCAGTTCTGGTCATCTTCTGCCACCACAAACAGAAACTGAGCTGATGACCTCTCAATGGGTACCACACAAGCTTGGTTGTGATTTTCTCGAGGGTCCTCATAACAGTCTGAGAAGTCCAGAACACCAAATTCATCAGCTCGGGCTTGGTCAAGGCTCATTCCTAATCCAGGCACAACCACTCCTTTATAATGTAGAGGAGCAATAGAGTTGGAATTGCAGCCAGACACACTGACCACAGCGGAAATGCCATGCAAAAATGTTGCCATAGATAAAGCCAAATCAGCTCCCTTGGATAAACCCATAACTCCAATGCCCGACTTCTTTACCTGCATGAGAGCATTAAAAAAAAGGGAAGAAGAAAGAAAAAAAAATGGGAGTGTTTTAATGTAATAATTTTAGTTCATCCCACAGACAAGTCATATGGTCTTTTTACATGGTGACTAAAGTGAACTATTCAGATGAAGAACATGTGGTGCACAGTATGTGAATCAAATCAGCCACTGAAATGAATTTGTTACACCTGCTATAACAACTATCAAGTTTTGCTTGGATCAAGTTAAAAACGTAAATAAATAAACCAGGAATGACCAACATGTGACAGATGTTAATACAACAAATTGTCAGATTTGGAGAGCAGTAATGAATTATCTCAACAATCAGGTGTATAAAAACTCTGTACTGTCGCAGCTGCTCGTCCCAACTGACACACCGTTTTCTACTGTTCAATACTCACAAGGTATCAGCAAATTACAACAATTTCAAACTTCAACCATTGGGAGTCCAAACTTGATTTACGGGCTTCTTGTCAAATTGACAATGATCAGCTGTATTAACTATAAATATTATTTTAAAAAGCTGTCACGTGCACACACATCCTTGCTGCTTAGTCCCTATAAAGCTGTAAGACAAATAAAATCTTCCATCACCAGTGTTGCTGTTCCAAAGTCTTCCTACAAAATAGGTTGGGATTGAGGCTGAAACTCACCAGCAAGCTTGTTTAAAGGAATACTTTCTAACCTTTATGAAGAGTGAATTTTGTTCAATCTGTGCCCTCGTGTTCTTGTTAAAGAAGTCTTTTTAAAGGAACATCCAATATCCACTCTATTAGTTTCACACCTACTGTTAAACATTTACATAACGTCGTCACGTCACCCCTTTGTTTAAACTGAAAAGATTGAACTCCTTCAATCTTACTTCATAGCTCTCATACCCTGCAGTCCTGGACTTTGTCCATCTCTTTTTTGTAAGATGGAGACTAAACCTGCACACAGTACTAGAGATGAGGCCTCACAAATGCTTTATTTAGCTTAAGCTTAACCTTCCTTGACTTGTACTTCACACATAATACTATGTAACTAAGCATACTGTTAACCATCTTACTGCATGTGCACACCAACAAATTAAACCAATTTGCTTGTTGAAAACAATTTTTGACTGCATACTCGGCACTTACATTATGGTGTTGTATTAATGAGAGAGACATCTGAATTTAATAAAGATGTACAGCTCAATTCATGCAGGTGAAGAGCTATACTATATAACATTCTTAGAAAACAGGTACTGTTTGTGTTACACCTTAATGGACACTGAAAATACCTGAATTGTTTTCAGCAGTGGTAATCGATAGGTTACAATTACACACTCATCAATCATCACTGTCAAAACAGCATTCAAAATGAAACAATATATTAAAGTTTAATTGAATTCTTTTCTTCTATTTGTCTCTTTACTAAGCACAACACTTAGGCAAATGTATACATTTAAAATCACAACAGTAAGGCACATAATCGTTCAACAACATTTACATACATAAAAGACTGTATCAGACTAAATAAACAGTAATTTCCTTCTGGTTACAAAGTCTTGGAAATCACAAGGTATGCTTTCAACTCAGTCCTCTGCTTGCACCCACTGTGTAATGACACTCAATATTTTACTTCCCACACATAACTGCTAACATTTATTTACATTACATTTTAACTACCATGTATCTACCCAAGTCTGAATTCTGTTTGAGCCCATCTGTAATGATTCTGTGTCCACCGATCCACCTTGATTGTGGTCAAACTTACCCAGCTTCTTTATTGCATTTTTATTTATATTTATATAAATTAAAAAGAGTGCAGCACCCCTAGCAGTAATAAGGGACCCTCTACTTGCAACATAATTTAGGTTCCTCTTGCTATGACTCATAGCTTTCTTTAAGCCAAAACAAGAAAATACATTTCATATCATAAAATCCTTGCAGACCAAACCAATTTTATTTAATGATGCAACAAAATTATGTGAAAAATGCAACAGAAACAAATAACAGCTGAGATTCCAAAAAAGAAAACAAAGAATATAAGAAACTGTACACATGGCATTAACTTTGAAGTGCGTTTGGAGATTTAGTTCACTGCTTTGAGAGGTGGACCATTTTTATTTTTCTTTACTTAAAAGCCAAACAGTCCTATTGATTTTTTTTTTTGACTGCTTGCTTTGCACTCCTTTGAAAAGGAAGATATGTTTGCATTCTTTTAATTGTGAGACAGAACTGTCATCTCAGTCTTGTCATGGAGCACAGTTTAAACTTTTGAAAAAGAGACAAATGTTTGTTTGCAGTGTTTGAATAACGTTCCTGTCTCTCTACAACCTCCTGTGTTTCTGCGCAAATCTGTGACCCAAGCATGACATTCTAAAAATAACCATACAAACATATGGTTTCTACTTCGCGGATTTTCCTATTTCGCGGGTGGCTCTGGAACGCAACCCCCGCGATGGAGGAGGGATTACTGTATTACACAGGTAAACTGTGGCTTGTGGTGGCTGACACAGTAGAATCCAACTGAGGTGATGTAAAAATCACATCGAGTGATGTCCTATCTATCTAATTGCTGGTTATGGGGTATCTATGACTACTGGAAGTTCAACTTTTTTGAAACCTATTTTATTTTTGTAAAAGTACCCAATGGATAAGTTCCAAGGTAAAACAGTTGGCTGAAACAGACCATGATGGATAGAAGGTCATTGTGGCACTTTGCTGACCAATTTTAGTGTCTGTTAGATACTGAATCTTTACACGATCTAACAGATGATGCAGCAGTGAGGTTGTTTTAGTGTAGTGTAAATAAGGAGTACTTGTTTATTTACTGTTTGCAGAACGAATCACAAAGCCACACTTAACAAGGTTGTTTCCACTTTCATTCATTTCGAGATACATTTGCTTGCATTTTTTAACTTGTACGGTCCTGATGATCATGAGCAGAAGAATACAAGCTGGTTTTAACAGTTTTGTGCCAGCCTCTGCCACCACTTTCACAGGCACCATCACATCAGACACAAACCAGTACCACATACATAACTCTGCTACTGTTTCACTAACTTGGACTGGAGTGGCTATTGGATGAGTAAATTAAATTTCTCTAGGAACAGCTTCAAAGCTTGGACCTCATTCATTTGCAGCTGTAGATTTTACCATGCTTTCTTATGTTTCTTTGTAATGTACTGTTGTGTTTTGTAAAATATTCACTGTCAAAGGTACTATATAACACAAGGACTGATGGTTTGAACAAATACCCTCAGTATGTTCATAGCTTATCTTGAATTCTAGAACTGTTTCAAGTCTTTCGTCACATTAGTCAATTGTCAAGCAGACCTGCATACACCAAAGTGTCCGACACAAATGTTCAAATGCCTGTAACAATTCTGAATAATTAAAATCTAGTGTCTGTATCACAGGCCATATTAAGCAGCATGTGTGTTCAAAGCACATAAAACTCACAAGATAATTATAAACACACTATGAATGATGATGCACTCAGATGCACATGACACTAAACAAATTTATCAATTCTCAACTGTCACTTAATTCCATGTCTAGTATCAGAAAGCACGCACTTCTGAATTACAAAACTGACTTTGTAACCCAAACGTTGCAAGGCCGGTCATCTCACCTGGGGTATCCCCTGCAGATATCGTAAAGCCTCCTCAAAGTACTCCAGGTGGAATTCAGACATCATCGCAGGCAAATCCTCAAAACCAAAGTAGGCGAGGGCCATGGCAGCAAAGCCATGGCTGGCCAGGAGACTAGCACGATGTTCCAGCAATCCTCCTGCAGTACCACCAAGGTCAATTATTCCTGGAAATGGGCCATCTCCTAGGAAGCAATCACTAGCAGTCATCAAAAAAGCACCTTTAACTCTGTACTGATTTACTTTTGAATGAAGCCATCTAAATATTGTGGGAAAAGAAGTTCAATTCAGGCACACCATTCAGTTGCAGTAAAGGGTTCCAACATTACCATATTTTACACCCGTATCTGGATATTTACATTTTCACTAGTATTTAGCATGGATGCCTCCCAACTCCTGTCGTCTGACTTTGAAACTCTGAAATACATAACTTAAAGTCTAAAACAGGCCATGCTCTTTAGACTGGGGATACACTTGTTTGTTTCACACGGCACAGATTCTAGTGATGGTGCACCTTTTACTTATATAACACAAGAGGAAAACAAGAAAAATGAAAAGGAAATGTTGAGTAGGAATGTGTCTATCATTTAAGGTGAGCCCAGTGAATTTCTAAGATAGTGTGTAACCTGGATATGTGTATGTTATGGATAAACGAACCAACACAAGGTGCTTTTGTTTCTATAGCATATTTTCATACAAGACAGGTATAACGAACACGGACGGACTGACAGATTTGTTCAAGTGCAATCACAAAAGTCCCACAGACTGAGTCTGGGAACCGCTGATCTGGATAAATCACAATTATTTCAGTCTCAGCATTCTGTAGCGCAAAATAGATCTCGAAATGTTATCAGCGTTTAATATTATTTTTATTGTGCGACGAATCTGCATATGGCACACACATTCAGTTCCAGACAAACTCACCCGCAGGCAGAAAGAGCGTACCACGCACGCGGCCTTCTCTGACGGGCACTCTACGCACTCCCTGGGCGATGAAATGCCGCTTCAGTGCGCAGGTGGCCAGCAGCGGCCCCAAAGAGCGGTTCTGCCAGCCCGCTCTCACCTCGACATCCACTCTGAAAGGCTTGGTGACGTCCCTTTTCACAAGTCGACCGTGCAGGCTCCGAGGCTTCAGAGCCCATATGAAGCCCATGGGCTCAACCCCCGAATAGTCGCCGCCAAGCGCGGGGCTGGAGGCGAGATCCAGGTGCCCCTCTTCGTCCGCCTGATATCGAGCACGGGCCTCAAACAGCTCCCCCTTCTCATCCGTCAGCGTGGATTGAAGCGTCACCGTCTCCCGCGGCCGAAGGCCTTCTACTTTCAGATTTACCGAACGGTCGAAGAGAGAGCTTCTATCGGGCTTTACCGTGATGCGAACAGAAGTCATAGTAATACCCGGGAAGCTCCTATGACAGAAAACAACGGGAACTCGCAGCGCCCAGCGCGCTTGAATGAATGCGCTTAGCAGCCGCATTGCGATCCAAAGTCCACGAGTCTGCGGGGTAAACACGGATTTTCAAAGTTATATTTGATCGAAACATTGTTAAGATCACCACCAAATTTCAAAAGTTACGTATTTGTGAGTTAGTGACGCAACTACAAAGCAAACAACCGCCTTTCGAGAATACCCTGAGGAAATGAAGCGCTTCATGGATCGCAGTTCGAATCCCGCCGAAATACATTGATATGCGTTAAAGAAAATAATAGTTAAAATAAGTAAAAAAAAAAAAAAAAAAAAAAATCACCAAAGGATGCTAGAATTGCATATTAAAAAGTAAACAATTTACCACAAGTAAAAGTACATATTTGCACGATAATAGAGGATTAAAATACATGTAATATACTCATTTCATGCAGAGGAACAGAGTTGTAATGATTTGCTTACTTTATAGAGCTACAGTATTTAGTTCTCTTTGCAATGATATTGGTTTTGTTATATAGACAACAATATATATAATTTTGGGTTAAAAATACGCGAATAAAGAAACAACATAGGCAACCCTAAAACAGCAATTGAACAATCATTATGAAGTTGATAGGCTTAAATATATTTTTAAGTGATAAAAAAATAAACAAGTACACGAGCAACAATAATATTGACTGTATGGCGCCCCCGAGCAGCCATGAGTCGAGGTAATTTTTTGTAGCGAAAACCAATCAGATCGCTTTCTGCTACCAAGATTCTACCAAGAATTGAAAGCTCGGGCCAATCGCAGCCCGTATCGGCTACCAAGAATTGACCATTTACAACCCGTTTCAGTTACCAAGAATTGGCCAATGACGGCTCGGTCGGCTACCAAGAATTGGCGAATCACGGCTCGTGTTGGCCACCAAAACTCGGAAAGGGCGGGTCAGCCTCTTGTTAGATAATGAACTCTGCAAAAGCTTGTTCGAGTTGGCACACAGACGCTTTGCGATTTGCGTTTCATTTTGAACTTTCTAAAAATGTTACTCACGAGTGTCGGTTTGTGCAGATATATTTACATTCACGTACACATCTTTTGAATGATTTTTTAGCCATTCTTGGTGCAGTTTATTACATTTATTAAATATGTGTACAAAACGTGTAAAGACATATGTATAATGTATAAATATAATAAGCACTGAATTGTATAATCATAGTTTCATTTTTTATACTTAACACTAATTTCACAAATCGTTCATATCAATGCTAACACAGAAAAATAATAATTATAGTAATACTCTATATTAACACTGATGTTATCAAATATGCTTATAAAATAGACCTACACCTTTAATACTCGGACGATTCTAATCGTGCTTTAGAACAGTATATATAAAAAATAAAAGATTATATATATATATATATATATATATATATATATATATATATATATATATATATATATAAAAGATGATCCACTGTGGCAACCACTAACGGCAACAGCCGAATGAAGAAGAAGAAGATATATACAATATAATTAAGTTAACTAAATGGTGTGTGTGCTGTTTACTATAAGTATATAAACATTTCCCTTTGCAATATTTCCAAATATTTATTTTTAGCTACTTCAAATTAAATGTCACCATCAACTAGAATATATTACTTCCCAAATTTTATAAATACATACAAACACAAGGCTGTGAACTATTATTTATTCATTCTTATTGTGCTTTCATTTTTATTGTACCCCTCTTGGTTATCTGTGCGGACGTCTGAGACCATGGTAAAGGTGCTATATAAGTAAGTGAAATGCGTTTTTATTTGTTATAATTATGATTCAATAGAATTTGCAGGCAGTTTGTTTAATTGTGATTTTAACTATGCTTGTTTTCCACGTGTTCCTTAACAAATTAATCATTCATTAAAGTTTTTGTTTAATCAAAAAAGAAAAATAAACAACTAAATCTGCAAAGTAGAATTCAAAGCACCGTTCGTCGAAGAGAAAGTTAAAAATATATATATTTTAGAAATATATTCTTCCATTTAACAATGCGCGGGATTCGAATCTGGCTCCCTGAAATCATTTCTGGTAGACTGTCTCTCAAGAATCGCAGCTATACCTCGACTAACACACGATACCCGTCGAGGTTCATAGGATTGGTCTGTCAATTCTTGGTAGATATGGGCTGTGATTGGTTCGCTGTCGTAATTCTTGGTAGTCACAATAACGGAACATGCTTTTGATTGGTTCTTGTTACCAAGAATTAACCCCACTTACAACTCTTTACTCAATGCCCGGCTAGCTCAGTCGGTAGAGCATGAGACTCTTAATCTCAGGGTCGTGGGTTCGAGCCCCACGTTGGGCGAAATACATTTTTCCACTCTTCTGTCTCTTGGAGCAAGTAATAAAAATATAGTACTTCATGTGTGTAACAACCTAAGAAAAAAATATACTAGCAACGTAAAAACGGACACATAATACAAAAAGTTTTTGTTTATTTTATGTAAATGGTGAATGATAAATAGTTTTACTGCTTAACGTTCAGCCATTACCTCGTTGACACTTTATTGACATATTGTCAGCTGCATGAAATTTGACTTTCTGATATGATCACCAGTAGTCATTCTCATACAACCATTTCAATACAACACTCATCTATGCATGCTGATCAAACCACTCAGGGCTGGGCGCAATGTAAATACTGTACATAAGGTAGTCTGCTGGGTTGCCATTTTTTGCAAACCTGGTAGTAAAGGTACGCTTTCCGATAGATCAGCTTTATATACGGGGCGGACGGTTACCTACAACTTTTTACAGAAACGTTCATTTGTAAAGTTTTGTTGTACATGTATGAATAGCTCACGACTACCACAATATAAACACAACTGACATCTTTGAACTGAATATTTTAACAAATGGTTGATTTTTAAAGGAATATGTCATGTTGACGTGTAGTCTTTTTCTAATGTCGACAAAAATATATTAAAAAATATATATTAAAAAATAAATGTTGTATTCTCACGTTGCTTTCAGACCTAATTTAGTTCCCACCAATTAGTTTATATCAAAAATACCATCAATACGGCTTTCAGAGTTATTCTGTGGTAAAATATGTCCTTTACAGTGTCATATACCTTTAGCAGGTTAATGTCCATTTCTTAAGGCTGAACACTTTAAAATTTGTGACAGGAGCACTGTCGGAATAGTCATTGGATTATATGTGATCAACAAGCTGCAGAGTAGTTTAAGTCATTCTCTCAGCTGCAGTATAAGCTCATTTAGTTCAAGAATTACCGCTGCATCTGTGTACGTTTCATGATATGTCTCAGCATTTGGTAATTATTGCAGGCGAACGAGTACAATAAACAGTCTATTATTACTATTCTTTCTCACTTCTTCAAAATTTTCCAAAAAAACAAACGGCGTCACTGGGCGGAATATGCTCCGTATTTAATCCACTCTAAAAGTAAGTAAAAAGTTATTTTGGTTTTAATTCTTGTCACAATGCTGTTTGCGATTATAGTTCGTTTCACTTGTAATAGGTACTGGAGCAGTAGAGGAACGTTCCGCCATGTCCTCTCCTTTTTAAATCCATATGTGCCAAATCATTACATACATCTCGGTGAACGACGAAAGAATAGGATTAACTTTTGTCATTCTTGCTCTCACTGTAGTTTATTTTCAGCTTAACGCTATTGTTTCTCGTTTGTTTTTTCGACTTGCTGCATTTTTTCGCTATATTGATCGCTAGTGGGTGTGTGCGTGCAGCTCCATTAACCAAAAGGAAGGGCGAGTATAATACAGGTGCTGTATTCTTGCCAGTGAGAGACCTTCTTGATGAAGAGATGCACTTCACATATTTTTGCATGTCTTCCTTGCGCTTTCACGAATTGTTTTGTCGTATTGACCCATTCCTTCATCCTTCTAGCACTCACGTAACTTGCCCCTCTTCGAAATTCACTATTTCGGGTGCACGGCGCCGCGACGCGCAGCGAAAACAAAACGCGTCTCGTCGCTTCTGACGTCACCTACACTGCTGTCCTCGGGACCAGCACGAACTCGTCAAGCATAAAAGTACTAATAGATAGATACTTTATTAATCCCAGGGGGAAATTCATCCAGGTAGCTTCAGCGTCTTCTTCAGGCGGGGTTACGACAGTAAGGAGTGGAATAATCAGCGGTCTTTAAAAGTCACATCCAAGTTAAGACCGTACAATGGACCAAATAGTCAAAAAAAAGTTGTGGTCCGCCGAGTTTGCGAGTCTGCAGTTTGGTTATCAGTATTTAAAAAACTGCTAGCCTCGGGCGTACGAACTACTGATTTCTCCACCACTGCTACTGCAGAAAAAACGAAAATGTGCCTTCGTTTTTATACACATCATTATCCTATTCGTATTCCAAGGTTGTTCTCTACTTGACTTCTATTTCAATTCTATTGCTGTTCTCATTTTGGAATGAAGGATCTGATATCATCTGATTCTGCTGCAACATAATTGATCATACATTATTTCAGAATATTAGCAAGTAGAACGGCCACGTGTACACAATACAGTAAAATCTTGCAGGTCAGACGAGTGTACAACACGCCAGAAACAAACGTGTAACATAAGTGTGTACAAAATATCTGTCATATATGTCAAATGCTTTTTTCGCTTCATTCGCTTTAGGAATCCGCTCTGGGACTCATTAAAAGGTCACAAGAAGCCAGGGTTTATGTAGATGTCGGATTCGTTCGAACTGCTGTGTCGGGATCGGCTGTCCAGAGAATTCAAGGTCTCGCCTGATTAACTGTTGCACGCGAAATCACTTGATTTACGTTTGTCCATGACGTGACCACGCTCTATGGAATTCATTTAGTGTCAAATGAAATAATCACATCAAAACCTACACTATATATGCCCCTTTGCCGCCATCTTAAGTTTGTCCTTTTTGCATTTGTTTTACAGTAAAAAATCTCCTCATACAGTGTAAGAGCAATTGCTAATTAGTGTGCATGCTACACAACTGTGTGCTCTTTCTCTTAAAAAGACTGATATCATACTATCTGTAAAAACTGATTTTTGGCTAACTGTGAAACATGTAATCCTGAAGTCCCAAGCCTCTATTTAAAATATTCTTACAAACATACACACATTGGTCACTTTATCTAAGCTTAAACAATGGCGCTCTTTTAACCATTTTAGGTATATTTTTTTCAGAATTCCTGTCGATGTATATTCTGTATACACCCCCGAATTTTAATCTAATCCCAAATTTGATAGTCTTGGAACACTACCTCATGAATATTAATGATCTGTTGAGCTCATTTGCACCTGCCCGCTATTTCAGTTACAGAACATTTGGATTACAGAAATATCAGCTTTCCCATATGAGCTCCGAGTCCACAAGTTAAGGGTCATTATCTAAATAATTATAAAAAAATACTGAAATAAAACAAACAAAATTATATATTATGAGTGGTATTAAGCATACTGTAAAAGCACAATTTTCCAACAGCATTACACCAACTGCAGCCCCAGATGGCGCCGGACAGACCTTTTTTTTAGCCTTGGTGACCTGTAGTTGTTTATTTTCCTCAGCATTCTCACCGGCAGGAGTTTTTTGTTCCTCTTGGGCCATTTCGACCATTGATGTTTCCCACTCTAACCGTAAGAGACCTACAAACTTCAATGCAATTTTAATTTAACTTGCGCAATTTCCATCCGCCTCCTTTTGGCATTCTTCTATTCCGATAATTTATTTTTGTAATTGTAATAAAAAGAACGTATTACTGTTTGGGCTTTGACTAAAGTTGAAGCCCCGGCAGGTGTCTGGTCAGAGACAATAAAAAATCTTTCAGAGTAACCAATTTATTTTTTAATCCGCCTTTTAAATTTCTGATGGGATAGGCAATAAACAATCGTATTTTTTACATGCATGTAAACATGGAGTTGCGTGTTCTTTTCTGAAAGTCACGAAAATAAACTGTCATGACAGTTCATCATCATAGTTGAAATAATATTTGCGTTACTGAAATTACTTAGAATGAACAACATTGTTTCATTGCAATAGTAATGCATGGATCCGCTGAAAGCTCTGAAACTATTTAACCACATTTACATAGTTAAATATTACAAAAACACCAAGCTCATATGAAGTAATAATATCACGAAAGGTTATATATAGAATCACACTGTCGCCAGTTTACCGCCTTCACGGATGCAACACACACGTGGCGGCTCAAAGGGATTAGCACTACAACAGAATTGTCATTAAATGGACATCTTAACACCAGCACCATCACAGAACATGGAACCCCTTATTACTTCATGAGAGATCGATTACTTTTATATTTACGCAATCTTTAAACGAAACTAAATTTATACATAATAATTTGTCGCTGACTACATCCTGAAATGGCGTTTTTATTGCCTTGAAGGTGGAACGATTTCACAACGCTGACGCTTCTGCGCATGTCGGAATGAGGCTGGGCCAGACTTTTTAATAGTGGATTTTTTTTCGTTTACAATTACAAAACACTTTACTACACTTTTCTATACGAATGTCCTATATAAGCAAATGCTAGTTATTATTTTTTTTTTTTTTCAGAAAACACGGAAACAAACTGTCATGACAGTTGAACGTCATACGTGCGTTAATGAAATTACTTATAACATTGTTTCTTTACAAAAGTAACGTGTAGATCCGCTGTAACTAAATATTTACCACATTCACATGTTTAAATATAACAAAAACTACATGCTCAAATGAAGTAATGACATTAAGAAATGCTTTATATTGCATATATCGAAACAACAGGACATAGGCCTACTGTACACAGTTGCCAGTTTACCGCCTTCTCGGATACAACAAACACAAAGTAGCTCAAAGGATAGCGGGTCAACACTACACAGAACAGTCAATGGAAGAACACTTTAACACCAGCACCATCCCAGAACATGGCAATCCCTAATCACTTTACATTCACGCACACTTTAAACGAAACAAAATTTAGACACAAAAAAATCCTGCTTACTGAACCCTGAAATGGCTCTTTCTTGGTTTGTTGGCGGAACGACTGCACAGCAGTGACGCTTATGCGCATGTCAGAATGAGGCGGGGTCAGCCTTTCGTTTACATTTTGCAAAGCACTTTACTATGCTACACTTTTTTTGTAAGAATGTCCTATATACTGCGGTGGGTTGGCACCCTGCCCAGGATTGGTTCCCTGCCTTGTGCCCTGTGTTGGCTGGGATTGGCTCCAGCAGACCCCCGTGACCCAGTGTTCGGATTCAGCGGGTTGGATAATGGATGGATGGATGTCCTATATACATACGTTGGTTATTTTATTATTTGCATCCGATTTACTTTTTTTTGACCTTTCCAACGTCTTTTAAATACTTCTTTTAATATCCAATATACTCACGTGAATGTACCGTAATATTATAATTTGTTTTTATTAATTGTTAGGAAAAGAACTGGCTTGCTTTCCCAACTTTGTGTCTGTTTCCCAATTCCCTTTTCTTCTGTAGTATTTTGTGCGTATTATCCAAAACATCTAAATGTTCAGCACGTTTCAGTTTTATCTTTCTTCTAATTGTTTGTTTGCTCCTCATTCTATAACTGTAAATTCTGGTACTTTTAATATCGTGTGTGCCACATCCATTGTTATAGTGAAATTATTTTGGATTGTTCGTTTCAGTAAGTCTGTGGGATTTCCTCCAACCTTTCAAGGCTGTGCAGGTCTGATTAAGTGCCACTTCAGAACTGGTTGTGTATAGATGGTTTGGGCAGGGCCGGTGTGTTAAATAATGCCACTTGAGTCAAGGCACATTATCAATGCCCACCCCTCATATATCCTTAGTAGGCATGAATGTAAGCACTTCTTTCGCGTAAAATACGGAATGTGATACAGGGTTCATAATATACGAGGGACGTTCAAAAAGGTTCTGCACTTTTATATTTTCATTGGAAACGGTAAAGGCGGGAGGAGTAGTAATTGGGCATTTAAAAGTTAGTATGACACTGGAAAAATTGCGTCAAAAACAAAGGTGACTATGTAATAATTTTTTTCATTAATTCTTTGCATTTATATAGCGCTTTTCTTACTACTCAAAGCGCTTAGCAATTGCAGGTTAAGGGCCTTGCTCAAGAGCCCAACAGAGCAGAGTCCCTTTTGGCATTTTACAGGATTCGAACCGGCAACCTTCCAATTGCCAATGCAGATGCCTAGCCTCAGAGCCACTGCTCCACCTCACTCCATGTAGAAATGTGATGTAATTTGTTTTTGAAATTCTTAATAAATAGAGTTAAAAACAAGTGCTGAAACTTTTTAAAAGGCCCTCGTAATTACTCCCATACTACTAGGAACAACAGGCAAAATTATTTTTGGGAAATAACCTGAAAAAAGGTAATCATTAGCATAAAAGCAATTAAAAAAGCAATTAAATACACAGAACAGACATTAAAAACAACAAAAATGTATATATTTTGTGAGTTTTGCAATTTGCAAAAATGAATGCAAAACAAAACTCAGCTGTTGTTAGCATTCCTCCCACTTCTCTGCATACCGTGGCAGTTTCAAACTCTCCTGCATGTTAGAAGTTGCCTGTCCTTTTAACTAAAACACACAATGCTAATTTAAGATCTTGCCACGTAACAGACATTGCACCTGTGACTGACATCTTAACAACATTCCAGAAATTACCAAAACTTTGCAAAATGACCATATGTACAGTATATACACAATGCCATATGTGAAAATCAGAAAATTGAACAGCAATATCGAAGCTTCAAAATAGACATGGACCGTTTTGAAAGTTAGAAGCTCATAGTGTGGAGAAGCTGTGCAAACTGCAGTTCTGAAATATTCCAAACTATTTTGTATTAAAATACATGTTATTTATTAGCAACCAGAAAGCTACTTACTGATGTACTTCACAGTTTCCACACTGCTTGTTTAGTTATGCATCCAGTTCCTGAAACCTTGTAGCAAAAATCCCTTAGAAAAATTCCAGTGGAGTTAACAGTTTTGTTAAATGGAATATAAGAAATATGGAGAAAGAAAGAAAAAAAAATGGCAACCATTCTCCCACTCCTTTTGTTCAGATAATATCAGAAAAAAGTTCTCCTGTGATTAGTCATAACAGTTATCTAGGCAAGGCGTTCTTACCCTGTATATTATGCACATCTATAATGAAGGCTTGTACAACTATTCAATATTTTTTATGCTAGGTGACATGCAAAAATGTAGCCTGCAAATCACGGAGTATACACTGATCTGATCTTTGTGACACAATCGTTCATTGTGAGAAACAATTTATTAGGACTTTATAACATATGATCCAGAATTTGGCAACAATCTCCAAGATATGGATAGAATGGTTGCTTAGTTTTGCTGCATTGCTCACAGAACCAGCACACTGCCATTTTTTCACCAACTAGTTTTCTTTATATTAAAAGTATATTATCATTGCATCTAAATATCTATTTATTAACTGAACAAGTCTAGGGTTGTGATGAACCAGAGTAATACAGTAAAAGTTAAAAACCCTTGTAAATGGCAAAGAGAAAAGTAAATTGCCTTCTTTGTGTGAATATGGGTGTATGAGATCAGCCAGGGACGATTCTTTGCTTGTGTCCAAGACTTCCACTGCTGTACTACAGTATCAAAAATGGATTGACAGTCAAAAATTAAAATGTTAACTCCCAACACACAAGTGGAAGAACTGTCGCTTATACTTTTCTGCTCATGTTAGCAAGTCAGCATATACTGTACATGTTCATCAAACATTTTAATGTTAGCCATCATAGACTGTGACCACATGTCTGTTCATTTATTCATAATGTACCCCAGTGTCAACTTTTTTTTTTTCCCCAATACAAATACTAGTGATATGTCTCAATTTATTGTAAATTAGATGTCATCATTTATGTATCTACTAATATTTACTAGCCTTGATTAATAAGATTTTTTTTTATAATATATTGAGATATTTTTGTTCCTGTCAGGGTACGCTCTGGCACCCTATAAATGTAAATTGAAATGTGGCTTTGAAGAAAAGAGAGATCACTGACAATTCAATATTAGTCTACATTGTAATTGTAGATTTTTATTCAATAATTTGTTTTAGACTTCACTTTTTGTATCATTAACTAATTCATATTATAACAAGTTGCTAATGGAAATGTAGTGTAGCAGCATTATTAACAGCAATTAACTTGGGCATATTTGCACCTTTGTACATTCACCATTATGTTGTTGCTTGAATAATAATTGGAAGGAAACAGAACAAGTCATTAAACTGTACCAAACAATTCAGTTTTGTTGATTTTTTTGATCCAAAAAGTAAATTACAGAAATAAATTAGGTATGACAAAATTAAAGGAGAAACAACAAAATATTTCATTAACAACATGAAGCGGACTTTATTTAAACTGGCTTTAAAAAAACTGCACCCAATGCAGTTTCCAGAAAATGGACTGGGATACATCCATGTACCATCCATACATGAAACGGGTAGCTTTGGGTGCAGCAAAAAAAAAAAATTGCAGCCTTCAATCTAACCAACAGCTACTTTACCTTAATAGTAGTACTTCTGCTCCTGAAACACTAACTAAAACAAAAACTGAAGATTTTTATTCATTGTTGTAAATTCAAAGAATGTGTTAGTTTAATTTTATGTTTTCTTTGTACCAGGATAACTTAGAGTTGTCTTGAAATTTTCCACCTCATGTGGCTTTCCAACTGTCATGTATGTTAAGTGTGCAAAGAGCATATTAAAGATAATGTACTTTAATGAAAACCAAAATAAACCTGATACAAGTAGCCCAACTAGTCATAAACACACTAGAAATTATTTTTAACCCATAGTAGCTGCATTTAAACCCCATGGTCCCCAAACATTGGAGCAATTTGCATGTTAGGACGTCCCAGTGGGCTTAGCCAAATACACATTATACCATAACCTTATTACAGAAGGGGAACAAGTTGCTCAAACAGGAACTGCTTGTTTTTTCACTCAAAACTAAAAGCCTCTCTATCATTATTGTTACTGAGCCCCTTCTATTTTGTTTCTGTTCTTTTACTATTGTCATGTAACACTTTTTGCCAGTGCTTGTTTGTAAAACTGCTTCTCCTGTTCAATGGA